>NC_052308.1:48749251-49349251 GCF_016432855.1 Salvelinus namaycush
TTTCCTTTATAGCTTGTTCTCCATCTTCTTTTTAAATAGGGAGCCCATTTGTTTTGAGCACTTTCAAACTTGTTTTCTCATGGCTCTCTCTTGTCCCTCTGCAGCAGACATATGGTGTACAATATGTTTGGAACGAATCGCAATAAAATCACAGTATCGAATCGCAATACATATAGAATCGTGAGAATCGCAATATATATCGTATCGGCACCTACATATCATGATAATATCGTAATGTGAGGTCCCTGGCAATTCCCAGCCCTAGTACATAACATAGGGTAAAGAATACTTTCTTATCCACTTACCTTCTTCCAGGTACAGACCTTTCAGAGCGATCAGATTTCTTAAGGCCGGATTTATTTACAGGGTGCACCAGCACAAAGATTGAACCTGTTATTTCCCGAATGGAATAACAGAAAAAAAGCAGTATTTGTTTAAAAAAACAAAACAGATTTCTTCTCTTAAGCTATATTTGACCCCTTTGTTCTATTGTAAAAAATGTACAGTATAGATGTTTCTTCAGACCAAATAACAGGTGTTCACTTTGTACTTGTACAAATTCTTAGTCAGTATGACCACATGTGCCCTAAAACCCAAATCAAAGTTTGTCATTAAAAACAAAACTTAAAAGAGTGTCTGCAGATTGTTGAACCTACTCATCAGATAGCTTCAGCTCTCATGCTTCGCTCACGTTGCTCCCGAAAGTGGAACTTCATATTGAAAAATGAGGTATGAGTGGAGTAGTGATTGCCAGTGGCTGCTGGCTGATTGGGTGTGAGTAGACCCTTTCCATCCCTCTCCAGAAACTCAAATTACCCAGAGTAAACTCATTTACGGTGCTAGCATTGCTAGCATGCGATTTTCTTGGAAGATTAACATATCGGAAATCATATTTTTATGCAATTTGGTTGGAATGACACTACCCCAGGTGAGCATCAGTGAACATTATTGGCTGTTTATTTTGGCGTAAAGTATCCCTTTAATGTTGCTCATCAACGTATCCTAGGGCTGGAAAAGACAGGATGTCAACATATTCCCTAAATACTGCACAACTTTTGAACATGTGAGCCCAGACTATGGTGCCATTTCAAACGCAATCAAAGTCCTTGTGGTGCTGCTTCACTAGACAGAAAAGCGAGGAGCTATTTTGAGCAGGCTGCAAGGGTTTAAAGGGTGAAGGGGAGGTAAACAAAGGGGCATCAGCAGGCCTCCCCGGATACAACTTCAAAGCATTCTTTCCCCATGAGCGTAGAGCTACCGAGGTTTAACCAGAGGGGGGAAGGGTGAATCCTCTAAGCCTCAAAACTGAAACTGTTTAGCGGGGATTGATTGATTGACTTAATTGAAACTCTTTATTGCACTCATTTACCAAGTTAGCACTTTCCATTGGTCACCTTTGGGTCAAGGAACCCTCATTTCAAACTCATATAATGCCATATAGATATGTTACAGTGATGTTATGTTTTAAGTTTTCAAACAAAATCACCTCTGAACAGTTCCACAATAATGTACAGTATTTGTGACAAACTAGCTCACAGTTTTCCTTATTCATTATTGTTCCTACGGCAGCTTAGATTGATGAATGTTATAGTGATTTCAATGTTGAAGAATAAGTAACTTTCAACATCTGTAAGAAAAAGGTATATATACCGTATATACAGTATTCTTCCAGTATATAGTAATAGGACCAAGATTAGTGTTGTTATCAATACTAATATCAATATTAACTATACTTGGTTGTTTGTTGTGTGACAGTGAGTGGCAGGAGAATAGCCATCCTGTTGAGTGACCAGTGGACCAGCTGCTAGCCATCACACCACCAAGAATCTCACCTTGGCCGTATACAGGCACTTCTCCCCTCCCACCTCCCTCACACACACCTCTCTCTGTCACGCCTGCCAGTCGGGGTCTTTGAAGTGGAATGAACACACGCACACACAGGCACACACAGGCACACACACACACACACACCTATGTCCCCCCTGACCCCCCTACAATTTGTGTCAACAATAAACAAGCTAACACCCTCAGTTCCAAGACTGTACATGACGTGACGTGTGACTGTGAGATGAGGCTCCCATAATGGCTCCCTGATGCTATGGCTGTCACGCTCATTTCATTACAAATGCTTTCACTATACCATCTTTAGTTTCTGGACCTGGGCTGAGTTTCCCAAATCCCTTTTAGCTCAACATGGTCTCATTAGAATATGTCAAAATAGTGACATTGAACCATGTATAGTACCAGTCAAAAGTTTGGACACACCTACTCATTCAAGGGTATTTCTTTATTTTTACTATTTTCTACGTTGTAGAATAATAGTGAAGACATCAAAACTATAAAATAACACCTATGGAACCATGTAGTGTAATGTAGTGTGGGTAATGTTTTCCTGGCACACGTTAATTCAGTCTGTTCTGGAAACAAAGGGGGGTCCGACCCTCTACTGGATGGGTGTTGTTAATAAAGTGTATGTGTCATTCACAACTAGGATGGGTAACACTTTATTTTAAAGTAATAAACCATTTATAAGGCATTTATAAATTGTGTGTTCACCATGTATTAATCATTACTCCCACATAAATAAACCATTTACTAACAATTACTAAAGTGTTTTTGCAGACTTTGATCTAAAGTTAGTGCTATTTATACTTGAATAACTGATAAATGTTTTGAGTGACCAGTGTAATTTCTCACAAAAATATGGGCATGCCATTGGTAGACATCCCTGCTGTACCTGGTAAAATAACAAGCACACAACACAGGATGTGTAAGGAAATATACATATACAATACCAGTCAAAAGTTTGGACCCACCTACTCATTCAAGGGTTTATCTTTATTTTTACTATTTTCTGCATTGTAGAATAATAGTGAAGACATCAACACTATGAAATAACACATATGGAATCATGTAATAACCAAAAAAGTGTTTAACAAATCAACATTTATTTTAGATTTCAGATTCTGCAAAGTAGCCACCCTTAGCCTTGATGACAGCTTTGCACACTCTAGGCATTCTTTCAGGATGGATATATATTTGGATATATATTTCTCACTCATATACATACAATACCCTATAATAACAAAGTGAAAACTTGTTTTTAGAAATTTTTGCAAATTTATTGAAAATTAAATACAGAAATATCTCAACAAAACACAACAAAATGTGGAATAAGTCAAGGGGTATGAATACATTCTGAAGGCACTGTATGTCATGTGTGGTGACATATTTCTTATACAGTATGTAACTATAATGACGTGGTAGTTATATGCGTAGCTAACTCAGCTCTTTATTTCTCTCAACGACTCACACTCATGCAACTTGTAGATCAGCAAAGCAATTCATTAGAAACATTTTGTTTGTTCACGAAGAGTGACGTCAAACAACTATTTAATTATAGTGACTCTCTGTGCACGTGGGTTGTGGAGATAAATAATACACTATGCCACATTAAGACTTTGAAAATCACCTGTTCTCCTTTTGTTGCTAACTATTTTTATTCACTGAAGGGGCACGCTCATGGATATTTGTAATTGTCCTGTTTTTTCATCTTACTCATTTGAGTCCTGCTTAAAATCAAGACATAAAAATGAATTTGAAATGTAAAAACTGAAATTCATAATTCAAATACGCAAGAACAATGTTTCATAACATCTCTGTTTTTCAGGAAGTCTCCTATTTCCCCCAGGCAACCTTGGGGGCACCTGGAATGTCCCCCCTCTCCTCCTCAGATAGAATATGAACAGGTCATAAACCATGGCAAAAAATAATAGAAAAACAAGAAATTAGCTGTAAAAAAAAAATCTCAGCCTCATGGCAAAATGTGTAGAATAGCAGGAAGTTAGCTTACAAAATGTGAAATTCTTTCAGCCTCATGGCAAAATGTATCGAATCGCATGAGATTCCCTATTATACTGCACATTTTTCTCTCTGCCCCATGGTAATATGTGTAGAATTGTAGGAAATTAGCTTTAAAACAGCAACGTGGGCTCCCGATTGGCGCAGCGGTCTAAGGCACTGCATCTCAGTGCTAGAGGCGTCACTACAGACCCTGGTTCGATTCCAGGCTGTATCACAACCGGATGTGATTGGGAGTCCCACAGGGCGGTGCACAATTGGCACAGCATTGTCCGGGTTTGGCCAGGGTAGGCAGTCATTGTAAATAAGAATTTGTTCTTAACTGACTTGCCTAGTTAAATAAAGGTTAAATTAAAATGACTAAAAAACTTGCTTAGACCTTGTGGGGGGGCTCTGAAACTGCATGCACACACACAGCAATACTCAGAGCAAAGGGAGAACAAAGTATTTCAATTGGCATTGAGCTATTTGCTTTTTGACAGCCAAGAGGAGAGCGTTTATGACCTGGCCTGATAATGGAAACAGGAATCTTAAGCCTCATACACACTCGCTCGCACGCACAAGCACATATACTCTCTCTCTCTCTCTCTCTCTCTCTCTCTCTCTCTCTCTCTCTCTCTCTCTCTCTCTCTCTCTCTCTCTCTCTCTCTCTCTCTCTCTCTCTCTCTCTCTCTCTCTCTCTCTCTCTCTCTCTCTCTCTCTCTCTCTCTCTCTCTCTCTCTCTCTCTCTCTCTCTCTCTCTCTCTCTCTCTCTCTCTGTCTCTCTGTCTCTCTCTGTCTCTCTCTGTCTCTCTCACACACACACAGATTGGAGGAAAAGGAATCCTGTATGCGATGAGCCTTCTTCAGAGAAACCAATCGGTATTCTTCAAGGATCATCAACACTGTTTCTCAAATAGAGAATACAAACTATTTCCTATTCAAATTCATGTGAATGTCAAAATTGCTACTAACAAGCTCATAACTTTGCTCTTGAGAGCCAATACTCAAACTCTAATGACTTGGCTTGAGAGTGTACTGCTGCATCCACAGTATGGCAACTAAATGGTCACAGTTGTAATTAGACACAGTGTACAGTGAAAAGATACAGTTGACTCCTGATAAGTGCATTTCTGTGGAGTTCAGTTTTCCACGCTGTCACTGCCGTTCCATCCAATTCCGTTGGTTTTGACAGGAGTCGACTGTAGGCTACTTAGTCAATGGAAAAATACCACAATTGTTGTGAAGTACAATGGAGTATTATCATGTGTCCAATCATCATGATTATATCTTAAACAAATAGGGATTGTATTGTATTTTCACAAAAGACGAGTTATTATACCTAAAACAAACAGGGATTATATTGTATTTTCACGAGAGACTAGTCAGTCACCGTTAGTGATCCCAATTTATTTTGTTTCTGTGAGGTGTTACTATGCAACCAGTGTAGGCCTACTGTATGCTGACCTTTTTTGAAATATTAATCAATTAGTTTTTCAAACCGTGTCACGTTCCTGACCAGTTTTCTGTTAGTTTTTGTATGTGTTAGTTGGTCAGGACGTGAGGTTGGGTGGGCAGTCTATGTTTTCTGTTTCTATGTTGGTTTAGGGTGACCTGATATGGCTCTCAATTAGAGGCAGGTGGTTTTCATTTCCTCTGATTGAGAGTCATATTAAGGTAGGTGTTTTCAC
Source organism: Salvelinus namaycush (assembly GCF_016432855.1). Classification (NCBI taxonomy): domain Eukaryota; kingdom Metazoa; phylum Chordata; class Actinopteri; order Salmoniformes; family Salmonidae; genus Salvelinus; species Salvelinus namaycush. The sequence goes on from NC_052308.1 coordinate 48,754,783, forward strand.
ACTGTTTGTTTGTGGGTGATTGTCTCCTGTGTCTGTGTTTGTCGCGCCACACGGGACTGTCTCGGTTTGTTTGTACGTTCGTTCTTTTGGGTAGTCATTTTCCTGTTCGTGAGTTCTTCGTTTTGTGTAAGTTCGCATGTCCAGGTCTGTCTACTCCGTTTTGTTATTTTGTTAGTTATTCAAGTTAGTTCGTTTTTTGTCTTGTCTAATAAATCATTATGAATTCACACCCCGCTGCACTTTGGTCGAATCACTACTCCTCCTCTTCGTATGAAGAGGAGGAGGAATGTCGTTACAGAATCACCCACCAAACCCAGATCAAGCAGCGAGTTAACGGACAGCGCACGAAGCAGGATTTCTGGTCTTGGGAGGAAATCATGGAAGGAAAAGGACCATGGGCTAAAGTTGAAGTGAATCGCCGCCCATGGGAACAGCTGGAGGCAGCTCGGAGAGCGGAGGAAACCGGAGAGAGGAACCGGCGTTATGAGGGGACACGTCTAGTCTAGCACGGAAGCCCGAAAAGCCCGCAAGTACAACCCAAAAATTTCTTGGGGGGGGGCTAAGAGGTAGTGGGTCTAGGGCAGGTAGGAGACCTGCGCCCACTTCCCAGGCTAACCGTGGAGAGCGGGAGTACGGGCAGACACCGTGTTACGCAGTAGAGAGCACGGTGTCTCCTGTACGTGTGCATAGCCCGGTGCGGGTTATTCCACCTCCCCGCACTGGTAGGGCTAGAGTGAGCATTGAGCCAAGTGCCATGAAGCCGGCTCAACATATCTGGCCTCCAGTACGTCTCCTCGGGCCGGTGTACATGGCACCAGCCTTACGCATGGTGTCCCCGGTTCGCCAACACAGCCCAGTGCGGGTTATTCCACCTCCCCGCACTGGACGGGCTACGGGGAGCATGCAACCAGGTAAGGTTGGGCAGGCTCAGTGCTCAAGGGAGCCAGTACGCCTGCACGGTCCGGTATATCCGGCGCCACCTTCCCGCCCCAGCTCAGTACCACCAGTGCCTACATCACGCACCAGGCTTCCAGTGCGTCTCCAGAGCCCTGTTCCTCCTCCACGCACTCTCCCTGTGGTGCGTGTCTCAAGCTCAGTGCCTCCAATTTCGGCACCACGCATCAAGCCTCCTGTGCGTCTCCAGAGCCCTGTACGCACTGTTCCTTCTCCCCGCACTCGCCCTGAGGTGCGTGCCCTCAGCCCGGTACCTCCAGTTCCGGTACCACGCACCAGGCCTACTGTGCGCCTCAGCAGGTCTGAGCCATCTGTCTGCCCAGCGCCGTCGGAGCCATCTGTCTGCCCAGCGCCGTCGGAGCCATCTGTCTGCCCAGCGCCGTCGGAGCCATCTGTCTGCCCAGCGCCGTCGGAGCCATCTGTCTGCCCAGCGCCTTCCGAGCCATCTGTCTGCCCAGCGCCGTCTGAGCCATCTGTCTGCCCAACGCCTTCTGAGCCATCCGTCTGCCCAGCGCCTTCTGAGTCATCCGTCTGCCACGAGCCATTAGAGCCGCCCGTCTGTCCCGAGCCATTAGAGCCGTCCGTCAGTCAGGAGCCGCTAGAGCCGTCCGTCAGTCAGGAGCTGCCAGAGCCGCCAGCCAGTCAGGAGCTGCCAGAGCCGCCAGCCAGTCAGGAGCTGCCAGAGCCGCCAGCCAGTCAGAAGCTGCCAGAGCCGCCAGCCAGTCAGGAGCCGCCAGCCAGTCAGGAGCCGCCAGCCAGTCAGGAGCTGCCCTACAGTCAGGAGCTGCCCTACAGTCATGAGCTGCCCTACAGTCATGAGCTGCCCTACAGTCATGAGCTGCCCTACAGTCATGAGCTGCCCTACAGTCATGAGCTGCCCTCCAGTCATGAGCTGCCCTCCAGTCATGAGCTGCCCTCCAGTCATGAGCTGCCCTCCAGTCATGAGCTGCCCTACAGTCATGAGCTGCCTTACAGTCATGAGCTGCCCTACAGTCATGAGCTGCCCTACAGTCATGAGCTGCCCTACAGTCATGAGCTGCCCTACAGTCATGAGCTGCCCTACAGTCCGGAGCTGCCACCCAGTCCGGAGCTGCCACCCAGTCCGGAGCTGCCACCCAGTCCAGAGCCAGCCATCCAGAACTGCCCCTCAGTCCAGAGCTGTCTCTCTGTCCGGAGCTGCCCTTCAGTCCGGAGTTGCCCCTCTATCCTGAGCTACCTCTCTATCCTGACCTACCTCTTTGTTTCGAGCTATCTCTCTATCCCGGGGCTGTCCCTTGTCCCGGTGCTGCCCCTTGTCTCGATGTTACCCAAGAAATCAAGTGGGTGGAATAGGAGGGTGGTCAGTCGTAGGGGGAAACGTAAGCTGGGATTGACTATGGTGGGGTGGGGACCTCGCCCAGAGCCTGAGCCACCACCGTGGTCAGATGCCCACCCAGACCCTCCCCTAGACTTTGTGCTGGTGCGCCCGGAGTTCGCACCTTAAGGGGGGGGTTATGTCACGTTCCTGACCAGTTTTCTGTTCGTTTTTGTATGTGTTAGTTGGTCAGGACGTGAGGTTGGGTGGGCAGTCTATGTTTTCTGTTTCTATGTTGGTTTAGGGTGACCTGATATGGCTCTCAATTAGAGGCAGGTGGTTTTCATTTCCTCTGATTGAGAGTCATATTAAGGTAGGTGTTTTCACACTGTTTGTTTGTGGGTGATTGTCTCCTGTGTCTGTGTTTGTCGCGCCACACGGGACTGTCTCGGTTTGTTTGTACGTTCGTTCTTTTGGGTAGTCATTTTCCTGTTCGTGAGTTCTTCGTTTTGTGTAAGTTCGCATGTCCAGGTCTGTCTACTCCGTTTTGTTATTTTGTTAGTTATTCAAGTTAGTTCAATTTTGTCTTGTCTAATAAATCATTATGAATTCACACCCCGCTGCACTTTGGTCGAATCACTACTCCTCCTCTTCGTATGAAGAGGAGGAGGAATGTCGTTACAAACCGCAAGATTTCATGCCCTACTTCTTCCCCTTGTTGTGTGTGTGTGTGTGTGTGTGTGTGTGTGTGTGTGTGTGTGTGTGTGTGTGTGTGTGTGTGTGTGTGTGTGTGTGTGTGTGTGTGTGTGTGTGTGTGTGTGTGTGTGTGTGTGTGTGTGTGTGTGTGTGAACAGCAGTCCATTAGATTAAAAAAATAAAAGGATCACAGGCAGTGTACACATGCATGTGTTTATCACGAGTGTTTCTTTGTGTTGCAGTATGTGGGACTGTGTGTGTGAGCGTGTGTGTGTGGGTATGTACGTACAGTATGTGCATATGTTTGTGTTCGTGTGACATGTTGTGGTGTACAGAATTCTATCATATCAGTCTAAAGAATAATTGAAGAGAATTCTGGAGTTGGTGCCTTTTTTGGAAACGTGACATGAGTTAGCCGTTGTAAAGATGGCCCATAGTGAGTGTGTGTCTGGATTCTATTTGGGGCTCTGTTTCGGCCAAACCAAGCATGACGGGTGTGGAGCGCACAGGGCTCTCAGAGCACCGGGGGTGACGCAACCTTTTCAACTCTGTGAAATAACCCACTGCCCTCTGGGAAAGCTGACTGGTCATTTGTATTGATTGATTAACAAAATGTAATGAGATCATTCACAAAATACGCACTCAGCCATGTCACCTGGGAAGTTACATCTCACATATGGTAAAAAAAATGGCGACAGTTATTTATGATGACAATGTCAGATTTGATACAGAATGGAGTGTACCTTATTCAGTGGTGTTCTGATGACAGCTTTGCGTTGAGGGAAGATCGGTTCAGTCGTTTTGACAAGAAATGTGACTGGTTAAGTGGTTTTGGCAAGAAATGTGATTGGTTAAGTGTAAAAAAAAAGGCTGGCCCTTATTTATCTCTTTGGTATTGCCCTTCTCTTTATGGTCCTTCGAGCCAGATCAGCTACTATTTTTCATTAAAAGTTTAGTGTTAACGGTAAGGTTAGAAAACAAACACCAAACAGAGATTTTAAACAGCAACCTTGTGTATGGTGCGTTGACTCAAACCAAGTTGTCCCTGTAGAGAGGTTGTTAGGGCACTAAAGAAGACACTAATGTTAACTGAGAGCCATACTGGCAGGTGCACCTTGAAACCCTAGTCTTCACTGTACGGCAATGTATAGCGTAATCCATCTCCTCTCATTCAAGGCTAAGGCAGAGTAGAGGTGGGGCAAGGAACGGAGCTTATTGAATCAAAGAAGTGCCCTATCGAACCAAAGCAGTAACCAGGGCCTACATTCATAAAGCTCCTCATAGTGTTAAGTGCTGATCTAGGATCAGGTTCCCCTGTCTATATAATCTTATTCATTTTGATCTATAAGGCAAAAGTGATCGTAAATCAGCAGTCCTATTCTGACACGCTTAATGAATAGGGCCAAGGAGTTTCCAGAACGAGCTCATACATTAGTCTTCCCTTCATACCACGGGAAAACACATTCACATTCATCATTCAAACTTGGTCTCATTCATTAAATAAATATTGTTTTGATTATTAAATGGATGGCATCACAGAAATGAGTGTTGCTTCGTTTTGACCCGGAAAAGGCCGCACTCATTTTGACTGGACAGAGCCCTAAAAGGATATCTTCCCTCTGTATCTTTCCTTTCCTCTTGTATCTACCTTTCTCTCTTCATCTGTATACCCTCTCTCGTGAACCTCTTCCTCCCTCGTTCTTCTCTAAGGCCACAGTGGGCTGCTTTATCACTGTGAAATATTGACCAAGGAAAGAGAAGCCAGATGCAAATCTGCTCTCTTTTTTCAAGAGGCCAGAGAATGGGGGAATGGGAGCACAGGACAAAAACATGGCACAATGTGCCTGCCTGCTTTTACAAGGTGTAACGTATAGGTCTCTCATGATTAGATCTGTCCCCGCTATGAACTCCTGTTACATTACACATTTTCCCATGGAATGAAGAGAACATTTAGCAGTTCTAAAGCAAATATCCTGAAATGATATGCATTTTTCCATAACTCATTATCATATCGGAGTGACGAACAAAATCAACGGGGTCCCCCCTGGAGGTCGGGGCCCCTGTGAACATGCCTTGCGTGGCCAGTCAGTAATTAGGACGTGATTATACAAGGTTTAGATACTGTCGTTGGCTAGACTCATTTACTGAGCAATCTCTAAAATGTTAGCTGACATGGGCTGAATGAGGGAATGTCAGTGACTGACATAACAAGAGGAAAACTGCTGATGCTCTACCAAATTTAGAAATGACACCTCGTGTACTATTCCCACTGACTTATTGAAGAGGAAAAAAACAGCAGTGTGTGTGTGTGTAGCTACATCAAATAACATGTGTGTGTGTACACAATGCACACATGCAAACACGCGCATCTATGTGCACACACACACACACACACACGTGTTTCATGTGTGTTATCGTGTGTACCCAATGCACCACTTCAAACACTCTCGCACTTTTGTGCACACGCAAACACACGTTACGTATGTGTTATCGTATGCGTATGAAATACACACAAGAATACACACACAAACACACACACCCACTTACATCCAGGAGCAGGTCTGAATGACAACTCTTACACACATTTAGTAAAGTCCGGTCACCCCTAATCTCTCTGCTCCACTTCTGTATCATAACAAAGAACAAAAAAAACCTCCTTAAAACACACAGGGGGCTAACCTTACCTGTCACATCCCGTCTTTAGTGCCTTATACGCCTACACATGAATACAAACTTCATCTCCCATGAGGCCTCATTAGGGCTCTCTCTACAGGGTTGATTAGGACAGAATGGGTCTCTCTCTCTGGACCCTATGGGCCCTGGACAAAAGTAATGCACTTAATAGGGAATAGGGTGCCATTTGGGACACATCTTCTCTCTCACTGTATTCTGAACTACACTACCTCAGCCAGAGCCTCAGAGGAATAAAGACCGATTGTCCCAGACCCGCTTTGCCCCCTCTGTTTCCCTTCACTGTGTCACTGTCTATTCCTCAAGCGCTGTACTGTCACAACATGGCCCAATCCCAAATGGTCCTGGTTCACCAAGCCTGGGAATTTGGCACGTATACTCTCCAGAACCTCGACTACAGTCCCTCCGTCTAGCTAGTGCTAGGCGGCAACGCTAACTGGGTTAGGGGCAAAATAGGTCACTCTGGGAACTAAAACAAAGTTCTGTTTTGTGAGGAACGGATGCAGTGGTTGGAACTCACCAATACACACAGTCATTTAGGACAGCTTTTTCAAACAGAAATTTGCATCCTGTAGCTCTAACTCCAAAAGGTTTTGGGACAGTAGGTGTCAAGAGTGTCTGAGTGGGCTCAGGGGGCATGTCAGATCTCACCAAACTATCTCCAATATTACGACCACACTTATAGACCACCAGTGGGGGTTCCTTGAAGAGGTGTGCGTTTTTTTGTCTGATTGCAGAATATGCCAGTGCTTTTTCAGGATTGCTTTCATTTTCTCCGAACCCTTGGTGTACTTAGTGCAAAAGACGGTTGCGTTGTTTGGTGAGATCTGTTTGGTGTGATCTGACATGCCCCCTGAGCCCACTCAGACACTCTTGATACCTATCCCAAATGGGAACTACAAATGTGGCTCATGCGCACAGTGCAATAGCACTTTAAAAACATCTTTCTTCAGACACCCACATACAGGTCGAAAGATCCCTGTTAGGGGTATCATCTCATGCAAGACCAAGGGAGTAATCTATCTCATCACCTGTTCATGTGGAAAAGCCTATGTAGGACAAACAAAAATACAATTAAAACAACGCATAGCTGAACACCGCAGCTCAATCAGGTGTAAAAACATTGACCATCCAGTAGCAGCTCACTTTGTTGAAGCTAACCATCCCATCTCCTCCCTCAAATACACAGGCATTGAGCATGTTGCTCTACCAAGGAGAGGAGGTAACATCGAGATCCTACTACTACAAAGGGAGGCTTACTGGATATCCTATCTAAAAACATTGACCCCTAGTGGTCTGAATATTGACAGTGATCTCAGGCCCTTCTTATGAACATATTTTCCATTATGAACAAGTCTTATAAATTGAACAAATATTTTTACAGCTTATTAGCATACACCTAATATGTTCCCCCTGTTGATGATGCTCATTATATAATAAGGTTGAACAAAAAGATTAGATGGAACAAAAATGAAATACAAAATAATTATGTGAAATTGAATGAAACAATAATGTATGTTGATGCTAATATGATGTATAATATTCCATTATGTTTCTATATGATAACAATAGAGTAATATTTTTTATATACCATATACAATTTTTTTTAACAGTTTCACTAATTCATTTGAATTGACTTAATCATTATGACACACCCCTCACTACTGTCATTGGTTACAATAATTGCACTGTGTGTCTACATAACCTGGTTCAAGTATTCATGACATTACCCTGAGGAAGGCACAGTGATGCCGAAATGTTGGTAAATACCCATTATACATAGGAGTGTGCATGGGAGATTATACATGGAGTGTGCGATTTTCTTTATATTGATTGTTTATAGTCTCTATGGGGGTACCACAGGGTTCAATTCTCGGGCCGACTCTTTTCTCTGTATATATCGACGATGTCGCTCTTGCTGCTGGTGATTCCTTGATCCACCTCTACGCAGACGACACCATTCTGTATACATCTGGCCCTTCTTTGGACAGTATGTTAACAAACCTCCAAACAAGCTTCAATGCCATACAACACTCCTTCCGTGGCCTCCAACTGCTCTTAAACGCTAGTAAAACTAATTGCATGCTCTTCAACCGATCGCTGCCTGCACCTGCCCGCCCGGCTAGCATCACTACTCTGGACGGTTCTGACTGTGGACAACTACAAATACCTAGGTGTCTGGTAAGACTGTAAACTCTCCTTCCAGACTCACATTAAGCATCTCCAATCCAAAATGAAATCTAGAATCGGCTTCCTATTTCGCAACAAAGCCTTCTTCACTCATGCTGCCAAACATACCCTCGTAAAACTGATTATCCTACCGATCCTCGACAATGTAATTTACCAAATAGTCTCCAACACTCTACTCAGCAAACTGGATGCAGTCTATCATAGTGCCATCTGTTTTGTCACCAAAGCCCCATATACCACCCACTACTGCAACCTGTATGCTCTCATCGGGTGGCCCTCGCTACATATTCGTCGCCAGACCCACTGGTTCCAGGTCATCTATAAGTCTTTGCTAGGTAAAGCTCAGCCTTATCTCAGCTCACTGGTCACCATAACAACACCCACCCGTAGCACGCGCTCCAGCAGGTATATCTCACTGGTCATCCCCAAAGCCAACACCTCCATTGGCCGCCTTTCCTTCCAGTTCTCTGCTGCCAATGACTGGAACGAATTGCAAAAATCGCTGAAGTTGGAGACTTATTTCTCCCTCACAAACTTTAAACATCAGCTATCTGAGCAGCTTACCGATCGCTGCAGCTGTACACATCCCATCTGTAAATAGCCCATATTGTTTTTATTTACTTTTTTTGCTCTTTTGCACACCAGTATTTCTATTTGCACATTATCATCTGCGCATCTATCACTCCAGTGTTAATTTGCTCAATTGTAAATACTTCGCTACTATGGGCCTATTTATTGCCTTACCTCCTTACTCGATTTGCACACACTGTATATAGATTTTTCTATTGTGTTATTGACTGTACTTTTGTTTTTCCCACGTGTAACTCAGTGTTGTTGTTTTTTGTTGCACTGCTTTGCTTTATCTTAGCCAGGTCGCAGTTGTAAATGAGAACTTGTTCTCAACTGGCCTACCTGGTTAAATAAAGGTGAAATAAAAAATACAAATAAAAAATAGGAATTGCGGACATAAGGGTCAAGCCCTAGGGTCAATGGTCAAGTAAAACAATATAGGACAGAATCACTGCAGTACTTACTATATACTTTGCTTTTAAGAATCGTCTGGTTTCGAAAATCTAATTGTCTTCTCATAATAGGAGTGCACTGAAAAGGTTGTTTCACTAACAATAGACTCACTCACTCATCTTTGCTGGCCCCTTGGAGCGTAACGCCTCGACATTTGGCTCTCCACACTGTCCTGTTCTGGCCCAGGTCCCAGGCTGATGAGTTAGAGGACCTAGATACTCTATGGTGTGGCCACTTAGGAGATGGGCTACTTATGTAACGATGGTTCCGGGGGTGGGTTGGATCTAGCCAAAAGGCTGTGGTAGGGGAAGCTAAGAGACATCGTTACATGGTAGGTGCCAGCCATGCCTCGCCATGCCTTGCGCCACTGTTGATGTTGAAGGAGGGAGAGATTCCTTCAATCACCTCTCTCACTGAAGATTAGAATTTAGGCTTATTTCCAAGCATAACATATGATAGCCGGCAGGCCCATATATCAGTACAACTTGTAGGCATTGCCTTCAAGCACAAATTGAGCATCAACAAGGGTACTTTGATATCTGATAGTGGAGAACAGAAGCAACCTGAGCCGAATGCCTTGGGCATCACTGATACTTGGATGTATTTGATCCCTCCATCTGATCAAATTGCAACAGTATGGAAGATTATAGCGATGTAGGACAGAGACATGAAATAGAATTTACGCTACTTTTATTTGATATGATAAATATCAACTATGATTTTGATTCATCCTCATGTTCATGGGCAAGGACATTATTGTCATCTAGTCATCGTCGTCTGTCACGACTTCCGCCGAAGTCGGTCCCTCACCTTGTTCAGGCGGCGTTCGGCGGTCGACGTCACCGGCTTTCTAGACATCGCCGATCCACTTTTCATTTTCCATTTGTTTTGTCTTGTCTTACACACCTGGTTTCAATCCGCCAATTACTTGTTCATTATTTAACCCTCTGTTTCCCCATGTTTGTTTGTGAGTGATTGTTCGTTGTAGTGCTGTCCGTTATAGTGGCCTTGGTTTATTTGACGTGTATTGTGTTTTATTGTTGAGTAAATTGCTTTCATTACTTATATCTGCTGTCCTGCACCTGACTCATCTGCACCACTACACACAGACGCATTACATCATCATCTGCATCATTGTTGTCATCCTTATATAAGTATGAAATAAATGAGGAGATTGTTACTCAAGAAACACATATAAGAAGCTGCTAAATTGAACCATAATGCCTTGCGGTTACATAAGGGGGGGGGGGGGACTTTTTTGGGCCTGGTGTGTGTTTGTTTCAGTTACACAACTCTAACTGCATGTGCTTGAAACAAGCTAGGTTCTGGGAATAGGCCTGGGGGAAAAAGGAGAGTTACAAGGGAAAATCTTACACACACTCGGCCTCATTGTCAAAACAGACCCTGTGCACAACAGTAACTTACTCGAAGAGAAGCACCACCATTGAACCACAAGTCCAGGTAAAGGTATATCCTATTCTAAAAATGTCTGTGAAAAAAAAAGAATCTGCGATTAATCCATCAGTTTTAATAAATGAAGGCATATTTAATGCTTTCTGTTTTACCGGTTTTAACATTTCTATAAGATAGGTTATGTGAAAGAAAGTAGAGAAATACTGTAGTAAAAAAAAAGAGAGGAATAGCAAAGAACAGCATAGTAGCTCACAATGAATCAGTGGTGGGGTGATACCTTGCTATTGTTCGAATGGCAGTTTGACCCTTTAAGGGTTGCATATTCTTTTGACAGAGGCCTATGATTACATATGCACGGTATATCTGCTGAAATAAACATTACTTATCAAAGCAGTAAGGGGCATGTTGTAGTAGCCTTATGTAACCTGTTGACTAGTTATCAAAAGCTTATTCGGAGATCATTTCAGTGTCTGCCACATGGTATCCTTCTGATAACTGTTATTATTTCAAATCAATTTGTCACGTGCGCCAAATACAACAGGTGTAGACCTTAGTGTGAATTATTTAATTACAAGCCCTTAACCAACATTTTTTTAATTTAAATTTTTTTTGATTTCACCTTTATTTAACCAGGTAGGCTAGTTGAGAACAAGTTCTCATTTGCAACTGCGACCTGGCCAAGATAAAGCAAAGCAGTTCGACACATACAACAACATAGAGTTACACATGGAATAAACAAACATACAGTCAATAATACAGTAGAAAAAGTCTATATACAGTATGTGCAAATGAGGTAGGATAAGGGATGTAAGGCAATAAATAGGCCATGGTGGCGAAGTAATTACAATATAGCAATATGTTTCCTAGCCTCAGTGCAGTGGGCAGCTGGGAGGAGGTGCTCTTATTCTCCATGGACTTTACAGTGTCCCAGAACTTTTTTGAGTTTGTGCTACAGGATGCAAATTTCTGTTTGAAAAAGCTGACTGCCTGTGTATATTGGTTCCAAACTTCCCTGAAAAGTTGCATATCACGGGGGCTATTTGATGCTAATGCAGAACGCCACAGGATGTTTTTGTGCTGGTCAAAGGGCAGTCAGGTCTGGAGAGAACCAAGGGCTGTATCTGTTCCTGGTTCAACATTTTTTGAATGGGGCATGCTTATTTAAGATGGTGAGAAAGGCACTTTTAAAGAATAACCAGGCATCCTCTACTGACGGGATGAGGTCTATATCCTTCCAGGATACCCGGGCCAGGTCGATTAGAAAGGCCTGCTCGCTGAAGTGTTTTAGGGAGCGTTTGACAGTGATGAGGGGTGGTCGTTTGATCACGGACCCATTACGGATGCAGGCAATGAGGCAGTGTTCGCTGAGATCTTGGTTGAAAACAACAGGTGTATTTGGAGGGCAAGTTGGTTAGGATGATATCTATGAGGGCGCCCGTGTTTATGGATTTGGGGTTGTACCTGATGGGTTCATTGATAATTTGTGTGAGATTGAGGGCATCAAGCTTAGATTGTAGGATGGCTGGGGTGTTAAGCATATTGCAGTTTAGGTCACCTAGCAGCACGAGCTCTGAAGATAGACGGGGGGCAATCAATTCACACATGTTGTCCAGGGAAACAATGCAGAGTTAAGACAAATATTTACTAAATAAACTGGCCACGCAGTCATGGGTGAACAGGGAGTAGAGGGGACTAAGCACACACCCCTGAGGGAACCCCGTGTTGAGGATCAGCATGGCAGATGTGTTGTTGCCTATCCTTACCACCTGGGGGCGGCCCTTAAGGAAGTCCAGGATACAGTTGCAGAGGAAGGTGTTTAGTCCCAGGGTCCTTAACTTAGTGATGAGCTTTGAGGGCACTATGGTGTTGAACGCTGAGCTGTAGTCAATGAACACGTAGGTGTTTCTTTTGTCCAGGTGGGAAAGGGCATCATCTGTGGATCTGTTTGGGTGGTATGCAAATTGGAGTGGGTCTAGGGTTTCTGAGATGATGGTGTTGATGTGAGCCATGACCAGCCTGTCAAAGCACTTCATGGCTACAGATGTGAGTGCTACAGGATGGTAGTCATTTAGGCAGGTTACCTTGGTGTTCTTGTGTACAGGGACTATGGTGGTCTGCTTGAAACATGTAGGTATTACAGTCTCGGCCAGGGACAGGTTGAAAATGTCATTGAAGACACTTGCCAGTTGGTTAGCGCATGCTCTGAGTACACGTCCTGGTTAGAGTCCTGCTCCTTGAAAGCGGCAGCTCTAGCATTTAGCTCAGTGTGGATGTTGCCTGTAATCCATGGCTTCTGGTTGGGGTATGTACGTACGGTCACTGTGGGAACAACGTCATCGATGCACTTATTGATGAAGCCTGTGAATGATGTGGTATACTCCTCAATGCCATTGGATGAGTCCCAGAACATATTCCAGTCTGTGCTAGCAAAACAGTCCTGTACCTTAGCATCTGCGACATCTGACCACTTCCGTATTGAGCGAGTCACTGGTACTTCCAGCTTAAAGTTTTGCTTGTAAGCAGGATCAGGAGGATAGAATTATGATCAGATTTGCCAAATGGAGGGCGAGGGAGAGCTTTGTACGTGTCTCTGTGTGTGGAGTAAAGGTGGTCTAAAGTTTTTTTTCCTCTGGTTGCACATGTAACATGCTGGTAGAAATGAGGTAAAGCGGTTTAAGTTTCCCTGCATTTAAGTCCCCGGCCACTAGGAGCGCCGCCTCTGGATGAGCATTTTCTTGTTTGCTTATGGGTTTATACAGCTCGTTGAGTGTGGTCTTAGTGCCAGCATCAGTTTGTGGTAGTAAATAGACAGCTACGAAAAATATATATGAAAACACTCTTTTTAAATAGTGTTGTCTACAGCTTATCATGAGATACTAGAGACTTCCTTAATATTTGATTTTGCTCACAAGCTGGTATTGACAAATAGACACAGACCACCACCCCTTGTCTTACCGGAGGCAGCTGTTCTGTCTTCCTGATGCACGGAAAAACCAGCCACCTGTATATTATACATGTCGTTGTTCAGCAACGGCTCAGTGAAACATAAGATATTACAGTTTTTAATGTCCGGTTGGTACGATAGTCTTAAACAGAGCTCATCCAGTTTATTCCCCAATGATTGCACGTTGGCCAATAGGATGGATGGTAGAAGCGGGTTACCCACTCGCCCAAAAATTCTCACAAGGCACCCTGACCTGCGTCCTCTGTGTCAGCATCTTTTCTTAATGCGAATGACGGGGATTTGGGCCTGGTCTGGTATCTGGAGTAAATCATTCGCGTCCGACTCGTTAAAGAAAAAATCTTTGTCCAGTTCGAGGTGAGCAATCACTGTTCTAATATCCAGAAGCTCTTTTCGGTCATAAGAGACGGTGGCAGAAACATTATGTACAAAATAATTTACAAGCAATTGGTTAGGCCAAAGATATGCACTTGCTACCAAAAACATACACTTTAGGTTTGGCATGGCATACTATCATTCCTTCACAAATACTCATCAACTGTTTTCATTCATGATATATTAATGATGCTTATAAACACTTCATAAACACCTCATAAACAGTAGCTTTAGTGGCTTCATTATATTCCAGTCATAAAGCGGAACGCCTATCTGTTGTTCCATCAAATTAGAAAATTACAAGCATCTCTAAAAAACAAGGCATAACACCACTTCGTAGTATAGCTACATAGTGGACTAGAGGGATCACAACCATACAAGTCAATAGGGCCTCCATAGAGATCAAAGTGTGGTTGCAGCTGGAAAAGCACGACATCCCCTCCCAGTGTTGGTAAGCAAGACCTGGGTTCAAATAAAATAAAATAATTTCAAATACTTCAGCTGGGCTTGATTAAGCTTGCCTGAGACAATGGAACCAATAGAATATCTGAAAACTACAAACCCTGCCCATCTGGGAATACAGACAGGCTAAAGCAAACGCTAAAAGTATTTGAAAGATTTTGAATAGTATTTTAACCCAGGTCTGCAGTAAGCGTGCGTGCACGGAGATGCACTGGATTGACCCCGGCCATTTTCACAGCATGTTTATTAATGTTGGCCATGTTAAGAATGAAGCCAAGGGCCTCCCGGGTGGCGCAGTGGTCTAGGGCACTGCATCGCAGTGCTAGCTGCGCCACCAGAGTCTCTGGGTTCGCGCCCAGGCTCTGTCGCAGCCGGCCGCGACCGGGAGGTCCGTGGGGCGACGCACAATTGGGCTAGCGTCGTCCGGGTTAGGGAGGGTTTGGCCGGTAGGGATATCCTTGTCTCATCGCGCTCCAGCGACTCCTGTGGCGGGCCGGGCGCAGTGCGCGCTAACCAAGGGGGCCAGGTGCACGGTGTTTCCTCCGACACATTGGTGCGGCTGGCTTCCGGGTTGGAGGCGCGCTGTGTTAAGAAGCAGTGCGGCTTGGTTGGGTTGTGCTTCGGAGGACGCGTGGCTTTCGACCTTCGTCTCTCCCGAGCCCGTACGGGAGTTGTAGCGATGAGACAAGATAGTAATTACTAGCGATTGGATACCACGAAAATTGGGGAGAAAAGGGGATAAAAAAAAAAAAATAAAAAAAAAAAGAATGAAGCCAGGAGCAGGGGGGTTTCAAGCAAACCAGCAGGGAGACGAAAAGCAGGCAGTGGACCTAACGGTGCATGTGATTACGATGTATGTAGTGCGAGAGAAAAATATGTAAAAATAGCTCTCCCGATTTGACGGCAAATATTGCCGAGCAGTATTTGGGGGAGTCTGTGATATACAACCGATTTTTTCTTATTTCAGTTCTGCAGTTCTCCACTGCCATAGAGACAAAGGAGCCTTCAAAATGGCCAAGTAAGCCTCCAGTATTTATGCTGCAGTAGTTTATGTGTCGGGGGGCTAGGGTCAGTTTGTTATATCTAGAGTACTTCTCCTGTCTTATCCGGTGTCCTGTGTGAATTTTAAGTATGCTCTCTCTAATTCTCTCTTTCTTTCTCTCTCTCGGAGGACCTGAGCCCTAGGACCATGCCTCAGGACTACCTGGCACGATGACTCCTTGCTGTCCCCAGTCCACCTGGCCGTGCTGCTGCTCCAGTTCCAACTGTTCTGCCTGCGGCTATGGAACCCTGACCTGTTCACCGGACGTGCTACCTGTCCCAGACCTGCTGTTTTCAACTCTCTAGAGACCGCAGGAGCGGTAGAGATACTCTTAATGATCGGCTATGAAAAGCCAACTGAAATTTACTCCTGATGTGCTGACTTGCTGCACCCTCGACAACTACTGTGATTATTATTATTTGACCATTATTTGATCATTTATGAACATTTTAACATCTTGGCCATGTTCTGTTATAATCTCCACCCGGCACAGCCAGAATAGGACTGGCCACCCCTCATAGCCTGGTTCCTCTCTAGGTTTCTTCCTAGGTTTTGGCCTTTCTAGGGAGTTTTTCCTAGCCACTGTGCTTCTACACCTGCATTGCTTGCTGTTTGGGGTTTTAGGCTGGGTTTCTGTACAGCACTTTGAGATATCAGGTGATGTACGAAGGGCTATATAAATACATTTGATTTGATGTAGTTGCATTTGAGAACAAGGTTCACTTGCAGATTCGTTTTAAACTCTAGGCTGAGTTGGAGTTATCGAATGATGAGTTGACGACACGTTCCAATTTCAAAGGTTTGTTGGACAGATGTGCCGTCACTGTCGTCATTGGCGTTTTTTTCTGTTTGTTTATGCCATTGCCATACAGCAAAACCTACCTTTGACCACTGTTTCTCTGCACAAATATTGACTGGAGCCCAGAGCCATCGTCATCAGCTGGGAAGGAGTCACTGACATGAGGTTCGATGAGGAGAGACAAGCGTCAGACAATCAGTGAAGCATGTTGCACAACGTTTAGGTCGCATTATGTAGGCTGTAGGATATCGAAGATACACTGTTGTTAGATATGATGGTATGACCTGAATCAAGATCTGCATTCTGCAATGAATGCTCCCACGATCCAATGAATACAAAATCGTCTGCGTATATTTAAGCAATAAGACAAGAGGGGGCTTGTGGTATGTGGCCAATATACCATGGCTAAGGGCTGTTCTTAAGCACGACGCAACGCGGAGTGCCTGGATACAACCGTTTGTCGTGGTATATTGGGCTAATACCACAAACCCTTTTGGTGCCGTATTGCTATTAGAAACTGGTTACCAACGTAATTAGAGCAGTAAAACTAAATGTTTTGTCATACCCCGTGGTATAGTCTGATATACCACGGCAGTCAGCCAATCAGCACTCAGGGCTCGAACAACGCAGTTTATAATTGTGTATAATATTACAAATGCTTATTGTGTGTTTTTAATGAGTTATAACTAGGCATTAATGTGAAAATAGATAAATCCATTCAATGAAAATGCTACAAATCTTTTCTCATGGATTTCTCACCAAAGGGCATTGTCTTTCAGATTGGTTTAGTCCTTGTTAGAATCGTAATATCACAAATAGAACTGGAGTTATAACCAGTTTTAGGAGGGCATGTGATTTTTTAAATGGTTTTCCCCGGCCTGTTACGCTTCTACTCTGATAGTTGAATGTGCCATGCCTAGTTGATAATCATGCCTAGTTGATAATCACCCCAATAATTGCTTCTAATCTGAAAATAAACTACACAGAAACAACTGTTACACGTATAACAACATATGAAATAACTGAAGCATAGAATTATGGGTGAGAAAAGGGGAGACTGGGGGAGTTGATAAGTGAGGGGAAGCGAACAACGCACAATTATGTAATCACCAATTGTGAATGAAGAACAGGGCGGGCCATTCTACTGTATTCATCTATTCTAATTAGCTATAATCTCAAAACGGTGTACCCTTTATCAGTCCCCCGAATACAAGCAGTCTTAAGGGGTCCACATGCTTCCCAGACTAAACAGTTTGTGCATATACAGTATTATTACAACATTTTGTGAAATTTTTGTTGGTTTTGGACTTTGGTGAAGGGTTTTTTCTTGACGTAAGCCTAAATCGGTAGTCGGAGTCTACAGGCCTTCGTTGGTGATTGGCCAGTAGGGATTATCCATTAAAATCTTTGCTGTCATTCAACGAGAGATGACTCGTTTCACTTTTTTTTAATATAAATACTGCATTGAATGCAAGGGAAGCCAGTGAGCATTTGACCTCCCTTTATAGAAAAAGTATTAAAAATGTGTTGCAATCAAATGAAAGTGACAAAGATTTGTGGTGACTGTTTAGGACAAGGGATAAGAGCTAAATGAGATCCAACTATTGCGTGAAAACGCACACCATACTGTAAGCATGAGTGAGGCCACAAATAATGTGTAAGGTCCCATTTTGCCACATTGCAGCCTCAACCATATCATAAACATTTTATCTGCTGCCTTCCACTCAACATCAACTTCAGCTAACCCTCATCGTCAGCAAGGATTCTCTGTACAAACGACACAAAACTGTGCCAAAATCCTAATTCAATTTTCAATTTTTTTCGTCCACTTTGAGGTCATCTCATCTTTTCACCATTGCTCATCGTGTTAGATGATTGCATTATTGTACATTAAATCATCATTTTTACTTTATCGTACATAACATCTTCATGGTAACATGATGTGATTGTCAGAGATGCATGGATCATTTTTCAATTGATTCCTAACTGTTGCTGTTTAGGACCACTGAGAACAATTGTTTCCAGAGTACGTTTCAAACTCTCCTCTCAGTCAGACGAACATGTTGCTAACAGAATGCACTTTGTCCCATCTGATTACTTTTTGGCATTTATCTATTCTGCAGAGCATAATGAAAGACATAAACCGTGTGTGGTTCAGGAGTTCTACATAAGGCTCATTCAAAGTACTGTAATGTAATTCCTATCAGAAACACATGTCACTGTTGTGGTGTTTCCCATTCAAAACTGCAGCACTTAATTTGGACTTTTTTAGCCCCCTTAAAATATCATATGTGACTATTCAGGAATATGTTGGGAACATTCAGGAACATGTTGTTAAATATATTTCACAAACACAGTAATGTTCTCAAACCTCAGCATAAGAACGTTGACTTATTAGGTATCTTTATATACTGTGGTGAAGTTGAGAACTTGAGAGGCCTGATTTGCACAAAGGTTAGGGATCAAACGGACAGTCCACCATGTATTATCCAACGTTTGTGAGAGGATCCCAATCCATAATGGATGTCTCATGCTTGCAGATGAAAACTCTGTACCATTGCATTTCCCATCACTATCTTGTCCCCCCCATCACACCACAACCATTCCAACCTTTCCCTTGACAGAACAATTCCCACTTCTGACACCAGTGTGTAACATATGTTACCAAGAAAGCATAACATGAAAATTAAATAAAACATTGCCCATAAAATAAATGAAACTACAAATATATTAAAAGAATGTGTTGATGTACAGTGCCTTCAGCAAGTACTCATACCCCTTGATTTATTTCACATTTTGTTGAGTTAAAGCTTGAACTCAAAATTGATTAAACAGATTTTGGTTCTCACACATCTACCCACAATACCCCATAATGACAAAACATGTTAATTGAAAATGAAATACAGAAATATCTTATATGCATAGGTATTTACACCCCTGAGTCAATACTTCATAGAAGCACCTTTGGCGGCGATTACAGCTTTGAATGGTGTTGGGTGTCTGTTTCAGCTTTGCACACCTGGATTTGGGGATTTTCTCTCATTCTTCCTTGCAGATTTTCTCAATCTGTTAACACTTAGAGCGCTGGAATTCCATAACTACTAGAATGGCCATGATGGTCATTCTGACCCGTTGATATTTCAATTGTATAAATATTCCATAATAAATAATAAATTGCTAAAAGAATGCATTTATTATGATAAAATAGGTAATAAGAAACCTCAGAACACCAAATGCATATTGTATTCAGTCAGAAAATGTATTGATTCATCCAGAAGCGCATAGACTGTAAATACTAAAAATACTGAAATACTAAGATGATAGTGTATTTTCTGACTGTAAGCCAACAGTTGCCTGCCAAGCTGGCACGAGCAAACTACACCTAAACTATATTGAAACTAATTTCACACATATAGTAATAATAATAATAATAGGTGTGGCCTAAAGACAAGATTAAATTGACAGTAGTCTGATGGGAGACAATATTATCATTTGTCAAATAGAGAATGATGAGACTGATGACCTGCACAGCGTGCATTGACAGTGTGTATTGACAAAGAAGCCAGGAGCTTAACAAATTGCACTTCTTCCATATCATCCTACAGAGGTCCATGCAGTCCAGATGTTTTGATGCTATACCCTATCAGAAAGAGCAGATTCCATGGTTTCTAATGAAACTGTTTTTGCCAAAAAAACAGTACAAATTGAGGGGATGGCCTCTGTTTCAAAATATAACTTAGCGGACATCAGGGCATGTAATGTCTGCTAAATGAAAAAGTTGATTTCATTGGCATGGTGCAGCCATAGATTGGCATGGTGCAGCGATAGCCTTGGCTACTAAATGCAGAGAAATTGTACCTTTGTTTTGTCTTTTGTTTTAGTTGGTCAGGGCGTGAGTTGGGTGGGTAATCTATGTTTTCTATTTCTGTGTTGGTTTTCTGTGTTTGGCCTGATATGGTTCTCAATCAGAGGCAGCTGTCAATCGTTGTCCCTGATTGGGAACCATATTTAGGTAGCCTGTTTTCTGTTGGGTTTTGTGGGTGGTTGTTTTCAGTCTTTGTGTGTCTGCACCAGATAGAACTGTTTCGGTTTTCACTTTGTTGTTTTTGTATTTTGAGTTGTTCACTTTCATTAAATAAGATAAACAATTACCACGCTGCGCATTGGTCCTCCGATCCTTCGAACTTCTCCTCCTCAGACGAGGAGGAAGACGACAGCCGTTACAGATATACAACTCAAAACATGCTATTCTGTTATTTGTATTACCTTCCTAAATGAAGTATTAATGGATTTATTTGTGATTGTGTATATTAACACTAGGAAGGCAGCAAGAATCATAATGACAAAAATGTATTTGTGTTGAATTATTCTCAATTTTTTAAGTCATAGTCTTTGACTTTTCCTAAATACATCTATATAACACACTGTCCTTGTTAGAATCGTAATATCACAAACAGAACTGGAGTTATAACCAGTTTTAGGAGGGCATGTCATTTTTTAAATGGTTTTCCCCGGCCTGTTACGCTTCTATTCTGATAGTTGAATGTGCCATGACTAGTTGATAATCATGCCTAGTTGATAATCACCCCAATAATTGCTTCTAATCTGAAAATAAACTACACAGAAACAACTGTTACACGTATAACAACATATGAAATAACTGAAGCATAGAATTATGGGTGAGAAAAGGGGAGACTGGGGGAGTTGATAAGTGAGGGGAAGCGAACGACGCACAATTATGTAGTCACCAATTGTGAATGAAGAACAGGGCGGGCCATTCTACTGTATTCATCTATTCTAATTAGCTATAATCTCAAAACGGTGTACCCTTTATCAGTCCCCCGAATACAAGCAGTCTTAAGGGGTCCACATACTTCCCAGACTAAACAGTTTGTGCATATACAGTATTATTACAACATTTTGTGAAATTTTTGTTGGTTTTGGACTTTGGTGAAGGGTTTTTTCTTGACGTAAGCCTAAATCGGTAGTCGGAGTCTACAGCCCTTCGTTGGTGATTGGCCAGTAGGGATTATCCATTAAAATCTTTGCTGTCATTCAACGAGAGATGACTCGTTTCACTTTTTTTAATATAAATACTGCATTGAATGCAAGGGAAGCCAGTGAGCATTTGACCTCCCTTTATAGAAAAAGTATTAAAAATGTGTTGCAATCAAATGAAAGTGACAAAGATTTGTGGTGACTGTTTAGGACAAGGGATAAGAGCTAAATGAGATCCAACTATTGCGTGAAAACGCACACCATACTGTAAGCATGAGTGAGGCCACAAATAATGTGTAAGGTCCCATTTTGCCACATTGCAGCCTCAACCATATCATAAACATTTTATCTGCTGCCTTCCACTCAACATCAACTCCAGCTAACCCTCATCGTCAGCAAGGATTCTCTGTACAAACGACACAAAACTGTGCCAAAATCCTAATTCAATTTTCAATTTTTTTCGTCCACTTTGAGGTCATCTCATCTTTTCACCATTGCTCATCGTGTTAGATGATTGCATTATTGTACATTAAATCATCATTTTTACTTTATCGTACATAACATCTTCATGGTAACATGATGTGATTGTCAGAGATGCATGGATCATTTTTCAATTGATTCCTAACTGTTGCTGTTTAGGACCACTGAGAACAATTGTTTCCAGAGTACGTTTCAAACTCTCCTCTCAGTCAGACGAACATGTTGCTAACAGAATGCACTTTGTCCCATCTGATTACTTTTTGGCATTTATCTATTCTGCAGAGCATAATGAAAGACATAAACCGTGTGTGGTTCAGGAGTTCTACATAAGGCTCATTCAAAGTACTGTAATGTAATTCCTATCAGAAACACATGTCACTGTTGTGGTGTTTCCCATTCAAAACTGCAGCACTTAATTTGGACTTTTTTAGCCCCCTTAAAATATCATATGTGACTATTCAGGAATATGTTGGGAACATTCAGGAACATGTTGTTAAATATATTTCACAAACACAGTAATGTTCTCAAACCTCAGCATAAGAACGTTGACTTATTAGGTATCTTTATATACTGTGGTGAAGTTGAGAACTTGAGAGGCCTGATTTGCACAAAGGTTAGGGATCAAACGGACAGTCCACCATGTATTATCCAACGTTTGTGAGAGGATCCCAATCCATAATGGATGTCTCATGCTTGCAGATGAAAACTCTGTACCATTGCATTTCCCATCACTATCTTGTCCCCCCCATCACACCACAACCATTCCAACCTTTCCCTTGACAGAACAATTCCCACTTCTGACACCAGTGTGTAACATATGTTACCAAGAAAGCATAACATGAAAATTAAATAAAACATTGCCCATAAAATAAATGAAACTACAAATATATTAAAAGAATGTGTTGATGTACAGTGCCTTCAGCAAGTACTCATACCCCTTGATTTATTTCACATTTTGTTGAGTTAAAGCTTGAACTCAAAATTGATTAAACAGATTTTGGTTCTCACACATCTACCCACAATACCCCATAATGACAAAACATGTTAATTGAAAATGAAATACAGAAATATCTTATATGCATAGGTATTTACACCCCTGAGTCAATACTTCATAGAAGCACCTTTGGCGGCGATTACAGCTTTGAATGGTGTTGGGTGTCTGTTTCAGCTTTGCACACCTGGATTTGGGGATTTTCTCTCATTCTTCCTTGCAGATTTTCTCAATCTGTTAACACTTAGAGCGCTGGAATTCCATAACTACTAGAATGGCCATGATGGTCATTCTGACCCGTTGATATTTCAATTGTATAAATATTCCATAATAAATAATAAATTGCTAAAAGAATGCATTTATTATGATAAAATAGGTAATAAGAAACCTCAGAACACCAAATGCATATTGTATTCAGTCAGAAAATGTATTGATTCATCCAGAAGCGCATAGACTGTAAATACTAAAAATACTGAAATACTAAGATGATAGTGTATTTTCTGACTGTAAGCCAACAGTTGCCTGCCAAGCTGGCACGAGCAAACTACACCTAAACTATATTGAAACTAATTTCACACATATAGTAATAATAATAATAATAGGTGTGGCCTAAAGACAAGATTAAATTGACAGTAGTCTGATGGGAGACAATATTATCATTTGTCAAATAGAGAATGATGAGACTGATGACCTGCACAGCGTGCATTGACAGTGTGTATTGACAAAGAAGCCAGGAGCTTAACAAATTGCACTTCTTCCATATCATCCTACAGAGGTCCATGCAGTCCAGATGTTTTGATGCTATACCCTATCAGAAAGAGCAGATTCCATGGTTTCTAATGAAACTGTTTTTGCCAAAAAAACAGTACAAATTGAGGGGATGGCCTCTGTTTCAAAATATAACTTAGCGGACATCAGGGCATGTAATGTCTGCTAAATGAAAAAGTTGATTTCATTGGCATGGTGCAGCCATAGATTGGCATGGTGCAGCGATAGCCTTGGCTACTAAATGCAGAGAAATTGTACCTTTGTTTTGTCTTTTGTTTTAGTTGGTCAGGGCGTGAGTTGGGTGGGTAATCTATGTTTTCTATTTCTGTGTTGGTTTTCTGTGTTTGGCCTGATATGGTTCTCAATCAGAGGCAGCTGTCAATCGTTGTCCCTGATTGGGAACCATATTTAGGTAGCCTGTTTTCTGTTGGGTTTTGTGGGTGGTTGTTTTCAGTCTTTGTGTGTCTGCACCAGATAGAACTGTTTCGGTTTTCACTTTGTTGTTTTTGTATTTTGAGTTGTTCACTTTCATTAAATAAGATAAACAATTACCACGCTGCGCATTGGTCCTCCGATCCTTCGAACTTCTCCTCCTCAGACGAGGAGGAAGACGACAGCCGTTACAGATATACAACTCAAAACATGCTATTCTGTTATTTGTATTACCTTCCTAAATGAAGTATTAATGGATTTATTTGTGATTGTGTATATTAACACTAGGAAGGCAGCAAGAATCATAATGACAAAAATGTATTTGTGTTGAATTATTCTCAATTTTTTAAGTCATAGTCTTTGACTTTTCCTAAATACATCTATATAACACACTGTCCTTGTTAGAATCGTAATATCACAAACAGAACTGGAGTTATAACCAGTTTTAGGAGGGCATGTCATTTTTTAAATGGTTTTCCCCGGCCTGTTACGCTTCTATTCTGATAGTTGAATGTGCCATGACTAGTTGATAATCATGCCTAGTTGATAATCACCCCAATAATTGCTTCTAATCTGAAAATAAACTACACAGAAACAACTGTTACACGTATAACAACATATGAAATAACTGAAGCATAGAATTATGGGTGAGAAAAGGGGAGACTGGGGGAGTTGATAAGTGAGGGGAAGCGAACGACGCACAATTATGTAGTCACCAATTGTGAATGAAGAACAGGGCGGGCCATTCTACTGTATTCATCTATTCTAATTAGCTATAATCTCAAAACGGTGTACCCTTTATCAGTCCCCCGAATACAAGCAGTCTTAAGGGGTCCACATACTTCCCAGACTAAACAGTTTGTGCATATACAGTATTATTACAACATTTTGTGAAATTTTTGTTGGTTTTGGACTTTGGTGAAGGGTTTTTTCTTGACGTAAGCCTAAATCGGTAGTCGGAGTCTACAGCCCTTCGTTGGTGATTGGCCAGTAGGGATTATCCATTAAAATCTTTGCTGTCATTCAACGAGAGATGACTCGTTTCACTTTTTTTTAATATAAATACTGCATTGAATGCAAGGGAAGCCAGTGAGCATTTGACCTCCCTTTATAGAAAAAGTATTAAAAATGTGTTGCAATCAAATGAAAGTGACAAAGATTTGTGGTGACTGTTTAGGACAAGGGATAAGAGCTAAATGAGATCCAACTATTGCGTGAAAACGCACACCATACTGTAAGCATGAGTGAGGCCACAAATAATGTGTAAGGTCCCATTTTGCCACATTGCAGCCTCAACCATATCATAAACATTTTATCTGCTGCCTTCCACTCAACATCAACTCCAGCTAACCCTCATCGTCAGCAAGGATTCTCTGTACAAACGACACAAAACTGTGCCAAAATCCTAATTCAATTTTCAATTTTTTTCGTCCACTTTGAGGTCATCTCATCTTTTCACCATTGCTCATCGTGTTAGATGATTGCATTATTGTACATTAAATCATCATTTTTACTTTATCGTACATAACATCTTCATGGTAACATGATGTGATTGTCAGAGATGCATGGATCATTTTTCAATTGATTCCTAACTGTTGCTGTTTAGGACCACTGAGAACAATTGTTTCCAGAGTACGTTTCAAACTCTCCTCTCAGTCAGACGAACATGTTGCTAACAGAATGCACTTTGTCCCATCTGATTACTTTTTGGCATTTATCTATTCTGCAGAGCATAATGAAAGACATAAACCGTGTGTGGTTCAGGAGTTCTACATAAGGCTCATTCAAAGTACTGTAATGTAATTCCTATCAGAAACACATGTCACTGTTGTGGTGTTTCCCATTCAAAACTGCAGCACTTAATTTGGACTTTTTTAGCCCCCTTAAAATATCATATGTGACTATTCAGGAATATGTTGGGAACATTCAGGAACATGTTGTTAAATATATTTCACAAACACAGTAATGTTCTCAAACCTCAGCATAAGAACGTTGACTTATTAGGTATCTTTATATACTGTGGTGAAGTTGAGAACTTGAGAGGCCTGATTTGCACAAAGGTTAGGGATCAAACGGACAGTCCACCATGTATTATCCAACGTTTGTGAGAGGATCCCAATCCATAATGGATGTCTCATGCTTGCAGATGAAAACTCTGTACCATTGCATTTCCCATCACTATCTTGTCCCCCCCATCACACCACAACCATTCCAACCTTTCCCTTGACAGAACAATTCCCACTTCTGACACCAGTGTGTAACATATGTTACCAAGAAAGCATAACATGAAAATTAAATAAAACATTGCCCATAAAATAAATGAAACTACAAATATATTAAAAGAATGTGTTGATGTACAGTGCCTTCAGCAAGTACTCATACCCCTTGATTTATTTCACATTTTGTTGAGTTAAAGCTTGAACTCAAAATTGATTAAACAGATTTTGGTTCTCACACATCTACCCACAATACCCCATAATGACAAAACATGTTAATTGAAAATGAAATACAGAAATATCTTATATGCATAGGTATTTACACCCCTGAGTCAATACTTCATAGAAGCACCTTTGGCGGCGATTACAGCTTTGAATGGTGTTGGGTGTCTGTTTCAGCTTTGCACACCTGGATTTGGGGATTTTCTCTCATTCTTCCTTGCAGATTTTCTCAATCTGTTAACACTTAGAGCGCTGGAATTCCATAACTACTAGAATGGCCATGATGGTCATTCTGACCCGTTGATATTTCAATTGTATAAATATTCCATAATAAATAATAAATTGCTAAAAGAATGCATTTATTATGATAAAATAGGTAATAAGAAACCTCAGAACACCAAATGCATATTGTATTCAGTCAGAAAATGTATTGATTCATCCAGAAGCGCATAGACTGTAAATACTAAAAATACTGAAATACTAAGATGATAGTGTATTTTCTGACTGTAAGCCAACAGTTGCCTGCCAAGCTGGCACGAGCAAACTACACCTAAACTATATTGAAACTAATTTCACACATATAGTAATAATAATAATAATAGGTGTGGCCTAAAGACAAGATTAAATTGACAGTAGTCTGATGGGAGACAATATTATCATTTGTCAAATAGAGAATGATGAGACTGATGACCTGCACAGCGTGCATTGACAGTGTGTATTGACAAAGAAGCCAGGAGCTTAACAAATTGCACTTCTTCCATATCATCCTACAGAGGTCCATGCAGTCCAGATGTTTTGATGCTATACCCTATCAGAAAGAGCAGATTCCATGGTTTCTAATGAAACTGTTTTTGCCAAAAAAACAGTACAAATTGAGGGGATGGCCTCTGTTTCAAAATATAACTTAGCGGACATCAGGGCATGTAATGTCTGCTAAATGAAAAAGTTGATTTCATTGGCATGGTGCAGCCATAGATTGGCATGGTGCAGCGATAGCCTTGGCTACTAAATGCAGAGAAATTGTACCTTTGTTTTGTCTTTTGTTTTAGTTGGTCAGGGCGTGAGTTGGGTGGGTAATCTATGTTTTCTATTTCTGTGTTGGTTTTCTGTGTTTGGCCTGATATGGTTCTCAATCAGAGGCAGCTGTCAATCGTTGTCCCTGATTGGGAACCATATTTAGGTAGCCTGTTTTCTGTTGGGTTTTGTGGGTGGTTGTTTTCAGTCTTTGTGTGTCTGCACCAGATAGAACTGTTTCGGTTTTCACTTTGTTGTTTTTGTATTTTGAGTTGTTCACTTTCATTAAATAAGATAAACAATTACCACGCTGCGCATTGGTCCTCCGATCCTTCGAACTTCTCCTCCTCAGACGAGGAGGAAGACGACAGCCGTTACAGATATACAACTCAAAACATGCTATTCTGTTATTTGTATTACCTTCCTAAATGAAGTATTAATGGATTTATTTGTGATTGTGTATATTAACACTAGGAAGGCAGCAAGAATCATAATGACAAAAATGTATTTGTGTTGAATTATTCTCAATTTTTTAAGTCATAGTCTTTGACTTTTCCTAAATACATCTATATAACACACTGTCCTTGTTAGAATCGTAATATCACAAACAGAACTGGAGTTATAACCAGTTTTAGGAGGGCATGTCATTTTTTAAATGGTTTTCCCCGGCCTGTTACGCTTCTATTCTGATAGTTGAATGTGCCATGACTAGTTGATAATCATGCCTAGTTGATAATCACCCCAATAATTGCTTCTAATCTGAAAATAAACTACACAGAAACAACTGTTACACGTATAACAACATATGAAATAACTGAAGCATAGAATTATGGGTGAGAAAAGGGGAGACTGGGGGAGTTGATAAGTGAGGGGAAGCGAACGACGCACAATTATGTAGTCACCAATTGTGAATGAAGAACAGGGCGGGCCATTCTACTGTATTCATCTATTCTAATTAGCTATAATCTCAAAACGGTGTACCCTTTATCAGTCCCCCGAATACAAGCAGTCTTAAGGGGTCCACATACTTCCCAGACTAAACAGTTTGTGCATATACAGTATTATTACAACATTTTGTGAAATTTTTGTTGGTTTTGGACTTTGGTGAAGGGTTTTTTCTTGACGTAAGCCTAAATCGGTAGTCGGAGTCTACAGCCCTTCGTTGGTGATTGGCCAGTAGGGATTATCCATTAAAATCTTTGCTGTCATTCAACGAGAGATGACTCGTTTCACTTTTTTTTAATATAAATACTGCATTGAATGCAAGGGAAGCCAGTGAGCATTTGACCTCCCTTTATAGAAAAAGTATTAAAAATGTGTTGCAATCAAATGAAAGTGACAAAGATTTGTGGTGACTGTTTAGGACAAGGGATAAGAGCTAAATGAGATCCAACTATTGCGTGAAAACGCACACCATACTGTAAGCATGAGTGAGGCCACAAATAATGTGTAAGGTCCCATTTTGCCACATTGCAGCCTCAACCATATCATAAACATTTTATCTGCTGCCTTCCACTCAACATCAACTCCAGCTAACCCTCATCGTCAGCAAGGATTCTCTGTACAAACGACACAAAACTGTGCCAAAATCCTAATTCAATTTTCAATTTTTTTCGTCCACTTTGAGGTCATCTCATCTTTTCACCATTGCTCATCGTGTTAGATGATTGCATTATTGTACATTAAATCATCATTTTTACTTTATCGTACATAACATCTTCATGGTAACATGATGTGATTGTCAGAGATGCATGGATCATTTTTCAATTGATTCCTAACTGTTGCTGTTTAGGACCACTGAGAACAATTGTTTCCAGAGTACGTTTCAAACTCTCCTCTCAGTCAGACGAACATGTTGCTAACAGAATGCACTTTGTCCCATCTGATTACTTTTTGGCATTTATCTATTCTGCAGAGCATAATGAAAGACATAAACCGTGTGTGGTTCAGGAGTTCTACATAAGGCTCATTCAAAGTACTGTAATGTAATTCCTATCAGAAACACATGTCACTGTTGTGGTGTTTCCCATTCAAAACTGCAGCACTTAATTTGGACTTTTTTAGCCCCCTTAAAATATCATATGTGACTATTCAGGAATATGTTGGGAACATTCAGGAACATGTTGTTAAATATATTTCACAAACACAGTAATGTTCTCAAACCTCAGCATAAGAACGTTGACTTATTAGGTATCTTTATATACTGTGGTGAAGTTGAGAACTTGAGAGGCCTGATTTGCACAAAGGTTAGGGATCAAACGGACAGTCCACCATGTATTATCCAACGTTTGTGAGAGGATCCCAATCCATAATGGATGTCTCATGCTTGCAGATGAAAACTCTGTACCATTGCATTTCCCATCACTATCTTGTCCCCCCCATCACACCACAACCATTCCAACCTTTCCCTTGACAGAACAATTCCCACTTCTGACACCAGTGTGTAACATATGTTACCAAGAAAGCATAACATGAAAATTAAATAAAACATTGCCCATAAAATAAATGAAACTACAAATATATTAAAAGAATGTGTTGATGTACAGTGCCTTCAGCAAGTACTCATACCCCTTGATTTATTTCACATTTTGTTGAGTTAAAGCTTGAACTCAAAATTGATTAAACAGATTTTGGTTCTCACACATCTACCCACAATACCCCATAATGACAAAACATGTTAATTGAAAATGAAATACAGAAATATCTTATATGCATAGGTATTTACACCCCTGAGTCAATACTTCATAGA
The DNA here is from genome assembly GCF_016432855.1 of Salvelinus namaycush. Classification (NCBI taxonomy): domain Eukaryota; kingdom Metazoa; phylum Chordata; class Actinopteri; order Salmoniformes; family Salmonidae; genus Salvelinus; species Salvelinus namaycush. The sequence goes on from NC_052308.1 coordinate 48,784,554, forward strand.
AGCACCTTTGGCGGCGATTACAGCTTTGAATGGTGTTGGGTGTCTGTTTCAGCTTTGCACACCTGGATTTGGGGATTTTCTCTCATTCTTCCTTGCAGATTTTCTCAATCTGTTAACACTTAGAGCGCTGGAATTCCATAACTACTAGAATGGCCATGATGGTCATTCTGACCCGTTGATATTTCAATTGTATAAATATTCCATAATAAATAATAAATTGCTAAAAGAATGCATTTATTATGATAAAATAGGTAATAAGAAACCTCAGAACACCAAATGCATATTGTATTCAGTCAGAAAATGTATTGATTCATCCAGAAGCGCATAGACTGTAAATACTAAAAATACTGAAATACTAAGATGATAGTGTATTTTCTGACTGTAAGCCAACAGTTGCCTGCCAAGCTGGCACGAGCAAACTACACCTAAACTATATTGAAACTAATTTCACACATATAGTAATAATAATAATAATAGGTGTGGCCTAAAGACAAGATTAAATTGACAGTAGTCTGATGGGAGACAATATTATCATTTGTCAAATAGAGAATGATGAGACTGATGACCTGCACAGCGTGCATTGACAGTGTGTATTGACAAAGAAGCCAGGAGCTTAACAAATTGCACTTCTTCCATATCATCCTACAGAGGTCCATGCAGTCCAGATGTTTTGATGCTATACCCTATCAGAAAGAGCAGATTCCATGGTTTCTAATGAAACTGTTTTTGCCAAAAAAACAGTACAAATTGAGGGGATGGCCTCTGTTTCAAAATATAACTTAGCGGACATCAGGGCATGTAATGTCTGCTAAATGAAAAAGTTGATTTCATTGGCATGGTGCAGCCATAGATTGGCATGGTGCAGCGATAGCCTTGGCTACTAAATGCAGAGAAATTGTACCTTTGTTTTGTCTTTTGTTTTAGTTGGTCAGGGCGTGAGTTGGGTGGGTAATCTATGTTTTCTATTTCTGTGTTGGTTTTCTGTGTTTGGCCTGATATGGTTCTCAATCAGAGGCAGCTGTCAATCGTTGTCCCTGATTGGGAACCATATTTAGGTAGCCTGTTTTCTGTTGGGTTTTGTGGGTGGTTGTTTTCAGTCTTTGTGTGTCTGCACCAGATAGAACTGTTTCGGTTTTCACTTTGTTGTTTTTGTATTTTGAGTTGTTCACTTTCATTAAATAAGATAAACAATTACCACGCTGCGCATTGGTCCTCCGATCCTTCGAACTTCTCCTCCTCAGACGAGGAGGAAGACGACAGCCGTTACAGATATACAACTCAAAACATGCTATTCTGTTATTTGTATTACCTTCCTAAATGAAGTATTAATGGATTTATTTGTGATTGTGTATATTAACACTAGGAAGGCAGCAAGAATCATAATGACAAAAATGTATTTGTGTTGAATTATTCTCAATTTTTTAAGTCATAGTCTTTGACTTTTCCTAAATACATCTATATAACACACTGTCCTTGTTAGAATCGTAATATCACAAACAGAACTGGAGTTATAACCAGTTTTAGGAGGGCATGTCATTTTTTAAATGGTTTTCCCCGGCCTGTTACGCTTCTATTCTGATAGTTGAATGTGCCATGACTAGTTGATAATCATGCCTAGTTGATAATCACCCCAATAATTGCTTCTAATCTGAAAATAAACTACACAGAAACAACTGTTACACGTATAACAACATATGAAATAACTGAAGCATAGAATTATGGGTGAGAAAAGGGGAGACTGGGGGAGTTGATAAGTGAGGGGAAGCGAACAACGCACAATTATGTAGTCACCAATTGTGAATGAAGAACAGGGCGGGCCATTCTACTGTATTCATCTATTCTAATTAGCTATAATCTCAAAACGGTGTACCCTTTATCAGTCCCCCGAATACAAGCAGTCTTAAGGGGTCCACATACTTCCCAGACTAAACAGTTTGTGCATATACAGTATTATTACAACATTTTGTGAAATTTTTGTTGGTTTTGGACTTTGGTGAAGGGTTTTTTCTTGACGTAAGCCTAAATCGGTAGTCGGAGTCTACAGCCCTTCGTTGGTGATTGGCCAGTAGGGATTATCCATTAAAATCTTTGCTGTCATTCAACGAGAGATGACTCGTTTCACTTTTTTTTAATATAAATACTGCATTGAATGCAAGGGAAGCCAGTGAGCATTTGACCTCCCTTTATAGAAAAAGTATTAAAAATGTGTTGCAATCAAATGAAAGTGACAAAGATTTGTGGTGACTGTTTAGGACAAGGGATAAGAGCTAAATGAGATCCAACTATTGCGTGAAAACGCACACCATACTGTAAGCATGAGTGAGGCCACAAATAATGTGTAAGGTCCCATTTTGCCACATTGCAGCCTCAACCATATCATAAACATTTTATCTGCTGCCTTCCACTCAACATCAACTCCAGCTAACCCTCATCGTCAGCAAGGATTCTCTGTACAAACGACACAAAACTGTGCCAAAATCCTAATTCAATTTTCAATTTTTTTCGTCCACTTTGAGGTCATCTCATCTTTTCACCATTGCTCATCGTGTTAGATGATTGCATTATTGTACATTAAATCATCATTTTTACTTTATCGTACATAACATCTTCATGGTAACATGATGTGATTGTCAGAGATGCATGGATCATTTTTCAATTGATTCCTAACTGTTGCTGTTTAGGACCACTGAGAACAATTGTTTCCAGAGTACGTTTCAAACTCTCCTCTCAGTCAGACGAACATGTTGCTAACAGAATGCACTTTGTCCCATCTGATTACTTTTTGGCATTTATCTATTCTGCAGAGCATAATGAAAGACATAAACCGTGTGTGGTTCAGGAGTTCTACATAAGGCTCATTCAAAGTACTGTAATGTAATTCCTATCAGAAACACATGTCACTGTTGTGGTGTTTCCCATTCAAAACTGCAGCACTTAATTTGGACTTTTTTAGCCCCCTTAAAATATCATATGTGACTATTCAGGAATATGTTGGGAACATTCAGGAACATGTTGTTAAATATATTTCACAAACACAGTAATGTTCTCAAACCTCAGCATAAGAACGTTGACTTATTAGGTATCTTTATATACTGTGGTGAAGTTGAGAACTTGAGAGGCCTGATTTGCACAAAGGTTAGGGATCAAACGGACAGTCCACCATGTATTATCCAACGTTTGTGAGAGGATCCCAATCCATAATGGATGTCTCATGCTTGCAGATGAAAACTCTGTACCATTGCATTTCCCATCACTATCTTGTCCCCCCCATCACACCACAACCATTCCAACCTTTCCCTTGACAGAACAATTCCCACTTCTGACACCAGTGTGTAACATATGTTACCAAGAAAGCATAACATGAAAATTAAATAAAACATTGCCCATAAAATAAATGAAACTACAAATATATTAAAAGAATGTGTTGATGTACAGTGCCTTCAGCAAGTACTCATACCCCTTGATTTATTTCACATTTTGTTGAGTTAAAGCTTGAACTCAAAATTGATTAAACAGATTTTGGTTCTCACACATCTACCCACAATACCCCATAATGACAAAACATGTTAATTGAAAATGAAATACAGAAATATCTTATATGCATAGGTATTTACACCCCTGAGTCAATACTTCATAGAAGCACCTTTGGCGGCGATTACAGCTTTGAATGGTGTTGGGTGTCTGTTTCAGCTTTGCACACCTGGATTTGGGGATTTTCTCTCATTCTTCCTTGCAGATTTTCTCAATCTGTTAACACTTAGAGCGCTGGAATTCCATAACTACTAGAATGGCCATGATGGTCATTCTGACCCGTTGATATTTCAATTGTATAAATATTCCATAATAAATAATAAATTGCTAAAAGAATGCATTTATTATGATAAAATAGGTAATAAGAAACCTCAGAACACCAAATGCATATTGTATTCAGTCAGAAAATGTATTGATTCATCCAGAAGCGCATAGACTGTAAATACTAAAAATACTAAAATACTAAGATGATAGTGTATTTTCTGACTGTAAGCCAACAGTTGCCTGCCAAGCTGGCACGAGCAAACTACACCTAAACTATATTGAAACTAATTTCACACATATAGTAATAATAATAATAATAATAGGTGTGGCCTAAAGACAAGATTAAATTGACAGTAGTCTGATGGGAGACAATATTATCATTTGTCAAATAGAGAATGATGAGACTGATGACCTGCACAGCGTGCATTGACAGTGTGTATTGACAAAGAAGCCAGGAGCTTAACAAATTGCACTTCTTCCATATCATCCTACAGAGGTCCATGCAGTCCAGATGTTTTGATGCTATACCCTATCAGAAAGAGCAGATTCCATGGTTTCTAATGAAACTGTTTTTGCCAAAAAAACAGTACAAATTGAGGGGATGGCCTCTGTTTCAAAATATAACTTAGCGGACATCAGGGCATGTAATGTCTGCTAAATGAAAAAGTTGATTTCATTGGCATGGTGCAGCCATAGATTGGCATGGTGCAGCGATAGCCTTGGCTACTAAATGCAGAGAAATTGTACCTTTGTTTTGTCTTTTGTTTTAGTTGGTCAGGGCGTGAGTTGGGTGGGTAATCTATGTTTTCTATTTCTGTGTTGGTTTTCTGTGTTTGGCCTGATATGGTTCTCAATCAGAGGCAGCTGTCAATCGTTGTCCCTGATTGGGAACCATATTTAGGTAGCCTGTTTTCTGTTGGGTTTTGTGGGTGGTTGTTTTCAGTCTTTGTGTGTCTGCACCAGATAGAACTGTTTCGGTTTTCACTTTGTTGTTTTTGTATTTTGAGTTGTTCACTTTCATTAAATAAGATAAACAATTACCACGCTGCGCATTGGTCCTCCGATCCTTCGAACTTCTCCTCCTCAGACGAGGAGGAAGACGACAGCCGTTACAGATATACAACTCAAAACATGCTATTCTGTTATTTGTATTACCTTCCTAAATGAAGTATTAATGGATTTATTTGTGATTGTGTATATTAACACTAGGAAGGCAGCAAGAATCATAATGACAAAAATGTATTTGTGTTGAATTATTCTCAATTTTTTAAGTCATAGTCTTTGACTTTTCCTAAATACATCTATATAACACACTGTCCTTGTTAGAATCGTAATATCACAAACAGAACTGGAGTTATAACCAGTTTTAGGAGGGCATGTCATTTTTTAAATGGTTTTCCCCGGCCTGTTACGCTTCTATTCTGATAGTTGAATGTGCCATGACTAGTTGATAATCATGCCTAGTTGATAATCACCCCAATAATTGCTTCTAATCTGAAAATAAACTACACAGAATCAAATGTTACACGTATAACAACATATGAAATAACTGAAGCATAGAATTATGGGTGAGAAAAGGGGAGACTGGGGGAGTTGATAAGTGAGGGGAAGCGAACGACGCACAATTATGTAATCACCAATTGTGAATGAAGAACAGGGCGGGCCATTCTACTGTATTCATCTATTCTAATTAGCTATAATCTCAAAACGATGTACCCTTTATCAGTCCCCCGAATACAAGCAGTCTTAAGGGATCCACATGCTTCCCAGACTAAACAGTTTGTGCATATACAGTATTATTACAACATTTTGTGACATTTTTGTTGGTTTTGGACTTTGGTAAAGGTTTTTTTTCTTGAGGTAAGCCTAAATCGGTAGTCGGAGTCTACAGCCCTTCGTTGGTGATTGGCCAGTAGGGATTATCCAGTAACATCTTTGTTGTCATTCAACGAGAGATGACTCGTTTCACTTTTTTTTAATAGAAATACTGCATTGAATGCAAGGGAAGCCAGCGAGCATTTGACCTCCCTTGATAGAAAAAGTATTAAAAATGTGTTGCAATCAAATGAAAGTGACAAAGATTTGTGGTGACTGAGAGGACAAGGGATAAAAGCTAAATGAGATCCAACTATTGCGTGAAGACGCACACCATACTGTAAGCATGAGTGAGGCCACAAATAATGTGTCCAATAACTGACAATAATAGACCATTTTTGACCGCTTTCATATGGACACATATTCATTATAATGCCATTATTGCACAATTCACAAGCACTCTTGGCATCTATACTGATGTTTAAGCTACTGATATTTTCAGATATTTTCATCATTGACTGAGTGTCTTGCGGTTTGGGTATTTTTATTTGTTGTCATTATAAAAAATAAGCTTCTACTTTGTTTCAACGCACATGCTTTTGGTTTCATAATTCTATCAAAGGCACTTAATCACTTAAAATTCTGTGTTTTATATATAAGATAAATGAATGAAAATTGTATTATGTTTGTTCAAATATTTGCATTTCGTATTCTAAAATTACCTAACACCTTCATAAACACATCCAAAATGACATTGGCATTAAGGGGGGTCCAATGAGACAGTTCTAGATAAATTGATTAATTAGACTGGTGGCTATTAGTACTTCTCCAGGGCTGGATATTCTACTGTTAAATATGGCACGAAGGGGGGTCCAATGAGGCCAGGCTTTTCTAGATAAATGGATTTGTTAGACTGGTGGCTATTAAGTACTACTCCAGGCCCGGCTATTCTATTGTTAAATATGCACACATAGCGCTATGAGGATGAAATACTCCGAAAGTTTTTGTATTTTATGATATTTGTCTGAAAGTACTGCTAGAGTGCAAAATACACATATTTAGGAAAAGTCAGGGACAGGTGGGCTAAAGGTTTTTTATTGAAATTAAGTTATGGAAATTACAAAATTGAAACCGGCAGATTGACATTCTGGACGATTCTAGTGTTAAATCAGATAGGGAGCGGGGGTCAACAGCATTTCCCCAGTCTTTCTACAGATTTTCAACAGGATTCAAGTCTGGACTTTCACCTTCTTGTTCTGAAGCCATTTCAGAAATGCTTTGGCTGTATGCTTGGGGTCATTGTCCTGTTGGAACGTACATTTTTGCCCCAGTCTAAGGTTGTTTGCACTCTCATCATTGATTCTCATCAAAGACCTTTTGCCTTCGTTTTTCATGCTTAGTCTTTCATGTGCTTTTTTTGCAAACTCCAGGTGTGCGGTCATGTGCCTTTTTCTCAGGAGTGGCTTCCGTCTGGCCACTTTCCCTTGAAGCCCAGATTGGTGAAATTCTGTAGAGACTGTTGTCCTTCTGGCAGGTTCTCCCATCTCAGCCAAAGAACTCGGTAGTTCTGTCGGAGTGGTCATTGGGTTCTTGGTCACCTCCGTGACCACGCTCCTTCTTACCCTGTTGCTCAGTTTGGTCGGACGACCAGCTCTAGGCAGAGGCTGGGTAGTTCCATATTATTTGCATTTCCTAATGATGGAGACCACTGTGTTCTTGAAAACTTTCAACACTCTAGAAATGGTTTTTATACCCCAGATATATGCCTCATCACAATTCTCTGAGAACTACAGACAGTTCCTTGGACTTCATGGTATATTCTGCTCTGACATGCAATGTCAACTGTGGGACCTTATATAGAAAGGTGTGTTCTAAATCAAGTCCAAACTATTTAATTGGCCACAGGTGGGCTCCAATTGAAGTTGTAGTGACATCTCAAGGATGATCAAAAGAAATTGGATGATCTCAATTTGAGAGATGAGATATTTCTGTATTTCATTTTCAATAAATTTGCCAACATTTCTAAAAACATGTTTTCTCTTTGTCATTATGGGCTATTGTGTGTAGATGGTTGAGAGAAGAAAAAAAACAATTTCATTCATTTCGAATTCAGGCAGTAACACAACAAAATGTGGAATAAGTCCAAGGGGTATGAATACTTTCTGAAGGCTCTGTACATATTTGGCCAAGACTATGTTAACACAGGGTTTTCCAACCTCAGATGTCAGCAACCTTGGCCCCAGTGATGTACTGGGCCGTACGCAGTACCCTCTGTAGCGCCTTACGGTCAGATGCAGAGCAGTTGCCATACCAGGTGGTGATGCAAACGGTCAGGATACTCTCGATGGTGCAGCTGTAGAACTTTTTGAGGATCTGGGGACCCATGCCAAATCTTTTCAGTCTCCTGAGGGGGAAAAGGTGTTGTTGTGCCCTCTTCGCAACTGTCTTGGTGTGTTTGGACCATGATAGTTCATTGGTGATGTGGACACCAAGGAATTTGAAACTCTCCACTTCGACCCGCTCCACTTCAGCCCGTCGATTTTCATGGGGGCCTGTTCGGCCCTCTTTTTCCTATAATCCATCATAGTTCCTTTGTCTTGCTCACATTGAGGGAGAGGTTGTTGTCCTGGCACCACACTGGCTGGACTCTGACCTCCTCCCTATAGGCTGTCTCATCATTGTCGGTGATCAGGCCTACCAGGCCTACTGTTGAGTCATCAGTTAATGATGGTGTTGGAGTTGTGCTTGGCCATGCAGTCGTGGGTGAACAGGGAGTACAGGAGGGGACTAAACACGCACCCCTGAGGGGCACCAGTGCTGAGGATCAGCGTGGCAACTGTGTTGTTGCCTATCCTTACCACCTGGGGGCTGCCCTAAAGGAAGTCCAGGATGCAGTTGCAGAGGGAGGTGTTTAGTCCAAGGGTCTTTAGCTTAGTGATGAGCTTTGTCGGCACTATGGTGTTGAACGCGGAGCTGTAGTCAATGAACAGCATTCTCACATAGGTGTTCCTTTCATCCAGGTGGGAAAGGACAGTGTGGAGTGCGATTGTGATTGTGTCATCTGTGGATCTGTTTGGGCGGTACGCAAATTGGAGTGGGTCCAGGGTTTCTGGCATATGGTGATGATGTGAGCCATGACCAGCCTTTCAAAGCACTTCATGGCTACTGACGTGAGTGCTACAGGGCGGAAATCATTTAGGCAGGTTACCTTCGCTTTCTTGGGCACAGGGACTATTGTGGTCTGTTTGAAACATGTAGGTATTACAGACTCGGTCAGGGAGAGGTTGAAAATGTCAGTGAAGACACTTGCCAGTTGGTTAGCACATGCGTTGAGTACACGTCCTGGTAATCCGTCTGGCCCTGCGGCTTTGTGAATGTTTAAAGGTCTTGCTACGGAAAGCGTGATCAGACAGTCGTACGGAACAGTGGGTGCTCTCATGCATGCTTCAGTGTTGCTTGCCTTGAAGCGAGCATTAAAGGCATTTAGCTTGTCTAATGTCTTACTCAGGCCGTTTACCATTGGGTGGGAGATATTGACATTGATTAACTCAGAGCCATCACCTTCCATTGGATCTTTACCTTTCGTCTGGATTACTGCCTTTACATTTGGATTCGTTTGGGATGTTGTGGGGGGGGGGGGGGGGGGGGGGGTTCCTTTGGATTACATACATTTATTTGGAATTGGACTGACCTTCCTGATTTGGCCTTGTTTTTCATCAATGCTCATTAAGAAATGTTAGAGGCCATGACTGAAGGCAAACAAGAGTTGTCTTCGGGGTGTGGTTTCATGCGGTATTTTTGGGGTGTCTTTGTCATTCAACAACAAACACTGGCTAATTCACTTCTGTGTGTGGGCTAAAGTAGAGAGGAAGAGGTGAATAGAAAGTAAAGCAGGTGCTGACCTTATGTTTAGCCAAGCTGACAGCAGTTAGTAGTTATAGCTTGGGGGATAGGCTAGCCAGCTGCAGCTACCTATCTAATGTTAGCTAGCTGATGTAGCATATGTTTTACTATCCTTGTGGGGGACCTAAAATATTTCCCCTAACCCTAACCCATTTCCCTAATTTTAACCATAACCTTAAATTCGAACCCCTAATCTTAAAATAGCTTTTGTTCTTACAGGGACGTGGGGAATGTCCTTGTGGGGAATTTGGGGGATTTTAGGTACTCACAAAGATAGAAGAACCAACACAAACTTTTGTTTCACTGTCCTTGTGAATGAGTCCCATTCAAAATCGTATTTTCCCTAACCTTAACCCCTAAACCTGACCCTATAAACCTAACCCTAATTCTAACCATAACCCCTAAGCCTAAAATAGCCTTTTTCATTGTGGGGATCGGCGAAATGTCCCAACTTGTCTGAATTGTCCTTGTGAGGACTTCTGGTGCCCACAAGGATAGTAAAACCAAACACACACTGTTAATAAACCCTCTCTCTGGCCCTGGAAGAGACACAAACTCAGCCTGAGCCTGTGGTTCAGTGGCAAAGGGCGCTTCACACCTATGTGTTAAGGACCAGTTTGCCAGGGAACTCAGTCAGCTGACCAGGGCCAGCCAATCACAGGCTCTACCTGCTAGAGGTAACAGACCCCCATTCCTGCTTGTGCTTTAGTTTTAAAGGAAGGCAGGTTGAGAAGGTCTCGAGAAACTCCTGTCCTTCATTACATACAACTCATCACTGGACCTTTCCTGAACAGACAAGCCTTCCTTGGACTTCCCCAACCGTGTGTTAGTGCATCACTGAACAGGTAAGTGGACTTTGTTAGGGGTTTGTGTGTATTTGATCTGTATATATGTTATATAGGGCTCCCAAGTGGAGCTGCGGTCTAAGGCACTGCATCTCAGTGCAAGAGGTGTCACTTCAGTCCCTGGTTTGAATCCATTTGAGCCCTGACCTTAATTGTGGGCAGAACTGAAAAAGCTTGTGCGAGCAAGGAGGCCTACAAACCTGACTCAGTTACACCAGCTCTGTCAGGAGGAATGGGCCAAAATTCACCCAACTTATTGTGGGAAGCTACCTAAAACGTTTGACCCAAGTTAAACAATTTAAAGGCAATGCTACCAAATACTAATTGAGTGTATGTAAACTTCTGAGCCACTGGGAATGTGATGAAAGAAATAAAAGCTGAAATAAATCATTCTCTCTTCTATTATTCTGACATTTCACATTCTTAAAATAAAGTGGTGATCATAACTGACCTAAGACGGAATTTTTACTTGGGATTAAATGTCAGGAATTGTGAACAACTGAGTTTAAATGTATTTGGCTATGGTGTATGTAAACTTCCGACTTCAACTGTACATGTTGGCTCGAAAGACATGTTGGTGTAACTGCCCACTGGTCAAAAACTGGTTGAATCAATGTTGTTTCCACGTCATTTCAACCAAAACAATCCTTGTGGTGACGTTGAATCAAAGTGGATAACTGATTGAATTTGCGCAAAGTAATCAACGTATGGACATTTCATTTTTCTTTTCACCCAACTTTTAACCTATATCCAATTACATGGTGACATTTGTTGTTGATTTCAAGTTGAATTCACATTAGTTGACAACTCAACCAAATGTAAATCAAAACTAGACGTTGAACTGACATCTGTGCCCAGTGGGTGATGACTAATGATTTCTCCAATTGGCCTTGACCTACATCGACATGTTGAAATTAATCTGTGTCCCGTCCACAGCAGACAAAAGATACCAGAGGATGTTGAATGTCTGCTATCTCTCTCTTTCTCTCATCCCTCTCGCTCCGTCTCTCTCGTTCTGTCTCTCTCGTCTGCTCTCAGACCTCTCCTACGCACATTTGTAACCTCTCCTCTTTTGCAATTGTCTGTCTGCTGAGACAACTCTGTCTGCTCATTCTATTTTCTACCCATGTTTTTCAGGCTGACTACTCATTCACGATTGCCAAAGGAGGCCATTTTCACTCCTCCTAAAACCACAATGGGGGAGAAAGTTTCAACAGACAGCCTCTGTAAATAGTGCCTAGTCAGACTTGCTGGTACCAGCTCGAAGCAGTGAGGGTTTTCAGCAAACTGTATTCTATTTATGCCAATTGATTTTTTTTTATCCATGCATACATGTTCCGTTATTACAATAAACTACATGCTTTTGGGTTTTAACTACGGTTAGAGATGTCACCCAGCCAATAAGAATAAACTGCATTTTATTGGCAAAAATATGAAAAATATCAAAACATCTCATTATTTTCAACTCATACAGCCAACATTTTGCATAATGTGAAAAGTGCATAAACTACACTGTAACAGGTCAGTTGCTTTTTCAATGCGTGTGAGCTGAAAAGTAACCCTAAGGGTTTCCATGCAACATAGAATAAACATACTTATTCAACCTTGTGACTATCAACTCTAACACATGATTTGATTAGTCAACTGCTGACTTAGCATAACTTGCAGATGTATTTGCTGGTTTGGGCTTTAATTAGCAATTCTCCTGGGGGGGGGAAAGACACTGTTGGTCTTATTGAGACTTCCTGAGTACTAACACCCAATTAATCATGTTTCCACACTCCCAGTCCATATCATTACACAATCTGACCATGAGACGGCGAGTTAGAGAGAGAAAGAACGAGAGAGAATGAGAGAGAGAGAGAGAGAGAGAGAGAGAGAGTAGGAGAGAGAGAGAGAGAGAGAGAGAGAGAGAGAGAGAGAGAGAGAGAGAGAGAGAGAGAGAGAGAGAGAGAGAGGGAGAGAGAGAGAGAGAGAGAGAGAGAGAGAGAGAGAAGGGGGGTGCTTCTGGCTTCCATCTCTCCTTACAGGTCAACTCTCTGACATAGTGCATGGGGAGGAAGTTTTACAATGGCACATACTCTGGTAATGGCCTACAGATGTGTTCGAAGAGTTTAGCTCTCCAAAAAGGATATCCTGATGGACCGCTTGGTGTACCTGCCAAACCCTCACAGAGACAGCACAAAACAAAATAGCAGAGAGACAGAAGGCCCCATATGAGAACATTATCCATGTATAAGCCCAGTCTTCCTGACGCTAGAACACAATAAAGAATGTTCTAGAGAATTCATTTAGACACGAGGCTACATAGCAGTAATTACAGATGATATGGTTTGATTTAGAACAGATTAAATATCCACAGGGTAAATCATGATTGCATGAGCAATTATTTTCGTGAGTGATAATATTTAGTATATGATAAAGAACAGGGGCAGTTTTAGACAGCCAGTGTCATACTGCCACATTTTTTAACTGACAACACCATAGATACTGTGAATGAGAAACTCTCTTTTCGCTAATACTCATGGTTTAGCTTTCGTGAGCTACCATTTTTTTGCTTTATGACCATGATTCAAAGGGTTCTCGGATCTCCATGACAAGCAGCAAAAAAAGTTAATTAAATGTTAACACAGAGTCCTCCTGGGCAGAGAAAATAGGTATGAGTGCATCAGTTAATATTTAACAGTTAATATGTTGGCACATGGCCAACTGTCAGTAGTCTTGGACTTGAAGACAACAACACAGAGCAAAATAATGTGGACATAGAACATGAAGCTTCCTCTATTGTGTCCTCACTCCAAATGTTTCAAAATGTTTCCCGTTGGTGCATCCCGGGTGGCACAGTGGTCTAAGGCACTGCATCGCAGTGTGCCATCAGAGACTCTGGGTTCGAGCCCAGGCTCTGTCGCAGGCGGCCGCGACCGGGAGGTCCATGGGGCGACGCACAATTGGCCTAGCGTCGTCCGGGTTAGGGAGGGTTTAGCTGTTAGGGATATCCTTGTCTCATCGCGCACTAGCGACTCCTGTGGCGGGCCGGGTGCAGTGCACGCTGACCAGGTCGCTAGGTGTACGGTGTTTCCTCCGACACATTGGTACGGCTGGCTTCCGGGTTGGATGCGCACTGTGTTAAGAAGCAGTGCGGCTTGGTTGGGTTGTGTTTCGGAGGACGCATGGCTCTCGACCTTCGTCTCTCCCGAGCCCGTACGGGAGTTGTAGCGATGAGACAAGAGAGTAACTACTAACAATTGGATACCACGAAATTGGGGAGAAAAAGGGGGTAAATACATTTTAAAAATAATGTTACCTGTTGTTTAAGGGCGAAACACCAATGACCTGGGTATATCAAATAAAATGTATATATATAGCCCTTCTTACATCAGCTGATATCTCAAAGTGCTGTATTCTGTGAGGTGAAACATTAAGAACGTTGTGGACATGTAATGAATAGAGTTGATACAACTCCCTGTTCCACATGAACTGTTTGTTCTTTCTAAACACATTTCTATCTGAACATTCTTCAACGTTGCACCCTTCTGAACAGGACCCAGGTGTCTATGAGAGGTCAAAATGATAGTCTTTTGTGCGCAATACGACAGCTGTGCAGTTTCTTGTTTTCCAGACTGCAAACATTGTTTTGTTGAATGTGAGCAGTCATTCTTGGAACATGTGATACTGCAACCTTAGCCTGGCCTTATCATTATTTTACATTTGGTGTTAGACGTGGGATCCAGTTGGAACATCACAGCATAAGAAGAATGGTGTTGTTGTTGCAAGCATTCCATTAATGTGACATTCATTTATTGCTTGGCTGTAAATTGAATATGCAAATGAAATTGTGTGTGGTGGTTGGCTGATTTCCACTAACGGAGAGGGAGGTGCCTAAAAGAGAGCATGTGATTTTGTGTCAGAGCCACCCTTTGTTGCATCTTTTTCTCCCATACAGGAAATGGCGACACCTGGATATATTGTCTATCTAATTCAAGGGAAAAGTGCCTATTCTGTTGGGCACAACCAAACTAACAGTGTCTAATGCATGTCTCAGCCACTCCATTAGCCATTTTTACTACTGATATAGGTTTCACCCTACTCTTGAGCTATTCCTTTTATTTATTTTTATTTTTACCCCCTTTTTCTCCCAATTTCAATTATGATCTTGTCTCATTGCTGCAACTCCCCAACAGGCTCGGGAGAGGCGAAGGTCAAGTCATGCGTCCTCCGAAACGTGACCGGCCAAACCACGCTCCTTAACACCCGCCCACTTAACCCGGAAGCCAGCTGCACCAATGTGTCAGAGGAAACACCATTCCACTGACGATTGAAGTCAGCCTGCAGGCGCCTGGCTTGTCACAAGGAGTCGCTAGAGTGCGATGAGCCAAGTAAAGACCCCCGGTCAAACCCTCGCCTAACCCGGACGATGATGAGCCAATTGTGAGCCGCCATATAGGACTCCCGCTCACGGGAGTGACACAGGCTGGGATCAAACCTGGGTCTGTAGTGACTCCTCAAGCACTGCGACGCAGTGCCTTAGACCGCTGCCCCACTCGGGAAGCCCTTCTTGAGCTCTTTCAATACAAAACGAATCAACTAGATCAATGTCCTTTGGCTGTGCCTAGTGAGCTGATTTCAGACAGAAAGCGCTTGATGTTTGTCATGCACGGCTAACCTTGAGGTTGTCTGAACACCATAAAGTCAATGGGAACACTGATACTGCACGGGTACATATGTCTTCCTGTATACATTGCCAGATGTTTGCGAGTGTACACAATGTTTTCAAAAGTACATGGGGTCACAAAAACTTTCGTGTCCTTTGACTGAGATAATATCACTCATACAATATTTATTGCACTGCACTTTTAAGTCATTGTCTTTCATGTTTCTTGTCTATTTATTGTCTCTGTGACTGTTTGTAGTATGTGTCTGAATCAATTACTGAAGCTAGTAATTGCCCAAAGGGGATAAAGTTGTTTCATTTGAACTGAGAATAACTACTGTTGATTTTTCCCGAGACTGAGGCTGTCCTAAAATGGACACCATATTCTTCTATTGATTGAAACCAAGTTTAAATACTGTCACATTAAAAACAAATGTAAATAATGTGTACAATAGGTGTTTGTTTGTACTCATTTACAAGTAGCTCTCTCAGCAAGTGGAAATGCAAAAACAGTGTCCCCTCTTTTAATCTAAAATGGTGCAGTTATAGTCAAATATTTATGTAATGGATCAGCAGTCCCAGTATTCAATTTTCTTGACTTCCCAACAGATGTAGATATTTTGGGTTGAACACTCTTAGCTAACCGTGAGAAGGCATTTGTTAAGTGTCTAGGAATCTCTGCATCCCTGTATCCTCCACTTACCTGAGGAAATATTAAACTGGTACGGTCCAAACTGCGACAACCTGCCGTGTTCCACAACACCGACCAGGAGTGTAGGATGTAGACTCTTAAATCAGCATAAGAGGATGTCAAGGTAAATGCAACCATAGAGGGACGCAACATAAGGGATGAATTAGCTGTTTCTGCAACCCTGACTGCCCCCCCTTCCAACTCCTTCTGATCATACCTTACCACCCCCACCGAGCAGTACCCCCAATACACACACACACACACACACACACACACACACACACACACACACACACACACACACACACACACACACACACACACACACACACACACACACATACATACATACAGTAAATATCCCCATACAGTACATTCTCAACACTCACCTTAACTTTTTTCCCCCAACTCAGCAAACCAGACCCAGGTTCCTGGGCGAGCGTAAGCGTTTTAAAGTCCTCCGTCCCTCCTCATCACCGCTCCCGGTCCATAACAACATTTTGACTGTCTACTGATGGTGGGTGAGTCAGCACTTTTTGCACATGGAACACTAGATGTTTTCGACTGCTGCTTGTATACGTGAAGGCGTGCATAGGCGCACACGTTGATCAAAATGGAAATCACGTAAATAGAGGCCATACACTGAGTGCACAAAACATTAGGAACATCTGCTCTTTCCATGACATAGACTGACCCGGTGAATCCAGGTGAAAGGCACAGTATGATCCCTTATTGGTTTGAATTGAAAAGAGCAGTCCATAAGCCCAGACGAAGGATATCAAAGATCTGGAAGGATTCCTTATGGAGGAATGGTCTAAGATCCCTCCCAAGGTGTTCTCCAACTCATAAAACATTTTAGAAAAAGGCTCAGTGCCGTGATCCTCGGAAGGTGAGGTATTGAAAGGTATTGAAAACAGGGGGCGTCAATAATCCTGACCCCAAACTTTTGGAGATTTTTTTTTAAACAAAATCTTTTCCTCTGAACAATTGTATTAGTAAAATTATTATAAATTCCCAATTATTTGGAGCATACAATATAGCTGAGAATTGTTGTTATTTATTTTATACAGTAATTTCTGCTCATCTTTATCAAGCGTGACAATAATTTTGGACCGCACTGTATATGATTACACTTTTAATAAATAGTTTATATATAAACATGTATTTGTGTTAAAAAATACATTCATAAGAATATTTAGCTCTGGTCAAGAAACTTTGACCCAAAATAATGATACAATGCAGAATCAGAATCAGAATGTATTTATTAACACAAATACATGTTTATATATAAACTATTTATTAAAAGTGTAATCATATACAGTGCGATCCAAAATTATTACCAATAAGGGATCATACTGTGCCTTTCACCTGGATTCACCGGGTCAGTCTATGTCATGGAAAGAGCAGATGTTCCTAATGTTTTGTGCACTCAGTGTATGGCCTCTATTTACGTACAGTACCAGCCAAAAGTTTGGACACACCTACTCATTCAAGGGTTTTTCTTGATTTTTACATTTTCTACATTGTAGAATAATAGTGAAGACATCAAAACTATGAAATAACACATATGGAATCATGTAGTAACCAATAAAGTGTTAAACAAATCAAAATGTATTTTATATTTGAGATTCTTCAAATTAGCCACCCTTTGCCTTGATGACAGTTTGTGGAATTTCTTTCCTTCTTAATGTGTTTGACCCAATCAGTTGTGTTGTGACAAGGTAGGGGTGGTATACAGAAGATAGCCCTATTTGGTAAAATACCAAGTCCATATTATGGCAAGAACAGCTCAAATAAGCAAAGAGAAACGACAGTCAATTACATTAAGGCATGAAGGTCAGTCAATCTGGATACTTTCAAGAACTTTGAACATTTCTTCAAGTGCAGTCACAAAAATCATCAAGTGCTATGATGCAACTGGCTCTCATGAGGAATACCACAGGAAAGGAAGACCCAGAGTTACATCTGCTGCAGAGGATAAGTTCATTAGAGTTAACTGCACCTCAGAAATTGCAGCCCAAATAAATGCTTCACAGAGTTCAAGTAACAGACACATCTCAACATGAACTGTTCAGAGACTGTGTGAATCAGGCCTTCATGGTCAATTTGCTGCAAAGAAACCACTACTAAAGGACACCAATAAGAAGAAGAGACTTGCTTGGGCCAAGAAACACGAGAAACAGACATTAGCCGGTGGAAATCTGTCCTTTGGTCTGATGAGTCAAAATTAGAGATTTTCGTTCCAACCACCGTGTCTTTGTGAGACGCAGAGTAGATGAACGGATTATCTCTGCATGTGTAGTTCCCACCATGAAGCATGGAGGAGGAGGTGTGATTGTGTGGGGGGTGCTTTGCTTATTTAGAATTCAAGGCACACTTAACCAGCAAAGCTACCACAGCATTCTGCAGAGATATGCCATCCCATCTGGTTTGCGATAAGTCAAACTATCATTTGTTTTTCAACAGGATAATGACCCAACACACCTCCAGGCTGTGTAAGGGCTATTTGACCAAGAAGGAGAGTGATGGAGTGCTGCATCAGATGTCCTGGCCTCCACAATCCCCCGACCTCAACCCAATTGAGATGGTAGGGGATGAGTTGGACCGCAGAGTGGAGAAAAAACAGCCAACAAGTGCTCAGCAGTGCTCAGGGTTAGAGCATTGGGCCAGTAACCGAAAGTCTGCCAGATCGAATCCTTTGCTGACAAGGTAAAAATCTGTCGTTCTGCCCGTGAACAAGGCAGTTGTCCCACTGTTCGTAGGCCTTCATTGTAAATTAGAATTTGTTCTTAACTGACTTGCCTAGTTAAATAAAATAAAAAGCATATGTGGGAGCTCCTTCAAGACTGTTGGAAAAGCATTCCAGGTGAAGCTGGTTGAGAAAATGCCAAGAGTGTTGTAAATGTTTTGCAGGTACTATTTAATGAAGCTGCCAGTTGAGGACTTGTGAGGCGTCTGTTTCTCAAACTAGACACTCTAATGTGCTTGTCCTCTTGCTCAGTTGTGCACCAGGGCCTCCCACTCCTCTTTCTATTCTGGTTAGAGCCAGTTTGCGCGGTTCTGTGAAGGAAGTAGTACACAGCGTACTGACAAATTTCAGAAGAAAGTTCTTTGTTTCTGGCCATTTTGAGCCTGTAATCGAACCCACAAATGCTGATGCTCCAGATACTCAACTAGTCTAAAGAAGGCCCGTTTTATTGATTCTTTAATCAGGACAACAGTTTTCAGCTGTGCTAACATAATTGCAAAAGGGTTTTCTAATGATCAATTAGCCTTTTAAAATGATAAACTCTGATTAGCTAACACAACGTGCCATTGGAACACAGGAGTGACGGTTGCTGATAATGCGCCTCTGTACGCCTATGTAGATATTCCTTAAATATCAGCCGTTTCCAGCTACAATAGTCATTTACAACATTAACAATGTTAACAACAATTCTGATCGATTTGATGTTATTTTAATGGACAATAAATTTGCTTTTCTTTCAAAAACAAGGACATTTCTAAGTGACCCCAAACTTTTGAACGGTATTGTATTTTGAATTGTTTAACACTTTTTTGGTTACTACATGATTCCATATGTGTTATTTCATAGTTTTGACGTCTTCACTATTATTCTACAATGTAGAAAATAGTCAAAATAAAGAAAAACCCTTGAATGAGTAGTTGTGTCCAAACTTTTGACTGATACTGTATATTTTGTTAAACGATGATTTGTTACCTCCAAACATTGATGATTTTTTGGTCTAATAAATTCACATGAGAAAATGAGCAGAAATAATAGAGAGTAATCTACACAGGATTGTTTCCATTTTTATTTGTAAATGCATCTTGGGTAGAACAAAGAAAAAATATATAATATATTCATATGTACTGAAACATTCTGTTATGTACACATTTAGGGGTTCCACTAGAAATCTTCACAACCACAGACTTAAGATATGTTATTATAGTCTTCTGTGTCTTTCGCATGGATGCAGCTATGTACACTCCTGCGTATTAACATACATTCATAGGATGCGATAAAACACTTGTGTTTAAACAAGCATTAAAAATTCAAAAATTGAATGAAAGGAATGATGTACAATATAGTGTACCCCTGCTTTTTAATCTGCGAACAGTACATGAACTCTGCATGGATGGTATCTCTCACACCGTACATATTCACAACAGGGCATGGCATACATAACAAACAAGTTTCAAGAGAAAACAGGACATCAAAAGTAATGACTGTGTCATGGCCTAAATAAGTGTTGTGACTACAGTTCCCAGAAAGCAGTTCTTCCCGGGTGTTCAGCACCGTGGTGTAGTAGTATCCACATACATGATGACCTCACGCCAACATAGGCTTGTGGGTATTCCAGTAACAGATCAGGTTGGATAGTTGAGTTGAGGCAGATTTTGTGTCAATAGTAAAACGGAGAGCAAAATGGACGTATATACTGAGCGAGTAAAGGGTGATACATTTCCAATTCCCTTTCTTCATTGTCTCAAACCATATCACCATTTCTCCATAAAACTGTGATGAATAACTTGTTATATTACTATTTTCTCCTCTGGTAAGGATGCTGTGGTGGATTAAGGCCACACGAGTGTCTAACAAATGGCTTGAGCCACTTACACGAAAAATACCAAAAAATACACAACACTGACTGGAAGGCCTGTTTAGACGTAAAACAATCGACAATCATTACCGTGCACAATTCTTTCTTTTTTGCTTTTCGTTTTGCATTTTCTCTGCCATTCTTTTACTTTCAACCACCTTGTATCAGAATTTGAGCCGGTGAAGTTTTTCTGAAACTTGAGAGAGTCCCAGTAGCTTATAGTGACGTGTTCTTATTTGTTATCAGTAGTTCATGTACAGAATTGACAATAGGCTCGGCTCCTCCCTTTGCATAAACAGTGCGCTGAATGAGTAAACTATTCTCTACCCTCTCTGTCAATGAGTTGTGAGTGACAATGAAAAAAACAAGGACACCGTTTCTGGGGAAACTTCAACCTGACTTGGAGAAAGTTCCAGGAAAACTTTAACCTGACAGATGAGGAATGTCAAAGACATTGACTCTTAAAATGATAAAAGGCAGTCATATCCAGGTAAAATAGAAGGCTGTTACTGAAGCAATTATACATTTCACCTCAAATGAAAAAAGCTTATCTTATCTCTTATTGAAATAGAAGATAAAGACAGAACAGAAAAACAAATAAAAAGAGTACAACATGCAACAGCACCAACAGCAACAAGAATCTCAAGAAATGTTGATTAATGAGAAGATGGTAAGTGTCATTTGTTGGTTTCACATGGTTGTTCAATGTTTTTTCTTTCTACAATAAATTATAGCACAATATTTCTCTAAAAGGCAAGGCACACACACATAAACCTTCTGTTTCCATCTCTCTCTCTCTCTCTCTCTCTCTCTCTCTCTCTCTCTCTCTCTCTCTCTCTCTCTCTCTCTCTCTCTCTCTCTCTCTCTCTGTCTCTCTCTCACACCCTCCATAACTCATACCACACCACACCTCACACACACACACACACACACACACACACACACACACACACACACACACACACACACACACACACACACACACACACACACACACACACACACACACACACACACACACACACACACACACATTCCGTGCTCCCTTGGTCTATGTCCATTGAAGAGTGATCCGGATGGGGTCAGTTTGCTGTGCGCAGCGTCCGGTTTCGCGGAAAGCGATGGACTTTGATGTGTTTTGATAGATGGTCACTGCGGGCAAATTTCTTCTCACACACAGGACACTGGTAGGGTTTGACCCCTGAGTGGGACCGCCGGTGCCGCGACAGCTCATCCGACCGTGAGAATCTGGGAGAGACACACACAGATAGGAGAGAGATGTCAATCATTTTAGAAAAGAACAAAACATTATTGTTTACATAACATGATAAGAAAAAAACATTTATAATATTTCTTGACATAGTACAGACAAGAGAATTTGGTTTTAGTTTCATTCCATATTATTGTCAAATGTTTGCGACAGTGATTCCGAAATGGTAGGATATACAGATGTGTGTACAGTCATGATGGTAAAAGTAATTTTACAGCAAGTAGCTCGACATGTTTTGACTTTGGCAGTCTTGGGGCAGTGTATACCATAATAAGTGATTGGCTACACCACGTCTGCTTGAACCAATGTGTTATTTTGCAGTAAATCTGGGCATCTCCCTTTTCTTGCAAGACCTACTGCATCTCACCAAGCCTCGCTAGTTATGTAACATCCCTGACAAAGGCCACCAGACTATATGTCATTGCTGAATAGTTACAGTATAGCTAGCTTAAAGCACATGGATGAACCCTAAAGTAATGCTAGCAATGCTAAATAATTAGCTTAAAACACATGGCTAGGCTAAGCTAAGGGACAGATCGAAATTTACTAGGGGGGAGGGGTGGTCCAAAATAGGGGAGGGATGTCCAACTTATTTTTTTGCTTTAGGGAGGTTTTTTATTTTATTTTATTGTGCAGAGGGGAGGGAGGTGCGTTTTTTTCCCCTGGTTTTCAATCACTCTTCTGCTTGTATTTTCCCTATAAACAATGGCTTGACTTACTTTTGATATTACCCTAATAAAACATCTGTGAAGATTTGGTATGGTGTGGCTATTACTAAGCTTTAACTACTGCAGGCCTATGACATGAAGGCAACTGACTCCGACAGCTGAACTTGAAATGAGGAAGAGGCCTACAAGAGTAACTCCTATAATCTGACAATATAATGCTTGTCTTTATACAAAATATTTGGATCAGAAATGTACGAATTACCCTCCTTCTGTACGTCTATATCAGACGCAGTAGCCATCTGACATAAATAAATATATGTCACTGTCGTAGCATGCCACCGGCATATCTCTATCTCTCTGGGGTTAGGCCTAAGCTTCTCTTCTTTTATATAGGCTACATATATAAAATTATTAAAATATGAATATCATACAGTGAACACCTAAGCCTAAAGGTCTACGCATGCAATAACCTGATACATTTAGTGCTCAAATCTCTGATAGCTGAACCGTGAGGGGGACAATTATTGCTTTAGGAAAGGAGCACCCCCCCCCAAAAAAAAATATATAGGCTATAAAGTTTTGCGTATGCTACACATTGAAACACAAAGAATAGTGTTTTTGTAATTTGTTATAGGCTGTTTTTAAATGTGGCTCATTTGGCCAAAATCCCTCATTTATTGATGGCGCTGGCTGCGCTAGGTTGGATCTGAAAGCATATGGGTGTCCATTACTTTTCTCAAAAGTCTGGTAGATTCAAATCATCTTTGTCATGTTGTCTGACGCCAAATTTTCCAAAAGGAAACTGAAATAGCATATTGTTTTTCATGAAGATTTCCGAATATTCATATGAAAATCTGTCGCCAATTGGATGGAAACCTAGCTATAGACATCCTAGAGACTCTGGCAAGTGCGCCAGTCAAGTATCACTTTGATTATGCCTGCACATCATAGTTCACCAGCAGCCCCAAACATTAAAAAAAATAAGCTACCAGCCAAACAAGCTTGTAAGAATTGTATTTATACTCCCCCCTCATATTCATATGGAGGTTGAACATTTTTTCCGTCTCTATCTCTGTAATATGTCTGTATCTATGTAATTGTGTATGTATTCATGTAAAAAAATAGGGACCACAATGAAAATAAGTCCCAGACTTTATTGTGCAATCCCGGTCACCTTAAAACATATTTTGGTATATACTGTTTGGGCACATCTACTGATTCAAGGGTTTTTGTTTATTTTACTATTTTCTACATTGTAGAATAATAGTGAAGACATCAAAACTATGAAATAACACATATGGAATCATGTAGTAACCAAAAAAAAAATCTAAATGGATTTTATATCTGAGATTCTTCAAAGTAGCCACCCTTTGCATTGATGACAGCTTTGCACACTCTTGGCATTCTCTCAACCATCTTCATGAGGTAGTCACCTGGAATGCATTGCAATTAACAGGTGTGCCTTGTTTAAAGTTAATTTGTGGATTTTTTTTCCTTCTTAATGTGTTTGAGCCAACCAGTTCTGTTGTGACAAGGTAGGGGTGGTTTACAGAAGATAGCCCTATTTGGTAAAAGACCAAGTATATATTATAGCAAGAACAGCTCAAATAAGCAATGAGAAAAAACAGTCCATCATTACTTTAAGACATGAAAGTCAGTCAATCCTGAAAATGTCAAGAACTTTATGAAGCGCTATGATAAAACTGGCTCTCATGAGGACCACCACAGGAAAGGAAGACCCAGAGTTACCTCTTCTGCAGAGGATAAGTTCATTAGAGTTACCAGCCTCAGAAATTGCTCAAGTTCAAGAAACAGACACATCTCAACATCAACTGTTCAGAGGAGACTGCATGAATCAGGCCTTCATGGTCCAATTGTTGCAAATAAACCACTACTAAAGGACACCAATAAGAAGAAGAGACTTGCTTGGGCCAAGAAACACAAGCAATGGACATTAGACCAGTGGAAATCTGTCCTTTGGTCTGATGAGTCAAAATGTGAGATTTTTGGTTCCAACCGCCGTGTCTTTGTGAGACGCGGTGTGGGTGAACAGATGATCTCCACATGTGTGGTTCCCACCGTGAAGCATTGAGGAGGAGGTGTGATGGTGTGGGAGTGCTTTGCTGGTGACACTGTCTGTGATTTATTTAGAATTCAAGGCACACTTAACCAGCATGGCTACCACAGCATTCTGCAGCAATACACCATCCCATCTGGTTTGCGCTTAGTGGGACTATCACTTGTTTTTCAACAGGACAATGAACCAACACACCTACAGGCTGGATAAGGCCAAGAAGGAGTGATGGAGTGCTGACCTGGCCTCGACAATCATCTGACCTCAACCCAATTGAGATGGTTTGGTATGAGTTCGACCGCAGAGTGAAGGAAAAGCAGCCAACAAGCGCTCAGCATATGTGGGAACTCCTTCAAGACTGTTGGAAAAGCATTTCAGGTGAAGCTGGTTGAGAGAACGCCAAGAGTGTGCAAAGCTGTCATTTTTTACATTTAATTTAATTTAACCTTTATTTAACTAGGTCAGGGCAAAGGGTGGCTACTTTGAAGAATCTGAAATCAATGTTGTTTAACACTTTTTTGGTTATTACATGATTCCATATGTGTTATTTCATAGTTTTGATGTCTTCACTATTACTGTACAATGTAGAAAACAATCCAAATAAAGAAAAACCCTTGAATGAGTAGGTGTGTCCAAACCTTTGATTGGTCCTGTATGTATTTTTTTATCTGACAAATAAAATCAATCAATCCAAACTGTGCAGTCGCCAATTGATGACTAGAAACATACATCTGTTACAAAACACCAAAAAGTTTAATGACAAGCCCTCAATACTGGGTAAGGGAGGGATGTATTTTCTGTTTGCCGAGATTGACATAGTCTATTTATTGTGGTGTTAAAAAAAGCAAACCATGATATTGAAGTGCCCGAAGTCGGTATGTTTTGTTTATTGGTTGTGTGGTGCATTGGCACAGAAACCTTTTGGTGGAAAATCTGTTGCATATATTGTATATAATTATAAATATAGACTCAAAATGTTGAAAATCTGATTCCCCACTAGCTGATCATTGTTTGCAGCCAGCTCTGATTGCATTGTAATGAAACAGGCAGGGAGAGCGAGCTCGCCTGTGGTGGTCGGTGAACCCTCAACCTTCTGGCCCGTAGCACCTGCATGGCATTGACTGTTCCACAAAAGCATGCTGAAGTGGCAATGTTGATACCCACGTTTATATATACAGGGTTGCTTGTTATTTGTGGTCGCAAACATTATTTTGAGTTAACTTTATGAGGGGGGAGGGTGCTATTTTACAGTAGAAGGGGAGGGTCAGATGAAAACATTTTTGGGGAGGGGGGTGCAAAGGCAATGCAAAAAGGTTCATGCTATCTTCATTTAAACACATGACCTTACCAGTGCTATGAAGATCATCGCTAGCTAGTTAGCGCTAGCTTAAAACCCAAGGATAAACCCTGGAGAAATCCTATTAGGAAATGCTAAATAGTTAGAGCTTTCGTACAATAGTACATGGCTATATGCTTAAAGCAATGCTATGTGGCAGTGTTAACTAGTTAGCGCCAGTTTGAAACACATGATCAAGGTTAAGGCATGACAACTATTGGCCTCGCAGCAATCTCTCCCAAGCCTAGCTCTGTCAGTCTCACAGATGTTACAGCCAGAGCTGACATGATGATGAATTGATACAATCTCGAGCCTGTAATTAAGCAGCAATGCTCAAAGAGTCGAATAAAACCCACTTTACTATCTGTCACACAAACACATAAAACATGAGTCCCCACACCATGAGGAGAAAAGAGGTTTGGGCTCAGATAGCTAGCTTAGTAGGACACTAAATAGGCCACTACAGAAGGCCTATTGTCGTGACTCTCAAATAAGGGCTCAGTCTGATAATAAAATAATATTATTTGTTTTTAAAAACAGGGTAATAATACAAGAGTATGAATCTAGAGCATACATTTAGAACACAAAATTTCACAAGCTCTACTACAGTAGTACTGCCAATGGTCGTGGCTAGAGAATAGTTGTGTGTACAGTAAGGTCGTAAATCATTCTGGCCCCTTCCTGCACAACCGGCCCCTCGTGCCTCGTGTGTGGGCACACTACTCTGAGAAAAACCCACCCCCTACCTACCCAGGGAGTCCCCCTGCTTCGTTCCTCTGACTGACTTGACTGACTGACTGAAAGCAGTGGAATAACAGAGTGTGGAGTGTGTGTGCCCCTGGCCTTGTGATGCTATGATATCAATGTCAGCTCCAGAGAAAATATGGGGAGGTTTATTTCGATTTTTCTGTGCGCGTGTGTACACATATAAGACATATAAGACAAAGAGAGGGAGAAAGAGAGAAACACTGCGAGACTATGTGTACGTAAGGGTGTATTCTGTCGGTGTGCATGCATGGGTGTGTGTATGTGTTTGTGTGTGCTCACAACGTTCCCTTACCTGTTTGCACGTGTGTCTGTACACTCTTAGAAAAGAAATGTGCTACCTAAAACCTAAAAGGGTTCTTCGGCTGTCCCCATAGGATAACCTTTTGAAGAACCCCTTTTGGTTCCAGGTAGAACCCTTTCGGGTTTAATGTAAAACCCTTTCACACAGATGGTTCTACATGGAACCCAAAAGGTTCTCCTATGCGGACAGCCAAAGAACCCGTTTGGAACTCTTTTTTTCTAAGAGTGTATGCATGCATGTCCCCCTGTCCAACTGTAAAAGTCTCAGCCTTAGCACAGAAACCTCACC
This sequence comes from Salvelinus namaycush, assembly GCF_016432855.1. Taxonomy (NCBI): domain Eukaryota; kingdom Metazoa; phylum Chordata; class Actinopteri; order Salmoniformes; family Salmonidae; genus Salvelinus; species Salvelinus namaycush. Next base: position 48,811,563 of record NC_052308.1, read on the forward strand.
CCGATCCTTCTCCCTTTTCAAGCAGACTGCCAGCCTAGACGTTCCTATCACACAGTCATGGTAACTATTCAGTGCTTAGCCTTTGTTCGTCTCACTTCCACACCAGTTTCCCTCAGCCCGATTGTGTGCAAAACAGGCCCCTCACACAAAACAGGCCCCTCACTCATACACACTCTCTCTCTTTCTTGCTCTTCCTTCTTTCTCCCTCTCACTCTCTTTATCCTTTCTCACTCGCCCACTCTCTCTCTATATATCTCCCTCTCTCTCTCTCTATACCCCCCCCCTCATCCAACCCACCGTCTTGCCTCCACTCTAACTAAATCCTGTCTCTTGTATCCAGACAAGACCTCTTTTGTTGGGCCGAGATGCATCGCCTGGATAACTACTAGAGAGATTTCTGCTGCAGCCGAGCTCATCTACTGGAACAGACTTGCAGCATTACAAATACACGGCCACTGGCAGGTTGCCAAGTTGGTGCCAAAGTCAACATAAATAAATTGACTGATGCAGTACCCTTTTCAGGAATATAGATTGCTCAGTGTGTGCTAGAGGAGAAGAAGTGGACTGCAGTCCATGAACGATTGAGCATATAAGGGAGGGAATGAGGCAGGTAGCCTAGTGGTTAAGCAAATTGGGCCAGTAAGCGAAAGGTTGCTGGTTCAAATCCCAAGCTGACTAGTTGAAAAATCTGTTGATATCCACTTGAGCAAGGTATTTTACCCTAGTTGCTCTGGATAAGAGCGTCTGCTAAATAACTAAAATGTAAAAAATAAAAATAAAAAAAATACAATACAAACTAATAGTGCTGAGCGATTAACCAAAATGATTGTTATTTTTCATTTTTTTAACAACTAATTGACCGGCATCGGTTAAATTATTTGAATTCCATTTAATTCGTTTTTTTCTGCGAGCCCAATGCGCAGTTTCTCTAGAGAGAAATCAGATCAAGCCTGAACTGTGCGATGTAGTAGGGAGTTGTAGTTTCCAACAGGCCAATATTCTACAAAGTTTAACGCAGAAAACTTGGTAATTAACTACAATGACAACCTATTGTGCGCGCCTACTTTTCCGGTCTGTGTGGGCCGGTCATGGAGAGGGGGAGGCAGGGAAGAGACAGAAGAACGTGCGATTGAGAGGGATAGAGAGCAGTTGCTTCGCGAGGTATCTCTACCTGAAGAAAAATGATGATCTAAGTGATTGATAGTTGGTATTCAGCAGTCATTAATGTATGCCTTATTAACCTTGAAGAACTACTAAAATAGTGATTTTGTCAGAGAGCACAGGCAGCAGCTTTATAGAGATGAGATGATGATTTGGAATTAAATAAAGTCATCAAATAAAACAAATGTAATTTACACAACAGCTAAAATATTTTATAAAAATAATATGAATAAATTATGGTTAATAAGTGAGCAGTATAATATGCAGTCACTACCATCATGGGACTTATGATATATTAATTGTTTTATTCTGTGTTGTTACAGCATTCAACCTACATAAAGAAATGATTGAAACCCGAAATAGAAAACCGTGATTATTTTTTTACAATCTAACCGTAACCACACCAACCTCAAAAAGCACTACCAGCACTACAAACCTATATGCTGTATGGAGCGTGTTGACATACATGTATAAACACATACACACGTACTGTACGTGTAGTGGATGTCAAAGTCATCTGTAGGATGTTGACTGGAATACATTGGTGACATCACACCTTCCATGAGATCTAAAGGCAACTGTCGCTCACACAGTGACAAACTAGTATTTTGCTCTAATGGCTAAAATGGTTGAATTGCGTGTGATGTTGTATAGAAGGTTGCTAGTTCGATCCCTGGTCAGGGCATACCAGAATGCACTCTGTTACACACACATACACTCACTCACTCACACACACACCACTAACAGATCTCTACTTTGCCCATGTGTTGGCTTGTCCCTGCTCTTCTAGCCACCTGTACTTAGTGAGGTCTGTGTAGGGCATATGGATAACATTTCCCCTGGCTTAGAAAGCCAATTTCACCCGATACTGTCACTCTCTCCACCTGACCCTGTGTCCTCAGGAAATCAGCCAGTTGTACTGAGGGACAAGAGTCACACAGTCAATCACACACGTTCGCGCACACGCATACACTTATTCTCACACACACACACACACACACACACACACACACACACACACACACACACACACACACACACACACACACACACACACACACACACACACACACACACACACACACACACACACACACACACACTCATGCACAATCCTGCACAGCTGTCGAGTCAGAACAGGAGGCGCCCGAGTTGCGCCCATGTGACCTCGACCCACATGCTTCGGCTCAGTTTTAATTTACACCAGCAGAAATATGACACCCCCGCCATTCTCACATATCCCAGATATCTCTCTGCCTGAAAAAAAGTGTGAATCTGAGGGAACATGTTAATATCGCTTGACAACCCTCCAATTAACACTTTGAACACAGCCTGACAGCCATTAAGACTGCAAGAGCTCTGGAAAAGCAGATGAGGAGAAGAGAAAGAAGGCAAACAATGATTTGATATGCATTTCTTCCTTGCTTTCTATTTTCTGACTATACTGTAGATGACCATGGTTGGCTGTACTGCAGGTCAAATGCGTTCCTTTATTGAAGACTTTTTCTTCCTTTTAAGTGGTATCCAACTATTCCACAAGGGGAAGTATCACTTAGTGCTAGACATATATAATGATTCACAGCACTGCTACTGTGGTGAATGAATTGTGGTACTGCAATAAAGGAATAGCATGTTGAGTGACAGCCAAATAGCCATAAGGAAACAAGCAACTCAATTCCATGTTTAGCGCCATGAACACTGAGCCTCAACAGATAGCTTGGTGCTGCGAGAGAATGAGCCTCTACTAATAAGTAATGGAGCCTGTGGATCCTGTAAAGTCTCACGTTAAGCCCCTCGCTGGGGCTAATTGATGACCTCATCAGACAGGTCAATTCGGGTGCCAGTCACGGTCTGTGGTGCAAAGGCTTCCTTCCATTGAGGAACATGACACCCAGCGTGTACTGTATAGTGGACAGACATATAATTACCTCACTGCGTCCAGAAAGGCCTTACGGTAACAATAGGGTATAATCCATATCTCAAACATGATTGTGATAGCATGTGTTCACTGACTGGTCTCTCACTCAAAACCCCCTAAGCATTCTTTAAACAACCTGCCATAACCATAAAGCAACGTTGATCAAATCTCTCGAGATAAAGACGTCTTAAATTCTTGAGCTTCAAAACCTTGACACCTGCTGAATACAATTATGATAGTGAGTGTGTTGAGATGATCTATTTCGATATATTGGGAAGAATGATCACGTTATGTGGTCAACAGTGGAAGCTTGCTAGAGGTATGCCTACTACGTTGAATGTCCGGAAGCTTTTTGACATAGAAAATCCATAAAGTAATAAATCATGATCATCATCATCATCATCATAATCATAAAGTAATACATCATCATCATTGTCAGTGAGCACCCACTCACCTCCATCCACAGCCCGGCCAGGTGCAGGCAAAGGGCTTCTCCCCCGTGTGTCTCCTCAGGTGGGCCTTCAGGTGGCTGCTCTTGGTGTACATCTTGGTGCAGCCGGGAAAAGTGCATTTATGCATTTTGATAAGGTCCGCCACCGGGTTCTTCTGAAACTTCTGACCCCCCACCAGCAGCCCATGGCCCTGGCCCCCGACCGCCACCTCACCGAGGCCCAGGGGCTTGGCAGCGATGGGCACCGGTGCGATGCGCACAAACTTAGAGGAGATGTTGAGGCTGGTGGAGGGAAGCAGCTGGGGCACCAGGGCGAAGGTATGCCCCTGGATGTTGACCAGCAGCTGGGCAATTTTTATGTCTGATGCCGACTGAGGAGGAGGCTGGACAATTGTGGGAGGAGGAGGAGGAACCGTGGCACCAGGTTCCTGTTTGATCTGAATGGGCTGGATCTGCAGGATGACCGGCATTCCAGCGCTGCCACCATTTGCACAGCTCTGTGTTGATCCTGGCCTGCTGGATAATGAACCACTCTTGAACACGTCATTGTGCGGGCCTTCGTTGTACTCCTGTGACGATGTGGCTGGTGTGCTTTTGGTCTCGGTGACGGTGGTAGCATTTGCGGTCGGCACAGTTTGGTCTGAATGCTTGGCCTCTGGCTCCAACCTTGGCCCCGGGGATGAGGACTCCCTGTACACCTCCAGTCCCACCCCCAGCCCTAAGATCTCCTCCAGGCCCAGCCCCAGCGCCCCCTCCTGGGCCTCCTGCTTCATGGACGACACCACCTCCATGTTCTCCTCCAGGAACTCCTCTATCTCCTCTAAGGTGGGCTGGAAGGACGGCTCCTCCATGTCCACTAAGGACCAGACCGGGAAGTCCACGCTCTCCTCCTTCAAGGCCTCTGGGTGGGGGTGGGATGGCGCGTCCCTCTGTGAGTCCCACAGAAAGGTGGGCAGTGACATGGGGATGGCCGCCCCGGTCCCTGCCCCGCCTAGGGAGGTCTGGGACAGCAGAAGGTCCAGGATGCTGTCTGAACTTTCGGCACTGGAGCTGCTGCCATAGCTGGAACTGAGCACTTGGGAGTCGGGGCTGGAGCAGGAGCGAGGGCTGGACGACTCGCTCAGGTCATCCTCGGAGAAGGGCGAAGGCATCACATGGTAGGTCCCCCCGTCCGTCACCATGTCCAACAGGCGGTATGCCGGTGGGGAGCCACCGTACGGTAAAAAAGTGTCCTCGCCGCTCACTAGGAAGTTATCCACCATTCCTGGCTAGGGGCCAAGAGAATGTCTCCCACTTTGTGTTGAAATTTGTCTTTCTGATACAGCAGTTTGTTAGGGTTATTCCTCTTGTTGCCGGGAGACTGGGACCAAATAAACCCACGAACGGGTTACCACAGCAAGGTCGTGCTTCGCAGAGAGATAGAGAACACCTGTTGTTCTCTCTCAAGATAAAAAAAGCTTGGGTAGAAAAAGTCTTAAATTCCAAGGTTTCCAGCCCAGATACTGTATATCTAGACAAACATAAATAAGCAGATAAGAAGAGAGAGAAGGTTACTAAACGGATTTTCACTGTAATAACAGACAAGAGCCTACAGGGAAAATAACAGATAGCCAAGACCTAATCACAAGTCATGAATCTCCAATGCACCATCTGTGAACCAAATTATCTTCAGCCACTCAGTTACTAGCCTGCACATGAAAAATATGGAATGCTGTGCATGTTTCCATTTCGAGTTCGATCGCGGTTGGCGTGAGATGAAGCGGTTGTCGTGAGAGATGAAGTGACTTCCAGAGAGCTATGCGGCTATTGGCTATCACCTTCCTTTACTTGTATTTCAGGAGTAAACATCATTTAAAATAACTTGATGACACCACGCAATGTAAATTATTCCTGACAAAGCACACTTTTATCTCACACATTTACATTTAAATAGGTTTTTAGTGCATTTTATTTATTGAATGAATTTATTGGATATTCTTTCATTTGAACAAATGTTTTACTATATTGAATTATTCTAATTGTTTAGTTCTAAACGTTGCAAGGATTTTCTTTATTTTAATTTGTAACTCATTTGTAACTTGCAACACTGTCAAGAAAAGGCAAAGCTGAGCATGGATGTTTCACCCTCGCCTTCTCTGGGCTCTTGGCTCAGTGACCGACAGTAACCCACCAATGGAACTGTCAAAGGATTAACATAAAGCACTGTGTGGGGCAGCCAAGAGCACTGAGCAATCCAAATAGTACACAAATCACCTGCAAGCTACTTACAGAACATGCAAAACGCAATAAATCAACTCCAATTACTGGAAATTCACTTGAATTGGGATGACACACAATTATTGCGACATATCCAGTGCATAATTGCTCCATTCATCTGTTCTGCTTGACCATGTAGATATTGTTCACCTAGATACATTAATGCTTTTATAATCTCTCAGGGGTGTCAAACTAATTTTGCCCCGGGGCCTCATTCAGTCTTTAATGAGGTCCAGGGGGGCAGCCTTGAAAATGTGTTATATTTCCTTGCAGTCAGAATTTGCCAAAAACGGTCTTTTATTCATCGTTTTTGGAATTGTTGATGCTCCCTGACTGTAGCTTTCATTTCAGTGATTATAAGCTAGACACAGTCAAGAAACTGTATGGATGTAAGTCCATTATCTTTTTTACACAGTTTCGATTTGGTTTTAGTCATTTTAAAATATATTGTGTTTGGACCCGGATTGAACCCACTTGCAGGCTGAATCCGGCCAGCAGGCCATATGTTTGACAGGACACCACTGGTATTGCCTAGTAAAGCCGCATGTGCAAATTATATTCATGCAATTACGTGCTATTTCAATAATAAACACTGTATAATTACAACATACTAATAAGAAACGTATAAAACAAGATTTAACAAAAATAAGCTTATAGGCCTACATTTCAATGAAATGTAAATCAATTGAAAATCAATTACCTCTCAAACTACTATTGACATAAAAAACACATTTTTAAACATTTGCTTGTCTCATATGATCATAACTCATAATCTACAGATTTATTATAGTTTTGAAGCAAACGAGCACATCTTTTGCCTATCCCAAAAGCTATAGAACGCGTAAGAAAGCGCAGCTCCTACGTTCCAACGTCAACATGTTTTTGTCCAGCAGTGTGCTGCGGCATATGGTGGTAGGCTGGAGTAGAAACGCACGCCCAATATCTCTTGCAGAACATATTCCCAAGGAAAAGATGAGGAAAAAAATAAATATCTGATCTTACCTTATTCATCAAGCATGTACAAATCCCTGTTTAATTCCAATGTATTTACTTTTCCTTTGCATTCGTTGGGGAATCTCTCTCTAATGCATGCCTTGCCCTTGAGACTTGCCATGCAGCACCGTTCAGACTGACGAGCGGCGAGGCAGAGTTGTACTATATTGCCGTCACATGACTGCTGGTGTGTGTGTTATATGAGTTAAAATAAGAGGTTGGATCTGAAGGCTCGACCCAGCTCTGCGCCGCTATTGGCCAACAGTACGTGGAGGCTGGTCTCTGAATATGTCAATCAGGATGTGAGCGCCTACATGTGGGATGTTTAGTAAAGGAAGACAGTAATTTCCTAGTTTTCCTCTCATGCTTATTACCCATCGCCTGAAGAGCAGATAACTGTTGCGGTAAAAGGAGACTGGGGATGTTGAACAATGTAGCCTATTTACCGGAGTCTCATATGACTCCCAATAGAAAGAAAAATAATAATTGATCATGGATGGATATTGGATATGGCTGTGAAAATAGTCAATTCTTGGGAGTTTATTTGAGTTCATTTGAACACATTTCAATGGAAGCATTTTGCTTTCCTCAAAAGAAGTTCACAACACAGTGTTCTCATTATGTAGGCTATGAAACTGTTGGAAAGACTGAATATTTTGTATAACGTTATTACAATATAGCCTACTGTTATTACAGTGTTACAATCATCCTCTCTGTCCATGCAATTTTGATGCAGCAAAACACTGAACACTACTACTGTGTAGTTCTTAGATAGTGAATGAACTTGACTAACATCATACACAGCAGTATGTCCTGTACTTCTAGACACCCATCCTTGAACAAACATGATTCAAGTTCAGTTACAAAGAGAGGAACCCACACTCAGGAAGAATGTAGGCTAACCAGTGCAGCCAGGCGTACTCAGACAGGAAGTGTTTAAAAACCATTAGAATGCTCTTGAACGTGCCTGTTTATTTTTTTCAGTCACTTCAGCATTCTGAGAGAAACACATGGCGGAAGCGAGTTATCCTGGGAAACTGGTGGCTGTATCCGCATGATTGGCAGAGGAGAGTGAAAATAGATAGAAATGTTATGCCTGTGCTTTTCTTATAACTAATTTCTGTGTTCTATTCATGTGCTGTTCTAATAACCAATTTCTGTGTTCATGCAAGGGACTGATTGAACAAATCCTCACTTATCAGTATCTGCAATTTGGCAGTACGCCCAGACCTTGTTTTGAGAACGAAAGATATCTCAGTTTCAAGGTCTCAGCTTAGAGAGAAAAAGCCTTGTGAGGTATTGGTCACATGTTATGAACCAGTATTGGTCGGTCACATGACTGAAACAAAACTGTAATGATGATATAATTTTGCTAAATCATGCAAATATAATTTGTCTGTGTATAGACGTATATAAGACAACTGCTGGGACGGCTGCAGCAGAGATTCTGACACACTATGGTGCATTAAGTTTGTTGGAACCTCTCCAGCGCTCTGACAATAAACAATGGTTCATATAAGATTGACTTTGAGTGTCCCTTTGTAAGAAATTCCCCAACAATATCGTTGTGATCCTGAAAATTACGCATTTGCTTTTTCTTGCCGTTGATATATTGCTGGTAGAGGATAGAATACAGTGCATCACACGTATTACCTGAAAGGTGGAATATATACTTCATTATCCCTTTTTTTGGGAGGAAATAACAACCAACATATATTTGAATAAGCAGTTAATAACCACAGTGTCTATTCTTCAACATGAAAATATTTCTACAGTATATATTTCTTCTACATTAATATATTTCTATACAGTATATCATTCTGTACTGTAGTCTATCGCCTGAGGCCAATTGACATCACTACCAGTACCACTCTCTCTCCCTCATCAGCTCAAGTGCACAGTATGGGACCTGACCACTGTCACAGTCTGTCAGCGGGGGTCTGGCTGGTAGGAATGTATTAGTGTGAATGTAATACCATGTTGTACAACGTGCCAGCCTGTCTGGTCTGTCTGGAAGGCAAACAGCAGGCTATGGCTGACCTGCTCTGACCTTCTAATGCGCACATCAAATAGCTGGGAGACCTGTTGTGGTCGTCATCCCGCTCCGGGTCACTCCCTGGATTAGACCTGGGCTGTGTTCATTAGGCGTCAAAGGACTGCAACATAATTGAAACAGGGAGATTACCTAAGAAATTATAATTTTTGCTTTCCACTGCAAAACGTTTTAAAAGGTTTTCTGCCCTAATGGATGTTACCCCGGAGGGATGCAGAGGGGGATCGAGAGAGGCGTTGAGCCACAGATTAGTCGCTTTGCCTTTGTCCTACTTCCTGGCCCTTGAGGGACCGGATAGCGATCATATTTGGAGCCAGAAAATGTTGGTTAATGTGTTAAACTGACTGTATCCTTAATGATAGGCCAAAAGATATGGTACAATTGAATAACTGTGGAAAACTGTAGCCACATGTGTTAACATACATGGTGTGGACAAGATGTCATAGTGACATATACTGTATGTGTTAATATGTTGACAAATAAGTTGAAATGATACATGCATTTTTTTTTTAAATATATGTTTTTACTTTATTCAAAGAATCCCAATGAGATCTAAAATCTCTTTGTCAAGGCAGACCATAGCCAAGGAAGCAGATCCAGTATAAAACACAGAAAGTCATACAGCAAAGAAACAAAAACATACAGTCTATTACTATATTCTATATCTAGCCATCTAGGGCTAAAACAGTGACACACATCCTGCAGCATATACACTGTTGCATATCCACAAAAGGGTTCCAAAAGGGTTCCTCTGCTTTCTCTATCAAAGAACCCTTTGAGGAACCCTTTTAGGTTCCAGATAGAAACCTTTTTGTCTTTAGAAATACATTGACGGTTACTAACTGTGACTGATAGCTTACAGCGAGTAGTATTCATATTCTTATATACAGGACAGTTAAAGTAGATCTTTAGAAAGAGGAGAGGTGCTGTGACACAATATGGTTGTTATTTGTTTTTTAAAGCTACACTTGCATTTTGCCTGAGTAACCTCTGGTGGCAGAGCATTCCACAATGACATGGCTCTATACATAACTGAGTGACTCATTAAATCTGTCTTTGGTTTGGGTACCGTGAAGAAACCCATAGTGGCATGTCTGGTGGGGTATGTACAGTATGTCTGTTTGAAGTGTATGCAAACAGACTATACAAGTGGTTAGGCATTTTCAACACAAAAATGTTTCTTAAAACGCCTAGAAGAGAAGTAGTCAGTTCTCCTCAACCCTCAACCGTGACAAACTATTATGCATGTTGTTGATGTTAGTTCTGTGTGTGCAGTTAAGAGCAAGGCGTGCTGCTTTGTTTTAAGCCAGATGCAGCTTTACTAGGTCTTTCTTTGCTGCGCCTGACCATATTACCGGACAGTAATCAAGATGGGACAAGTTCAAAGCCTGAACAACTTGAGCAGTTGATCTTTGTGTCCAAAAGGCAGAACATATTTTTATAACAGACATACCTCTTCCACCTTCACAACAACTTTGACAATATGACTTGACCATGATAACTGACCATCCAGTTCATGTTAAAATCTATTGGAGATTAAATTAAGGGGGAGAAAAATGAGACTGTGCGTGTGGGTGAGTGAGTGAGTTTTGACAAAACACCAGTTTTAGACTGACGGTCTGACTTTTGTCGGCCACTATTGACACAAGACCATCATGGCACAACTCCAGTCCTGTCAGAAACATTTGTAAGGATTTGAACAACCCTTCAAACTTTACTCATAACACAATTAAACACGTTTTAGGTAGAGAAATTAAGCCACTGCCACTTCTATAAAAAAAAATTGTATGCCTTCAAAAATCTTAACAATTCCAAGAGTAGATGTTGCTAATTTAACTCTTAATCAATGTAATCAGGGCCCGAAATCATAAAGCGTCTCAACAGTCAGAGTGCTAATATAGGATCAGTTTTGCGTTTCAGATCAAATTGATAAAGATTACATGGACAGGAGGGACCAGGTCCATGTAATAGAGACAAATCGATTGGCTAGCATAATCTGAGTATTATCACAACACGCTCTACAGTATCCTGAGTTAGCCAGGACATTTCAGTACACTGGGTGTCAATAAGGTGAGGTGTAGAGGGGATTGCACAAATCCTCTTTAGGGTATAGGCTGTGGGCAGCAGATCAACTGGCAGAGACCTTTAGCTTGAGAAACTGTTGACCCTCACTGAACACATGAGAAAATATAAATAATTCCTCTCACTCTAAAAAATTTGAATTTAGACATTTTTTTTGCCTTAATGGAGGAGCACATGGACTATGCAAATATGGGTACAAATATCATAGAATTACCGGTGGTGGTCTGGCTCATACCCAAAATGGTCAGTTGTGCTATAATAACCTATCAAGTATTCTTCCGTGCCCAATGTAAACAAATGAGACCTCCCGGGCAATTTGATGCTAAGCAATCTGACTCCAAAATTCCCTGACAGTCTTATAAAATGCAGTAGCATAGAACACAAGCGTTTGACGACTGGGTAGAATGTTGGGAAACAGCGTCATCGAGTGGTAAGAAAATAGAACCTTCTGAACAATAATGTTACCACGGCAACAGAACGCAAACTTAGGACAATCGAGTCCCGGAAGAAAAAGGGTAGAACTCTCTCAAGATGTTCATATGACAAAGTGTTTCAGCAGAATATACTGTAAAGGGATGAATCTAATTGAAGGTAAGGGAAGATGTTCAAAACAAAACCGTATTTTACTCTGACATAATATTAGATAAAGTTGGTTGTAAAATATTTTGTATGTTACAACAAGCCAATTTGGCTCCATTTTTAGATTTATGGGCGACATTGTTGATAAACTTTATGAAACATAAATAATAAGAATAATTTATTACATTTGTGAAGAGCTTTTCATTATACAGAATCATCTCAAAGTGCATAAAATTAAAACCAAATAGAAAACAAATTGACAGGGCAACTGACACAAAGAACACAGCTGACACTATAAAGGACAAGGATACCAAGGTGCACCGCTATTAACAGAAATCCTGCCTATTAAAGAGAAAGGTCTTTAGGCCCGTTTTAAATGAAACATTATTGTAAAATTCTCTTGATGAAAACAACTAGGCAAAACTATAGACATGTCTTACATTGTTAGAATGTGGACAGAAAATAGCCTATGATGTTACTCACAATTTAGAGAATTAACTTGTTACCACATTCACCATTGTGAATAGCCTGGGTATTCGATTGACTTATAGTTGACATGCAATGTGTGAAAAAACCTGTCCCCTATTTATCAGTCTTAGCAACCCTAATTGTGGTCACTTGCATTCACTTTCTACTCTAGGGATGCTGTCACCAACATCAAGACACAGTAAGTATCAGTCATATAAGGTCTTCATCTTGACACGCTGATACTGTACAATGGCTGTAACTAAACACGAAGGGGAGAGTGGGGTAATTCGAGCCATTTTTTTACTTTTAACATCACTCCGTCAAGGGAAATATACTATTCTTTCTAACAAAGATATCTACATATATTTCAGGGTGTTGTGTATCCCTTGAAATAATCAGAATTAATGTAAACATGAAAGTTTTGAAAACAGAGCTTGTCCAAAAAAAGTGGTCTCTTGGCACAACTTACCCCGGATATGGGGTAAATTGAGCCATGGGACAGGGTCAGTTAAGCCGCCTACACATTTTTGTACTGAATGAAATATTAACACTACCTTTTTAAAACTATGTCTATCTTTATTTCCCAAACACAATTCAACACAATCACAATCATTTTTTTTTTGTCTTTTAATAATTTTAAGCATCTTTTAACACAGGCTTAATACCAACATAGGCCAGGCCAGGTTGTTACCTCATATCCCAGCAATAATGCCTTGCATTACACCTGGGAAGAAAACACTTCAATTTGCTCAACTTGCCATTGGCTCAACAATTGGGTCAACTTACCCCATGGCAAACATTTTGACTATATTAGCCCACACAGCTACAAGGTTTAGGACCTCATTTTGAAGCTTATAGAGACCCCAACTGATGTCTAGAGAAATCTTAAAATGAGCTACTTTGGTTTAGACACAAGCATCATGAAACCTCTGAACATAATACATTAATTTTACTCAGTGAAAATCAGTTTTATGGACCTAACTTTCTTACCACTTTTTCAATGTAGTTTCTTCCTTCACAGACTCTGAAATTATTACCTCTTCCTAAACATTTGGTCTTAACGATTCATTTTGTGTATGGTTTCTTAGAAACAAGGATAGCTCAACTCCTTTCGCTCAACTTACCCCAATCTCCCATGGTGAATGAGACAAGTTTTTTGAAGGCTTGCCATGCAAGACTAGGCTACTTTACACATAATAACCCTACTGTTTCTACTGGGTGTGAATTATAGTTTTGATTTTCTATATTTTGTATGCGATTCTATTCGACAGGAGGACCAAACATGCTGTCAGGTCCCGTGATAGTTGCCCAGTCGGCGAGTGCCACCAAGTCAGTGATATCTACAGGTAGTAGCTATTGTACATATCATCTAACTAACTGGTTAGCATTACTTGTAATATTGACGATGAGTCACTTTGAGGTTACCCATAGAATGATTCTGTCATAAAATAGACTAGGAAGAAATCATGGAAACATCATGTTCCAATTCCATTTCGTTCATCTCTCTTAGTCATTTGACTCTTATGACATCACTCTAATCCCACTTCATTCCAGTCTAGGGTTAACCTGTTAAAAACTACTGTAGATAAAATAATTCAATAAAAACTGTATAGAAAATGTAATCAACAGTTCAATCAACAGGTTCTGAAATGTATGACACCATCCTAGGTACACAAAGACAGTAAAATAGTAGTAGGGGAGAGTGGGGTACATTGAGACATTTTTTACATTCAGCATCACTCTGCCAAGGGAGATATAGTATTGTTTCTAACAAAGACGTCTACATATATTTGAGGATGTTTTGTATCCGTGGAAATACTCCGAATTCATGTAAACATTACAGTTTTAAAAACATAGCCGGTTATGGGGAAAGTTGAGCTGCGGGAAAGGGTCAGTTTAGTCGCCTAAAAATTCCTGTACTGAATGAAATATTACCACTACCTTTTTAAAACCATGTCTATCTTTACTTCCCAAATACAATTAAACACAATCACAATTGCTTTTTTTCTGTCTTTTAATAATTTTAAGGGTCTTTTAACACAGGCTTAACACAACAAACACTTTGCACTTTTTAAAAACACTTTTACCATAGGCCAGGCCCTGTTGTTACGTCATATCCCAGCGATAATGCCTTGCATTACACCTGGGAATAAAAGACTTCAATTCGCTCAATTTGTCATTGGCTCAACTTACCCCAAGGCAAACATTTTAACTATATTAGCCCACACAGCTACAAGGAAGCACTTTCATGCTAAGTTTAGGACCACCGATTGAAGCTTATAGAGACTCCAACTGATGTATTGAACAATCTTAAAATTATATACAGTACTTTGGTTTAGATCCTAGCATTATGAAACCTGTAACACAATAAATTAAATTGACTTGGTGAAAAACTGTTTTATGTACCTAACTTGCGTACCACTTTTTCTATATGTTTTTTTCCTTCACAGACTCCATGAAATGATGAGCTCTTCCTAAATATTTGGAAAATGTGTGTATGGTCTCGTAAACGCATGCTTCCTAGCTGAAACAGTTCGGAAGAGTTTGTGCATATATTATGATGACATTTTGTGACGTTTTTGTTCGTTTTGGACTTCAGTGACTGTTTTTTCAGCTATTCAGGCACACAACATTTTTTCTGGAGGCGAGCCAAAGTTCGGAGCCGAAGTCTCCGCCCCTTAGTCGGTGATTGGTCAACAATAGGGATTCTTCAATATAGTCTTTGTTATCATTCAACGAGAGACGACTTATTTTCATGTACATTTTTTCATTAAGAATTACTTCACCAAACATCTTAGTTAGATGTGAAATTGCGCAAATAAGATCTCGGCAAAAACTTCAACATTTCTTGAGTTATCTTGGATTCATTCTGAATATTTTGAGGAAGTGTATACTGGCTACGGCATTTCAAAATGGACAAACAGTACTACTGCTGCTTTTTAGAATTTTCAAGCGAAGGTCTTTTAATGGAGTATGGGAGCACACTCGTTCGGTTTGGCTAGCCGAGTTTGGCTAGGCACCAACTGAACTGAAGTATGCTGATGCCTTTACTCCTTTGGCTCAACTTACCCCACTCTTCCCTACTAGTTTATTCTTGGTATTGTGTTGGTGCAACATGCATGCTGTTTTTGAGAGGTCAATTTACTGGTACTGGTTTAAATGCAAGCCACAGTTGTATATGGGCTACTCTTCTTCTGACATTTGTCCCTGTTTTTTATTGCTATGTGTGAAGATGTATGCAAACAGATGCCTGTGGCGAACCCTTTTAAAGTGCTTGACAACAGCAACATATTTCTGATCAGGAACAAGGAAAAGGAGCGCAGGAAACTGGTGTGTATGTGTGTGCGCGTGTGTGTGACAATAAATATTTTAGCGTCATTATTATAGATTAAATACAATTGTTGACAATGTAACTTTGGCCAGGATTCAATCTGATCATGGGGTATCTGGCATTGCGTTTTTAAAGGCAATTTCCGATTGAGCCGACATATGCAGTGTTTGCCGTGAATGGGATCTCCGCGAATGCGGTAACATTGCCTTTTAAAGCTACAATGCCTGTAACCAGAGATCTGTATTTAATGGCGAGATGCTCATATCTTCGCCCTAACAATAGGAGTAGTTGTCCCAAAGGCAGGAAGGCAGGTGACAAGCTTGGTCCAAAATAAGTGGTCTTATTTTGGACAGATTTTGGCGAAACTGAAACCTCTCGCTTCTTCTCTTCCTCTCTGCTATACCCCATGATCGGATTGAATCCTGGCCTTTGTTTGAATCCCGGACAAAATCATGTTTTATTCAATGCATTACACATATAGTTACTTTTTCGTTACCTCTGTCCAACTGGTATCTGTCCAACATCATGTCAAATCATGCACCTATTTTCTTTCCAGGAGCTGCAGAGCCAGTTGAGTTTGCGGGTCCATGAGAAGGTGACCTATGCGGGCCGTATGAAGGCCAAGCAGGGTGACCTCCTCAGGGAACTGAGAGAGGGGCTGGAGGAGGACACAGCCCAGCCAGGAGGGGAGGAGAGCAGCCTGGCCCAGCAACAAAACACCCCTGCCTGGAGGGTGGCCATGATCAAAGGTGCACACACACCAACACACACCATGTTGCCTCACCATAATTGACATGTTATGACACACACTTTAGGTCATACACACACATACTGTATAGTGTAGGCCTAAACACAAAGGCCTTAGGCTTGCACTGGAGTCATTGACACAACTGAAGTAATTATTATGGTCAATCCAGTGCACTGAAAATACAGACTGCCAAACAATACTTTTTATTTGCCTCTGCCTTTATACCTAACCTCAGGCCCATCGTTTGACATTGCCGTGCTATTTCAAGTTGGTGGTACAGATGACAGATCTTAACTTGGGCCTAGATTCAATCAGATCAAGTGTTAACAGGCGATAGCAGACACCCGCGTAGCAGATGTTTTGGCAGTGTCAGAGGTGGAACTGCAGTTGGAGCCATTAAATCGGTGAGCAGCTGCTCTTGCGATCATTGTCACGAAGCCACGCCCGCCCCACTCTTGTTAGATAGTTCATAGCGAGAAAGTATAGCCTATATAGAAATAATTACACTCAAATTAAAAAATCATTAAACAAAATAATGAGGATTTTCTATCATCCAAATCTCACATTCCAGTGTTTGAATTTGTAAACAAGGCTGCATGGGATTTCTGTTAATGTGACCCTTCTGCATGGTATATCTGTTAATGTGACTCCTCTGCATGGGATTTCTGTTAATGTGACTTGTGCAGCCAATGGCAATGTCTATTTTAGGTATAATGCCAGGAGCCACTTGTGGATTTAACAGCTCTAACACAGTTCCACCTCCGACACCACCAAAACAACCGCTATGTGGAACAGAGTCCATGATCAATCTTTTCCCTACTGCATCAAAATGAGCAGTTCTCTTTCTCTCCATGCGGGGGCAGTCATTGGGATCAGGGCTTGCTATCAAAATCATCCTCTCTCTCGCTCAAATGCTAGGCCTAGGTCCTATTACTGCAACATTCAGCCATACACATCAACAACCGTCGTTTTATATAGCTTATTAACACAAGCTATATTTTGGTCTCCACTAGGCTATGACATACAGGTGTCAAGTGTATCCGAAATGCAGCTGTACAGTAGGCTACACCTAAACTAT
Organism: Salvelinus namaycush; assembly: GCF_016432855.1. Taxonomy (NCBI): domain Eukaryota; kingdom Metazoa; phylum Chordata; class Actinopteri; order Salmoniformes; family Salmonidae; genus Salvelinus; species Salvelinus namaycush. Next base: position 48,828,681 of record NC_052308.1, read on the forward strand.
GGCCTACTGTAGCCTATCAAAACTAATTGCACGCATAGGCCTATAATATCACCTGTAAAGACAAGATGAAATTGAGAATAATGAGGTAGCCTACGGAATGGAGCACAATGGCGCGTGAAAGCCCTTTTTTTTATAGCTCTACAGTATATGTTATCGAAAAAGAGGACAGCTTAGGAGTTCTAGCGAACCTAATGTTGCCAATCAACTGTCAAAATGTAGCTCAATTGTGGTCTGGGTGGTCTAGTGGTTAGGGCAGCTTCCTTCAGCGCGCACATGTAGGCTTACTGTGTTGGCATGGGTTCGATTCTGGCCCATACCCTTCTGGCACAAATAACTCAATCTCCCCATTGACTTGATTTAGTTACACATTTCAGATATTTTAGAAATTACCCTACCAGACACTTTTATAGACAGTTGTATTTAATAGATGTCCGAAATAGGAAACTAATAAAATAAGAACAGTAGGCTACACCAACATTAGTTTCCAGTCATACAAAGTGTCAGGTAAATTGCCACAGTAGATTTGCCGTGGTGAGCGAGGAAGTACTTTATTTAAATTGTATGGAATGCTTGTCAAATACAGTAGATCAATCGCCCTTAGTCTGTTCAAAAAGTTGTTCCGATGACAATACCAACCAGATGGCGAACATATCTTGAAAGACTTTGATTGCAAGCAGGACTAAGGTAACGATGACATCTGATAGGGAATGGTAATGAGGTGACCAATAATGGTTGCAATTTAGATCAGCTGTGCGGGTGAATTTAGAATGTATTGATTGTTTAATGAGACATCAGCTGGCGATAATCTAGTGCCATCAATGTTTGCAATAGGCCCCTTGTTATTTGATTATATTCCAACAATATATTCTGTAGGCTACCCGTTAGCCATCCATTGTCACATAATGAAAATGTGTAAAAACCATTAATAGGCTACTGTTTGTGTTTCCCTGGCTGAGTTGATGAGCTGATTTGGGCCATCAGTTGATTGACAACTTGTTGAACAGCTGATTTCACCACCCCCACTCCTGCAATTTGCGCCAACCCTGTCTCTTTAATCATGCAACAATGATTCGGTCATTATCATTCAAGAATCTGGCACTTTGCCGCACCCATGTATTAATGTTAAAATCCTCCCACTGCTAAATGTCCTATTATAAGGCCTAGCCTAGATCATCATTATACCGTATTATCATTATTTTATACAAGCCTATTATTATTCTTTCTTAAATATATTTTTAAGGAATGGGGCAGTCTCACTCCTGTCATAATTGTTTTGCTTTTATTGAAGAGATAAACAAGTGTTGGAAATACAGGGAAGATAGGGGAGGGGGAGTCAAAGGGCAGTGGGCCGGATTCAATCCCATGCCAGCTCTGACATAATGTGCGGCGGGGTCCGCGGCTGTAGCCACAGGACCATACAGGCACTGAGGCCACAAATCATGTATTCTGCCTATTGCTTGCTTGAATATACGCCCCAGTGGACCTGCAGTCTAAAAAAGGTGGCACCAGGCAGTGATACAGCCCAACAGGATGCTCTCGATTGTCCATCTGTAAAAGTTTGTGAGGGTTTTAGGTGACAAGACAAATTTCTTCAGCCTCCTGAGGTTGAAGAGGTGCTGTTGTGCCTTCTTCACCACGCTGTCTGTGTGGGTGGACCATTTCAGTTTGTCCGTGATGTGTACGGTGAGGACCTTAAAACTTTCCACCTTCTCCACTACTGTCCCGTCGATGTGGATAGGGGGGGTGCTCCCTCTACTGTTTCCTGAAATCCACGATCATCTCCTTTGTTTTGTTGACGTTGAGTGAGAGGTTATTTTCCTGACACCACATTCCGATGGCCCTCACCTCCTCCCTGTAGGCTGTCTCGTCGTTGTTGGTAATCAAGCCTACCACTGTAGTGTCGTCTGCAAACTTGATGATTGAGTTGGAGGCGTGCATGGCCACGCAGTCATAGGTGAACAGGGAGTACAGTAGAGGGCTGAGAATGCACCCTTGTGGGGTACAAGTGTTGAGGATCAGCTGGGTGGAGATGTTGTTTCCTACCTTCACCACCTGGGGGGCGGCCCGTCAGAAAGTCCAGGACCTAGTTGCACAGGGCGGGGTCGAGACCCAGGGTCTCAAGCTTAATGATGAGTTTGGAGGGTACTATGGTATTGAATGCTGAGCTGTAGCCAATGAACAGCATTCTTACATAGGTATTCCTCTTGTCCAGATGGGATAGGGCAGTGTGCAGTGTGATGGCGATTGCATCGTCTGTGGACCTATTGGGGCGGTAAGCAAATTGGAGTGGGTCTAGGGTATCAGGTAGGGTGGAGGTGATATGATCCTTGACTAGTCTCTCAAAGCACTTCATAATGACAGAAGTGAGTGCTATGGGGCCATAGTCATTTAGTTCAGTTAGCTTTCTTGGGAACAGGAACAATGGTGGCCATCTTGAAGCACATGGGGACAGTAGACTGGGATAGGGATTGATTGAATATGTCCCTATCCCAGTCTGCTGTCCCCATCAGAACGTTAACCTTAGCATGTTTATTATTTTTTAGTTATAATTTTTTTTTTACCCCTCCACCACCCCCCCCTCTTCGGAGGACAAATATATTTTAGTTTTTTAAAGCTTTTCTGCTACACATACATACATTTTACACATACATTTTACATATACAGTACATTTTGCAAACACATTTTGCATACATGGTACTTTTATATAAATCAGTCACATAACGATAATACATTACCAAATATAATCTCTTTAATCCCAACCCTCAGCCACTCTCAGCCCATCCCACCCATCACCATAGACCACCCTCGTTTGGTTTCCATGTGCCACATATTTTTCAATTGTGCTGTGATGTTTTACATAATTTTTTAAACCTTTCTAATCGTATGGTATCCACAGATTGTGAGCTAAAGATGAAAACTTTTCCTACGAGTATTATTATATTATTTATTGACTGACTATGGCTTTCCATATCGCCCAACACTGCTATTTGTAAGGTTAATTATAAGTGTATGTTGTGATTTTTTAACCATTCCTGAACCAGTGACCAGAAACAAGCTACATAGGGGCAATACCAGAATAAATTATCTATTGATTCTGTCTCTTCGTAGCAAATTCTACAGAGCTGAGATTGTTGTATGCCCCATATATATATAGAATTCTTAGAATGTTGATGAACAATATTTTTTTCACATGATCAGCGCAGCAATGCAAACATGGTAATACGCATGAATGTGCTGGCACCACACATGCCAGCAGTTTCATGACAGAGATAGAAATACATACAGTATCTGTTCAAAATTCAGAATGAAGGGAGATCTATTTCAGTAGGCTTAGCCTATTAAATCACTGTCCTGCACAAATCAATGAACCATCATCATCACGTGTTCTCTCCCAATATGCATAGCCGAATTACGGATACCATCCTATATTTAAGAGTAATCCTCCCCCCGCCCCTGGCCCTTTTTTTGCACGCTGTCGGGACCACCATTGGACTGGCATAAATTGCACAAATTGCTAGTTGGGCCATGGGGTGGGGTCTAGGGTTGAATATTTTCCAGTATTTTTTTTATATCCAATATTTTCCACTCCTGTGTTGTCTTGGCTGTGTGGTTAGGGTCGTTGTCCTGTTGGAAGGTGAACCTTTGCCCCAGTCTGAGGTCTTGAGCAGGTTTTCATCAAGGATCTCTCTGTACTTTGCTCCGTTCATCTTTCCCTCAAGCCTGACTAGTCTCCCAGTCCCTGTCGCTGAAAAACATCCCCAACCACCATGCTTTACCGTAGTAATGGTGCCAGGTTTCCTTCAGACGTGATGCTTGGCATTCAGGCCAGAGTTCAATCTTGGTTTCATCAGACCAGAGAATATTTTTTCTCCTGGTCTGAGAGTCCTTTAGGTGCCTTTTGTCAAACTCCAAGTAGGCTGTCATGTGCCTTTTACTGAGGAGTGGCTTCCGTCTGGCCACTCTACCATTAAGGCCTAATTGGTGGAGTAGTAAGAGTCCGGTGGCTCTACAGAAAATTCCTTTGACCTCATTCCTTCGACCCCATGGCTTGGTTTCTTCTCTGATGGGCACTGTCAACTGTGGAACCTTATATAAACAGGTGTGTGCCTTTCCAAATTATGTCCAATCAATTGAATTTACCACAGGTGCTCCAATCAAGTTGTAGAAACATCTCAAGGATGATCAATGGAAACAGGATGCACCTGAGCTCAATTTCGAGTCTCATACCAAAGTTTCTGAATACTTATGTAAATAAGGTATTTCTGTTTTTTATCTGTAATAAATTTGCAAACATTTCTAAAACCCTGTTTTTGCTTTGTCATAATAGGGTATTGTGTGTAGATTGATGAGGGAAAAACATTATATAATCAATATTAGAATAAGTCTGTAACGTAACAAAATGTGGAAAAAGTCAAGGGGTCTGAATACCTGTTTGACCAGATGCAATGCTATTTCACAGTAAACAAATTGACAACAGACTTTCAACACGCTTATAGGGAAGGACACTCAACAAGCACAGCACCTACACAAATGACAAATGACTGATGATTGGCTGAGAGAAATTGATGATAAAATTATTGTTGGGGCTGTCTTGTTAGACTTTGACATTATCGATCATAGTCTGCTGCTGGAAAACACATGTGTTATGTGTTATGGCTTTAAACCCCCTGCTATAATGTGGATAAAGAGATACTTGTCTAACAGAACACAGAGGGTATTCTTTAATGGAAGCCTCTCAAACATAATCCAGGTAGAATCAGGAATTCCCCAGGGTAGCTGTTTATGCCTTGCTTTTATTTTTTACTAACGACATGCCACTGACTTTGAGTAAAGCCAGAGTGTCTATGTATGCGGATGACTCAACACTATACAGTTCAGCTACTACAGCGACTGAAATGACTGCAACACGTAACAAAGAGTTGCAGTTAGTTTCAGAGTGGGTGGCAAGGAATAAGTTAGCCATAAATATTTCCAAAACTAAAAGCATTGTATTTGGGACAAAACATTCACTTAACCCTAAACCTCAACTAAATCTTGTCATAAATAATGTGGAAATTGTGCAAGTTGAGATGACTAAACTGCTTGGAGTAACCCTACAGGCCCTAGTTTTGTCGCACCTTGACTACTGATCAGTCATGTGGTAAAGGTGCCACCAAAAAGGACTTAGGAAAATTGTAATTGGCTCAGAATAGGGCAGCATGGCTGGCCCTTGGATGTACACAGAGAGCTAATATTAATAATATGCATGTCAATCTCTCCTGGCTCAAAGTGGAGGAGAGATTGACTTCATCACTACTTCTATTTATGAGAGGTATTGACATGTTGAATGCACTGAGCTGTCTGTCTAAACTACTGGCACACAGCTTGGACACCCAGGCATACCCCACAAGACATGCCACAAGAGGTCTCTTCACAGTCCCCAAGTCCAGAACAGACTATGGGAGGCGCACAGTACTACATAGAGCCATGACTACATGGAACTCTATTCCACATCAAGTAACTGATGCAAGCAGTAAAATTAGATTTAAAAAACAGATAAAAAACACATTTTGGAACAGTAGGCTAATGCATATATATATACCTTTCATAATATTTCCCCTAATGTTATTAGCCTACCTCCTCTTTCTCTCTCTATTGTTGCTTCATTCCTTCCTCGCTTTCAACAGGTAAAGGAAACAAGTTTCATTGTCCTTACCTTCATCATTCTAATGACATCCTTGAATAATATAGGACTAGAATTAGATGCAGGCGGCTTTCACCTCTCTTCATGAAGATTGAATTGTTGTGGGTCTGAATAAATAACTGCTATAGCCTTTGCTCTTCTTTAAAACTACCTGTGAGTTCTATTGGCTGCTGTATTTAACATTCAGCAAACAACAGCTGTATTTAACATTCAGCAAACAACAGCTTGGGTTCCTCTTCGAATAGTCTATTGGTATAAGAAATCTTTAAAAAAAATAATGTCCAGCAAGCTATTCTAGTCTAGCTTTTCCTGCATGGGATTCCAAGAGCTAAGGCGCATTTTTTTAAGGAGAGAGGCCAGGGGAGCACAGGTGCATGCATATTGCGCAACAGACAGAGGCTATAGGTTAGACGCTTATTATGGATAACCCATCATTAATTAGCTAAATATAAGGCTAATTCTGCATTGAATGTATTATCTGAAAGAGGTACGCTAGGACATCTATACATAGGGCTATATATCAATCTATATTGAACAAAAATATAAACGCAACATGCAACAATTTCAAAGATTTTACTGAGTTACAGTTCATATAAGGAAATCAGTCAATTGAAATACATTCATTAGGACCTAATTTATGGATTTCACATGACTGGGAATACAGATGTGCATCTGTTGGTCACAAATGCCTTAAAAAAAAGGTAGGGGCGCGGATCATAAAACCACTCAGTGTCTGGTGTGACCACTATTTACCTCATGTAGCAAGACATCTTCTTCACATAGAGTTGATCAGGCTGTTGATTGTGGCCTGTGGAATGTTGTCCCACTCCTCTTCAATGGCTGTGCGAAGTTGCTGGATATTGGTGTGAACTGGAACGCGGTGTCATACACGTCGATCCAAAGCATCTCAAATATGCTCAATGGGTGACACGTCTGGAGTATGCAGCTCATGGAAGAACTGGGACATTTTCAGCTTCAAGGAATTGTGTACAGATCCTTGCGACATGGGGCCGCCATGATGGTGGCGGATGAATGGCACCACAATGGGCCTCAGGATCTCGTCATGGTATATCTGTGCATTCAAATTTCCGTTGATAAAATGCAATTGTGTTCGTTGTCCGTAGCTTCTGCCTGCCCATACCATAACCCCACCGGCACGATGGGGCACTCTGTTCACAACGTTGACATCAGCAAACCGCTAGCCCACACATTGCCATACTGCCCGGTACAGTTGAAACCGGAATTCATCCGTGAAGAAAACACTTCTCCAGCGTCCCAGTGGCCATCGAAGGTGAGCATTTGCCCATTGAAATTGGTTACGACGGCGAACTGCAGTCAGATCAAGTCCCTGGTGAGGCCGACGAGCACGCAGATGAGCTTCCCTGAGACCATTTCCTACAGTTTGTGCAGATATTATTCGGTTGTGCAATCCCACAGTTTCATCAGCTGTCCGGGTGTCTGGTCTCAGATGATCCCGCAGGTGAAGAAGCCGAATGTGGAGGTCCTGGGAAAGCGTGGTTACAAGTGGTCTACGGTTATGAGGCCTGTTGAACATACTACCAAATTCTCTAAAACAACGTTGGAGGCGGTTTATGGTAGAGAAATTAACATTAAATTCTCTAGCAACAGCTCTGGTGGACATGCAGTCAGCTTGCCAATTGCACACTCCCTCAAAACTTAAAACATCTGTGGCATTGTATTGTGTGACAAAACTGCACATTTTCGAGTGGCCTTTTATTGTCCCCAGCATAAGGTGCACCTGTATAATGATCATGCTGTTTAATCAGGTTCTTGATATGCCACATCTGTCAGGAGGATGAATTTTCTTGGCAAAGGAAAAATGCTCACTAACAGGGATGTAAACAAATGTGTGCACAACATTTGAGAGATATACGATTTTTGTGTGTATGAAACATTTCTGGGATCTGTCATTTCAGCTCATGAAACGTGGGACCAACACTTTACATGTTGCGTTGATATATTTGTTCAGTATAGAACAGGATTATCTATTTTGGATGCAATTTGAATGGAGTTGATGGAGAAAGTGCTCGCACGTGCACTGATTTAAAGCAACGATATTCGAGTGCTAGGCTGTTGTAAAACTCCGCAGCTGCATTTAAAAAAAAAATCTTTACAATAAAAACTTTTGGTGGCCCCTGAAAGCCAGATGGAGATGGGTAAAATAGATGCGCATTCAGGTTTTATTTTACTGTAGCATAGACTATGCTGCAGCAAATGCAGGCCTACCTGTTCCAAGAATCAAAGTTATGACAGGTCTACATGCATTGTGAACTGCGCTCCATTCTGAGATGGGCTCTCTGTCCCCACCCTGAGCGTTGATGATTCACCATGCAGGCGCCGTAGAGAAACCAGATTTAGACATTGCATACATTGGCAAGAAAAAGTATGTGAACCCTTTGGAATTAACTGGATTTCTGCGTAAATTGGTCATACCATTTGATCTGATCTTCATATATCAAATAAAATCAAATGTATTTATATAGCCCTTTGATATCTCAAAGTGCTGTACAGAAACCCAGCCTAAAACATCAAACAGCAAGCAATGCAGGTGTAGAAGCACGGTGGCTAGGAAAAACTCCCTAGAAAGGAGATTATAACAGAACATGGCCAAGATGTTCAAATGTTCATAAATGGCCAGCATGGTCAAATAATAATAATCACAGTAGTTGTCGAGGGTGCAACAAGTCAGCACCTCAGGAGTAAATGTCAGTTGGCTTTTCATAGCCGATCATTAAGAGTATCTCTACCGCTCCTGCTGTCTCTAGAGAGTTGAAAACAGCAGGTCTGGGACAGGTATCACGTCCGGTGAACAGGTCAGGGTTCCATAGCCGCAGGCAGAACAGTTGAAACTGGAGCAGCAGCACGGCCAGGTGGACCGGGGACAGCAAGGAGTCATCATGCCAGGTAGTCCTGAGGCATGGTCCTAGGGCTCAGGTCCTCCGAGAGAGAGAAAGAAAGAAAGAGAGAAAGAGAGAATTAGAGAGAGCATACTTAAATTTACACAGGACACCGGATAAGACAGGAGAAGTACTCCAGATATAACAGACTGACCCTAGCCCCCCGACACATAAACTACTGCAGCATAAATACTGGAGGCTGAGACAGGAGGGGTCAGGAGACACTGTGGCCCCATCCGATGATACCCCCGGACAGGGCCAAACAGGCAGAATATAACCCCACCCACTTTGCCAAAGCACAGCCCCCACACCACTAGAGGGATAACTTCAACCACCAACTTAACATCCTGAGACAAGGCCGAGTATAGCCCACAAAGATCTCCGCCATGGCACAACCCAAGGGGGGGCGCCAACCCAGACAGGAAGATCACGTCAGTGACTCAACCCACTCAAGTGACGCACCCCTCCTAGGGACGGCATGGAAGAGCACCAGTAAGGCAGTGACTCAGCTCCTGTAATAGGGTTAGAGGCAGAGAATCCCAGTGGAGAGAGGGGAACCGGCCAGGCAGAGACAGCAAGAGCGGTTCGTTGCTCCAGAGCCTTTCCGTTCACCTTCACACTCCTGGGCCAGACTACACTCAATCATATGACCTACTGAAGAGATGAGTCTTCAGTGAAGACTTAAAGGTTGAGACCGAGTCTGCGTCTCTCACATGGGTAGGCAGACCATTCCATAAAAATTGAGCTCTATAGGAGAAAGCCCTGCCTCCAGCTGTTTGCTTAGAAATTCTAGGGACAATTAGGAGGCCTGCATCTTGTGACCGTAGCGTACGTGTAGGTATGTACGGCAGGACCAAATCGGAAAGATAGGTAGGAGCAAGCCCATGTAATGCTTTGTAGGTTAGCAGTAAAACCTTGAAATCAGCCCTTGCCTTAACAGGAAGCCAGTGTAGGGAGGCTAGCACTGGGGTAATATGATCCAATTTTTTGGGTTCTAGTCAGGATTCTAGCAGCTGTATTTAGCACTAACTGAAGTTTATTTAGTGCTTTATCCGGGTAGCCGGAAAGTAGAGCATTGCAGTAGTTTAACCTAGAAGTAACAAAAGCATGGATTAATGTTTCCGCATCATTTTTGGATAGAAAGTTTCTGATTTTTGCAATGTACCGTAGATGGAAAAAAGCCGTCCTTGAAACAGTCTTGATATGTTCGTCAAAAGAGAGATCAGGGTCCAGAGTAACGCAGAGGTCCTTCACAGTTTTATTTGAGACGACTGTACAACCATCAAGATTAATTGTCAGATTCAACAGAAGATCTCTTTGTTTCTTGGGACCTAGAACTATTTTGTCCGAGTTTAAAGTAGAAAGTTTGCAGCCATCCACTTCCTTATGTCTGAAACACAGGCTTCTAGCGAGGGCAATTTTGGGGCTTCAACATGTTTCATTGAAAAGTACAGCTGTGTGTCATCCGCATAGCAGTGAAAGTTAACATTATGTTTTCGAATGACATCCCCAAGAGGTAAAATATATAGGGAAAACAATACTAGTCCTAAAACGGAACCTTGAGGAACACCGAAATTTACAGTTGATTTGTCAGAGGACAAACCATTCACAGAGACAAACTGATATCTTTCCGACAGATACGATCTAAACCAGGCCAGAACTTGTCCGTGTAGACCAATTTGGGTTTCCAATCTCTCCAAAAGAATGTGGTGATCGATAGTATCAAAAGCAGTACTAAGGTCTAGGAGCACGACACTAGACAAACACTGGTCTATGTCACAACACTAGACAAACACTGTCTGCTTAAGCTAATAACACACAAACAATTATACATTTTCATGTCTTTATTGAACACATGTGTAAACATACACAGTGTAGGGTGGAAAAAGTATGTGAACCCTTGCATTTAATAACTGGTTGAACCTCCTTTGGCAGCAATAAACTCAACCAAACGTTTTCTGTAGTTGCGGATTAGACCTGCACAACGGTCAGGAGGAATTCTTAACCATTTATCTTTACAAAACTGTTTCAGTTCAGGAATATTCTTAGGATGTTTGGTGTGAACCGCTCTCGAGGTCATGTCACAGCATTTTAAATTGGGTTGAGGTCAGGACTCTGACTGGGCCACTCCAGAAGGCGTATTTTCTTCTGTTGAAGCCATTCTTTGTTGATTTACTTCTGTGTTTTGGGTCGTTGTCTTGTTGCATCACCCAACTTCTATTGAGCTTCAATTGGCAGACAGATAGCCTAACATTATCCTGCAAAATGTCTTGATAAACTTGGGAATACATTTTTCCATTGATGATAGCAAGCTGTCCAGGCCCTAAGGCAGCAAAGCAGCCCCAAACCATGATGCTCCCTCCACCAAACTTTACAGTTGGGATGAGGTTTTGATGTTGGTGTGCTGTGCCTTTTTTTCTCCACACATAGTGTTGTGTGTTCCTTCCAAACAACTCTACTTTAGTTTAATCTGTCTACAGAATATTTTGCCAGAAGCACTGTGGAACATCCAGGTGCTCTTTTGCAAACTTCAGACGTGCAGCAATGGGTTTTTTTGGACAACATCAGCTTCATCTTCATCTGTGGTGTCCTGCCATGACCACCATTCTTGTTTCGTGTTTTACGTATCGTAGTCTCGTCAACAGAGATGTTACCATGTTCCAGAGATTTCTGTAAGTCTTTAGCTGACACTCTCGGATTCTTCTTAACCTCATTGAGCATTCTGCACTGTGCTCTTGCAGTCATCTTTGCAGGACGGCCACTCCTAGGGAGAGTAGCAACAGTGTTGAACTTTCTCCATTTATAGACAATTTGTCCTACCGTGGACTGATGAACATCAATGTTTTAAGAAATACTTTTGTAACCCTTTCCAGCTTTATGCAAGTCAACAATTCTTAATCTTAGGTCTTCTGAGATCTATTTTGTTCGAAGCATTGTTCACATCAGGCAATGCTTCTTGTGAATAGCAAACTCAAATTGTGTGAGTGTTTTTGTTGGGCAGGGCAGCTCTAACCAACACCTCCAATCTCATCTCATTGATTGGACTCCAGGTTAGCTGACACCTGACTCCAATTAGCTTTTGGAGAAGTCATTAGCCTAGGGGTTCACATTCTTTTTGCAACCTACACAGTGAATTTTTTAATTATGTATTCAATATAGACAAGAAAAATACAATCATGTGTGGGTTATTAGTTTAAGCACACTGTGTTCATCTATTGTTGTGACTAAGATGAAGATCAGATCAAATTTTATGACTTGCGCCCCCTTGCGCCAATTCTAAATATTCAGTATTCATTCACGTCCTCCTGCTGCAGGATTAATTTCCTCCTGCGATGAAATGGGTTAAATTAAGATCTGACATCTGTATACACCGTCCAACCAAATGCTTACTTGCAGGTTCCTTCTTGACAGTGCAACAACAATAAGAAATAATACAATATAAGAATGTGAACATAAAGTAAATGACTCAGTAGAATAAACATTTTAACAAAAGTATAATACAGGAAGAAACAATTTATAGTCCTACATTTACACGTGTATTGGGGAAAGGGGGATTGGGGGGCAAGTGTTTAAATTGTGCAGTATTTAGCAGAGTCTGTTATCAGCAGTTGTGATGTGTGTGGCATGAATGTATATGTGTGTGTAACCAACCATACTGTTTCTCCTCAGATCGCAATATTGACAAAGAGAGCATGAATGAGTTTATCACCAAGAAAAGGGAGATGTTTCTGCTGGAGGTAAGAAGGGAACGACGGTCCATAAAAACTCCCCGGGTGATCATGTTATGCTCTTTATGACAACTGGAATGTGTCCACAGATATTCGTTCTTTATACGATACAGAAATGCTTGATCATTGAATTAAAAGTAAATGTATTGTTATGTATTCATCGTCTTTAGTGGTTCCCACTAGTGAGGAGTAGCCTGTGTGCAGGTACAGTCAATACAAGCTTCTCCACCTCCCTCAAGTTGCTGGCATTTCCCACCTCTTGACATCTCCCTTCTTCCCGCCCTCAATCTTTCTCCCTCCTGTCCATCCATCCATCCATCCTCCAACCCTGCCTGTCCCTTCTCATCCCTAATCCCCCCATCTCTCTCTCCCCATCCCTATCTCCCTCATCTCTCTCCCCCTCTCTCCCAGTACTCCTTGGCTGTGAAGCGTGGAGAGATCAAGCAGCTGGAGAAAATGGCGGCCGGCGAGGAGAGGAAGCTGATGCGCGCCGAGCGGTTCCTGGAGGACGACGCCATCATGTTCGACGAGTTCCTCAAAGAGAATGACAAGAACTCTGTGGAGGCCATCAAAGTGTAATAACTAACAATATGGTTGATGTATGTACAATCTATGTTCCTCTTCTACTTCATAAAATCACATGGTGTCTCCATTTTGCACAGTGCTGAGTTAGAGACCAAAGTGAAACTGGAGAAGGTGACTGAGATCAAGAGGCTCACGACTAGGATGGTGACCATTAAGAGGTGGGTAGTACACAGAGCATTACAGCTAGGATGGCCATGGCCTCCCGCCTCATTATAATATTGGAACTATTGGCGTAAATAAACTATAGTCAATGCTTGATGCACGTGAAAAAGTCATAAAGGTTACACATCATGTACACTACTGTTCAAAAGTTTGGGGTCACTTAGAAATGTCCTTGTTTTTGAAAGAAAAGCAATTCTTTTTGTCCATTAAAATAACAGAACTGATCAGAAATACAGTTAGTTTGTTAATGTTGTAAATTACTTTTGTAGCTGGAAACAGCTGATTTTTTATGGAATATCTACATAGGCGTACAGAAGCCCATTATCAGCAACCATCACTCCTGTGTTCCAATGGCACGTTGTGTTAGCTAATCCAAGTTTATCATTTTAAAAGGCTAATTGATCATTAGAAAACCCTGTGAAGAGGCAACTCCGGGATGCTGGCCTTCTAGGCAGAGGCTCTGTCCAGTGTCTGTGTTCTTTTGACCATCTTCATCTTTTATTTTTATTGGCCAATCTAAGATATGGCTTTTTCTTTTCAACTCTGCCTAGAAGGCCAGCATCCTGGTGTCGGCTCTTCACTGTTGATGCTGAAACTGGTGTTTTTCCCTTACTATTTAATGAAGCCTCTTGCTCAGTTGTGCATCGGGGCCTCCCACTCCTCTTTCTATTCTGGTTAGGGCCAGTTTGCTCTGTTCTGTGAAGGGAGTAGTTCACAGCGTTGTACGAGATCTTCAGTTTCTTGGCAATTTCTCGCATGGAATAGCCTTCATTTCTCAGAACAAGAATAGACGTTTCAGAAGAAAGTTATTTGTTTCTGGCCATTTTGAGCCTGTAATCGAACCCACAAATGCTGATGTTCCAGATACTCAACTCAGTACTCAAAAGTCTAAAGAAGGCCAGTTGTATTGCTTCTTTAATCAGGACAACAGTTTTCAGCTGTGCTAACATAATTGCAAATTATGCTCTTGCTCTTCTCCTGCAGTGACATCTCTAAGTTTGAGGACATCATAAAGGAGTACACCATGTACAAGGAGTTCCTCTTCAAGCTGTCCCCTCCAGAGTGGCAAGAGGCACAGAGGGCCAAGGGTAAGACCCCCAAAGCCAAGTCTGCCACCAAGTCTGCCACCAAAGACAAGTCCAAAGAGAAAGACAAAGACGAGAGGGCCACTCCGAAAAGAGGTACTAGTATGTCTTCTTTCTTAGTGTTTTGTTATGTATTGTTGCATAAACATTTGACTTCAGTGCTGTGATGTAGTGGCCTGTAAAATGGTGATGGGCTGTTGCATTTGATGCTATTTTGTGTCTATACTAAAGCGTCCCTTTTTTAATCTCTGTTTCCTGTCTCTCCCTCTCTCACTTACACACATGTACACACGCGTACGGGTACGCGCGCGCGCGCACACACACACACACACACACACACACACACACACACACACACACACACACACACACACACACACACACACACACACACACACACACACACACACACACACACACACACACACACACACACACACAGGTGTGGAAAGCAGGGCGTCCTTTGCGAGTCGAGAGCTGCCCCCTCTCCGGGATGCCAGGGCCCCCTCTAGACAGTCGATAGGCCAGAGTGACAAACCGTGAGTGTGTGTGTGTGTGTGTGTGTGTGTGTGTGTGTGTGTGTGTGTGTGTGTGTGTGTGTGTGTGTGTGTGTGTGTGTGTGTGTGTGTGTGTGTGTCACAAATCACGAGTACAACAGTGGGCCTCAAGGTATCTATGTGAGTCACCCATTGGTGGAAGTGGGTTTGAATATGACCATGTTATATGCTATAATTTTGGCACATTTTTGTGCTGAGTTCCTGTCTTTTCAGGAGTCCTGTGGCAGAACTGGAGACCGACAGCTCTGAATATGAGGTTAGTTTCAACTTTCGAAGATAAGAATTACACTGGAGGATAACTGCATACATGCAAATTTTAGCCATCCATAAACTGACACCAGAATTGAATAAATGAGACGTTTGAATAAAAAGTGAATACAGGCTGAATATGACTTAAAATGTCAAGGGCCGATTTTCCGGACACAGATTAAGCTCAGGCCTAATAAGTATGCTTAATGGATCAGTCTAGCTCAGGCCTAACAAGTATGCTTAATGGATCAGTCTCGACTAAAATACCTTTACTCCAAGGGCGCGTTCGAGCAGATCACTTTTGACCGTCTTTGGTCGCCGCCTTCCAAAGTCTGTTGCATTATGGGAATAAACATTTTCGACTCGCGCCTACACAACGACTGCATGAACTCATGAAGCTTTGACTGCAGTCAACTGCAAGCTTCTGCAGTTGCTCTTCACCAACGTCATCCTACAGCCATAGCCTGGATTGTGGGAGGCTCTATTGTCAACCAATCATTTGGGTGTTTTTGTTTGATCTACGCGAACGTGACCAAACACGTGACTGAAACCAAAACCAACTTTGCCGCGATTCATGTATACAGTGGATATGTACAAATTAATGTGATATTTGAGGCTCTCTCTCACTAATTGATAGTACAATGTACACACATATATTTACAGTTTGTGAGTGTGTAATATGGAGGTTGGAGACATGTTTATTTTGACATTACAAAGAAAAGCTTGTATAAACAATGGCAACACAGCCATGTTGCGCTGAGCCTTGCTGCTAAAAAACCACAGGTCTACCTACACCTGTTGTATTCGGCGCATGTGACAAATTTGATTTGATTTGTGTCCGACTTTCGGCTGTCGCAGATGCACCTCCCCCGACTTCACTCCTCGACTTTCGTCTGCAGTCGGTTGCTTCAGCCTTACCACTTAAACGAGCCCCATGACTAGGATTAATCTGGGAAAACCAACCAACCTAGCTTCCTGATAAAGGATATCTTTCCCTGTACATTTTTATAAACTTCCCTGTACGTTTTTATAAACTTACGCCTACTTATCAATTTGCCCTGGAAGAAGTCTATGGGAGAATCTCTATTGTGTTTCCTCGATTCCTCACGTCCACTCTCCTCGCCTCCCTCTTAAAACTCGCCCCTCCGACCTTCTAATCCAATGGGTTTTGAGAAGGAGGAGAGGAGAGATGACACGATGAATTGTCACCCCCTGCAGGAACACCCAGAGCTGTATTTCACGGACCCCAGGCAGCTCCTGGAGTTGCTTTCAGAGCTGGAGGAGCAGAACCTCTCTCTGATCCAGAACTCCAGGGAGACGGAGGAGGCCCTGGAGGTGTTCAGTAAGGTCATGGACCATACAAAAAAGAAGATGTAAGTAAGACCTGCTGGGGTTAGAGGTCAGAGGTAGATAGAGAGGGAAGTGAGCACCACAGATGGAAGTGAATGTAGAGATTCACACAGTGGCTCGGACTACTGAATTATGCCTCTCATTCCAGTTACACTGGTTTGGATTTCTCCCTGACCAATATGGCTGCCATTTTCACTCCAGAATTGCAGGAAATTCGCTTTAAAAAAAGAAAATTCTCTCAGCTTCATTGCAAAATGGGTAGAATAGCAATATATTTCATATTAAAAATTCATTTAATTTGTTAAGCGCTTTTCTCAGACCAGAGGCGAAAAGATAAATAATAATAATAATACCAAATAAATAAATGATAATAAAAACAATCCAGAACACAGACAACAATCAAAGTTATATGCAGGTGTGGTCAGATCCGAAGGACATGAGAACAGAATTAGCAGAGGTCCTAGAAAGCTTTACTGTACAGCACGGTCTTGAGCTGTGCCTTAAATGAGGACAGAGACTCTGCAGTCCTAATAGTGTCTGGAATTGCATTCCAAAGACACAGAGCCACGTAACTGAAAGCCCTGTCACCCATAGTTTATAGTCTGCTGAAGGGCTGTTGAAGGGAGATGGACCTGGAGGAGCGAAGGGTAGAATGAGGTCAGACAGGTACTTTGGTCCAGAGTTTTTCATAGCTTGGTAGGTGTGAACCAGGATTTTGTAGTGGAGGTTGAACGGTGGAGGTTGAACAGCACTGGAGTGATGTGCTCGCTGGGGAGGTGTGGGTGAGGACACGTGCAGCACAGTTTTGGAAATATTGTAGCCTGTTTAGGCACTTGGCAGATGCTCCAACAAAAAGGGTAAATATGTGTAGAATTGCAGGAAATTAGCTTTAAAAATGCAAAATTAGCATGAGATTAGCTATAAAACTGCAAAAGTTTATCTCTGCCCCATGGCAATATGTGTAGAATTGTGTGAAATTTGCTTTAAAACAGCAACATTTTCTCTCTGCCTCATGGCAAAATGTTTAGAATAGCATGATATTAGCTATAAAAATTCTAAGTTATTGTAGAAAGTAAATTATTTTGACTGACATTGACAAGTGCTAGGATGTTTTATGTCATGAGTACCCTTCATAGTTCCTTGGAGAAAATCCTCACCTGCATTCGTTTCTATGTGTGTGCGCGGCTGTGCCATTCTTTTCTCCATCCTTCCCCCCTCTCTGCAGGGAGCTGGAAACCGTCCAGCTGACCCAGCAGATAGACGTCATGACCCACACCATCCAGAGGGAGAGGGACCGGGCTGCCGAGCTGGAGCTGAGGGCCCGCCTCTTCAACTTTGGGAAGTACAAATCCGCCGACCAGGTAGGAGAGAGAAAAGTTGCCCTTGAGACAGTGATCTAAAGTCAGTTTAGAGTCTGTCCGTCCCTAATGGTCGATGTTAGGATTTGGGGAAGGTAAACAAATCCTAGATGTGTGCCTACTGACACTTCTACTCACAGTGGGAAATGGGACAGGTCACACTGACGGTTATGCAGAGGACATGCTAATATCAGTTGTGAGCCAGTCATTGGCCTTAGATCATATAGATCTTTCTCTCTCACCTTTGTTCCTCCACTGTAGGAGGTTATGTTGGACTCCCTGGGCGCTAAGGTGGAGGTGGTGTACCGGAGCTGCGTGGGCGACACAGAGGCCAACCTGAGCACGTTGCAGATGCTGATGGTTATCGAGAGCCGTCTGGGCGAGCTGCTGGAGAACGTGGAGATGATCCCCAAGGAGCGGCTGCTGATGGCCGAGAGGACCAAGGAGAAGGAAAGGAGGCTCAGGTAGGGGAGAGTTGGAACACAGCCTCGTAGGACCATCATATAGGCTAGTCAGGTTGGCCCCATTCCATTTCAACCACTAAGTCTTAAGGATCTAAGCTTTAGGCTATGCCAAGTGCACATGGTTGGTTGATGCATAGGGGAAGAAACTACTGAGGTCTGTGCTGGTGTCATAGGCAGAAATTTGACTTGGGCCCCATTAATCGACCCTTCTCCTCCTTTCCCGCCCATGATCCTTTGCTTCCTTTCCCTAGGCTGCGTGATGAGAAGATGCATCAGGCGAAGCAGCACCAGGAGGAGAGGCTGAAGAGGGCCCTGGAGAGAGCCCAGGCCGACATCAAGAAAACAGTCAGTCACACAATCTGCCTCCACACCACACCATTACAATCCTAAAGAAAATCTGTGTGAAACATGACATTTTCATTAGACGCCTACAACCCAGATTACATTGCGTAACTAAGGGCTGGATTCAGTCTGTATCGCAGAAGATCCGCATGAAAAAATGTAAGGTAATTTCTGATTGAGCCGACATATGCAGATTTTACCGTGAATGCAGGAACATTGCCTTTAAATTTCAATCGAGCTATACCGTGGATCTTCTGCGATACTTCCACGATATGGATTGAATGCAGCCCTAAGCCATTGGTTTAGTTACCTGGGGGACTGTTCTATTATAATATATGGTAGAAATGGAGAATAAGCATGACGTTTGATAAATATCCAGAGTTCATGTCATATAATTAATTGTACTACAGAAATCATACCATTGTGTTCTCTTTATTTGACGATGCTAACACTTAAGCCTTTTTCTACAGACTGGCAAGAAACTGATGGCCAGATCACAGCCCCCTGCTGGCAAGCTGAAGACCAGCCAGGTGTATGACATCTCAGACAAGGAGAAAGAGGAGCAGCTTTACTTCTTCACCTAAAGGGCAGAGTCAGTCACAACACAGCCCCTATGCCATTACTGACCAGAACTCATTTAATATGTTTTGGCCTATTGTGGGGCTGTGACTGACTCACTGTAAATACTGACCAATAATTGGATATGACAGGTATAAGTAAGACTTTTCAAACGTCTCCATTGGACGCTGGTGATGTCACGATGGGGTAGGTCCTACTTATTGGTACTCGGTGGGGAGCATGTGGACTTTGTTTTGGTGGAGAGCTTTCTAGGGCATGTGGACAGTACTCTCCCCACACATTTTATAGACTTTGATTATTTTGTGTTACCAGATTGTTTTCTTATCCGTTATATTGATCATCTATTGTGCTTCTTTACCTGATCATATCTGAATAGCAGTTAGATGGACTGACTGCATGTATGTGATGAACAAATTAATAAATAAAAAAATTTACACAATAAAAAGGTCTGCTCTTGCCTCTTTGGTGAAGTCAATGTGAACCTATAAATCTATATAACCCCAGAGTGAAACCAGGAAAGCTAGATAGCTAAACCTAGACTTGATAAAGATTTCTAAGTTCTACAGAAATACTATACAACACAAAAAAAGACACTGTACAAAATAAATATATAATTGTGCTTTGATCCTTTATTCAAACTCTTGGCGTTTGGATTCAGCCATTTGGTAAACCAAAGATAATAAATAACAAGTAGATGGAAGTCATGACATATTGATAACCATTAGACATTATAAACAAGTGGACCGGCAACATGTTTTCAACACGGACCGCTCACGTCTCACTCAACCGTAGTTCATATAAGACACAGCCGTAGAAAAATAAATCTACCCCCCCCCAAAAAATAGTAAAAACTAAATTAAAGCCTAACAAAAAGCATATGCTCAATGGTTCTGGGAGTAAAGTATGCCATGTCTATAAGGCCTCCTAGACAGAAGCTCTGCGAACGAGTGGCTAGAATATGGCACCGTAGCGGCGACTGACAAAACGTCAGTTTGACAAGAGACACGAGGGACCTACTGGATGTGCAATAACACAAGTCTCTTACAATCATGATTGTGGTACAAAACAGGATTTCTGAAATACAGTATAAAGTGAGAGAAAAAGTCCCCAAATGTAACTTTCCTATATTTATGATTCAATTCATCCCAAGGTGCATTTGGTTCTGGGTTCCACTTCTTCCACACCCCAGTTGGACAGAACTTTCTCATCTCGCGTTTCCCCACACCAGAGATAATCAAAACATTGAATGCAGGAAAGATTAAGAAACCAGCTTCTTGTAGGGGAAGATGTTTTAACATCGGTCTCATAACATTGTTGGAGAGAGTGAGGTTCTCTTGAGTTGGCAGGGGAAGTTGGATGTCTTGTGTTTAAACGCCGCATCCCAATTATCCACCCTTTTCTCCAGAGCCCCAATATCCCTCATCCTTCTCAGAGGACATTGACCCCTGGCTCTGGGCTGACCCTCTCCTCCCTTCTACTCCTCACTCCAGGTCCTGCAGGTTGATGGTGCTTCCTGTGAACTGGGAGTTGTCCGAGCCATTGTCATCCTCTGTCAAAGCAGGAGGTTCCTGAGGAAAGGCAGAAAGAAATGACTCCTTTACTTCTATGTTAACTACAGTACAAACAAACACCACAACCACTGACATTCAAATTCCTTTCATTTTAAAACATTTGGTATTTATGATGCTTTTAGCTGCAAAAGCATCAGCTACTCTTAATGGGGTCCACATGAAACATGACATTATTAGTCATGAACTGAAAAACATACATTTAAAACATCACACAGCCTACATATCAGTACATACACACAACATCTAGGTCTAATACATTGTACAGTGTAAATTACAAGATATATAAAATGGCTGTGTCTCTTCACAGCTCCCTTTGTGCAGTAAGGTGTTCTTTTACAGTTTTTGTAACTGGTCTTATTGCTAACTTGAGTTACCTGGGGTGGCAGAGAGTTCCATGTAGTCATGGGTCTATTTAATACTGCGCTTTTCCCAGCCTCTGTTGTGGACTGTGAGACTGTGAAGGGACCTCTGGTTGCATGTCTTGTGTTGTAGCGATGAGTGTCCGAACTGTGTGCCCAACTAGAGGTCGACCGATTAATCGGAATGGCCGATTAATCGGGCCGATTTCAAGTTTTCATAATAATCGGAAATCGGTATTTTTGGGCGCCGATTTTTATTTAATTAATTTTTTACACCTTTATTTAATCTTTATTTAACTAGGCAAGTCAGTTAAGAACACATTCTTATTTTCAATGACGGCCTAGGAACGAGGCAGAACGACAGATTTTTTACCTTGTCAGCTCGGGGGATCCAATGCTCTAACACTGATTACATTGCACTCCACGAGGAGCCTGCCTGTGCCGCGAATGCAGTAAGCTAAGGTAAATTGCTAGCTAGCATTAAACTTATCTTATAAAAAACAATCAATGACTGTCATTGCTCCAATATGTACTTAACCATAAACAACAATGCCTTTCTGAAAATCAATACACAAGTATATATTTTTTAAACCTGCATATTTAGCTAAAAGAAATCCAGGTTAGCAGGCAATATTAACCAGGTGAAATTGTGTCATTTCTCTTGCGTTCATTGCACGCAGAGTCAGGGTATATGCAACAGTTTGGGCCGCCTGGCTCTTTGCGAACTAATTTGCCAGAATTTTACGTAATTATGACAACATTGAAGGTTGTGCAATGTAAACAGGAATATTTAGACTCATGGATGCCACCCGTTAGATAAAATACAGAACGGAATAAACGTTTTGTTTTCGAGGTGATAGTTTCCGGATTAGTCAAAGGTATATGGTTTAGAGAGAAATAGTCGACGCGTTATAATTCCTGTAATAACTTGCGGCTAAACTTGACAGGGGTTCCTTCATTATTTTACTGTTCATGTCTTCCATAAAGAATGTCTGGATCTACTTCAAATAAGGTCTGTGTTTCGTGCAGGCTTAAACCGCCTCGACGTTTTGATACCCGTGTAAATCTCACTAGGATAAGGTAACGTTTGTCAACATATTTTCATAAATCCACTCTACAAAAAAAATGATCTTCGCTTATATTTAGCCAATATTGATCAGAGTTACCTTGTCCTATGGATATCTACACAGTTATAAAATTGGCAAGGTGGTGTAAGCCTACACGAAACACAGACCTTATTTTAAGTGAATCTAAAAAATATCCTATGGAATAAATGAAGGAACCGCTTTTCAGATTTTGCTAGGTGTCATGGGAATTATGACTCGCACTTTGGTCATCAATTCTTACCATGCCCATTATTAAAATAGGATTTCCTGCATATAGAAATTACAGTTTTTGTTTTCAACATTCATCACAGGTAACTTAAACTCTATTTTTATTCAAACAGTTGAGAGTATTTGTCTCCTAAGCAGACTCTTCAGTATCATTGTCACTTCAAAGCTGTGTGTGTGTGTATTTATGTATTATATTAAGTTAAAATAAAAGTGTTCATTGTTCATTCAGTATTGTTGCAGTTGTCATTATTACAAAAATGTGTGTGTGTGTGTGTATGATATATATATATAAAACTTTTTATTTTTTTATATAAATCGGCCGATTAATCGATAGGCTTTTTTTGTCCTCCAATAATCGGTATCGGCGTTGAAAAATCATAATCGGTCGACCTCTAGTGCCAACTGCTTGAACAGACAGTTCAGTACCTTCAACACATCAATACCTCGCACAAAGACCCATAGTGACGCAGTCAATCTCTCATCTTTGAGCCAGGAGAGACTGACACCTTCTCTCCGTGTACATTAACTGTGATCGATACGTGCTTCTCTGTTCTGGACCAACTGCAATTCACCTACAGCATGTCCTTCTTTGCCGCACATGACAACACAGCTGGGCGGTAGTCCAGGGGTGAAAAAACTAGGGCCTGTAGGACCTATTTGGTCGACAGATGTCAAGAAGGCATAGCAACGCCCTATCATGGACAGACCTCTCCATTTTAGCAACCATTGAGTCTATATGTTTTGACAATGACAGCTTGCCATCTAGCGTTACACCCAGCAGTTTAATCTCAACTTGCTCAATCGCCACATTATTCAATAGCTCTAAATGAGGTTCAGCATTGAGTGAGTGACTTGTCCAAAAGATTATGCTTTTAGCACGAGATATTTAGAACCAGCTAGTTACACATTCCAAAACTGACTGTGTTGAGCGTCTCCGTGTCTTACTGTTGCAGCCGACGTGTATACTGTTCGAGTTGTCAGCGCACACACAGGCTTTATTCAAGGTCAGCGGAAGGTCATTTGTACTGCCCTGCAGAATACCACACAACTGAATTTGCATGAGAGGCTTCGATTAAACGAAGACCCTGTGACCTACTATAAGTAACTCTCAATCCATAATAAGGCAGAGGATGCAAATCTATAACACCTACATTTTTTCAGCAATAGGTTATGATTAATGACATCGAAAGCTGCACTGAAGTCTAACAAAACAGCGCCCACAATCTCCTTAATATCAATTTCTTTCAGCCAATTAGGAGCCATTTTTGTCAGTGCCGAGCATGTTGAGTGCCCTTCCCTATAAGCATGCTGATAGATATTTTACAGAAAACAGACTATTTCATCAACAACAAAAAAATCAAAACGTTTGCTAAGCACTTGTAACAGACTGACTGTACCATTAAAGGGTGCTCTTCTATTTTTATGTAGCAGAATGACCTTTGCCTTCCACCAGGTTTGAAGGCACACACTGTCTTCTAGGCTTAAAATCGAATATGTGGCAAACAGGATTCACAATCTATTCTGCTTCCAACCTCAGCAATTTACCATCCAGATTGTTGGTACCAGGTGGTTTGTCCTTATTGAGTCCCACTTTGTGGAACGCAAAACTACAATGCTTGTCTTTCATTATTTGGTCTATTATGCATGAATGTAAAGGCTCAGCATTTGATTTTTTCATGTCATACCTAAGTCTGCTAATCTTGTCAACAAAAAAGTTATTAAAATGGTTGGCAACAAGCCATCTGCCTCAATGGAGGATGGAGCAGTTAGATTTTTTGCCTAGAATTGAATTTAAAGTACTCCAGAGCATTTTACTATCATTCATCTTTGTTCCATAGTATAGTTTCTTCTTTTTTGTTTAGTTACTTGATTTCTGATTTTACTGTATGTTTGCCAGTCAGCTGTGTTGTCAGACTTATAGTGCCATCGGAAAGTATTCAGACCCCTTGACTTCTTCCACATTTTGTTATGTTACAGCCTTATTCAAAAATGTACTAAAATCATTTTTCTCCCCCCTCAATCTACACACAATACCCCATAATGCCAAAGCAAAGACATTTTTGCAAATATATAAAAAATAAAATAATCACATTTACATAAGTATTCAGACCCTTTACTCAGTACTTTGTTGAAGCACCTTTGGCAGCGATTGCGTTGCTGCATAGCTATTTTCAGGTCTCTCCAGAGATGTTTGATCAGGTTCAAGTCCGGGCTCTGACTGGGCCACTCAAGGACATTCAGAAACTTGTTCCGAAGCCACTCCTGCGTTGACCCTCAGCACACAGCCAAGACATTGTCCTGTAGGAAGATGAACCTGCACCCCAGTCTGAGGTCCTGAGCAGGTTTTCATCAAGGATCTCTGTACTTTGCCCTGTTAATCTTTTCCCCTCGATCCTGACTAGTCTCCCAGTCCCTACCGCTGAAAAACATCCCTACAGCATGATGATGCCACCACCATGCTTCACCGTAGGGATGGTGCCAGGTTTCCTCCAGACGTGACCTTTGGCATTCAGGCCAAAGAGATCAATCTTGGTTTCATCAGATCAGCGAATCTAGTTTCTCATGGTCTGAGTCTTTTAGGTCCTTTTTGGCAAACTCCAAGTGGCCTGTCATGTGTCTTTTACTGAGGACTGGCTTCCGTCTGGCCACTACCATAAAGGCCTAATAGGTGGAGTGCTGCAGAGATGATTGTCCTTCTGGAAGGTTCTCCTATCTCCACAGAGGAACTCTTGAGCTCTGTCAGTGTGACCATTGGGTTCTTGGTCACCTCCCTGACCAAGGCCCTACTCAGTTTGGCTGGGCGGCCAGCTCTAGGAAGAGTCTTGGTGGTTCCAAACTTCTTCCATGTAAGAATGATGGAAGCAACTGTGTTATCTTCAATGCTTCAAACATATTTTGGTACCCTTCCCCAGATCTGTGCCTCGACACAATCCTGTGTCGGAGCTCTACGGACAATTCCTTTGACCTCATGGCTTGGATTTTGCGCTGACATGCACTGTCAACTGTGGGGCCTTTTATAGTGATGGTTCGGATTTCTAAACTTTAAATATGAATCATTAGTTATGCTAGAGACATGAGGTGTGCCATAGTCTACACCAGAAATTAATGGGTATCTGTAGGAGGAATGCATATGATCAATGCAATTAAGCTTGGAATGTACTGAGTGTAGGGAAAACAATCACGTGGCAGCACTGAAGGGGGGAGAGCCATGGATTAGTGATGAAGGGGGTCGAGGTGAGGTCACATTAAGGGAGAATGACCAATTTATTGCCTGTATCTCTTTATTTTCTGCCTAGCAATAAAGATTCAATGTTTAGCGAGACAGAGACTCCACACCAAATTGGGGTATATATACCACTAATGGTAGAACCATAGAACCAAGTCTGTCTGTTCAGCTGTTCAATCCTCTGGGATGAATAAACTTGGTTTAAGCTTTCATAGTGTCCGTCAAGTTCTTACTCTGATATTTAGAACCTAACAATAGACAGGTGTGTGCCTTTCCAAATCATGTCCAATCAATTGAATTATATATATTTTTCTCCCCAACTTCGTGGTATCCAATCGCTAGTAATTACTATCTTGTCTCATCGCTACAACTCCCGTACGGGCTCGGGAGAGACGAAGGTCGAAAGCCATGCGTCCTCCGAAGCACAACCCAACCAAGCCGCACTGCTTCTTAACACAGCGCGCCTCCAACCCGGAAGCCAGCCGCACCAATGTGTCGGAGGAAACACGTGCATACTTTCCGAAGGCACTGTATTTGCCATTTCCTTTGCCTCATCCCTCTCAGCCATACAGTTTATCAATGAATCATCTATCCATGGGGATTTGGCAGTTCTAACAGTCAGTTTCTTGACGGGCGCTTGCCTAGCAGTAACCGGAAGAAGCCGTTTCATAAATGCTTTAAGTGCAGCGTCCGGATGTTCCTCATTACACATCATTTTTCACATCTTCCATATAGGAATCATAGCAAAACCTCTTGTATGATCGTTTACACACAATTTTAGATCCATTCTTTGGAACTTTGGGCTAGATATGGATATTATAATCATTACATCCAATTGGTGTGGATACTGCTATTGAGGCAATTTCTGCAACATTAGTAAAGGTGTGATCAATACACCTGGGTGATTTAGTTCCTGTTTGTAAATACCCTGGGAGGTTGACTGATGACTTGAAGCATATTGCAGGCAGTGGTTACAGTTTGAAGATTATTTTTGAGTGGGCAGCTTGATGACAAGTAGTCAATATTTAGGTCACCCAGATAATATACCTCTGTTGATATCACATACATTATTCAACATTTCACAGTCCAAATACTGACTTTTAGCACCTTGACGGTCCATAGCAACTTCCTACGAGAATAGGCTTTAGGTGTGGCAGATGAACCTGTACGCCAAACATCAGTGTCCGACCTCACTAATTCTCGTGGCTGAATGGAAGCAAGTCCCCACAGCAATGTTCTAACATCTAGTGGAAAAACTTCCCAGAAGAGTGGAGGCTACCATAGCAGCATAGGGGGGAACCAACTCCAGATTAATGGCCATGATTTTAGAACGATATGTTGGATAAGCAGGTGTCCACATACGTTTTCATGTAGTGTACCTAAAATTAAAAAGAGGGGCGTGGATCAGAAAACCAGTCAGTATCTGGTGAGCACCATTTGCCTCATGCAGCACGACACATCTCCTTTGCATTTAGTTGATTAGGCTGTTGATTGTGGCCTGTAGAATGTTGTCCCAATCCTCTTAAATGGCTTTGCTAAGTTGCTGGATATTGGTGGGAACTGGAACACGCTGTCGTACACGTCAATCCAGAGCATCCCAAACATGCTCAATGGGTGACATGCCTGTTGAGTATGCAGGCCAATGGAAGAATGACAGATGAGCTTCCCTGGGATAGATTCTGTAGAAATTCTTTGGTTGTGCAAACCCATAGTTCCATCAGCAGTCCGGGTGGCTGGTTTCAGACCATCCCGCAGGTAAAGAAGCAGGAAGTGGAGGCCCTTGGCAGGCATGGTTACACGTGGTCTGCGGTTGTGAGGCTGGTTGGATGTACTGCCAAATTCTCTAAAACGATGGAGGCGGCTTATGGTAGAGAAATTAACATTAAATTATCTGGCAAAAGCTCTGGTCGACATTCCTGCAGTCAGCATGCCAATTGCACACTATCTCAAAACATGAGACATCTGTGGCATTGTGTTGTATGACAAAACTGCACATTTTAGAGTGGCCTTTTGTCCCCAGCACAAGGTGCAACTGTGTAACAATCATGCTGTATAATCCTCTTCTTGATATGCCACACTTGTCAGTTGGATGGATTATCTTGGCAAATGAGAAATGCACACTAACAGGGATGCAAACAAATTTGTGCACAAAATGAGAAAAATAAGCTTTCTGTGCTTATGGAATTTTCTGGGATTATTTTTTATTTCAGTTCATGAAACATGGGCCCAACAATTTACATATTGCGTTTATATTTTTGTTTAGTTAAGCAATAACTACCCAGATTATCTGCATTGACCCTTTTTGCACAAACTCTTGAGTCATCACATACGCTGCTGTTACTGTTTATTATCTATCCTGTTGTCTATTCACTTTATCCATACTTCCATGTACATATCCACCTCAATTACCCCCGACTCTGTACCCAGTGTATATAGCCAAGTAATCGTTACTCATTGTGAATTTATTCCTTGTGTTGTTATTTTTCTATTATTTATCTTTTTCTCTCTGCATTGTTGGGAGGGGCCTTATGTAAGCATTTTGCTGTTAGTCTACACCTGCTGTTCACGAAGCTTGTGATACATACAATTTGATATCTGACTAGCTATGAGAAATGAGTGTCTTGTCCAGTTAAGAAGTAAATCAAAGAGAATGGGCACAGGCCCTCAGACCGATGTTCCCTCAAACCTTTTGGGGCACTGAGCAAATTTTAGGGCTTATGAGCAGAAACTTGAACATTGTGAGAATTTTGAGCAACTTCTGGGACATGTTTACAGTGAACACTGTGGCTGTACCCTTACAGTTTTAGACAGTAGCCAATAGGCTATTGTGGCTATTTGGGCCTACCAACAAAACCAATGGAGCAAATCCCATAACCTTTTCATATGGAAATAGCTTTTGATTACTATGATATAGCCTAAAGTAGCCTGTATGTGGTGTTCAATGCAGGCCTACACTGCATGGGGCTTAAAAACGTTTTTACATTATAAAGGGGTTGATATTAATTCATGATTTTGTACTTGGTCTGTAACACCATTGGCCAAATAGGTGACTGTAAATTGCATTCTATTGTGTTGTATGATGCAAGAAACCACTTTACAAAATAAAATCTATTATTATTACCATACAGAGAATTAGACAATGTAGGCTACCTCTCTGCCTATTGGCTTATTCGCATATTCAAGCCTGTCTCAAAATACAACACCGCACCTTCAATTAAGACTTAAGCTTTTTACCTGATTGGCTTTTCAAAGACAGCTTGAAATGTAGCCTACACGTCTTGTGCTTTTCCAGGAAGCAGCAACTTCCCATTGAAGACCTATACTTATCTATAACCAGGTTAATAACTCGCTAATTAGCAAAGAATATCAACAAATGTGCACCTCTGCGCTCTGAACTGAACTGAAAAGCACATTCACTCATGGGTAATTGAATGACCGCTTGTGGGCTACGCCAATATAATTCTACTCTGTTGCGCTCTGGCCCTGCAACAAAAATCAGACCCAATCTTGCAAAGTTAGATTTGTTTTGTTGCATTGAAAAGGGGCTGATATAATGTTAATTCAATCACAGAAAAAAACCTTGATCTATATAGTGGAAACTAACGGGGCAAACTCAGTGAAGCTCAATCTCTTGCATTTCTTCTGTGGAGCAGTCTCGGAGGAAGTGAGTGGCCGCGCACGCGCTCAGCTTAGATGGACATTGCCTCAGACTGCGACAACTTGGCTGCAGTCATTGGCATTTTTTTTTTTTTTTTTTTTGAAAACCCGAGTCACAAATAAAATGTATTACTAATTCTATGTGCAAAAAAAGCCCACCTGTAGGATGTTGACGGGCAGGTCCACGGTGAGTTGGGAGTGGGAGCTGGAGGGCTGGGAGCTCAGCTGGAAGGCTAGATCCCCGTCGCTGGGAGGGTCATCCTTACACACACACACACACTTTAAATAATTCATTTGAATCCACAAATCACATTAAAAAGGATTCAAACATGCCAATGGTCATGCATGGACAAGCTAGTATATTTTACTTTGGTCTGTAATACATGCCTTCCTCATCAGCACTCTTGTCTGTGCCATATAAAAAAAAAATAGCATTGCAAATGTCCTGGTAGGAGAACCTTCTCACCTGCAAGAGTTGGATCTGCACATACTGGGCCCCGGTGACAGGGTCACGGATAGTCAGCCCCCCATTTGCAGATGCAGAACCTTCACCAAAACGGGCGCTTGTGGGAACCAATGGCGCTGAGGCACTGCTGGCCTTCCCGCCTTTACTCTTCCTCTGACCCAATCCTGAGCTCCCTGTAACAAGAAAGGATTAAATAGTTCAAACTATTACTACTAGGAGCTAAATCATATGAGACTAGTACCGTATCTTTAATGATGCTCTTTCTCTACAACAGATAAAACAGGAGCATAATCACATGAGAAGTTCCTATGATGCTCTTTTTTTTTTTTTTACGTCTATGAATAAAAATGAGCCCAATTGTGAGTGGAGTGTGGGCTATAAATTTACCTGAGCAGGCGGTGGGGCCTCTCTGTTTCCTCTTCTTGGCCAGCTGGATAGCTCTGTAGTCAGTCCGCGCTGAGCCACTACTTTCCTACAAGACAGATAGGAAAAACGTGACACACGAAACAACTGCCGTGACTCGGAACATGTATAGAAACGAGGACATATAACATCATCTTATCTCAACTGAATGTCAAATTAAGGGAAAACACAGTTATTTGAATTTCATTCTTCAAATTCTATAACCAGAGCGTTAGTTAGTAAGCCACTCACCAGGAAGGAGCAGGGCGAGACTGCCGAGCTGTGGCTGAGCTCAGGCTCTTTCTGTGGGCTGAACGTGCAGCCGCTGCCGTGGCCAGGGAACACAAACTGGGTCAGCACCTTGCCCCCCTCCTGCTCCCCCAGCACCTCCACACAGCCCAAGAGAGGCCCGCTGCCACCCCTGCTCCCTCCAGCCTCAGTCACCTTAGAGGGGGACGAGAGGAGCTTGGGCCCAGGGGGCGCAGCCAGGGGTGAGGGCTCGGCAGCCAGTGTGCTGGAGGAACTGAGGGTGTGTGTGAGTGTATGGTGGTCTGCGGTGGATGTGGCAGCCTGCATGGTGAGGGCTGTGAGGGAGCTGAGGGCCTCGGGGGTGACCGTCTGCACGTCGTCCAGGTTGAGTGTGCCCTGCGGGGGGAGGACTCCCCCAACTGTCCCCTCAAGGTGGCCCATGTCCGCCCCTGCCGCCAGGATGAGCGGGTCCACGGAGGCTTTGGCCATGGTAGCACCGTGCCCGGACGTGCCCAGGGCGGTGCCAACCGAGGCTGGGTCGATGGTGAGGATGCCCGAGCTGACCAGGGACAAGTCCAGGGCGAAGGAGCCTGCTGGCCCTGTGCTGCCCACAGGCACCCCGACCCCGTGGGTGGTGGGCGCAGGACCTCCAAGCACAGCAGAGAACAGGGAGCTGAGGTCCAGGTTGGCAAGCTGGTCGCTTCCGGTGACCCCCAAACCAGTTCCTGTGGCGGTGGCGCCGCTGACCAGCTCGCTGCTGGGGGTCAGCGTGGGTGTGGCCTCCAGTTGGCTTAGCATGTCTGATTGGAAGAAAGACATACAGTCATTACACAGGCAGTGGGGGTGTTTGAGCATGTGTTTCTTGAGGAACAGAGTACATGTGTGTGATCCGTACCGGGGCTGAGGTGGTGGTGTTTGAGCATGTGGCTCTTGAGACTACTGCGGGAGGAGAAGTGCTTGCTGCAGTTGGCCACGGGGCAACACGTCCTCAGGCTGCCCGCGTCTTGCTTGTGCTTCTTCGAGTGGATATACAGGCTGCTCCGTGCTGAGAACTTGGCACTGCAGCCTACACAGGCACACACACGTAAGAAGACACATTTATCAGAGGCCCTTTAGAGAGAAGAGCATATCCAACTATCAACCAAAAGTGGTTCAGTCCAAAAATACTTTAAAAAGGGGAAATTCATGTTTTGATTAACCCTACATGGATAAAAGGACGAGGCCAACGGTAAGAGGACAAGGCCCGTATTCATAAAGCGTCTCAGAATAGACCATAGCAGTGATGAACTAGGATCGGGCCTCCCCTGTCCATGTCAGCTAATCTTATTCACCATGGCAAACGCTGATCCTAAATTATCTCATGATGACACCTACCGTCTACGTGGCACTCAAAGGGCTTGGTGCCCAGGTGGGTGATGCTGTGGCCCTTGAGGTGCTCTGCCCTGGTGAAGGACTTGCCACATCCCTCCTCTGGGCAGGTGAAGCGCCTGTCGTCGTCATGCTTCCTGAAATAACAGAGGGCAGGGGGGGTGGTGGGGTCTATGTGGTCCAAGGTTCAATTCTTTCGTCATACGTATACAAATATAATGAAATGCTTACTCCTATGGCTCAGGGAGTTTGAGCTATGGGTTTGCTGGCATTCCAGAAAGGAACACACAAAACTGGATGTGTTTTGTAATGGCAAGATGCTTCGGATAAAACTTATGATAAATTACCTTTTTATTATTACTGCATTATCAATTAGGGAAGAGTATGACTCTGAACAATAAATCCAACACTTTCAAACAAGAGTGACAATTTGGTAGGACAGTTGTGAGAGAGGCCCTAAACTAGAACAGAGGACCCACACCATCACAATACCTAAACACCTCAGGGATGGAAAGTTGAGTGAGGGACAGCATTAAGTTACCTTTTGTGCCTAAGTAACTTGGACATGCTGGTGAAGGACCAGCCACAGGCCTCTGAGTCGCAGATGAATGGCCTCTCGCCTGAAACCGAAAGAGGAGACTTAGCCTAGGCATGAGTAACTATACTACTGGTGAAACATGGACAACATAATATGGATTTGTGTCTGTGTTTTGATATTAATATCATACGAGCATTTATTGGTCGTGTACACAGATTTGCAGGTGTTATAGCAAGTGCAGCGAAATGCTTATGTTACTAGCTACAACAGTGCAGTAGAATATACACTATATACACAAAAGTATGTGGATACGCCTTCAAAGCAGTAGATTTGGCTATTTCAGCCACAACCGTGGCGGAAAGGTGTACAAATTCAAGCACCCAACCATTCAATCTCCATAGAAAAATATTGGCAGTAGAATGGCCATACTGAAGAGCTCAGTGGCTTTCAACGTGGCACCGTCATAGGATGACTCCTTTGTAACAAGTCAGTTCGTCAAAACTTCTGCCCTGCTAGAGCTGCCCCGGTAAACAGTAACTGCTGTTACTGCTCAGCCGCAAAGTGGTAGGCCACACAAGCTCACAGAACGGGACCGCCGAATGCTGAAGAGCGTAAAAATAGTCTGTCCTCGATTGAAACACTCACTACCGAGTTCCAAACTGCCCCTGGAAGCAACATCAGCACAAGAACTGTTCGTTGGGAGCTTCATGAAATGGGTTTCCATGGCCGCGCAGCCGCACACAAGCCTAAGATCACCATGCACAATGCCAAGTGTCGGCTGGAGCAGTGGAAATGCGTTCTCTGGAGTGATGAATCCCGCTTCACCATCTGGCAGTCCGACCGACGAATCTGGGTTTTGCAGATGCCAGAATGCTACCTGACTCAATGCATAGTGCCAACTGTAAAGTTTGGTGGAAGAATAATGGTCTGGGGCTGTTTTTCATGGTTCGAACTAGGCCCCTTAGTTCCCGTGAAGGGAAATCAACGCTACAGCCTAGAATGACATTCCAGACTATTCTGTGCTCCAACTTTGTGGATGGCCCTTTCCTGTTTCAGCATGTCAATGCCCCTGTGCACAAAGCAACATCCATACAGAAATGGTTTGTTGAGATCGGTGTGGAAGAACTTGACTGTCCTGCACAGAGCTCTGACCTTAACCCCATCGAGCACCTTTGGGATGAATTGGCACACCGACTGCGAGCCAGGCCTAATCGCCCAACATCAGTGCCCGACCTCACTAATGCTCTTGCTGAATGGAAGCAAGTCCTTGAAGCAATGTTCCAACATCTATTGAAAAGCCTTCCCAGAAGAGTGGAGGCTGTAAAAGCAACAAAGGAGGGACCAACTCCATATTAATGCCCACGATATTGGAATGAGATGGTCGACAACAGGTGTCCACATACTTTTGGTCATGCAGTTTACGTGTTGACAGTTTTGTTAGTCGCTTTGGATCAAAATTAATCTGTGGCAGTTTTCGCTCAGCTTATAAAAAGCGTTAAGTAACCATAAATGTTAAAATTGAACGTGATATAGTATGGGAACATTTCAGGTGGATGCTACTCATGACAATGTAAAGTGCACTCAGACCTTTGGAAAAGTGTTAAGGCTATATAAACATATCAATCACTATGAAGTACCTGTGTGGCTGCGCATGTGGATCTTGAGGCGGCAGGCCTTGTCATAGCGCTTGTCGCAGCCCGGATAGGTGCAGGTGAACTGGCCCGTCTCGCGGAAGTGTGTGCGGTTGTGGGAGAATAGGGCACTGTAGGTGATGAAGGTCTTCTCACAGCCTGAGGAGACACACACACAGGCAGAGGATAAATACACACACACAGAGAAAAAAAAGTTACTTCTGTGACAATATATATGAATACACGTGCATATAGACTCACTTTAAACAATGTGAAAATGAGAGTCTCAACATCATTCTGTTACCAAGGAATTGCCCATTAAATAGTTGTTCAGGTGAAATGAATGTTCAGAATGATGATTCAAGTTTCAATGTCACATGCACAAGTACAGTGAAATGCCTTTCGAGTTTACAAGGAAGGCATTTGACTACACAAGCGCATATGACATTGAAACATCATTCTGAACATTTATTTCACCTGAACAACGTTCGCCTCACCTGGAAATTCGCACTTGTGCGGCCTCTCGGGTTCAAAATGGGCCCGCTGGTGATTGGTCAGCCGGGTGGCGCTGCGGAAGCGCTCACTGCAGATTTCACACACGAAGGAGTTCTCTTGGTCGTGCTGCTTCACGTGCGCCTTCAGGTTGTAGACCGTGGTGAAGCGGCGGCCGCAGCCCTCCCACTCGCACTTGTGTGGCCGCACCTTGTCGTGAGACTGGAGGTGGCGTTTGAGCTTGTAGGAGGTGGTGAAGGCCCAGCTGCAGCCCTCAAAGGTGCACTTGAAGGGCCTCTGGTCCTCAGTGTGGTTGAGAAGGTGCATCTTGACCTTTTGGCGAGCGTCGAAGGTGCTGGGGCAGCCGGGCTGGGGGCAGCGGTACGTTGTGACTAAGGCACCTTTCTTGGAGAGTCCTGAAGCACCGATGAAGCTGACAGGCTGGAAGTCGTCGTTGTCGACACAGTCGACGAAAGAACCCTCTGGCCGCAGGGACACCAAGTCACCCTCGCTTATGGCACACAGCGTCCCGCTCTCCTGTTTGATGCCTGGGCACGAGTCCAGAGAGGCGCCAAACTCTGACAATGAACAGTGGTCAGCCAGAGTCAGTTCGGAGTCGCTTGTGGACATGCCAAGCCTATGCTCTTCGTGGTGACCAGTCCGAATAACTGCCACGTTGCTGATTTTCCCAATGGATTTGGTCCCGCTGTCATAGTTGAGAAGCACTATGTCCTCATTGTCTTTCATTCCAAGGTGTTCCTTCAAGCCGACCATTCCGTCATCTTTGTGGGTGTAACCCTCTGGAGGTGCTGCTAGAGTCAGTATCCCGTTTTCTATGGTTACTATGATGCTTTGGTTGTTTATCATGATGGTTCCAGAGAAAGTCTCGTTGGCAGAGGCCCCATCTGCATTGGCGGAAGCAGAGAGGCTCGTGCCAGGGTCGGAAATGAAGTCGGAAGTCTCCATAGTGTCGCTCATTTCCACGATATAGGTGTTTTCTGAAATCAAGGCACTGCGTTCTCTAGCTTCGGGCTGAGAACGTAATTCGTCTGCCGCGCCACTGTCAATGTTGTCAAGGTGGCCGCATATGTTATCGCCATATTCGTTTGTCAAAACAGCGTTTTCATTCTCCGTTTCATAACACATAGACTGTTTTTCATTCGGTACAGTTGCCTCACCCTCACTATTTGAACTTGAATTTAATACACTACACTGAGGAGCAGTTATTTTCAAGGCCCTGCCTGCTAAATTGTTCAAATTCTCGTGTGATTCAATAAGGGCATTGGTGTTTTGAACCTCCATCGAATTACATGGAATGATTTTGGAATCTTCAGGCTTCTTACCGCTTATTGTATCTCCATCTTTGGATGGATTTCCCAGTCCGTCTTTATTTGTGTCATTTCCATCCTCTTGGACAATGTTGAAAACCACATACAATTCCTCGGTGTTTTTATTCGCGCTAGCCGTGGTGTTGCTCCTGTAGGCCGCCGTGCTCTCGCTCGCCAATGACTGCAACAGGGAGGCGCCGTCTTCATGTTGCTGCCGTAAAACCGCAATTTGCAGTTGCTGCGAATGTTCCTCTTCCCCCTCAAAGAAAGGCAACGCCATTTGCAATATGCTATCCCCACTTTCAACATCATATTTGTAACCCGTCCTCAAATCTTGTGGAGGTAGTTGTGTGTTCAGCTCCCTTTCTTTCAAAGTATTCACGTTACGAAGTCCCACACTCGCTGTTTGGGCTTGAAGAGGGCTATTATTTTTACCGTTCTGCTTGCAGACGGGCAAGCAAACACCGCTGCCATTTTCTACCAGCAGGCGAAATGGAGCTGTCCTCGGCCTATTGTTGTTGTTGCTTTGCAGTTCGTGCGATTCCAAATTATCCTCTGCTTCGTTCTCGTTCGAAATGGAGCGAGAAAGTGTCGTTGTCCTAAACTGAGACGAGCCTGTTCTACGTGGGGCGCCATGTTGATAGTAAATGTTTTGGGCATCAGAAAGCCCCTGGATTTCCATCTTGGTATCCCTGTAGCAGGCTGCAGTGCATAAAGGGCCCGCCCTTCCCACAAATGGGGAAGGCGAGCCGGTAAGCAACGCCAAAGTTTATCGTAAACCGTGGCCGGAATGGATGGATAACAAACCGATGAAATGGAACTATTTGTATCTTATTGCAAAGTTCAAAACCATTCAAACGCCCTGCGGTGCCGTAATACATACTCGTTACATTCATGTTATCACTGTATTGAATCTTTTCTGAAAGCAAAATTAGTTTTGCATTGTATGTGGTCTTACAAAAATGTATGGTTTACGGGAGATTGTTATTATTGAGGACCACTAGGTGGCACTATAAGCTCATTACTGTCCAAACGATTTTACATAGTTGAAACAAATGTCTAACTTTTCAAAGGAGAACAAGACATAAAAAGTACTAATTCATCCATGTCTTTAAAATTAAACAAACGTTTAGTTGTCTTATATGTTTGAATGGTTACTTAATTCTCTAAATTACTTTGAGTTTACCTGTGCATGCAACTCTTGATAGTCTGTCTGTAAGCCTCTGTATGCACACTAATATACACTTTTTTTGTCAATGTACAATCAGTAATGTCATTAATATATAATGTGTTAATGTAACTATAAACAGTGTATTTTATTTTGTATGAAAGTCTTTCAGGATTAGTAATTCACTGTAAGGCAGAAATCTTTCTCTAAGATTCACAGATTTCCATGTAGGCCTATTAAGCATACACATAAATAGTTACAGACTACAGTCCAGGCAAACATCCACCATGCACATTAGTAATGAATATGATGATCTATTTTGGGGGAATGAGATGCACTGTCCATGGCAATGACCTTTCTTAAAGCATGCATGATTTTGTTAACTCCAGGAACAAACATAATCTGCCAACTTTAATAGTGAGATAAGTCTTAATAATATATCTTTATTTGATTTCTAAGATAAGCTATATAAAACAAATGGACAAATTTACAAATAGGTTTTGACCAACACAAGCAGATAAGGAATAACATAGATATACATTTACAGAATCATTATAGAAAGAAAATCAGGAGGAAGACAGATCACATAATATTCTGTACATGAACTACGATATATTTACATTAGGTATACTTGTAAGCAAACACTGTCACAAAACACTTGAATGGGCAAAGGGGATTGTAAGCAGCATATAGTTTATGTCTGTCAAGCCTAGTTCAATGAGAAGGTTAAACTTATACTGTACACAGAACACAGCCAGATATTCATGCTTTATGCAAAAATATTCAACAGGTGATGTGAATTGAAGTTTACTTTGGTACTTTATAACACTGCTACACGCATGCACTATGTTTAAACGTTGTGTCTATTAGAATTTTATCTACTATTCAAATGCTCCATTATCTTTTTTGGTTCTTATATATCTATAAAAAAAACAAATATTTAACCAGGTAGGCCAGTTGAGAACAAGTTCTCATTTACAACTGCGACCTGGCCAAGATAAAGCAAAGCAGTGCGACACAAACAACAACACAGAGTTACACATGGAATAAACAAACGTACAGTCAATAACACAATAGAAAAGTCTATATACAGTGTGTGCAAATTAAGTAAGATTAGGGAGGTAAGGCAATAAATGGGCCATAGTGGCGAAATAAATTACAATTGAGCAATTAAACACTGGAGTGATAGATGTGCAGAAGATGAATGTGCAATTAGAGATACTGGGGTGCAAAGGAGCAAGATAAATAAATAAATACAGTATGGGGATGAGGTAGTTGGGTGGGCTATTTACAGATGGGCTATGTACAGGTGCAATGATCTGTAAGCTGCTCTGACAGCTGATGCTTAAAGTTAGTGAGGGGAATATGAGTCTCCAGCTTCATTGATTTTTACAGTTTGTTCCAGTCATTGGCAGCAGAGAACTGGAAGGAAAGGAGGCCAAAGTAGGAATTGGCTTTGGGGGTGACCAGGGAAATATACCTGCTGGAGCACGTGCTACGGGTGGGTGCTGCTATGGTGACCAGTGAGCTGAGATAAGGTGGGGCTTTACCTAGCAAAGACTTATAGATGAGCTGGAGCCAGTGGGATTGGCAACGAATATGAAGCGAGGGCCAGCCAAAGAGAGCATACAGGTAGCAGTGGTGGGTAGTATATGGGGCTTTGGTGACAAAACGGATGGCACTGTGATAGACTGCATCCAATTTGCTGAGTAGAGTGTTGGAGGCTACTTTGTAAATGACATCGCCGAAGTCAAGGATGGGTAGGATAGTCAGTTTTACGAGGGTATGTTTGGCAGAATGAGTGAAGGATGCTTTGTTGCGAAATAGGAAGCCGATTCTAGATTTAATTTTGGATTGGAGATGCATAATGTGAGTCTGGAAGGAGAGTTTACAGTCTAACCAGACACCTAGGTATTTGTAGTTGTCCACATATCAGAACAAGTCAGAACCGTCCAGAGTAGTGATGCTAGACAGGCGGGCAGGTGCGGGCAGCGATCGGTTGAAGAGCATGCATTTAGTTTTACTTGCATTTAAGAGCAGTTGGAGGCCACGGAAGGAGTGTTGTATGGCATTGAAGCTCGTCTGGAGGGTTGTTAACACAGTGTCCAAAGAAGGGCCAGAAGTATACAAAATGGTGTCGTCTGCATAGAGGTGGATCAGAGAATCACCAGCGACAAGAGCGACATCATTGATGTATACAGAGAAAAGAGTCGGCCAGAGAATTGAACCCTGTGACACCCCCATAGAGACTGCCAGAGGTCCGGACAACAGGCCCTCCGATTTGACACACTGAACTCTGTCTGAGAAGTATTTGGTGAACCAGGCGAGGCAGTCATTTGAGAAAACAAGGCTGTTGAGTCTGCTGATAAGAATGCTGTGATTGACAGAGTCAAAAGCCTTGGCCAGGTCGATGAATACGGCTGCACAGTATGGTCTTTTATCGATGGCAGTTATGATGTCGTTTAGGACCTTGAGCGTGGCTGAGGTGCACCCATGACCAGCTCAGAAACCAGATTGCATAGCGGAGAAGGTACAATGGGATTCGAAATGGTCGGTGATCTGTTTGTTAACTTGGCTTTCGAAGACCTTAGAAAGGCAGGGTAGGATAGATATGGGTCTGTAACAGTTTGGGTCTAGGGTGTCTCCCCCTTTGAAGAGGGGGATGACCGCGGCAGCTTTCCAATCTGTGGGGATCTCAGACGATAAGAAAGAGAGGTTGAACAGGCTAGTAATAGGGGTTGCAACAATTGCGGCAGATAGTTTTAGAAAGAGAGGGTCCAGATTGTCTATCCCAGCTGATTTGTAGGGGTCCAGATTTTGCAGCTCTTTCAGAACATCAGCTATCTGGATTTGGGTGAAGGAGAAATGGGGGAGGCTTGGGCAAGTTGCTGTGGGGGGTGCAGAGCTGTTGACCGGAGTAGGGGTAGTCAGGTGGAAAGCATGGCCAGCCATAGAAAAATGCTTATTGAAATTCTCAATTATCGTGGATTTATCGGTGGTGACAGTGTTTCCTAGCCTCAGTGCAGTGGGCAGCTGGGAGGAGGTGCTCTTATTCTCCATGGACTTTACAGTGTCCCAGAACTTTTTGGAGTTTGTGCTACAGGATGCAAATTTCTGTTTGAATAAGCTAGCCTTTGCTTTCCTAACTGCCTGTGTATATTGGTTCCTAACTTCCCTGAAAAGTTGCATATCGCGGGGGCTATTCGATGCTAATGCAGAACGACACAGGATGTTTTTGTGCTGGTCAAGGGCAGTCAGGTCTTGAGTGAACCAAGGGCTATATCTGTTCCTGGTTAATTTTGTTTTGAATGGGGCATGCTTATTTAAGATGGTGAGGAAAGCACTTTTAAAGAATAACCAGGCATCCTCTACTGACGGAATGAGGTCAATATCCTTCCAGGATACCCGGGCCAGGTCGATTAGAAAGGCCTGCTCGCTGAAGTGTTTAAGGGAGCGTTTGACAGTGATGAGGGGTGGTTGTTTGACCGCGGACGCATTACGGACGCAGGCAATGAGGCAGTGATCAATGAGGCAGTGATCGCTGAGATCAGACAGCAGAGGTGTATTTAGAGGGCAGGTTGGCCAGGATGATATCTATGAGGGTGCCCGTGTTTATGGATTTGGGGTTGTACCTGGTAGGTTCCATGATCATTTGGGAGAGATTGAGGGCATCTAGCTTAGATTGTGGGACGGCCGGGGTGTTAAGCATGTCCCAGTTTTGGTTACCTAACAGTGCAAACTCTGATAATAAATGGGGGGCAATTAATTCACATACGGTGTCCAGGGCACAGCTGGGGTCTGTAACAAACGGCAACAGTGAGAGACTTATTTCTGGAGAGGTGGATTTTTAAAAGTAGAAGCTCGAACTGTTTGGGCACAGACCTGGATAGTGTGACAGAACTCTGCAGGCTATCTCTGCAGTAGATTGCAACTCCACCCCCTTTGGCAGTTCTATCTTGGCGGAGAATGTTGTAGTTGGGGATGGACATTTCTGAATTTTTGGTGGCCTTCCTAAGCCGTTTTGGCAGTTCCTGTATACTATACAGTGTACAACAAAGAATATTGGCGGAATTCAATACACAATCCGATATCATACAAAACCAACCCAGCATAGAACACTCATCAAATATTTAGAAATGTTTTAGTCAATTTAAAATGTGAAAAACGGTTATTCTCGATGACGACAACCATCAGAAATGTGTTGACTAATCAGGTTAGCGTTCAAAATAATGGAATTATGACTTGCATTGAATCAAATAAAAATAGAATCCTGCCTACTCACACTTGTGGGATTATAACAGAATTAAGGCCACGTATCCATATCCCAATGCCATAAATCATAAGACAACCCTTCATACTATTGTCCATCTTATTCTATAGCCCCTGTTGACCTACTGTTACAATGTCCCAAATGCTTGATCATTCCCCAAAAGTTTGGTGACAAATGTTTCCCTAATGGTTCATCTCTTCCCAGGGTATCTAAGGGCCACCTCCCAATACGGTTTAAGTCCAAAATTCTCCTTAAGTGCTGTAGGAAAAAGGAACGATGGCATTTGGCACGACATCGACTAACTGTTGTTGTGCAATTTACTTACAGAGAAATCAAATTTGTGCAAGAGAAGCCATGTCTGTTTTTGACACATCCCCAGAAAGCTGTCAGAAGGTTAATGGCAGTCTTTTTAGTAGTAGTAACTATCACTATGGTGGAGGGAGTGAGTGAGTGAGTGAGTGAGTGAGTGAGTGAGTGAGTGAGTGAGTGAGTGAGTGAGTGAGTGAGTGAGTGAGTGAGTGAGTGAGTGAGTGAGTGAGTGAGTGAGTGAGTGAGTGAAAGAAAATAGAGAATAAAGTGTGTATGCAGTAAAAGAGAGAGAAATCAAACAAGTCAGAATAGAGACTTGACTGTGAACAAAATCTCTGCGTTTGAATGATCCGTTATAGTCAGGAATTTCTCAAAGAAAAAATATATAATAACAAGACAAGTAGGCCTACAAAAAAATGACATGCATTGTAAATAAACTTGTGTAGATCCTATGAGCCCGGCCAAAATAATGAAAAAATATAGACCCATATCTTGGTAACCAGAGCTGTGGCGGAAAGAAACCATGCATAAATATGCAAAGTAAATCAGCCCATTGCAACTCCTTCGAAACAGGCTTAGTGGCGAGGGACCGCACTTTTGAGAACAATTTATGCTGAGGCACAATCTCTTTCTCTCCGCTCCTCTTTCTAGCAAAAATGGAGTGACACAAAGTTGACCCTGATGCTTTGACATGTTCTTTGCTATATCTAAGCACTTAAGTGTTTGAAAGACGGAGCAGGTTTTGCCACCATTGACCAAAAGCTTGGAAAAGTTTACATTTGGAAGGGGGAAATCAAGGAGAAGTAAAAAATATTGCCTAGGTACTGTGGTATATTCAGACCAGTGTTTGGGTCAGAATGAACCTGTGGAGGGACGTCAGTTGGACGTCAGACGACCAGTTGTATGGTGGTAGAAAAATAAA
This sequence comes from Salvelinus namaycush, assembly GCF_016432855.1. Taxonomy (NCBI): domain Eukaryota; kingdom Metazoa; phylum Chordata; class Actinopteri; order Salmoniformes; family Salmonidae; genus Salvelinus; species Salvelinus namaycush. Next base: position 48,871,031 of record NC_052308.1, read on the forward strand.
TGGGGGCGCTAAAGCTAATTCCATCTCAAGACAATTTTAATTTCCGACCCGTCATTTGAAAGATCAAGACTTCGCTCTCAACAGGAGTACGCATTGCCAGCCAGCAGGCCCTTAAGTTATTTCAATATTCACACATCCTGTCTCTGAATTTATTTTCTGATCTGTAATATAGAGCTTTCACAGGCCATCATATGAAACATATATACATTTCAACAAGTGGAATATATCAGTAATATAGAGAATATATTTATCATGAGGTAACGTGGCTAAGATATCCAACTACATACATACATACATACATATAGTGAGGACTGGCATAAAACAATATAATCACTTTTCAATCGCCCCCTGGGCAAGAGGAACCAGTCCTTACACAAGGACATGATGTACAGATATATGAACACAATGGGCGTTTCTCAATATGCATACTACCGTGCTGCACACTCTCATGCTCCGAGTGCATTCTCCGACCATGTTCTCTTGAGTACATTCTTATGAGGACGAGAGTGTAGAGAATGCATAAAACAATACATTTGAGAAGCACTCGCACTCCCTCTACTGTACTACCTCACAATTCACCTCCCCATTCACTGAACCTTCTTCCAGCCAGGACAATGGCAACAATAGACGAAACAAGATATACACAAAGCAAACGTTTTACTTTATAATTATCAGCTAGATCTGTGAATCGTAATAATCTAGCTAGCCAACTAGTTAAACAGGCAAAAATGACTTACAACTAATGTTATGCAAGGTAGATGTACAATTGAAGTTGGAAGTTTACATACACTTACGTTGGAGTCATTAAAACTCGTTTTTCAACCACTCCACAAATTTTTTGTTAACAAACTATAGTTTTGGCAAGTCGATTAGGATATCTACTTTGTGCATGACACAAGTCATTTTCCCAACAATTGTTTACAGACAGATTATTTCACTTATAATTCACTGTATCACAATTCCGGTGGGTCAGAAGTTTACATACACTAAGTTGACTGGGCCTTTAAACAGTTTGGAAAATTCCAGAAAATGATGTCATGTCTTAGAAGCTTCTGATATGCTAAATGACATCATTTGAGTCAATTGGAGGTGTACCTATGGATGTATTTCAAGGCCTACCTTCAAACTCAGTGCCTCTTTGCTTGACATAATGGGAAAATCAAAAGAAATCAGCCAATACCTCAGAAAATAAATTGTAGACCTCCACAAGTTTGGTTCATCCTTGGGAGCAATTTCCAAACACCTGAAGGTACCACGTTCATCTTAGCAAACAATAGTACGCAAGTATAAACACCATGGGACCACGCAGCCGTCATACCGCTCAGGAAGGAGACGCGTTCTGTCTCCTAGAGATGAACGTACTTTGGTGCGAAAAGTGCAAATCAATCCCAGAACAACAGCAAAGGACCTTGTGAAGATGCTGGAGGAAACAGGTACAGAGGTATCTATATCCACAGTAAAACAAGTCCTATATTGACATAACCTGAAAGGCCGCTCAGTAAGGAAGAAGCCACTGCTCCAAAACCGCCATAAAAAAGCCAGACTACGGTTTGGCTATTGTACTTTTTGGAGAAATGTCCTCTGGTCTGATGAAACAAAAATAGAACTGTATAAATATATACAATTAAAATAAATAAATATATATATAAACTATATAAATAGAAATAGAAACTTAAGGACAACAAAGTCAAGATATTGGAGTGGCCATCACAAAGCCCTGACCTCAATCCCATAGAAAATTTGTGGGCAGAACTGAAAAAGCATGTGCGAGCAAGGAGGCCTACAAACCTGACTCAGTCACACCAGCTCTATCAGGAAGAATGGGCCACAATTCACCCACCGTATTGTGGGAAGCTTGTGGAAGGCTTCCCGAAACGTTTGACCCAAGTTAAACAATTTAAAGGCAATGCTACCAAATACTAATTGAGTGTATGTAAACTTCTGACCCACTGGGAATGTGATGAAAGAAATAAAAGCTGGAATAAATCATTCTCTCTACTATTATTCTGACATTTCATATTCTTAAAATAAAGTGGTGATCCTAACTGACCTAAGACAGGGCATTGTTACTAGGATTAAATGTCAGGAATTGTGAAAAACTGAGTTTAAATGTATTTGGCTAAGATGTATGTAAACTTCCGACTTCAACTGTACATATTTCATTGGTAGCTACCAATTCTTCATGGCTAGCTAGCTAGCCAGTTCGCCCTATTGACTTACTATGCACGTACCCATTCACTGAACCGTCTTCCAGTCAGGTCAACAATGGCAATAGCAACGAAACAAGATATACACAAAGCAACCGTTTTACTTCATAACTATCAGCTAGCATAATAATGTAGCTAAACAGATATTTTAACATGCAAAAATTACCTAAAACTAATATTATGTGAGATAGATTCTTTGTGGGTTGCTAGCTAACAATTCTTTGGGGCTATCTGGCTAGCTAACAGTACTAGTTGCTAGCCAGTTAGCCCTATTGACCTATTATGGGCTTGTGATATACGATATGTAGGCAGATAAACATGCCAAAATGAACACCGCCTGTATTTATTAACGTATCAAAATAAAATATTATAGTCAGGCAACATATGAGATGTGAATAAGCAACATTTCATTCTGAATAGAAGTGTATTTTCTCTTGCTTCAGCTCAAATAATGGCCACCATTGATTTCAATACATTTTGTGTCATTTTTTACGTGTTTGCATCATATTTCTTTGCATACTTTCCGTTGAAGCTTGCATTGATGCATGCTTCAACATAAGTACAAATGGAGTACACATTCCAGAAGTGCCCTCTGTGCTTCGTTTCGCATACTTTGATTTGAACTCATACTCTGACCCTCCCGTGCTCCAATTTGCGTGCTCGGAGCACGGTAGTATGCATTTTGAGAAACACCCAATGACTCCAGATGCCGAGGCTGAGACCTCAACCGTCCAGAGACGCCATCTTGTTACCGTCTCCCTTGTTTTGCGAAACTCATCCAAAAGCTTTCAGAAATCCCCTGAGAAGAAATCAAACATGAATAGACTTCCTGTGCCTTTCACTTGTTTTGGATATTAACCGGCTGTCCCACTTTCTTCAATGTTTGTATAGTGTCATTGTACACATGGAAATATACATTGGCCAGAGAGTGAACAAAGTAAAGTACTGCCATTGCAACCCAAGTGGCCAATTTGTTTCCGTTTTGGACCACAAAAGATGTGAGAATGAAACACTCATTGCATGCGTGGCTAGTGAGGCATAGGAAAAAAAGGTGAACATCGATCGCTCTTTCTGTCTGTTGAGAAGCCCACAAACTCTTGCTTTTTCCAACGTTTAACCGTGACCGTTCCTTGACCCCTGCATAAAAAAAGAAGCTAAGGGGCCAGTGAGGGGTTGGCAACCACGGAAGGAGTTCCAACAGTTCTCGCTCCAAAGGTCATGCTCCATTTGACCCTTGTTAAGCTGTACATTAAGTTGTTACATCACAGCATGGCGGTGTTCACCAGGCAGGGAATCGCTACTGCAGTCTGTGTGTGTGTGTGTGTGTGTGTGTGTGTGTGTGCGTGCGTGCGTGCGTGCGTGCGTGCGTGCGTGCGTGCGTATGTGCACCCCAACGGCTTCAGTGTGTCTCTCTTCAGGTATTTGCTGCAACTGAAAATGGTCCAAACAATGTCTCTAAACCCAAGAACCCAAGACCCCCACCCCCACCCAAACACCTCTCTCAGATGCGCAGCTTGTGGAGTCCTGGCGGGGTGGTAGTGGTGGTGGAGGAGGCGGGCAGGGCGGGCCGGGGCTCGATGTCCCTCGTCTTCATGAAACCCAGCAGCTGCTCAGGGATTTCTGCCAACACGTCCTTGGCCAGCCGTGCCATGCTCAGCACCTGGTTGCCCTGGCGGTCTATGTAGTCCCGGAAAGGCACAAACTGGACTATGTCTCGCTCGGCAATGCGCCCCTTAGAGGACACTCTGACCTCGTCACCGTCCAGTTCCTCCATCGCTATGGAGCGGAAAGAGGCAGAGGTAGAGAAATGGGGTAGAGGCAGGGAAAGAGAGGGAGTTAGAGACAGAGTTAGAGTAATAGACAGAGACTGAGAGAGTCAGACAGAGAGTCAGAGTCAGGGACAGAGACAGAGATGACGTCACGTAAATCCATTATTAGACAGAATGTTGTTTGTGTTATTAATGTGTGTTGGATTTGTGATAAATATGGGACCCTACCAGTGGAGGCTGCTGAGGGGAGAATGGCTCATAATAATGTCTGGAACGGATCAATTGGAATGGCATCAAACAGCTGGAAACCATATGTTTGATGTTTTTGAAACCATTCCGCTGATTCCGCTCCAGTCATTACCATGAGCCCATTCTCCCCAATTAAGGTGCCACCAGCCTCCTGTGTCACTTTGTTTGCCAAAAGCGCAACTAATAATATAATAGTAGGTCAAAGACATAATTCTGTACTTAAAAGCCCCAGAGCAAACATATTTAAAAAACATCTTCCTGAAACTTCATTCTTACATTATTAGGAGTGATTTTAATATAACCAACGGCATCCATATTAGGAACTATTTTCTGAGAACCGACAACATCCTAATATGGATGCCGTAACTATCTAATAGACTACATCATGAATACTAATATCTATTTTGGTGGTGAGGAGCTGTGGGTCCATCTTATCTGGTATACTGGGGTAGAGAGGAGCTGGGAGGCAGATGCCTGGCCATGCCTGTGGGACTATACAGTTGGGTTCACACTGATGTCTTTGAGAGGGCATGCCCCAGCCATGGGCAGCAACCCAAAACTCCTCAATACCCACCCACCCTCCCTCATCTCCTCTCCTCCAGGACCAGTGATCTGAAAAGCACTGGATAAATTAAGGCAATGGGCTGGAGACCTATCCAGTGCTTTCACCTATGGCTGTAGGGTATAGCAGTGCAGAGAGGAAGAGAGAGGGGGTGAAGGGACAGCAGGATGGCAGGAAAGTGGGGCAGGTGTCTTGGGTAAACCCAGACATGTGGGGGGCATCCCCTGAGTCACTTTGACTTATACAAAGCCTTCTGCTCCCTTGAATGTCACACACATGCACACATATGCACGCACGCACGCACACACACACACACACACACACACACATACACACATACACACATACACACATACACACACACACACACACACACACACACACACACACACACACACACACACACACACACACACACACACACCGCCTTCTGTTTGCCATGAATGTTACACACAGGAACAAGCGTGCTTACAGAGTACACACACACACACACTCACACACCTTCTGTTTCCCATGAATTTCACACCCATGAATGTGTGTGTGTGTACACGCAGGCGCACGAGTGCTTGGTGCACACTGATGATGCACATACGTTCACTCCACACACATATGCACACAAACATCTACAGGCACACAGGTTCATCCAAACAGATGCCCACATGCAGACTTCATGGGAACATGGGAGGCATTTTGGAGAGAGGAACATGGCATGATGGAAGGATTTGAAGAGGGGAAGGATAAGAGAGGAGAGGTTGGGAATAGCAGAGGAGAGAGGAGAGGAGATGGGTTGCACTCAAGCATATGTGCGAGAGACAGCCTGTTTGCACAGGCTCCCTGTGGAGAGAAAGAGCTCCCAGTTTCCCTCTGACTGAGCAAGAGGAGGATAAGAGAGCGTAGATGAGTCAAATACCCCCCCCCCCCCCCACCTATAGACCATTTAAAGTTATGCTGATTCCCCAACCACCACACACTCTGGAGCAATCAGTCAAACCATCACAAACCAATACTCTAGTGATTTAATTTATACACTTTTAAATCGCTCTCTCTCACACACACACACACACTAGAAACTCACACATAGGGACGAGCATGCATGCACACACATACACACACAACCCCTACGGCAGCTACCCCTGACCCCTCGCACAGCCCTGTGCAGTTTGTAATAGGTCCCAAAGAGACCCCCTTGTCGGTAGGCATGAATAATTTCCCCTTTTCTGCTTCCTTTCCCCAACTACCGGCAGTATCTTTAATTCAAATCACTTAGCCAATTAACTTTTGGAATAGGCATAATGCATAATAAGTGTGCTCCAGTGTTTGCACATTTACTTTGGGAGTCTCTGCTTTGTTTTGCTGCTCTCTTGCTAGCTGAAGAGCTTCAGCTTTCCAGCACAACTCTTTCTCACTATGCCAGGAGTAGTGTACACAGCCGTGGCAGTCGGTGCCGTTTAAGATGAGGGAGGACAATTTTTGTTGTTGTTGTTGATTAGCATGGTCTTCTTTCTATTTCAGGTATGTTTATCCACGCTTTGTTCCATTTGCTTCCGTTTAAGAAACGGCGGAATGAATACATCACATGAACACACGCAAACACAGTTCACATTTATAGCAGCCACATACAAACAGCATGATCACTTTGCTCATTGTAATTCCCTCTCGCATCTACACGCTCTCCTCCTCTCTCACCTTTTCCCTTCGCTTGTGGACAACACATCAGCTGTCTGTGACCAGGTGAAAAAACTTTTCCAAACCAAACATTCATATCATAACCGCTAACCACTACACACAGCCTACATCATTGTCACCATATTAGCTAGCTAACATCATTGTCGACATAGCTAATAGAACTAACGCATTAGTAAACCCTCTACAGTAATGCAGTATAGTGTACAGTCAGCAAACAGTTTAGCAGTTACACCGGCGGCCCTGGTGGCAATAAATTAATAAAACCAAAAGCTTACATTGATTTGGAAGAGGTACAGTGTTGGATAGCCATAGCCCGCCAGCTAACATAGCATCCCTCTCTGTTTGAGTATGCTAAACTAGCTAGCTGCATTTGCTAGCTAAGTAAGTGAAAGTGAAAAAAATACTACAAAATATAGCTATCTCACTCTATCTCTTTTGCTTCTCCTTCATTTTTGAAGAAATGTATTTGTTCAAAACTGTTCAACTATTCTCTTTCTCTCCGAGTCAACTACTTACCACATTTTATGCACTGCAGTGCTAGCTAGTTGTAGCTTATGCTTTCAGTACTAGATTCATTCTCTGATCCTTTTTTGAACAGGCCTTTTGACCATAGGGCTCTGGTCAAAAGTAGTACACTATACTCTTAGAAAAAAGGGTCCCAGAAGGGTTCTTTGGCTTTCCCTATAGGCAAACCCTTTTTGGTTCCAGGTAGAATCCTTTTGGTTCCAGGTAGAACTCTTTTGGGTTCCATGGAAGACACTCTGCGGAAAGGGTTCTACATGGAACCCAATAGGGTTCTATCTGGAACCAAAAAGGGTTCTTCAAAGGGTTCTCCTATGGGGACAGCCTAAGAAGATTTTTAGGTTCTAGATAGCACCTTTGGGTAAATAGGGAATAGGGTGCTATCTAGGAAGCATCCACAATCCCGTTCCTTGGTTTTGCCATTGTCGAGTTGTGGCTTATTTACATAGGACCCATTTGCTATATAGTGCTCTTTACTATTGGCCAATATGGGGAATATATAGGGATTGGCCAATATGGGGAATATATAGGGAATAGTGTGCCATTTCAAGATTGTGCAACAGCTGCAATTACATCATTATCCAATGATTGACATGAGTATGGTAGGCAGAGAAGGATATCACTCAAACCAAATTCTCTGCTGCTGCATATTGTAACGAAAACAAAATGGTACCACAACAGAAATGGGACTCAAGGTGCACTCTTAGAAAAAATGGGTTCCTCGTTTTTACCCAAAGGAGAACCCTATTTGGTTCCAGGTATAACCCTTTTGTGGTGAAAAAGGACCTACTTAGAACATTTAAGTGGTGAAAGAGTTTAACGTAGAACCTTGTATTAGTGAATGAGTTCCAACAAAAAAATCTATATTTTCAGGTGGTTCTCCTACGGGGACAATTAAATAACCCTTTATGGTTCTAGGTAGCACCTTCTTTTCTAAGAGTAAGTAACATGATAAGGAAGTAAAAAATGCAAACATCTTTTGCATGAATGGATTGTTTTGTGCAGAGTTTACCCACACATGGTATTATTATTCAGCTCTGCCGTTAACCTTCTGAGCTTAAGCTAGGTGACCCAGGTAACAAAGCCTCAGTGGAAGTCTGATATATCAGGTGTGTTAATCAGGCACCATATGGGGAAAAATGGACTGAAACAGGGAGGGAATAGATGGGTTGGCTGACAACGTCACGGAAATTACACACGTGCATCGATGTGGCCGGAAGCCACGTTGTTATGATTCTGAATGGTCAGATAGCAACAGTGACAAGAAGATACCATGTGGGGAATCGTAGGTGGCTCGTTTCATCTTGTTATTGATACCATGTCTTGTTTTGAGGTGTTTTGACTGATTTCATGTCAATATGTCTCAAATCCGCTAGCTAGCTAACCAACAAATGTAACAATGCTTTTGAGACAAGTGCTCATTGTGCAAATGTATTTATGTTTCAATAAACATTTGAGGACTAAATATAGTTTAGATGTTGTCAACAATCTAAGCCAACCCTGTCTGTTTTGCCCCATAGTCGCGCACGTGCCGGTTTTGTTGCTAAACAACCAACCCGTCTGTTGCTAATTTCGTGTTCAATTGCAAAACGTTTTCCATTGCCCTACTCAATACGACCTAGGACTCACTTACTCTGAGTTCCCCTCCACCGAGAGACATGACACAGGAGTCACGACCTGTTACCACATGAGACTAATGCTAAGGATTCTTTGGGAAGGGGGAAGGAATCAACACATTCCTCTTCCTGGAGAGCAACTGATAGTATTTTTTATTGTTTTTAATTTTAAATTGAAATGTATTTTTAGTTATTTTATTCCTTTTAATTTAAAACAGGGTGGATCAGCTTTAATATCGCGGATAGATTGTTACTTCCATCAATGTAATTGTCTGCATAATTTCCAATCCCCCATATATTTTTGGGGTAAAAAAAAATATATATATATACATACATACACATACCCACATATATATAAACATGCATACATATACACAACTGATTTACCTCACCTGGTTCACCTTTTGGGTGGAGTTTGCACTTTAGGAGCAATGGAATGGGGTCAAATAAGCAAACTCCGCCTACCTGGTGCCCTAGGCAAACTAAAACAAACAACACTATTTGGGTGTGCAGGTTTTTGATCTACCCGTACTCAAGCTGCTCTTCAGGATCAAATCAAATGTGTTAAAAGAGTAGAAGAGGGCTGGAGCAAAAGCCTGTACCGCTCCATACCAGGAGATGTGGGTGTCCTTGCTGTATATCTATGATAGGGGGAGATACATTTGGAAGAAAGGGAGAGCAGGAAGGGGATTCACCAGTTCCTAAAACTTCTGGGAAGGAAATTGCAGTTGTTCTCTCACCTACCCTGCCGATCTTTAGTGCACTTCACAGACAGTGACACATTGACAGCCTAGCATTGAGAGAAGAACAGAAGCTGGGTCAGCACCATGCAATTTAAAAGCCCCCCCCCCCCACCGGACAGACACTTACCATCAAACTCAGCAGGACCCACTCCCACTATGATGATAGACATGGGCAGAGCGGCAGCCTGCGGAGAAAAAAAACACACACACACACATGCACGCACAGGAAATGACATCATTTTGACGCCCCGTGCCACATTTTGGGACACACACACAAACTTAAGGCCCACCAATGTCAACAACACACATCACTGAGTTGTGATGAACACTCACATTGACCACAGCCTCCTTGGTCTGCACCATGTCTGAGATGACTCCGTCTGTGATCATCAACAGCACAAAGTACTGGGATCCGTCAGTCACATCCTCAGCACACCTGCACGGAGCAACACAGCACAGGTTGAAACTTGATCAAACCAAATCGTATTTGTCACATGCGCCCTTCCCAGAATAGTAACACAAGAGGAATAAAATACACAAGAATGTTGCTATGTACATGGAGTACCAGTGCCATATCAATATGCAGAGGTACGAGGTACTTGAGGTGGATATGTACATGAAGGCCGGGTAAAGTAACTAGGCATCAGGATAGATAATAATAAGATATTTGAGGTAGATATGTACATGAAGGCAGGGTAAAGTAACTAGGCATCAGGATAGATAATAATAAGATATTTGAGGTAGATATGTACATGAAGGCAGGGTAAAGTAACTAGGCATATGGATAGATAATAATAAGATATTTGAGGTAGATATGTACATGAAGGCCGGGTAAAGTGACTAGGCATCAGGATAGATAATAATAAGATATTTGAGGTGGATATGTACATGAAGGCAGGGTAAAGTAACTAGGCATATGGATAGATAATAATAAGATATTTGAGGTAGATATGTACATGAAGGCCGGGTAAAGTGACTAGGCATCAGGATAGATAATAATAAGATATTTGAGGTAGATATGTACATGAAGGCCGGGTAAAGTAACTAGGCATATGGATAGATAATAATAAGATATTTGAGGTAGATATGTACATGAAGGCCGGGTAAAGTGACTAGGCATCAGGATAGATAATAATAAGATATTTGAGGTAGATATGTACATGAAGGCCGGGTAAAGTGACTAGGCATCAGGATAGATAATAATAAGATATTTGAGGTAGATATGTACATGAAGGCCGGGTAAAGTAACTAGGCATATGGATAGATAATAATAAGATATTTGAGGTAGATATGTACATGAAGGCCGGGTAAAGTAACTAGGCATATGGATAGATAATAATAAGATATTTGAGGTAGATATGTACATGAAGGCCGGGTAAAGTAACTAGGCATCAGGATAGATAATAATAAGATATTTGAGGTAGATATGTACATGAAGGCAGGGTAAAGTAACTAGGCATATGGATAGATAATAATAAGATATTTGAGGTAGATATGTACATGAAGGCAGGGTAAAGTAACTAGGCATCAGGATAGATAATAATAAGATATTTGAGGTAGATATGTACATGAAGGCAGGGTAAAGTAACTAGGCATCAGGATAGATAATAATACGAGTGAAATAAAGAACAGAGCAGCAGCAGCAAATGATGAGTGTAAAAGTGTGTGAGTGTGCGTGTGTAATATTTATGTGTGTTTGTGTTGTGTCGGTATGCGTGTGTGTGTGTTGTGTGAGTGTGTAATGTATGTGAATGTGTGTGGGTTTTTTGTGGGAGTGTCAATGTAGTGTGTGTGTGTGTGTGAGTGTGTATATGGTTTGTATATATAGTCTAGTGAGTGTGTGTAGGGTCAGTGCAAGGTAGAGTCATTGCAGATAGTTTGTGTACCATTAATTTACTATTTGGTAGTCCGGCTATTTTATTTAGCAGTCTTATGGCTTGGGGGTAGAAGCTGTCTCGGAGCCTGTTGGTCCGAGAGCCGTACCGTTTTGAACAATCTATGGCTTGGGGGGCTTTGGCAATTTTTCGGCCTTCCTCTGACACTACCTGATATAGAGGTCCTGGATGGCAGGGAGCTCTGCCCCAGTTATGTACTTAACTGTCCGCACCACCCTGTGTAGCGCATTGCAGTCAAGGGCGGTGCATTTTCCATGCCAAACGGGGATGCAGCCAGTCAAGATGGTCTTGATGGTGCAGTGGTAGAACTCTCAGCCTCCTGAGGGGGACGAGGCGCTGCCGTGCCCTCTTCACGACTGTGCGGATGTTTGTGTACCATGTTAAGTTTATTTGAGCTGTTCTTGTCATAATATGGACTTGGTCTTTTACCAAATATGGCAATTTTCTGTATACCACCCCTAAGTTGTCACAACAGAACTGATTGGCTCAAACGCATTAAGAAGGAAAGAAATTCCACAAATTAACTTTAAACAAGGCACACCTGTTAATTGAAATGCATTCCAGGTGACTACCTCATGAAGCTGGTTGAGAGAATGCCAAGATTGTGCAAAGCTGTCATCAAGGCAAATGGTGGCTACTTTGAAGAATCTCAAATAGAGATTTGTTTAACACTTTTTTGGTTACTACATGATTCCATATGTGTTATTTCATGGTGTAGAATATAGAAAATACAAAAAAATTAAGAAAACCCTTGAATGAGTAGGTGTGTATCCATTCATGTACAGGTCCAACTTTTTTGACTGTGTGCGTGAATGCACATGTAGAGGGAGACTTTCTTCTGTCTTCTGGTTTTCTGTAGTAATATAGCATACACGTACAACTTTTTGAATACCATTACACTAAACTGTGCTTAATTGGCAGACGTAATATTCCCAGGAAGTCCGTTATTACCACTACATTACCGACTATTCTGTTGTCTAGACTGATGACATAGACTTGTTCCGTTGTCTAGACTGTTGACATAGAAGTGTGTTGCGTTGTTTAGACTGTTGACATAGAAGTTGTAGCTGTCGTGTTTGTGTCTGAGCCGGTTGGTTAGTGCGGCTGCTTGTGGGACAGAGATGGTAGCTAATGGTAAGACTCCGCAGGGCGGACAAAACCCGCTGGCTGACTGTTTGATTGGACGGAGACCTGCTGGCTCACTGCCTGATTGGCTCACTCTCACCGTCTGGACGGAGGGGGAAGAGGAAAAGAGTGAAGGGTAAATGGCACCTCTCTCTCTGCCGGGTAATATCCCATCCTCTCTATCTGTCTGTGTCTAGTTCTCTCACACTAGTGTGTGAAAGTCTCTCTCTTACGTCTGTCTGTCTGTCTGTCTGTCTGTCTGTCTGTCTGTCTGTCTGTCTGTCTGTCTGTCTGTCTGTCTGTCTGTCTGTCTGTCTGTCTGTCTGTCTGTCTGTCTGTCTGTCTGTCTGTCTGTCTGTGTTCCTCTCTATCCATCTGTCTGTCTGTATGCATTTGTCAGTCTCTCTCTCTCTCTCTCTCAAACACACACAGACAAAATAATCTATGAACTTACATTCTACATAGTATATCAACATAACAAGTGAAATAAAGGACAAGTCAGAAACACATTGGAGAATGGTTGAATCAGCTGACATGCACAGGGAGAAAGATTGTGGGCATTTCACTACAATGCATGTAGCCCCATTTCTGGAACCAGTGGATGGGAGAGGTGGGTGTTGTTTGAGAACCAAAATATTTCCCCTGGACTCTTGTTTCTAACTCCACTCAAGGTGTGATGTGGTAGTTATTACTCCGGTCTCTGCTGCTGTGAGAAGTTATATTAGGTAAAGAAGCCCAGAGAGTGGCTTGATTCACCCCCACACCTCACATGTGGACACATCCACATGACTGGAGGGCCTTCCTCCTCCTCCTCATCATCACCATCTCTGTCCCACAAGCAGCCGCATGAGCTCAGCGCCGGAACGAGGGAGGAGGAGGAGGATGACGAAGCATAACGAGTGGAATGGAGAGAGACTTTTAAGAAAGAGTGAGAGAGAGGACGGTGGAGAGGAGAGACAGGAAGAGAGAAAGAAAGAAAGTGAGAAAGAGAGGAGGGAGAGAGAGAGAGTAGGAAAGGAGATGAACGGAAATGAGACAAAGCAAGATGAGGGCTAAAGGACAAAAATTAAATAATAGATAATAGACAATAATAGCCAATAATAAAGGAATAAGAGAAAGAAAGAGAAACAGAGACAATATGTGAAAGAGAAAAATTATATTATTAATCTAATTTTCTCAAACAGGTGCTAATCATCAGCTATATCACCATCATCATTATGCTAATATAGCACCATATTGAACGAGAACTCATGAAGTTCTTGCGTCCACAGTCGAGCCACAGCACCCCGCTCTATTAAGTTAAGCAAAAGAGATGCCACATTCACTATATTGCCATACTTATATACACTGAGTATACCAAACATTAGGAACACCTTCCTAATATTGAGTTGCACCCCCACCCCAAAAACACACTTCTATGTCAACAGTTTAGACAACGCAACACTTCTATGACAACAGTCTAGACAACGCAACACGTCTACGACAACAGTCTAGACAACGCAACACTTCTATGACAACAGTCTAGACAACGCAACACGTCTACGACAACAGTCTAGACAACGCAACACTTCTATGACAACAGTCTAGACCACGCAGCACTTTCATGACAACAGTCTAGACAACGCAACACTTTCATGACAACAGTCTAGACCACGCAGCACTTTCATGACAACAGTCTAGACAACGCAACACTTTCATGACAACAGTCTAGACAACGCAACACTTTCATGACAACAGTCTAGACAATGCAGCACTTTCATGACAACAGTCTAGACAACGCAACTCTTTCATGACAACAGTCTAGACCATGCAACACTTTTATGACAGGTGACATCAATAAGAGATCATAGCTTTCACCTGGATTCACCTTGTCAGTCTATGTCATGGAAAGAGCAGGTGTTCTTAATGTTTGGTACACAAAATATAAACAGGAAGTACATAACAGGGCCATTAGAAAATGTGTTTCATGAAATACATACAACATTTTGGGGGATTTAGTTTGAGAAATTGTGTATTTTTACTAAGGTGGGAGGTATGAGACTGTAGTTGGGTGAAAATCCCCATCGACTGACAATGAGTGGTCACCATTATGTAGTTGAATGAAAATTCTGTTTAAACTGCATTCATCAATCTGACTCCATTATTACTGTATGTGAATAAATGCAGGCCCTGGGCACCCCTGTGCCGCTCCCTCTTTGAATTGACCGCTGTCCGACAAACATTATAACACAGTTCCCCTGTCACAATAAATCCATAGCACTTACAAACCAAACACGACAATTTAATTAACAGTAACATTCATTTAGACGAAGTTTTCATCAGTTTTCACACCTCTTCTAGTGTAAGTGACCCCAGGACTTTGCTGGGAACTTCTCGTCTCAGAGGATACGGTGTGTTTCTCCTGTGAGATGCAAATATACAGTCATCCATCAGAACAGTTTCATAAAACGTGATTGAGTCATCACGCTGGGTCTCGGCACCTGCAAGTCGCTAGTCGCGAGTTTCACCTTCTCTCATTTTTCCACGACAAGACCTTAAGCAGCCCATTTAGGGAGAGTCTTTCCTCCTACCTGGAGAAAACCAAGATCACAAGATCTTCCATAATTCATATTCTATGCTCTGCTTATTTCTATGGAAAGTATCCAGGGACACCTTTATAACACCGGAATACCAGTAAAACACTCACACAATGGCACATCTACTATTCCTTCCTAATACTACACCTATTAAACCATATAATTAATGATATTTATATGAACTACACGGCCTTCTCTAGTACTACAGTGTCCTACACAACATTCAGCAACACAACTCCTGACAAGTTGTAATGGTCCCAAGGCCCCAGCTAAGCCAATTATTAAGAGTTTTGCAGAAATAGAGCACACGGAGGCAGTGGAGAGCAGCTAAGCTAGGTCGTCTGCCTGTCAGAGTGAGAAGGAGTGCGATAGAGACAGAGACTGACAGCTCAGGGGAGAACATGTCAAAGTAACTCATGGGGGCTAGGGCAGCCTAAGGGTGGAATACTGCAGAGGAGAGGAGTGTGTGTGTGTGTGTGTGTGTGTGTGTGTGTGTGTGTGTGTGTGTGTGTGTGTGTGCGTGTGCGTGCGTGCGTGCGTGCGTGCGTGCGTGCGTGCGTGCGTGCGTGCGTGCGTGCGTGCGTGCGTGCGTGCGTGCGTGCGTGTGCGTGCGCGTGCGTGCGCGTGTGTATGTGTGTGTGGTGGGGGGGAGGGTAAGAGAGTTTGTGTGTTTGCATACTGTATGTATTTGCGTATAGTATATGTGACTCTCGTATTGTGTCAAGCAAGTCAAAACACGTATGTACACTGAGTATACACAAACATTAAGAACACCTGCTCTTTCCATGATAAACTGACCAGGTGAATCCAGGTGAAAGCTATGATCCATTATTGATGTCACTTGTTAAATCCACTTCAATCAGTGTAGATGAAGGGAACTGACAACTGAGACATGGATTGTGTATGTGTGCCATTCAGAGGGGGAATGGGCAAGACAAAATATTTACATGTAAGTGCCTTTGAACGGGGTATGGTAGTAGGTACCAGGCGTACCGGTTTATGTCAAGAACTGCAACACTGCAGTTAAGAAAGTATTTACAAAAATAAACTGAAGTAAAATATGAATAAATAAAAGAAGAAAAAAAGAAGAAAAAAAAACTACTAATAATTAAGGAGCAACAATAAAATAACAGTAGAGAGGCTATATACAGGGGGTACCGGTACAGAGTCAATGTGCGGGGGCACCGGTTAGTCGAGGTAATTGAGGTAATATGTACATGTAGGTAGAGGTAAAGTGACTATACATGGATAATAAACAGAGAGTAGCTGCAGCGTACAAAAAGGGATGGCAGGAAGCTTGGCCTCAGTGAATGTACTGGGCTGTACGCACTACCCTCTGTAGTGCCTTGCGGTCGGAGGCCGAGCAGTTGCCAAACCAGGCGGTGATGCAACCAGTCAGGATGCTCTCGATGGTGCAGCTGTAGAACTTTTTGAGGATCTGAGGACCCATGACAAATCTTTTTAGTCTCCTGAGGGGGAATAGGTGTTGTCGTGCCCTCTTCACGACTGTCTTGGTGTGTTTGGACCATGATAGTTTGTTGGTGAAGGAACTTGAAGCTCTCAACCTGCTCCACTACAGCCCCGTCGATGAGAATGGGGGCGTGCTCGGTCCTCCTTTTCCTGTAGTCCACAATTATCCTTTATATTGATCATGTTGGGGGAGATGTTGTTCTCCTGGCACCACACTGCCAGGTCTCTGACCTCCTCCCTATAGGCTGTCTCATTGTTGTCGGTGATCGTTGAGATATTTCTTCAACTTTATTGGAGTCCACCTGTGGTAAATTCAATTGATTGGACATGATTTGGAAAGGCACACACCTGTCTTTTTAAGGTCCCACAGTTGACAGTGCATGTCAGAGCAAAAACCAAGCCATGAGGTCGAACTAACTGTCCGTAGAGCCTCGAGACAGGATTGTGTGAATGGTGAAACATGGTGGTAGCAGCATCACGCTGTGGGGATGTTTTTCAGTGGCAGGGACTGGGAGACTAGTCAGGATCGAGGGAAAGACGAACAAAGCAAAGTACAGAGAGGTCCTTGATGAAAACCTGCTCCAGAGTGCTCAGAACCTCAGCCTGGGGTGAAGGTTCACCTTCCAACAGGACAATGACTCTAAGCACACAGCCAAGACAATGCAGGAGTGGCTAGGGGGACAATGTCCTTGAGTGGCCCAGCCAGAGTCCAGACTTGAACCCGATCGAACAGCTCAGGAGAGACCTGAAAATAGCTGTGCAGCGACACCCCCCATCCAACTTGACAAAGCTTGAGAGGATCTGCAGAGGAAAATGGGAGAAACTCCCCAAATACAGGTGTGCCAAGCTTCTAGCGTCATACCCAAGAAGACTCGAGGCTGTAATCGATAACAAAGGTGCTTCAACAAATTACTGATTAAAGGGTCTTAATACTTATGTAAATGTCATATTTGTAGTTTTTTTTATACATTTGCTAAAATAAAATAAAACAGTTTTTGCTTTGTCATTATGGGGTAGTGTGTGTAGATTGATGAGGGGGGGAAACTATTTAATACATTTTATAATAAGACTGTAACGTAACAAAATGTGGAAAAAATCAAGGGGTCTGAATACTTTATTAATGCACTGTGTGTGTGTGTGTGTGTGTGTGTGTGTGTGCGTGCGTGCGTGCGTGCGTGCGTGCGTGCGTGCGTGCGTGCGTGTGTATGTGTGTGTGTGCTGTCATTCTCTCACCGTGCCACCTGGTTGATGACAGGAGCGAAGTTGGTGGGCCCGTAGAGCTGAACAGTTCGGAGACTCTGGAAGTAGGCCTCCAACACTCCCTCGATACCCACACAGTTTGGGTTCTCACTGTTGGAGTTCTGTGGGAAACCATGGACAAGAGAGACGGAGAGAGGGAGAGACAAAGCTCAGATGCATCGAATACTAATGCATCGGAGAGGAAAAAAAGATAAAAAATAAAGTGTTTGTGAAGGCAACGTCCATTTGTCCTCCAAGAGTTGCTAAGTATTTTATTTTCACATTTTCTGGGTAAATCAATCAAGACATGAGAACAAAAATAATCCATCAAACAATCTGACTGTTCCCAAAAGTACATTTATTGAGTACGGACCAGCAACACAATTGTTTAACTCTGTTACATTTTGGTTGACAGACCTGTTCTGAGCGCAGTGGTCACACAATCTTTAATTGTGACATACACAGACACTGTTTTAATGGTGGAGGTTCGTGAAACATTATCTGTCTCCTGTCTGTACATTCAGCATCAAAACTCTTCCGATAAGAACCCCCATTGGCTCATTAAAGCCACTTCCTATATAGCACACGTACAGTACCGGTCAAAAGTTTGGACACACCTACTCATTCAAGGGCTTTCTTTAATTTTACTATTTTCTACATTGTAGAATAATAGTGAAGACATCAAAACTATGAAATAACACATATATATATAAAAGATTACCAGATATTTAAAAGTTTATTCCGAAGACAACAGCTCTATAAACGTTCTTCCTTGGTGCCCCGACTTCCTAGTTAATTACATTTACATAATTCGTTTAATCAGGTAATATTAATTACAGAGAATTGATTTGCTAAAATAGCATGTCATATATAATTTCATCCATAGTAAAGACACGACACGTGGATCAATGAGATTACAGCCTACTGTATGTTTACTCACTCAAAAAGACAGTGAAAAGTTTGTTCGATTTCCAATGCGTTATCACTTTGCTTTCGACCATCTAAAAGCACAACCAAATGCCAATAGAAAAACAATGTCTGATTTTTGGTTTAGTTGTCACCCAAATGTCTATCCCTGAGCTTTCAACCATTTAAAAGCACAGCAAAGTTGAAATGGGAATACAATGCTTATTTATACAAAATATTCATGTGTTATCACTGTACTGTACTTCATTTATTAGCAGAATGAAATGACCTGGATTGCAGTTGAGATTACATTATAAAAACATGGTGCAAGTGATCAATGTTGTTGAATAGTCTGCACAGATTATTACAGCAATTGTGAAGATCTCCACATACCTGCGACGACCTATGCATGCTATCTTGAACATGCATTTATTTCATATAATTTCATATAAGCAGGGATAGTGAACGTGTCTGATAGATTTTGGTTCATTATATATGAGCTGGGGGTGAACGACTTTGGTGAATCCGCATCGAATGAATTGTTCTGCTCATTTATGAACTGAACGAGAGCGAAGGACGGTATGTGAAGCGCCATCCGATTAATTGTTCTGTTCCTTTTATGAACAGAAGTAAAGGACCTTTGGTGAAACTAGTGATAGTGAAAGTGTATGTGCCGGCGTAAATGTGAACGTATGATTGATTGAATGAGTGTGTCTTAAGTGGTTTAGAAATGATCAGCGCTGTGCATTGCGAAAGCCATGTGTTGTTTTCTATAGAGATATACAGTGTATAAAAGTGTGTATTCTTATTTTACATTCATGTAGTTCTGTCCTTTAGTTGTTATTTTGTATCATGTCATGTTTTACGTTTTGTTCGGACCCTAGGAAGAGAAGCTGCTGTCTTAGCAGCAGCTAATGGGGATCCTAATAAAACACTGAATACTAAGAAGAAATGTATACAGTCGGGGCCAAATATATTGTCACCAAAGTATTTGGTCTCCAAAATTCTTTATTTCACTGTTAATATTACAGAACCTTTGTTTTTGATTCAGAACGTAATATATCCATTTAAATCAGAAAGTAAACAGAAATGGCATTGACAAAATTATTGACACCCTAGACTTAATATTTGGTAGCACAGCCTTTGGTCAAAATAACTGCAATCAAGCGCTTGAGCTTCCTGCACCTCTGTACTGGCAGATTGGCCCACTCCTCTTGTGCAAACTGCTCCAGTTCTCCCAGATTTGAAGGGTGCCTTCTCCCAACTGCTGTTTTCAGATCCCTCCACAAGTTTTTAATGGGATTCAATGCTGGCCAATTCAGAACAGTCCAGCGTTTAGTCTTGAACCATTCCTGGGGTCTTTTTGAAGTGTGTTTGGGGTCATTGTCCTGCTGGAAGACCCATGACCTTTGACGGAGACCCAGCTTTCTGACACCGGGTCCGACGTTGCGCTCCAAAATGCCTTGGTAGTTGAAACTGTCAAAACTTTCTCCACCATTAAAATAATCCTTCGCTGCAATCTTCCATCCAGTTTTTGGTGAAAACGGGAACATCAACATCTCTGGAGATGGACTTGTAACCTTGAGATTGTCCATGCTTGGCTACAATCTTGTGTCTGACCTCAGATAATTATCTGGTTATCTTTCTTTTTGCCATGCTCATTGCAGGACACACTGTGACACAAAACAGGAGAATGAGTCATTTTCTTTATTCAAACTGGTTGAATGAGTGATTTTTATATTGCAGGCTTCTACAACTCACCACAATTGAGTTCAATTCCAAAGTAAAGGAGAATCACCTGCTTGAAATCTAATTATTTCTAACTATTTCTAGAAGGTGCCAATAATATTGTCTGGGCCATTTTAGGAATACTTTGTGGAATAAGCTAACATTTAGTAAATTAATCAGATTTTGGGGTTTTGTTCAACTGCAAACCAAAGATACTGTCACGCCATGACCATAGAGAGCTTTTATTCTCTATGTTGGTTAGGTCGGGGTGTGATTAAGGGTGGGTTATCTAGGTGAATTCTATTTCTATGTTGGCCTAGTATGGTTCCCAATCAGAGGCAGCTGTTTATCGTTGTCTCTGATTGGGGATCATATTTAGGTAGCCATTTCCCCATTGTGCTTTGTGGGATCTTGTCTATGTATAATTGCCTGTGAGCATTATTCTATCTTGACGTTTCGTTTGTTCGTTTTGTTGTTCTTTCTTTGAAGTTTTCTATTCCAAAATAAAGGATTGAAAAATACCACGCTGCATCTGGGTCTACTCCTTATGACGAACGTGACTGACACACATATGTGGATACCAAAATGTTTTTTCATTTCAAAATGTTTCTGGAAGAAATGGTGCTTTTTTCTTTGTGCAAGGGTGCAGATATTTTTTGGCAACGACTGTAGTTACTGTAACCCAAAATGTGGCCATGGATGTGTCAGGCCTACTCAATTTGAGGTTGAATGATACATTTGTTTGTAAGATAGCCTTAACTTTAGACTATTTACTGTATTACAAAAGTAATATTGAATTGTTTTTGGTTGACAACACAACAAAATATCAACATTTAAAGGAGATGTATGTGCTGCTTGGATAGTTTCATCTGAGCCACTGGATTAGTCTGTCCTTAATTCTAGTTTGTCTACAAATGAATAATTGATATGATTTTTGGTTGAGATGGAGAAATGAATCCAACATACAGCTGTATCAATTAATAATTTGTAGACAAAACTAGAATTAAAGTTAGTGGCAAAGATTGAACTATCCAAGAAGAAGATCCTTCTAATGGCGATATTTGGTTGCGTTGCCAACCAAATACAATTCAATATCATGAAATATAATTACATTTGAAATCAGCCAGAGCTTGAAAGCCTAGGCCTATATTGTATTGTCTGTTTTTAGTAGAATTATGGGTTGGAACAATAACTGTTGATGACTTTGCAAATGCTACTTAAGCCTAAATAGCATCATTGATTATATAGTATGAGTGATAAGGTATGGTCACATTTAATTTGCTCTGTTAAACCTACCCTTTGGAATGTCTTTTATATCAACAGTTAATCTATTTCGTTTTTTAAGTGGAGATCTCTCAACAATCATTCTCACGATAGCACATTGGTAGCAGTCAATGACAAATATCATAGCTAACAGGGTTTGGTTAAAAGCCTGGATAGGAGACCAACAGGATAGCTGTGGACAGATCAATTCTCCTGTAGGAGGTGCTGTCCAGCAGATAGCTATTTTTTCTGATAGTGGATATAACGTTGAAGATCTGACATTGTTTTAATAAAGGTATAAATTCAACATATTTTATGCAAGGTTTGAGAGAAGTAAGCTTTTTGTGCGTATGGAACGTTTCTGGGATCTTTGATTTCAGCTCATGAAACATGGGACCAACACTTCACATGTAGCGTTTATGTTTTTGTTCAGTATATATTTCAGTAAAGTTATAGTTCATTTCACATTACTTTTGGATTCTAATCATATTGTAATGCTCACATAAATGTCATGCTGATCTTCATGTTCATGTCATTGTCACAAAAAAATGATTCTAATGTAATTGCTAGTAGAATAACGGCAACGTTACAATGCATATGTCATGGTTACATTTTTTTTTAAATGTAATTTTGGAACTAAACCTCCCTTGCACTGAAGTGCTTTGTAACAATTTTTGCTTCGTTGTTTCTGTGCGCTGGCCCTCAACATCTGCTCTGTAATCAAATTATTCACATAGTACGCTTCTGCAAGCGTGGAGGAATATTTTTCTCGTTTGAAGAGGCTATGCTGTCTGCATTTTCACTCTCTCGCTTGCTTCTCAAAAGTGGTTTGCGCTGTGTCAACTGCATGCGCAAGCAGCCTGGCTAGCTACTGCCCCATTGAGAAGATTCAGACAAATTACAAGACAGACTCGATCCTCTCAATCCGTATATGACGTGAGACACATTTGCAGAAATACTCAAAGTTTAAAAAAATTATAGTTCCGAAACGTTTTCCATGTTCTAGTATCGAAAAGTACAGACGTTTTGGTATACCGTCCAACACTAGTATTTTCCACGTTGAAACAACTTTTATTCAACCAGTTTGTGCGCAGTGGGCTGTCTCCAGGAGCAAGAATCTCAATACACTGCTTGTCATTACGTTAGGTAATTGGCATGTCATGGTGACATCCAGATGGTAACCAAAATCAATTTATTTTACAAGTTTTAACTAGTGCGATGCTGCTGTTGTTGCCAGCTAGCAAGCGTAAACTAGCTTGTTGGAACGGGCTCATCAGACGACTGACTAAACTCACTGAACCGAATCCATTCGTCTCCCCTCGACTCTCAGCAACATACATCACCAATTTTCGGCACCAGGCGTGTCCGTATAGCCTCTCCGGTAATTGACATCGGTTTATTGTATTATAAACAGAGGGCATCCGTATAGGAAAAATTAACAACATTGGGGAATAAGCAGGTAGAGACTATGTATCCCCGATGTCAGCAAAGGAGAGTTTTACAATGCATTTCTTTTGATGAATTACAGACGGAGGCCCTCTTAGTAAAAGATCCCTATGTTATGTCTCAGCGACATAAGAACATTGTGATTTTCCAGTAGTCTCAGCATGGGGAGGCAGGTAGCCTAGCGGTTAGAGCATTGGACTAGTAAGTGAAACGTTGCAAGATCGACTCCCCGAGCTGACAAGGTTCTGCCCCTGAACAAGGCAGTTAACCCACTGTTCCTAGGCTGTCATTGAAAATAAGATGTTGTTCTTAACTGACTTGCCTAATTAAATAAAGGTAAAATAGTGCCTTTGTAAGTCTGTGTGCTTTCTGGGTTGGAGCTAAAGCCTGTATCAGACAATAAAGAGCATCACTGCTAAAGAGTTGAAAAGACATGTCACTACAAGTGTTGAATGGCATTCAGCCAACATAAAAGACAGTATGAGTCTTCTTCAACCCCTGTCCAACATAAAAGACAGTATGAGTCTTCTTCAACCCCTGTCCAGCCAGGAGAAGAGAGTGTTCTTCAGGCTATATCCTTTATTAAAGTTCCTACGAAAAACAAGTGAACAGCAGTCTGACCTTTCTCCTTCTCTCTGAAGACAAATGTAATTGAAAGGAGGAAGCAATCACCTTAAAAGAAGTGAACTAGTCTGCAAAAGATGAGACCTGACTGCATGACCAATCCATTTGTTGAAGCAGTATGTAGTTCCCACAGACAGAGCAGTAGCAAAGTACAATCAACTTTTCTTTGATACTTTGATTAAATAAGAAGAGAGATACTCACCTCTCATCTAAAATATCTTACAGTTGCGGGCCCTAAAGTTAGGTTGTGTTGCGGTATTGGCAGATGCACAATGCATGTGCAACATGACGCTCTGCCGCCTCGACATGACAGTTAGTCTAAAAGCTGAAGCATAACTAGCCACGAAGACAACACTGGCACAATGTTGTGACATATTTGTGATTGATATATTGGCTTAATTTTTTTATTTTTAATATAAACTTTTGATTCCAGGTAGAACCTTTGCCTTGTTTGAGGGTACTTCGTTGGGTGAAAAAAGTGTTCTACCTTGAACCAAAAAGGGTTATTCTACAGGAACAGCAAAATAATCTTTTATGAAATCTTTTCTCTAAGAGTAAGAGTTCATATCAAAGGTGAATTAGATTCCACAACCAATACACTTGACAACGTTAAAGGAAAGGTTTTCATCCGAGAGGTACGTTTTCAGGTTGCTAAGCTACAGGACTGTTTCGCTAGCACAAACTGGAATATAAACCAAGATTCATATGATAACATTCAGGAGTTTACAACATCAGTCACAGGCTTCATTAAAACTTCTCTAGGATAGGGGGCAACATTTTCATGTTTGGATGAAAAGCATACCCAAATTCAACTGCCAGCTACTCATCCCCAGAAGATAAGATATGCATATTATTATATTTGGATAGAAAACACTCTGAAGTTTCTAAAACTGTTTGAATCATGTCTGTGAGTATAACAGAACTTGTTTAGCAGGCGAAACCCTGAGGACAAACCATTCAGATTTTGTTTTGTTTTGAGGTCACTCTCTTTTCAATGGGTTTTCATTGGGAATCAAGATTTCTAATTGACCTTCTTGCAGTTCCTACCGCTTCCACTGGATGTCAACAGTCTTTAGAAATTGGTTGAGGTTTTTTCCTTTGTGTAATGAAGAAGTAAGGCCATCTTGAACGAGGGTCACTTGAAGTGTACTGTTAGTTAGAGGCGCGTGACCAGAAAGCTAGCTACAGTTTGTTTTAATCCTGTATTGAACACAGATCATCCCGTCTTCAATTTTATCGATTATTTACATAAAAAAATACCTAAAGTTGTATTACAAAAGTAGTTTAAATGTTTTGGCAAAGTTTACAGGTAACTTTTGAGATATTTTGTAATCATGTTGCACAAGTTGGAACCGGTGTTTTTTTGGATCAAACGCGCCAAATAAATGGACATTTTGGATATATATCGACTGAACTAATCGAACAAAAGGACCATTTGTGATGTTTATGGGACATATTGGAGTGCCAACAACAGAAGCTCGTCAAAGGTAAGGCATGAATTATATTTTTATTTCTGCGTTTTGTATCGCACCTGCAGGGTTGAAATATGCTTCTCGCTTTGTTTACTCTGTTGCTATCCTCAGATAATAGCATCGTTTGCTTTCGCCGAAAAGCCTATTTTAATTCTGACATATTGGCTGGATTCACTTGTTAACAAACTATAGTTTTGGCATATCGGTTAGGACATCTACTTTGTGCATGACAAGTCATTTTTCCAACAATTGTTTACAGACAGATTATTTCACTTATAATTCACTGTATCACAATTCCAGTGGGTCAGAAGTTTACTTACACGAAGTTGACTGTGCCTTTAAACAGCTTGGAAAATTCCAGAAAATTATGTAATGGCTTTAGAAGCTTCGGATAGGCTTATTGACATCCTTTGAGTCAATTGGTTCATCCTTGGGAGACATTTCCAAACGCCTGAAGGTACCACGATCATCTGTACAAACAATAGTACGCAAGTATAAACACCATGGGACCATGGTAAACACCATACCGCTCAGGAAGGAGACACGTTCTATTTCCTAGAGATGAACGTAGTTTGGTGCGAAAAGTGCAAATCAATCCCAGAAAAACAGCAAAGGACCTTGTGAAGAGGCTGGAGGAAACAGGTACAAAAGTATCAATATCCACAGTAAAATGAGTCCTATATCGACATAACCTGAAAGGCCGCTCAGCAAGGAAGAAGCCACTGCTCCAAAACGCCATAAAAAAGCCAGACTACGGTTTGCAACTGCACATGGGGACAAAGATCGTACTTTTTGGAGAAATGTCCTCTGGTCTGAATGAAACAAAAATAGAACTGTTTGGCCATAATGACCATCGTTATGTTTGGAGTGAAAAGGGGGAGGCTTGCAAGCCGAAGAACACCATCCCAACCATGAAACACGGGGGTGGCAGCATCATGTTGTGGGGGTGCTTTGCTGCAGGAGTGACTGGTGCACTTCACAAAATAGATGGCATCATGAGGCAGGAAAATTATGTGGACTAGGATCAAAAAATACAGGACTAAGATCAAATCCAGCTCTGACAATCGATGGATGTGATAGGGCTGGCAAACTATCGCGGATTACAAAGGGGCCATATGGAATACCAAGACGCATACTCAGAGCATGTGCTGACTAGCTGGCAAGGATCTTCACTGACATTTTCAACCTATCCCTGACCCGGTCTGTAATACCAACTTGTTTCAAGCAGATGACCATACTCCCCGTGCCCAAGAATGCCAAGGTAGCCTGCCTAAATTACTATTGCCCCGTAACACTCACATCTATAGCCATGAAATGCTTTGAAAAGTGTAGGAGTAACATGAGACACATGGATGGCATGTGGAGGAATAGGACAGCTGAACATTGAAGTGGCAGACCACATGAAGAGAAGAGACACATAGTCTGATGATTCCACTAAAAGCACACATACCAGACAAATAGGCGCCTAAAACAATTGGACACACTACTGCTAGAAGAGACATATAGTCTGCTGATTTCACTAAGTGCATACATACCAGAGAAATAGGCTCTTAGGGAAACTGGACACTAGACACATAGTCTGCTGATTCCACTAAGTACAGACATACCAGAGGAATATGCGCTTAGGGTAATGATAGAAGAGACACATAGTCTGCCAATTCCAATAAGGACACATACCAGAGAACATGCTGGGGCACTGAGTTAAATACAGGGTTGAGTCATAGGCCTATAGGATAGATGGACATATATTATTTTTAAGACAAGCACGGGTCTGGCCACTATTATAATTTAACTGAAAGCAGATAATGGGCGTTAGTAGGCGTGAACAAGCAGGAAGCCTGAACTAAAAAGATAATGATGGCAGGAAGAATTAGGGGAAGTATGCTTATTTGCATATGGGGTGGACCCATATGCTATTTGGGTATAAAGAGCGAACCAGTGCTCTGGGAAGGTGTGTGTTTCGCGGGACATGCCAGTTTAATACAATTGTATTAAAAATCACGTTTGAGTTCACAAGTTCTTGTAAGAGTTATATTTGAACCGATTTTCCACGACAAAAGCTGGTCATGGCTCACATCAGCACCATCATCCCAGACACCCTGGACCCACTCCAATTCGCATACCACCCCAACAGATCCACAGATGACGCAATCTCTAATGCACTCCACACTGCCCTCACCCACCTGGATCAAATGAATACCTATATAGGAATGCTGTTCATTGACTACAGCTCAGCATTCAACACCATAGTCCCCTCCAAGCTAATCACCAAGCTCAGGACCCTGGGACTGAACACCTCCTTCTGCAACTGGATCCTGGACTTCCTGACGGGCCACCCCCAGGTGGTGATGGTAGGCAACAACACATCCGCCACGTTGACCATCAACACGGGGGCCCCTCAGGGGTGAGTGCTTAGTCCCCTCCTGTACTCCATGTTATCCCACGACTGCATGGTAGCACAGGTGCCCATGACTCCAACACCATTATCAAGTTTGCTGATGACACGACGGTGGTAGGACTGATCACTGACGACGAGGCAACCTATAGGGAGGAAGTCAGAGACCTGTCAGTGTGGTGCCAGGACAACAACCTCTCCCTCAACATCAGCAAGGCAAAGGAGATGATTGTGGACTACAGGAAATGGAGGGGAGAGCACGCCTCTATGCACATCAATAGGGCTGTAGGGGAGCGGGTCTAGAGCTTCAAGTTCCATGGTGTCCACATCGCTAAGGAATTAACATGATCCACACACACGGACACAGTTGTGAAGAGGGCATGACAGCGCCTCTTCCCTTTCAGGAGGCTGAAAAGATTTGGCATGGGCTCTCAGATCCTCAAAAAGTACTACAGCTGCACCATTGAGAACATCTTGACTGGCTGCATCACCGCTTGATATGGCAAATGTAAGGTACCCAACCGCAAGACGCTATAGAGGGTGGTGTGTACGGCCCAGTACATCACTGGGGCCAAGCTCCCTGCCATTTAGGACCTCTATACCAGGCGGTGTCAGAGGAAGATCAAAAGAATGTAAAAGACTCCAGCCACCCAAGCCATAGACTGTTCTCTCTGCTATCACACGGAAAGCGGTACCAGTGCACCAAGTCTGGAACCAACAGGACCCCGAACAGCTTCTTTCCCCAAGCCATTAATAAGACTGCTAAACACGACTGCTCAATAGCTAATCAAAAGGCTACCCGGACTACCTGCAAAACTTCTTAGGGATAGGCGTCCCGTCAACGGGACAGTTGTAAATCATGCAGCGCCGTGCGTCATGATCGCAGATTTTAGAGAAACAACAAATGTCGGTAAATATAAGTGTCTTATATCGGCTGAAAGCTTAAATTCTTGTTAATATAACTGCACTGTCCAATTTACAGTAGCTATTACTGCAAAAAGAATGCCATGCTATTGTTTGAAGAGCGCTCCTAACAACAAACCACCTTTTTCACCGCAATAGGTTTGATAAATTTACCTCTAAAGGTGAAATGTGTACTTACATTCTGAAATCTTGCTCTGATTTATCATCCAAAGGGTCCCAGAGATAACATGAAGTGTAGTTTTGTTAGGTAACATCCTTTTTCATATCCTAAAAAGGTCCATATGGCATGCACGATCGATTCTGTATTTCCACTCGTTCAATTTGCAAAGAAAGGAATCTGTGAAAATCTAACCCTAAACGTTGTTTCAACCAGTCAAATCATGTTCGTATTTATTACTCAGAGATCCTAGAATGTAACCAGACTTCACTATATCATTAGGAGTGTAGTATATCCTATAGGACACCAAATTTGGTCAGAGAACGACGGCTTCATGGCACACCGATGGCGCGGGCGGTCTTCACTTGATTGACTGTAACTTTGTAAAATAAGCCCCAATCGGGGTCAAACAAAGCTACCTAGATAGCCAATGAGCGGGGCTTTACGGGAGTATGCGGAAACCCAGTATCTGTCGCAAAATGTTGCTGCTAACCTTGTGCGACGTCAAGCCTTTTCCTTTTGGACAAACATTTTAAGAATATGGAGAGTTATGAAGTTATGAAAACTGGGTGTTTTGCAAATGTTGAACTTATAATATGGCTACTAATACTGGAAAAGCTAAATCAAAGTCCAAGTATACAGATTTGACGATATTCTTGCAGAAAAATGTGAATGTAAATGTCTCCTTCACGATTTGCCCAAATGTACCTGGGTGACTTCACACTAAATGTTATGTAGTTTTCTCATACTTCAAGTTATCCGTCTGAAACTTTGCACATACACTGCTGCCATCTTGTGGACACCATCAGATGGCTAGATTTGGGACCTTTCTGTTGCCTTTCAAAGATAGTGGTAGAAATTTAAAAAAAAAACGGTTGTTTTATTCATTGTATTTTCTTCTACCAGATCTATTGTGTTATATTCTCCTACAATCAATTCACATTTCCACAAACTTCAAAGTGTTACCTTTCAAATGGTACCAAGAATATGCATATCCTTGCTTCAGGGCCTGAGCTAAAGGCAGTTAGATTTGGGTATGTCATTTTAGGCGAAAATTGAAAAAAAGGGGGCTACCCCTAAACTCTTGCCCTGACTCTATGCTCAAGTTCACACATACTTACACTGACAGCCCAACACGCAAATACACTTTTTTTTAACCAACTCATACTTTTGTATATATATATATATAAATAAACAGACTACAAAAGTATGTGGATACCCCTTCAAATTTGTGGATTAGGCTATTTTAGCCACAGCCGTTGTATACAATTGAACAGACAGCCATGCAATCTCCATAGACAAACATTGGCAGTAGAATGGCCCGTACTGAAGAGCTCAGTGACTTTCAACGAGGCACCGCCATATGATGCCACCTTTCCAACAAGTCAGTTTGGCAAATTTCTGCCTTGCTAGAGCTGCTCCGGTCAACTGTAAGTGCTGTTATTGTGAAGTGGAAATGTCTAGAAGCAACAACGGCTCAGCCGCGAAGTGGTAGCCAACACAAGCTCACAGAACGGCACCGTGAGTGCTGAAGCACGTAACGCATAAAAATCGTCCTCGGTTTCAACACTCACTACTGAGTTCCAAACTGCCTCTGGAAGCAACGTCAGCACAATAACTGTTTCTTCCGGAGCTTCATGAAATGGGTATTCATGGCCGAGCAGCCACACATAGGCCTAAGATCACCATGCGCAATGCCAAGCGTCGACTGGAGTGGTATAAAGCTCGCCGCCATTGGACTCTGGAGCAGTGGAAACACGTTCTCAGGAGTGATGAATCACGCTTCACCATCTGGCAGTCTGACGGACGAATCTGGCTTTGGCCGATGCCAGGAGAACGCTACCTGCCACAATGCATAGTGCCAACTGTAAAGTTTGGTGGAGGAGGAATAATGGTTTGGCCCCTTAGTGTCAGTGACGGGAAATCATAACGCTCCAGAATACATAGACAATCTAGATGATTCTGTGCTTCCAACTTTGTGGCAACAGTTTGGGGAAGGCCTTTTCCTGTTTCAGCTCACAATGCCCTCGTGCACAAAGCGAGGTCCATACAGAAAAGGTTTGGCGAGTATGCATTTCACTGTTAAAGCCAAATCATGCTTGATCCAAAAATGTGGTAGGAGGCTCCGTATGGAGGGAGTGACGCAATTGTGGTGCCTCCAGAGGCATGCAGAAGTTAAATTGAGCTCCGTATCGCGTGTGCGCCACCCAAATTTCGTAACCATGTGGAGGGCTCCGTACATCTCTGCATTGACATGATTGTTTGATGGAAGGTGGTGGCGGGGGGTCAAGTATAAACACAAACTCATATCCGTGACATCAGCTCTGCTCCACGAAGCGCAAGAAGTGCCCTGACTTCTGCAGAGGCCGTATCACAGTAAATGATGTACGGCAACTGCAGAAGTCGGATTTACCATGCAGAGCTTTTTAGTCTACACCTGTTGTTTACGAAGCATGTGATAAATATAATTTGATTTTCTCATGAGTTGAGGCAGCCCTCCTCTTCCAGCAGGATCAGACAATGTGGTCTAATTAAAAGATGCCTTTGCATGACTTGCTTGGGCTTCGTCACGCCGAGGTGAGCTCTAATTGGGAGAGCTGATTTAGCGGTGGCCCATTCGGAAATGAGCCAGGTTAAAAAGCAGTGATGAATCTCGACAGCAATGATGTCACTTTGTGTCACAATGTACTCACTGGTTTCAGACACTTTGGGGAGGGAGAACAATAGCACTTTTTGAATACTGCAAAGCATGTCTTTCACAAATCTGATAAAATGAGACAATTTGATATAATTTGAGAGGGAATTTTGAGGTCAGACATCTATGAATCATAAGACAGAGGAAGATGATTCAGATAGTGATTGATTTAGTCAGATGTGTCCCTGTCTTGGCATGGGGCTATTAGCTGATGCTGAAAATAATAAAAGACATAGAGAGAAAATAATCTGTGTGGCGTCCATATCTTTCTCTTTATCAATTTGTTTATCAAAATTGACCAGGACTGGTGTTTAGACCTGAACATTCTATACATCGGTTAAAAATATGGACAGCATTACTGGTGCCGTTGTTATGGAAATCCATTTTGTGAAGGCTTATGCATGGCATTGAGACCTTACAACATAGTCTCATTAAAGACCTGACCTTCGCATCATTTCCTTCACATCAAGGAAACTTCTGTGTGGCGAATTCCTCCAGCTTTGGGTCTAAAATTAGCTGAAAATAAGACTCCTATTGTTTTTTTTACACTTATTTGTTCAGGAAGTCCTCCCCTTTTTCTTTCTCCTCTGAAGTATCTGTCCAGGGAGATAGAATCCAAGGAGAACTCGTTTTTTTCTTCTTCGTGTTTAGTGTTTGTTATTCTTTCTTCATCGGCTCATGAAGATAAGCTAAGCGCTACGTCCTCTAAAGTCTATTTCGGTCGGTGTCTGTCTGGTCCCTTTTTGTTTCGCACTTTTCCACATCAAACAGATGTCGTTTTTTATTTTTTCCCCAACCTTGCTCTACCCTTGTTCAATCACTTCACATAACTACTTGAAGCTGACACTAGCTCATTGGCTTACACAATGGTGCCGCAATTTGTGTTTTATGTTGACATATTTAGAGATTCTCGTGTTCTTCGTGACTTTACCACACCATGTTGAAGCATCAACCAGCAGTAGAAACAACAACAAAGCGTTCTCCCCACCCGTTTTGGTAAAAAGCTAAGGGATGGGGCTGGAGAAATGGAACCACTCTCAAATTCATAGACAGAGCTACGGATGCAAGGACTGACCATCCATGATATCAAAATGATAGTTTTAACCATGTTTTGAGGTTATATAGTGTTTGTTAACATTTACTTTGTTGACAAACATTGTAGTAAAACAAGTTTATATTTTGGGTTATGATTAGTACGACAGTTGAACTAAGCTCATGAGGCATTTATAAGTTATATTCTTCAAGAATCAATGGGTACATATAATTCATTTATAAGTCCAAAAATGGATGTTAGCAACTACTGATTGCCCCTTTAATGTAATGTTTTCAGGATGTAATTTATGTGGGCTGTAAGGGTGAGTAGTCATTGTCAGACTTCGCAGGAAATCACAAGAAACTAAGGATACTCCGTTCTGAATCATGCCAATACGGACCTTCTGACGATGTGTGTTTTCATTACGCAATGATGTTATATATATATATAGCATACGAGTGTGAGTGTTTTTTTTTTTTGCCTCATGTCAGTAGGCATAATACAGCTCTGATAGGTATTGGGAGAATTTAAGTTAGCAAAATCAAGTATTTCACAGTTGACCATATTTTGATTACTAACAGTCCTAGGAAGTTAAATACAATTTATTGTCACATGCTGTCACGACTTCCGCCGAAGTCGGGTCCACTGCTCGTTCGGGCGGCGCTCGGCGGTCGCCGGTCTTCTAGCCATCATCGATCCACTTTTCATTTTCCATGTGTTTTGTCTTGTTTTTCCTCACACCTGGTTTCAATTCCCTCAATTACTTGTTGTGTACTTAACCCTCTGTTCCCCCCCATGTCTTTGGGTGGGATTGTTTATTGTAGTGCTTGTGCACGTTCCCCGTGAGCGCACGACTGGTTATTTTTGTGCCCATGTATCTTGTTGTTCTGGTTGCCGTTGGTTTTGCTAATAAATCTCCGGTTATCACCCAATTCTGCTCTCCTGCGCCTGACTTCTCTGCCGCCAATTACGCACCCCGCTACACATGCTTTGTAACCAGGTGTTGACTGACAGTGAAATGCTTATTTACGGACCCTTCCCAACAATGCAGAAAGAACAAAATTGAAATAATAAAAAAAGAAATACACAATGTTATAGGGGGAAACACGTTTTGCCAGCAATATAACAGAGAAAATGAAACATGTATTATTCTTGCAGCATCAGTCAGCCTTGGATACAAATTGATATGGGTGGTGTTCAGTAGCATGGACTACTCAAAAATAAAACAGGACTCTATTTCAAGAAACAGCAAGGTCTCTCAACTGAGCCCGACAGATGGACATACACCATTTTAGTTTCCCACTCTCCTTTGACATGAACTATTATCAGCAAATGGAAGTGTATGAATAAAGAAAGCATTGTGGATGGCAACTTCACATCTGTAAAAGCGTGACAGCAAAAAACACATTACAGAAGGGACGTTGTCATCAAATAGTATTTATATAGTTCCCAAGGACTCAGGACTCTTCTGTGGATCAGTAAATACTGCAGCATAAAGTACCAGCACCTCATTGCAAGAAATAAAACTCTGCCTGTTCATTTCCCACAGTAAGTCCATCATAAACACAATAAAAAAATGTATCATCATATCAACAACAACTGCTCCCTCCCTCCATCACTCTCTCACCAGTGGGAAGACATGGGAGATCTTGCCATCCGGGGGCAGCTTTGCGCCAAAGCCGTAGGCAGGGAACATCTTGTCACTGTCGTAGTCCTGGATGATCTCCCCCACAGCCTTCAGGGCCATTGCGTAGGCATTCATCTGGTAGGGACTCATGTAGTGCAGAGAGGTGGGCTGGGATGGGTTACCTGGAACACAGCAACAGAGCATTGGTTATTTTGTTATATATATTTTTTACCTTTATTTAGAAAGGGAAGTCATATTGAGACCCAGGTCTCGTTTTCAATTGAGCCCTACGACACAACACACAAAATAGAAAACACACACATCAAGTACAAAAAAGGCATTGGCCAAACAGGCAACGTTTCACACTATCATACTACTTGTCTTAGAATGCATGTTGAATAGATTGATCTAGATAAGTGCTATGCTATTGACCTATTGACCTATTGACCTATTGACCTACAGCCACAAGGCTGTGGGTTCAATTCCATCAGCATCCACCGACAAGTAGCTACAGCATTGCAGTATCTAATGTTCATTTGATAGTAAAATATTGCCGGCAATATTTGGCCCTGCTTTGACAAATGTTAAAGTAAGATTATTTGGAAAGAAGTTTGGGGAAACTAGTCCTTTAGTAGAGCCCTACGACTCGTATAAGTGATTCTGCCACACTTACCATTAGACGCTGTGAAATCGATGGCCACTGTGAAGTTGAGTTGCGTCCTGGGGAGACAATGATGAATTACATTGAATAACCCAAACTTTTACCAGACAAAAACATAATAAAGACTAAAAAGGACTGTTTGTCTGTTGAAACGATGCAAAACAATTTCAGACATGAAAGCTAGGCTGAGCGAGCCATCAACAGCTCATCAACATTAGCCTCTAATGTTAATGGGACGTCACAAAGATTTGGCTCACCCTCCCCGGATGAAGTCTACAAACGTGTACTCTGACTCCACTTTAAAGGACAGCAGTGTGACCTTCAGGGGAGGGAGAGAGGAGGAGAAGGAGAGGGGGGAGAAATAGGGAGAGAGGGGAGAGAAACAGTGGGAGAGAGATAAAGAGGGGGGGATATAAGGTAAGGGATATAAGCAGAAACAGGAAGAGGGCAAGTGAAAGAGAGAGAGGGAAGAGAAGGAGATGGCCAAAGCAAAACCTTTAATGCATATGACATATCACATTGGCAATGAATCCCATCTATAAAACATATGATAGATGGACAATGGAAAGCTCAAGATCAAAGGTACTTACTGTCCCTGAATTGATGTATTTCTTCTTCTTGCCTTTCTTTTTATGGTTTAGAACCTGGGCAAAAAGAGGAAAAATGTGTACATTGAAAAGATGACTAGTTTGATTTCACCACATAGTTTGCTGTGTGAAAGTGTGGTATGGAAAGAAACTGACCGTAAGGAACATGTCATATTCTAAGAGATAGAGGACGGATGAAAAATAACATTATTTTCATAGCGGGGATACCTAAGTGAAGTCGTAAGAATTGGAAAATGTGAAGCTTCAATGGGTAAATCACAAAAATGCTCATCTCATTATTAAAGAGACAATATGTTTTCTGATGTCTTATTTGAGTAACAGCTGTGTGCTGTGTACATGTGTACTTAAACATTAGTCAGTAAAAAATGTCCTGCATAGAGAGAAAACATAATATAACCCTTATTATAAAGCATTATAAAGGCTCAAACATGCGTTAAAAAAGTAATACATTCCCAGTGAGCACAAGACGTACAATTTTTTTTCCCCAATGTCTTTTTAACAAAAAATATGTATTTTCAACTTTTTTTTAAATGTCTTGTGCTCGTTGGGTTATACCTGCAGGCTGTAGCCCTTTCCCGCAGTCAAATGACCTAGTGGAATGGTATTCATATTTTTCATAATTTTCATAATTAATGTTTTTTTTTTTTTTTTTTTACAGAAAATCCTGTTTCTATGCGAAACAGTTGTGTTATATTTCAGTCTTCTGTGATGTACAGTATATGAAGTGTAATTTTGGGATGCAAACTCAACATTTAATACATTTCAACTCTCTATCTGACATGGTACAGGTGTCTTCTTTTTTTAAAGCCCAGAACCAAGTGTGTGAGCTGTATACTTTAGTTTCAAAGTAGATTTGTTTAAGACCACCAAGAAACACTCTGTGTGACCATGACTTAGTCCACTGCAATAATTTAAGTGTTACCATTCTTTTTTTCTTTTTTTTACCTCATAGACGTTGAACTGGCTCTGGCCTCTGGAGAATTCTCTGTAGCTGGTGGTGAACTCGCCAATGAAGTCATGACTGTGGGAATAGTTGCGAGAGTAACACCTGCAGCATCTGAAAGAGTAGTATACTAAAGGAAACACCAACCCCGTCCCCTCTCTGTACATCTAAATATCATCACCTAAAGCCAAATAGAACCTGCCCGCTATCAATCTGCGTGTGATATTTAGAGAGGAAGCCTTGTGGCCACATTAGTAGCCACCATCAGTGAAGAAGGAGAGAGGGAAAGAGGACAGAGAGATGGGGGGGGGAGAGATGGAGGGAGGCAGTCAACACTCATATTCATAAACCCTCTCCCTTCTGATATTACCGCCAACCTTTTAAAGTTCCGGTCAGTGAATTATGGTTGTGTGTGCTTATGGTGGAGAGTCCCTCTCACCCCCCCTCATCCCCCCATCCCAATGTCACTGGACTAATAAGGTGATGAAGATTCCCCTCCAGAGAAAGAACGAGGGATGACATTTGAGGGAGACTTGGAGCGTCTGAGGCTGTCTGGAGATTGTAAATGAAATTAATGAGTGAAGAAACAAGGGGGAGGAGGGAAGCGAGAAGAGAGGAGAGAGAGACAATTACCTTCCATCTCTGTCCCAATCATACACGTCCACCTTGACTGTCCTGGAGAAAGGGAAGATACGAGAGAACGATGAGAATCGAAGAGAGGGTGTGTGTGTGTGTGCATGTGCGTGCGTGTGCATGTGTGTGTGGGTTTGTGTGTGTGTGTGTGTGTGTGTGAGAGAGATAAAGTGAGAAAGAGAGAAATGAAAGATAGTATACTACAGAAGCTTGAACAACAGTAATAACACATGTGGAAATACACATGTCATATACATGTATTATACAACGGATGGGTCTAATCCTGAATGCTGATTGGTTAAAACTGCATTCCAACTAAAACTAAAGTGGATGAGTGGAACATTTCTTTTGATATTTTCTGCGGCATGACTATGGATGAATTGTAACGGTCGTTCTCCTCCTCTTCGTCCGAAGAGGAGGAGTAGGGATTGGACCAAAGCGCAGCGTTGTTATATGACATACTGATTTATTTAAATGATAGACGAAACACGAAAACACTATAACAGACTACAAAACAAATAAACGATGTAGACAGACCTGACTTGAGAACTTACAAACTACGAAGAACACACGAACAGGAACAGACTACATACACGAACGACAACCATACAGACACGGAAGACAATCACCCACAAACAAACAGTGTGAACAACCTACCTTAATATGGTTCTCAATCAGAGGAAACGTAAAACACCTGTCCCTGATTGAGAACCATATCAGGCTAAATGACAATGAACCTAAACATAGAAACACATAACATAGAATGCCCACCCCAACTCACGCCCTGACCAACTAAACACATACAAAAACAAGAGAAAACAGGTCAGGAACGTGACATGAATGGGAAAAAGAGATGGCTAAAACACCCAGGCATGCAGATTTTGAGTATCCTGCATTGAATGACCTAGAGAAAAGCCACAACGGAAAAAAACACAGCTCAGAATACAAACTGGGCTATGCGTTGCTTCGAGGGCTGGCTAGCAAAGAAGAAAAAAGTTGCTGACTTCAAAACTGTCACGAAGGAAGAGTTTAACATCCTTCTCCGACTGTTTTATGTTAATGTACGAAATGGGAAGGGGGAGCAGTACAGCATAAGTAGATACCTGGCATTGCGTAGTGGGCTCAACCGGGTTCTAAATGACCCACCCATTGGTGGCAGCTGGTGCCTTACGAAGGACACTGAATTTACCACCTCAAATCATGTATTTCTGGGCAGCATCAAACAGCTAAGAAAGCAAGGAAAAAATATCACAAACAGCCACCCTCCCATTACCGATAAGGACATGCCCCAGCTCCAAAACTCCCAGGCTCCGAGTCCCGGTACACCAAGGGGTCTGGTCCAGAGAGTGTGGTTTGACCTCCAGTTACATACAACAGACAACTAAAGCCCAACTCATTCCTCGAAAAGAACGGTCTAAGGTGTGTTGTTCATAGCCTGTTTGTGTTATTTCCAAGTTGCACTCGTAATTAGGCTACTGGAAAACAATATTATAACAACGCAGTCTCTCTCTCAGATACGCCACTCTCGCATATAACGAGGCCACAAAAAATTATCTGGACCCAAGGGAGACACCCGTGCCAATACATCCAACAAACACCGGCATTATCACATAAGTCAGCTGTGGTGGATAACAAAGAGAATATATGGTTTCATTTATTAAAATCAGCTCAAATGAATGTCATGGACGGTCTTTCTTTGGTCTGAACAGTGTTCTGACAAGGGAGCACAATTTTTCTGCCAGGCAAAGTCAGGCTCATTGTTATGGATGTATCCAAATAAATCTTCACTAGAAAACAGCTTAAATAAATGGAAATGCAGCTACTTTGCTGTTATTCTGTCTGCACTTTTTGACGTGACTGTAAATTAGCCGTAGATAGCTAGCTAGCAAGAAAAGGAAAATAACGTTGCCAGTCGGTATGGCAATATAACATGTAGAACGAACGACTGGGTTGCGTCTATAGATACAGAACAAAAAGAACAAACGACTGGGTCACATCTCTAGCAACCCTACATTTGTGTCGGGACTATATCTTGTGGAAGGATGAAATAGTACGAATAAATTAATCAAAATAACGTTTTTAAGGAAAATACCTCAATCATTATTTGATGATCATCTCGGGCCTAACAACGCCCGTGCCAATATATCCAACAAACACCGGCTTCTCGGGCATTATTACTTATATGTAACTAAATGTTTGGGAAAGAGAAGGAGAGAGGGAGGCAAACACAGTATGTCCCTTGAGAAATGTGAGGTGATGATCAATATAAATAGCCTTACGGATTTACCCTGTAAAAATTATTTTGGGACACATACGGATTTACCCTGTAAAAATGTATTTGGGACACATACTACATTGAATTGATTAACAATAAAATACGATTAATTGACATTTGCATTTTGCCTAAATCAGTAATATTGTGTGATTGCGTGAGGGTGGGTGTGTTTGTGTGCATGTATGCATGTGTGTGTGCGTGTGTGTATAATAACCAAAGATAAATTAAATGTTGTGGAACCTCCATGTTGGTCCCAATAACACCAGCGCTGGCCTTTGAGACAATATGGCCGACTGCTGGCATTATTCTGACCACCACAGAGCATTATGGGTACTGTAGTACATCATGCTACAGCAACATTCCATAGTCCTTAGTATTGAGCACAGACAGTGACAAAACCACAAATCATTGGCTACTTAGTCCCACAGTCTTGCCAATGGCTCAGTTGTATGGAAGGCATAATGGGAACTCCCCCAGATGTCACACCAAACTCATTTAGCTATCAGAAAAAAACTCCCTGGTTTTACTGAATATAGAGTACCTGCTACAGTATCCGGACGTTGCTTTGACTAAAAGCTTCTGCTCAATGACCAAATGTAACAGTAGGGACAATGTACAGGAAATCTACAGAAAAGCACATGAAACTTCCAAAATATACTGAACAAAAATATAAACACAACATGTAAAGTGTTGGTCCAATGTTTCATGAGCTGAAATAAAAGATCCCAGAACTTTTCCATTAGCACAAAAAGCTTATTTCTCTCAAAAGCTGTGCACATTTGTTTACATCCATGTCAGTGAGCATTTCTCCTTTGCCAAGATAATCCATCCACCTGACAGGTGGCATATCAAAAAGCTGATTAAACAGCATGATCATTACACAGGTGCACCTTGTGCTGGGGGACAATAAAAGGCCACTCTAAAATGTGCAGTTTTGTCACACAACACAATGCCACATGTCTCAAGTTTTGAGGGAGCATGCAATTGGCACGCTGACTGCAGGAATGTCCACCAGAGCTGTTGCCAGAGAATTTAATGTTCATTTCTCTACCATAAGCCGCCTCCAACGTTGTTTTAGAGAATTTGGCAGTACGGCCAACCGGCCTCACAACCGTAGACCATGTGTAACCACGCCAGACCAGGACCTCCGCATCCGTCTTTTTCTCCTGCGGGATGGTCTGAGACCAGCCACATGGACATCTGATGAAACTGTGGGTTTGCACAATGTAAGAATTTCTGCACACACTGTTAGAAACCGTCTCAGGGAAGCTCGTCTGTGTGCTCGTCATCCTCACCAGGGTCTTGACCTGACTGCAGTTTGGCGTCATAACCAACTTCAGTGTGCAAATGCTCACCTTCTATGGCCACTGGCAGGCTGGAGAAGTGTGCTCTTTACGGATTAATCCCGGTTTCAACTGTACCGGGCAGATGGCAGACAGCGTGCATGGGCGAGTGGTTTGCTGACGTCAACTTTGTGAAAAGAGTGCCCCACAGTGGCAGTAGGGTTATGGTATGGGGAGGCATAAGCTACGGACAACAAACACAATTGCATTTTATCAATGGCAATTTGAATGCACAGAGACACCGTGAAGAGATCCTGAGGTCCATTGTCGTACCATTCAGCCGCCCCCATCACCGCATGTTTCAGGATGATAATGCACTGCCCCATGTTTGATTGAGTGTGTGGACAGGTGTCTTTTATACAGGTAACGAGTTCAAACAGGTGCAGTTAATACAGGTAATGAGTGGAGAACAGGAGGGCTTCTTAAAAAAAACGAACAGGTCTGTGAGAGCTGGAATTCTTACTGGTTGGTAGGTGATCAAATACTTATGTCATGCAATAAAATGCAAATTAATTACTTAAAAATCATACAATGTGATTTTCTGGATTTTTGTTTTAGATTCCGTCTCTCACAGTTGAAGTGTACCTATGATAAAAATTACAGACCTCTACATGCTTTGTAAGTAGGAAAACCTGCAAAATCGGCAGTGTATCAAATACTTGTTCTCCCCACTGTATGTGAAGGAGATGTGTCGCGCTGCATGAGGCAAATGGTCACACCAGATACTAACTTGTTTTCTGATCCATGCCTCTACCTTTTTTAAGATATCTCTGACTAACAGATGCATATCTGTATTCCCAGTCATGTGAAAGCCTAATGAATGTATTTCAGTTGACTGATTTCCTTGTATGAACTGTAACTCAGTAAAATCTTTGAAATTGTAGAATGTTGCATTAATATTTTTGTTCAGTGTAGCTCATGTGGTCATCCTTTACCCTGGGTACTAAGTGACCCGTTGACCTTTGATCTCTTGGCTGTCTGCGTCACTCACCTGTCATAGTCTCCGTTACAGAGGGCTCGTACAGGGATGGTGAAGGGCTGCCACGCAGGGTTCAGAGTATTCTTTACCACCTCCGTCTTATGGCAGATGGTGAACCTACGGTACACAGCACACACAAGGAGCTCTGAATACAGATACTGTACAGGGATGGAACATAGGCCTTAGAAGTATCAACCACAAATACCAAAGAAGATGGTGAACCTACGGAAATCAAATTACCCATAAGGGTGCAGTCGAATGGCCGTGGTCTGAGGGGCTTTTCCCCCTGTTCTAGTAATTGTATTTATATGGTCCCCATTTCAACACAGTACAAGCAAGGACCACTAAGTACAGGGATGAAAAGGCATAGCCCTAGAAGTATAAGCCACAAATACCAAATAAATGAAAGTCTTTGTTTTCTCCAAAATACTTGTTGTGACAGATTCATTCATTTGTGTTGAGGCATATATTTGGATCTACATAACAGACAATGTGGGAAGTGAACTCATCTTGACACACACACACACACACACACACACACACACACACACACACACACACACACACACACACACACACACACACACACACACACACACACACGCACACACATACTCACGTTCCGTCTTCATTACTGCGGTAGAAGACCAGGAATGGGTCTGACTTGCCGAAGAAGTCTTTCTTGTCCAGCTTGTTGGCACACAGCTGCATGGTAGCAATGTCCTGAGAGAAAAGACAAGTCTCAACGTCAAAGCAAGGTGGTGGTTTTAGGTCACCATAGTGACATAAGTAATATAAATGACATATAACTAATATGTCCGTTGAAATGACATATATTGTAACTACAATGTCACTGTTAAATGTCACTATTTTGAAATATTCTAATGTTGCATTTCTATATTTCTCTGACCAAGTATGTGAAAGTATGGCTCTTGTTTGGGGATGGTTAAGAGGTTGAATTATTACAACCTTTTAATAAGATAAAGAATAACTATACGAGCTTTAATGGTAAAAGTCGTTAATAAGTATGGTATGCGTATGGAGCTGCAATGCACCTCAGGGACAACACCCATAGTCATAATATTTCACAGGGAAACCTATGAGAAAGCAAAAACAACAGACTCATTTGGTTGAGCAAATATCTCCCGAGGAGGAGCAGCCCACCCGTATAAATAGAACATTTACTTGAATGGGGGTTCCCGTTCTAGTAATTCTATTTCTATGAGCCCGACATCCTTTAGAAATCACACCTTTTGGAGATCTGAGCAAGGTGGCAGAATAAACACAACATGTCATCTGCCTTGCAGCATGCCCCTTCCACTGTATTTCTGTAATGAACGATATAATGAACTATGTTCTCCATGTCTTAGAGCAACAGTCTGCAACCTTTTCTAGCATGACAGCTACTTACATTTTTTGGGCAGAAAACAGTGCACTCATTTCTCTTTTACACTAAGGACCTGCAAGCTTTTCTAGCATAAGAGCTCAAATTAAACATGTCTCGAGCTAATCTTTTTTTCTAGCTTTTCTAACTTTCAAATCGGCACCATCTTCTCTTCTCCCCTGCGAGAATGTGCCTATTTGAAAGCTAGAAAAAAAGAAGTAGCTCGAGACATGTTTAATTTGAGCTCTTATGCTAGAAAAGCTTGCAGGTCCTTAGTGTAAAAGAGAAATGAGTGCACTGTTTTCTGCCCAAAAAATGTAAGTAGCTGTCATGCTAGAAAAGGTTGCAGGTCCTTAGCGTAAAATAAAAGTTTGTGCACGGTCTTCTGCCAATATACCTGGTCAAATAATGGTTAATAAACAACTCTATGGTGGGGGGGCTATAAAATATGTGATTTCATATTTTCCCAAATAATGTTCTCAGTTTTATTTGTCAATTTGTGTGTGTGTGTGTGGGGGGGGGAGATAGAAACAGACAGAGACAGGGAGAGGGAAACAGCAAGAGAGAGACAGAAAGAGAGAGAGAGAGGGATAGAGACAGGGAGACAGCAAGAGAGAGAGAGAGAGGGACGGACAGAGAGAGGGTGAGTATATTAACGGAACAGAGAGATAGAGATACAATTATTCATACCTCTGAGGGGGATTGTCAATGTCAATTTCTCTGTCAGAATGATAATTTTTCAATGTCTGTGTCCCAAATGGCACCCTACTCCCTGCCTTGCAAAAGTATTCATCCCCCTTGGAGTTTTTCCTATTTTGTTGCATTACAACCTGTAATTTAATTTGATTTTTGGGGGGACTTTATGTAATGATGTCACGCCCTGACCTTAGTTTTCTATGTTTTCTGTATTATTCTGGTCAGGTCAGGGTGTGACGAGGGTGGGTATGCTTGTTTTTGTCTTGTCTAGGGTTTTTGTAAGTCTAGGTAATTGTAGGTCTATGGTGACCTGAATTGGTTCCCAATCAGAAACAGCTGTTTATCGTTGTCTCTGATTGGGGATCCTATTTAGGTTGCCATTTTCCATTTTGGTTTGATGGGTTCTTGTCTATGTGTAGTTGCCTGTTCAGCACTCTTTGGTATAGCTTCAAGGTTCATTTTGTTCATTTTGTTCAGTGTTCATTCTTTAAAAGTAGAATGTACGCTTAACACGCTGCGCCTTGGTCTCCTCCCTACGACGGCCGTGACAAATGGACATACACAAAATAGTCCAAATTGGTGAAGTGACATAAAAAAAATTACTTGTTTAAAAAAACGTAAAACGGAAAGTGGTGCGGGCATATGTATTCACACCCTTTCCTATGAAGCCCCTGAATAAGATCTGGTACAACCAATTACCTTCAGAAGTCACACAATTAGTTAAATAAAGTCCATCCATGTGCAATCTAAGTGTCACATGATCTCAGTATATATACACCTGTTCTGAAAGGCCCCAGAGTCTGCAACACCACTAAGCAAGGGGCACAACCAAGCAAGCAGCACCATGAATACCAAGTAACTCTCCAAACAAAGTTGTGGAGAAGTACAGATCAGGGTTGGTTTATAAAAAAATATCAGAAACTTTGAACATCCCACGGAGCACAATTAAATCCATTATTAAAAAATGGAAAGAATATGGCACCGCAACAAACCTGCCAAGAGAGGGTCGCCCACCAAAATTCATGGACCAGGCAAGGAGGGCA
Source organism: Salvelinus namaycush (assembly GCF_016432855.1). NCBI lineage: Eukaryota > Metazoa > Chordata > Actinopteri > Salmoniformes > Salmonidae > Salvelinus > Salvelinus namaycush. The sequence continues at coordinate 48,915,525 of NC_052308.1, forward strand.
TTAATCAGATAGACAACAAAGAGACCAACGATAACCCTGAAGGAGCTGTAAAGCTCCACAGCGGAGATTGGAGTATCTGTCCATAGGACCAATTTAAGCCATACACTACACAGAGCTGGGTTTTACAGAAGAGTGGCCAGATAAAAGCCATTGCTTAACTTTTTAGGGATAGGGGGCAGCATTTTCACTTTGGATGAATAGCGTGCCCAAATTGAACTGCCTCCTACTCTGTCCCAGATGCTAATATATGCATATTATTATTACTATTGGATAGAAAACACTCTGACGTTTCTAAAACTGTTTGAATTATGTCTGTGAGTATAACATAACTCATATGGCAGGCAAACTTCCAAAGAGGAAGTGGAAATTCTAAGGCTGTTGTTTTTTCTACTCATCGCCTATTCAAATTCCAGGAAGATATGGATTTGTTTGCACTTCCTATGCCTTCCATTAGATGTCAACAGTCGGTAGAACGTTGAATGAAGTTTATACTGTGATGTGGGACCGGATGGGAGGTGTTTCAGTCAGTGGTTTGGCAGATTGCCAGTTCCTGGTCAAGCGCATTCCTCATGATATCGCCTTGCGTTCCATAACTTTTACAGACACGAAGGAATGCTCTGGTTGGAACGTTATTGGATATATATGATAACAACATCCTGAAGATTGATTATCTACTTAGTTTGACAAGTTTATTCGACCTGTGATATAACTTTTTGAAGTTTTCGTCCGACGTTATGCGTCACTTGCACAAGCGTTTGGATATCTGTACTAAACGTGCTAGCAAAAGTAGCTATTTGGACAAAAATAATTGACATTATCAAACAAAACAACAATTTATTGTCGAACTAGGATTCCTGGGAATGCATTCTGATGAAGATAATCAAAGGTAAGGGAATATTTATGATGTAATTTCGTATTTCTGTTGACTCCAACATGGCGGAGAAATGTTATTTATATTTGAGCACCGTCTCAGATTATTGCATGGTGTGCTTTTTCCGTAAAGTTTTTTTGAAATCTGACAGAGCGGTTGCATTAAGAACAAGTGTATCTTTAATTATATGTAAAACATGTATCTTTCATCAAAGTGTATGATGAGTATACCTGTTATTTGACGTGGCTCTACAATTCCTCCGGATATTTTGGAGGCATTTCTGAACATGGCGCCAATGTAAACTAAGATTTTTGGATATAAATATGCACATTATCGAACAAAAAATACATGTATTGTGTAACATGATGTCCTATGAGTGTCATCTGATGAAGATCATCAAAGGTTAGTGATTAATTTTATCTCTATTTCTGTTTTTGTGACTCCTATCTTTGGCTGGGAAAATGGCTGTGTGTTTTTTGAACTTGGTGGTGATCTAACATAATCATATGTTGTGTTTTCACTGTAAAGCATTTTTTAAATCGGACACGATGGGTAGATTAACAAGATGTTTATCTTTCATTTGCTGTATTGACTTGTTAATGTGTGAAAGTTACATATTTCTAAAAAATATTTTTGAATTTCCCGCGCTGCCTTTTCAGCGGAATGTTGTGGGGGTGTTCCGCTAGCGGAGTGTGGTTCCTAGAAAGGTTAAAGAAAAAAATAAGCAAACACGTTTGGTGTTTGCCAAAAGGCATGTGGGAGACTCCCCAAACATATGGAAGAAGGTACTCTGGTCAGATGAGACTAAAATGTAGCTTTTTGTCCATCAAGGAAAACGCTATGTCTGGTGAAAACCCAACACCTCTCATCACCCCGAGAACATCATCGGATGTTTTTCACCGGCAGGGACTGGGAAACTGGTCAGAATTGAAGGAATGATGGATGGCACTAAATACAGGGAAATTATTGAGGGAAACCTGTTTCAGTCTTCCAGAGATTTGAGACTGGAACGGAGGTTCACCTTCCAGCATGACAATGACCCTAAGCATACTGCTAAAGCAACACTTGAGTGGTTTAAGGGGAAACATTTAAATGTCTTGGAATGGCCTAGTCAAAGGCCAGACCTCATTCCAATTGAGAATCTGTGGTATGACTTAAATACTGCTGTACACCAGCAGAACCCATCCAACTTGAAGGAGCTGGAGTAGTTTTGCCTTGAAGAATGGGCAGTGGCTAGATGTGCCAAGCTTATAGAGACATACCCCAAGAGACTTGCAGCTGTAATTGCTGAAAAAGGTGGCTCTACAAAGTATTGACATTGGGGGGGTGAATAGTTATCCACGCTCAAGTTTTTTGTTGTTGTCTTATTTCTTGTTTGCTTCACAATAAAAAATATGTTGCATCTTCAAAGTGGTAGGCATGTTGTGTAAATCAAATGATACAAACCCCCCAAAAAATCTATTTTAATTCCAGGTTGTAAGGCAACAAAATAGGAAAAATGCCAAGCGGGGTGAATACTTTCCCAAGCCACTGTAGTGCACTACTTTTGCCCAGGGCCCATTGTGCTCTCAAAAGTAGTCAAAAGTATTGCGGGAACAAGATGTAATTTGGGACACAGCCACTCTTTTATATTCCCTGTTTTTAGTTATTTATTTTTACCCATTTTTCTCCACAATTCCGTGATATCCTATTGGTAGTTACAGTCTTGTCCCATCACTGCAACTCCCATACGGACTCGGGAGAGGCGAAGGTCGAGAGCCATGCGTCCTCCGAAACATGACTCTGCCATGCCACACTACTTCTTGACACACTGCTCGCTTAACCCGGGAGCCAGCCGCACCAATGTGTCGGAGGAAACACCGTACAACTGGCGCCATGTCAGCGTGCATGCGCCCGGCCCGCTATAGTTGCTAGAGCAAGAAGGGACAAGGACATCTCGGCCGGCCAAACCCTCCCCTAACCCAGACGACGCTGGGCCAATTGTGCACCGCCTCATCGGTCTCCTGGTCGTGGCTGGCTGCGACACAGCCCGGGATCAAACCCGGGTCTGTAGTGATGCTTCAAGCACTGCAATGTATATTCCCTATGTTGAATGGATGAGAATATGTGTGTGTGTGTGTGTGTGTGTGTGTTGTGTGTGATACTGACCCTGCAGTTACTCAGTTCCTCAGCGGTGAATATGATGTTCCCACACTTTTTCCCTGGGATCCCACTAGAGAGAGAAAGAAAAAGAAAAAACTCAGAATGATAAGTACTTAGGGTCCTTTGTCAGTATTTTGTGTACATAATTTGCTTTTTAAATTCTGAATTAATTATTAGTGTGCCTCTTTGTATGCATTCATGTGAACATTGCATGGAAGTTCAAGACCTTGAGTGAAACAGACACACATACGCATGCATGCAAACACACATGCATGAACACACACACACACACACACACACACACACACACACACACACACACACACACACACACACACACACATATTCCTCATGTTGACAGATAGAGGTCTAGAGGTCAGTCCTGATAGCTTTACTAACTTGCCTTCAGACTCCAAATCAACAGGTCTGAGAACAGTCCATCACTTCACATTAGCACTCCACACATTGAAACCAGTGGCATAGGACTGACTTTAGATCAGATGTTGGGATGACAAAATACTTTTTCATAGAAACAGACAGTTCAGGGAGACTATTCTTCACCTCCACACTTTTTCTACTTTCCAAATGGCACCATATTCCCTTTATAGTTCACTACATTTGACCACAGCCATTTGAGCACATAAATAGGGAATAGGGTGTAATTTGGAACGCATCACATAGATGATGAGTCGTTTTCACCAGGGGACACATTACCATTCAATCCAAGCAAACAAATTTATTTTAGGGCCGACTGGAGTGTCTATCAAATTATGTATGAGGCGATCAGGGTAATTGTAATGGAATTAGATATAAAAATGGAGGCCAGACGGACTGATGTTAAGAGGGGAATACCTATTTAGGGGAGGGCTTTTTATTTTTGGGTACCACTATCAATACATTTGCTGTGAGTGATGCTTTCAGAATAGCTTAAATAGATGTGTATCAATGCTAGAGAGAGGAAAAAAGCATTATGGTTCTCTTCCCAAGAAGAAGATTGATAGAAGCAAAGACCAGATGAACATTTCAGGTTAATTATTATTCACAGGTTGATTATTATAAGAGAATTACAGATGGTCAAATCCAGCATGTCATACAGTGATTTATTCCATCCAGTAGACATTGCACTAAGGCTGGTAATCGTGGCTATAGGATGATTAATATTCTTGCTGTGAGTTTTAAGGGTGTAATCATAAACACCCGTGCCACATACACACACACCCTGATGTGCTCACGACAGCCTGAGGTGGTATGTGCACCGGTGACAATTTACTCCACATACACACACACACACACACACACGTCGGGTTGACAGCCTCTTCACAAGGCTGTTTACAATGCTTACAATGCCTTTTGAACCTTTACCCCAGCATTCCACTCCTCTACGCCACTGTGACAGCCTGATTACTTCACAAGGGCACACACAGAGCTTGTTGCTGTCAGAAAAGACACCCGGGTGGCGCAGTGATCTAGGGCACTGCATCGCAGCGCTAGCTGTGCCACCAGAGAATCTGGGTTCGCGCCCAGGCTCTGTCACAGCCGGCTGCGACTCCTGTGGCGGGCCGGGCGCAGTGCACGCTAACCAAGGTCGCCAGGTGCACGGTGTTTCCTCCGACACATTGGTGCGGCTGGCTTCCGGGTTGGATGCGCGTTGTGTTAAGAAGCAGTGCGGCTTGGTTGGGTTGTGTTTCGGAGGACACATGGCTTTCGACCTTCGTCTCTCCCGTACGGGAGTTGTAGCGATGAGACAAGATAGTAATTACTAACAATTGGATACCACGAATTTGGGGAGAAAACGGGGGTAATTTTTTATTTTTTATTAAAGAATTTAAAAAAAGAAAAGACACCCTAATACCCTCAGTTCTGGTAAACACACACGTACGCACGTACACGCACAAAGACAGAGACACTCAGACACACACAGAGACAGGCACGTGCACAGATAGGAGTCTAACTGTGCCGAGCAAATGCCCCTTTGCCCCCCCCACTCGCCAAGTGCACTTTTGGGTGGTGATATAGTTTTATGGTGGCTGTTAAAAGCCAAGCTGCAGCATCAACTAACTATAGACGATGGAATGATTTCTGACTGAGACATGTTTAGCAGATAGGCGTGAGGGGGGAAAAAAGCATGTACAACTTCCTCCAGATCAGAGACTGAAATAAAATACTTTACTTATTTATTAGATTATAAAAGCAGGACTGGGCAACCTTTACATGCAGCTCAAGGTTTAGGTCAGGGTCAAAGAAAACGCCAAAGTTTCTGTCCGTAGGCTTTACATTGGTGAACAAATGACCAAGGTTATTTACATCAGGGTTCTAAAGGGTGGGGGTGAAAAAAAACAACCTCTGACTCATCCCTTCTTCAGTTCTGAACCCACTGCCCGCAAGTTGTTGGGACATCTTCAAGTTTGCGACCGGAAGATAAATCACAATAAGAAAAAAAAAATCTAACTAGCTAGCTAGCAGATTTACATAAATCATCAACATCAATGATCAGCTGATAGCCCACACTCTTTTCCCGATGTCAATCATGCCTTTAGGAGGCACTGTAATTGTAAGCAACTAGCTTGCTTACAATTTGTGATGAATGTGTTGTTTCAGAAATAAATAGACCCTTTTTTCCTTTTGGGCTCTGGTCAAAAATAGTGCACTATATAAGAAATAGCATGCCATTTTGGACATTTCCACGCAAAATGGTACCCTATTCCCAATCTAGTGCACTACTGTTGAATTTCAAGTGCACTACTTTACAAGGAGAAGTCATGCACTATATAGGCCAGGGGATATGGTGCCATTTCAGATGCAGCCACAGTGGCTATGTCCCAACTCTCCATTCCTCTCGCGAAGTGTGCACTTGCACACTCCCTGTCATTGATTTAAAAACATTGGCTGGAGGGATTTTCCATCATTACAAGTGAACATTTCTGGAAAAGGGAGGAGAATCAGGACATAGCCACTCTCTTGCCCCGGGCCCAATTCACACATTACCTGGAACACAGGCGCTACAGGCTGGATGGTGTTATTCCACTGGGCACTTGAAAAATAAAGGAGACTTAATAATAATAATAATAACTTGATAACTGCAATAATTGAATAACCTAATAACCAACGTTTCGACAGACAAGCTGTCTTCATCAGGGTATAATGAAGACAGCTTGTCTGTCGAAATGTTGGTTATTAGGTTATTCAATTATTGCATCTGAGCTCCTAGAGTGTGCGGCTCCTTTCTTTTTAAGGTGTTCTACTCCGCTAGCCAGCATCTCGCCTAAACAGATGTGCGTTTCTTTCGCCTCCAGATTCCAATGGGCACAACCCGTCATTTCAACGTGGACAATTGGGTCATATTTTGTTGATACGTTGATCAATGAGATTACAACCAATATTCACCCACTCAAAAAGACAGCCAAAACTTAGTTGAATTTCCAATGTGTTGTCACTATGCTTTCAACCATATAAAAGCACAGCAAAGTTCAAATGAGAATACATTGTAAGATATTTTGTTAATTTATACAACAGCTTAAACAGCCACCACTAACATTGAGTGGCTGCTGCCAACATACTGACTCAACTCCAGCCACTTTAATAATGGAAGAATTTATGTAAAAAAGTTGTCACTAGCCACTTTAAACAATGCCACTTAATATAATGTTTACATGCCCTACATTACTCATCTCATATGTATATACTGTACTCTATACCATCTACTGCATCTTGCCTATGCCGTTCTGTACCATCACTCATTCATATATTTTTATGTACATATTCTTCATCCCTTTACACTTGTGTGTATAAGGTAGTTGTTGTGAAATTGTTAGGTTAGATTACTCGTTGGTTATTACTGCATTGTCGGAACTAGAAGCACAAGCATTTCGCTACACTCACATTAACATCTGCTAACCATGTGTATGTGACAAATACAATTTGATTTGATTTGATGCAATTATGCCGGAGCTCTGTTAAATATTTGGGTCATGACATTACTTCTGAGGGTCACACCCTCTCCAAAGATAGATTATAGACAATTAAAGCTTTGCCTAAACCTGTTACCAAGGAGCACATGATTTCTTTGTTGGGTGTGGCTGGTTACCGTGGTTGAAAGACTATGCAGAGATAGTTCAACCTCTGCAGGATTGGATTTATAGGATTTATATGGAGGTGAGTGAAGTTGTGGTCTAGACTGATGAGGCTGAGGTGGCATTGGTAACATTTAAACAAACATTAATGTTTACCCCTTGCTTGGGTTTGCCAGACCATACTAAACCCTTTCATCTCAGAAACGGGTGGGTTTATGTCAGCAGTTTTGAGACAGTACCATGGGGTAGGATATAGACCTGTTGGTTATTATTCTAAAAGACTGGATACTGTGATCAGGTGATTGGTTTCCTGTTTGAAATCGGTATCGGCTGCTACTGAGGCTGTTTTGGCATGTTCTGATATTGTGGCATTGTCTTCTCTAACCATACATGTGCCCCATGCTGTGCATGCAATTATTACACAGCCAAGAATGTCTCATTTGACACCTGCGAGACTGCTAGACTACCAGAACATTCTGTTGACAATGTCCCATGTTACTCTGAAATGATGTACAATTCGTAACCCTTCAACTTTTCTCCCTACAGCAGCTGCCAGTGAAGACCATGACTGTGATTTAGCTATTGAAGTTGACTGTGGCCCTAGGTTGGACTTGAGAGACACCCCGTTAGACAATCTGGACTTTGAGTTTTTTGTAGATGGGTCTACTCAGAAATATGAAAAAGGGAATCAATTGGTTGGATATGCTGTTGTGACTGTTTTGGAAACTTTGGAGAGTGCTAGACTCCCCTCACACGTATCTGCACAGGCAGCAGAACTATTTGGCTTGACCAGAGCTTGTATTTTGGAAAAGGACAGATCTGTTAACATTTACACTGATAGTAGATATGCGTTTGGTGTAGTACATGATTTTGGAACATTGTGGAATAATAAAGGGTTTTTGACCTCTTCTGGAAAACAAATTGCACACCATAATCTTGTTTTGTCTCTGTTACAAGCGGTCCAACTCCTCTCCTCTATTTGAAGATAACATTTCTCTGGGGAATGCTAAGGCTGCTTCATTTTCTGTTTCCCCCCTCCTACAGATGGCAGCAGCTCCTGGTTCCACTAACCCTTTCTATGTTAATGACACCATTGCTCTGCAGGCAACGGCTGATGCATCAGAGAAACGCAAGTGGGCTGGCTGCTGTCATTAAGACGCCTCGGTGTATGGCTGGATGAGTGGAGTAGACCAGCCCATGCACAGTTGTAATTTCCAATTCCTAGCCAAGTTGTCACTAGGTCAAGAACATGTGTCAAAAGGAGGGATGGTGGACCTTGTAAAGGTGGATCTTGTAAATAAATATTGGTGTACAGTAGATTTTTCTGTGTTTGCAGAAATGTCTCTGGTGGTGGGGTTGTACAATGTTTGATTTGCATAACTAACAATGTTGAACCAAACTCTGTAAACAGAATTGATTAAAACCTGTTTGAGATAGGAGCAGCATTTTCACGTTTGGATGAAAAGCGTGCCCAGAGTTAACTGCCTTCTACTCAGGCCCAGTTGCTAATATATGCATATTATTAATAGATTTGGATAGAAAACACTCTGAAGTTTCAAAAACTGTTTGAATGATGTCTGTGAGTATAACATAACTCATATGACAGGCGAAAACCTGAGACAAATCCAACCAAGAAGTGGGAAATCGGAGGTTTGTAGTTTTTCAACTCATCACCTATCGAATATACAGTGTCTATGGGGTCATATGGCACTTCCTAAGGCTTCCACTAGATGTCAACAGTCTTTAGAACCTTGTTTGATGCTTCTACTGTAAAGGAGGGGGAATGGGAGCTGAATGAGTCAGAGGTCTGCCAGAGTGGCATGAGCTGACCACGCTTGTTCACGTGAGAGCGACCTGCGTTCCATTGCAATTCTAAAGACAAAGGAATTCTCCGGTTGGAACATTATTGAAGATTTATGTTAAAAACATCCTAAAGATTGATTCTATACATCGTTTGACATGTTTCTACGGACTGTAACGGAACTTTTTGACTTTTCGTCTGGACCTAGTGATCGGGGGTCATGAATTTGAATTTGTGAACTCAAGGCGCGAACAACAAGGAGGTATTTGGACATAAATTATGGACTTTATCGAACTAAACAAACATTTATTGTGGAACTGGGATTCCTGGGAGTGCATTCTGATGAAGATCATCAAAGGTAAGTGAATATTTATAATGCTATTTCTGACTTCTGTTGATTCTGCAACATGGCGGGTATATGTTTGGCTTGTTTTGGTCTCTGAGTGCCGTACTCAGATTATTGCATGGTTTGCTTTTTCCGTAAAGCTTTTTTGAAATCTGACAAAGCGGTTGCATTAAGGAGAAGTATATCTATAATTCTGTGCATAATACTTGTATCTTTTATCAAAGTTTATTATGAGTATTTCTGTAAATTGATGTGGCTCTGTGCAAACTCACGGGATGTTTTGGAGGCAAAGCCAAATGTAAACTGAGGTTTTTGGATACAAATATGAACTTGATCGAACAAAACATACATGTATTGTGTATCATGTTGTCCCAGGAGTGTCATCTGATGAAGAATATCAAAGGTTAGTGATTAATTTTATCTCTATTTCTGCTTTTTGTGACTCCTCTCTTTGGTTGGAAAATGGCTGTATGCTTTCTGTGACTAGTTGCTGACCTAACATAATGATATGTTGTGCTTTCCCCCGAAAAGCTTTTTTGAAATCGGACACTGTGGTTGGATTAACGAGAAGTTTATCTTTAAAATGGTGTCTAAGACTTATATGTTTGAGAAATGTTAATTATGAGATTTCTGTTGATTGAATTTGGCGCCCTGCAATTTCATTGGCTGTTGGTGGAACCCCGTTCCCAGACAGGTTAACCTTTTCTCAATAGGGGGTGCTGTTTCCACTTTGTAAAAATTTAGTTCCCAAATTAAACTGCCTCGTACTCAATTCTTGCTCGTACAATATGCATATTATTATTACTATTGGATAGAAAACACTCTCTAGTTTCTAAAACCGTTTGAATTATGTCTGTAAGTGAAACAGAACTGGACTTAGAGCAATTTCCCTATGTGGAGTTGAGAATGCAGATTTTTCCAACCTGTTCCCAGACCTGTGTATAACTCTCCCTGTCTTCTATTGGTTGAGATGCACTGCATACGCCTTCCCCTGGGTGTCAGCGAATAGAGGGCCTTGAAATGGAGTCTCTACGCAGAGCCGAAAGTCTATAAATTGATTGGAATCGATGTGTCCCTCCTTTTGGATCTTCGCGCTGACGCAGAGAGGGTCTTGGCATGTCGTTTTAGAAGCTCTGGTTTTAGCTCCTAGATATATCCGGCTCTGTTTTTATTCGATATAGGCTTTAAAGACATCATAATCTTGTTATTTTAAACCGATTTATATCAGTTTATGTCAGTATATTGCGATTTTCGGGTATTTAATTTTCTGACGTTGTAGAAAATTGGGTATCTCTCTTTCGCATGCCATTGTTTACTGCTAATTGCAACGTGGAAGAGGACGTTCTCCAACCCAGCAACGATTCTTTTGGACAAGGACACCTATCCCAAGATTCTGATGGAAGCTCAGCTAAAAGTAAGAACTATTTATGCTGATAATTCGTTGTTCTGTTGAAAAAAGTAAAATGCATAAGACGCCATTATTTGCAGTGTAGCCTTGCATTATCGCACCCTGTATTGCACCCTGTATTGCACAGTAACGTTAATTTTAAAAATGTAATTCAGCGATTGCATTAAGAACTAATATTTCTTTCAATTGCTGTCCAACCTGTATTTTTTTGTCAAGTTTATGATTATTTATTGATTAGACTAGGTGACTCTCCAAGATGGCGCCCGACATTTTCTGGGCAGCTTGGCAACTTTTCTCATTGTATAAGCACGATTTGTGCCGCTAAATATGCACATTTTCGAACAAACTCTATATGAATTGTGTAATATGATGTTACAGGACTGTCATCTGAAGAATTCTGAGAAGGTTAGTGAAAAAATTAATATATTTTGGTGGTTTATACGTTATAGCTATTTTTGCCTTGAATCAATGCTGGTGTGATGTTCGCTATTGTGCTAAGCTAATATAACGCTATATTGTGTTTTCGCTGTAAAACACTTAGAAAATCGGAAATATTGTCTTGATTCACAAGATCTGTGTCTTTCATCTGCTGCACGCTGTGTATTTTTAAGAAATGTTTTATGATGAGTAATTAGCTAATACACGATGGTCTCTGTAGTTATTCTAGTCGTTTTAGTGAGAGTTGTGATGGGGGCTGCAATGGTAAACTATGATTTATACCTGAAATATGCACATTTTTCTAACAAAACCTATGCTATACAATAAATATGTTATCAGACTGTCATCTGATGAGGTTGTTTCTTGGTTAGTGGCTATTTATATCTTTATTTGGTCGAATTTGTGATAGCTGCTGATGGAGTAAGAAAAATGGTGGAGTATGGGAGTGGTGTCTTTTGCTAACGTGGTTAGCTAATAGATTTACATATTGTGTCTTCCCTGTAAAACATTTTAAAAATCAGAAATGATGGCTTGATTACCAAGATGTGTATCTTTCATCTGGTGTCTTGGACTTGTGATTTAATGATATTTAGATGCTACTATTTACTTGTGACGCTATGCTAGCCTATGCTAGTCAGCTTTTTTACTGGTGGGGGTGCTCCCGGACCCGGGTTTCTGAGGAAGTAGAGGTTAAGAACTAATTTATCTTTCATTTGCTGTCCAACCTGTATTTTTTAGTCAAGTTTATGATTAGTTACTGATTAGATTAGGTGCCTCTCCCAAGATTTCTCCCGACATTTTGTTTGCATTTTGGCTACTATTCATATTGTATAACCACGATTTGTGCCGCTAAATATGCACATTTTCGAACAAACTCTATATGTATTGTGTAATATGATGTTATAGGACTGTCATCTGAAGAAGTTTGAGAAGGTTAGTGAAAAAATGTATATCTTTTGCTGGTTTATTCGTTATCGCTATTGTTGGCTTGAATCAATGCTGTTGTGTGGTTGGCTATTGTAGTAAGCTAATATAATGCTATATTGTGTTTTCGCTGTAAAACACTTAAAAAATCTGAAATATTGGCTGGATTCACAAGATCTTTGTCTTTCATTTGCTGTACGCTGTGTATTTTTCATAAATGTTTTATGATGAGTATTTAGGTAATTCACATTGGTCTCTAGTTATTCTAGTTGCTTTGGTGAGAGTTGTGATGGTGGCTGCAATGTAAAACTATGATTTATACCTGAAATATGCACATTTTTCTAACAAAACATATGCTATACAATAAATATGTTATCAGACTGTCATCTGATGAAGTTGTTTCTTGGTTAGTGACTATTTATATCTTTATTTGGTCGAAATTGTGATAGCTACCTATGCAGGAAAAAAATGGTGGAAAAAAAAGTTGTGTCTTTTGCTATCGTGGTTAGCTAATAGAAATACATATTGTGTCTTCCCTGTAAAACATTTTAAAAATCAGAAATGATGGCTGGATTCACAAGATGTGTATCTTTCATCTGGTGTCTTGGACTTGTGATTTAATGATATTTAGATGCTAGTATTTACTTGTGACGCTATGCTAGGCTATGCTAGTCAGCTTTTTTACTGATGGGGGTGCTCCCGGATCCGGGATTGTGATGAAGTAGAAGTTAAACTAATTGGTGAAACAAGCCTGACATGGGTAAAGGTGCTGGTTGGCACGGATGAGTATGAGGGGCAGATCCCACACAGTCACTGGTCTCTCTCCACACGAGGTGCTGACTGGCCGTCCCATGAGAATGACTTATACACCCTTTCCCCAGAACAGGTTGTCCCTGCAAAGAATGGAGGAAGACATGGTTGAGTATTGTGCCACCCTTAACAGTGTTCTTAAGCCTCTCTCCCCCCAGGTGAAGGCATGAAGGTTGCTGAGAGAGATTCCTGGATCCATGTGTCGCACTGCAGGCAAGTTCCTGATCCAGGAGAAGATGGGGCCTAGCCAGTTACGGTGGTGCAGTGTGGCCCTCACCTGCATTAGCACAGGAGTGCTAATAAGAACAGTGGGTTGTCCTCTTGTGGGAAACCTGACAGAGGGTGAGATGAGTCCTGAGCCAAAGGGACCAACGCAAGCCCGGAGTAGTGGCCCAGAAGTAGATGGTCATCGGAGAAGGAGAGCCCTGCTGGGCCATAATCACGAGGACAATCTGTTCCTCTCTAGAGCAGAAATGGTTGCTAACCTTACATCTGGACAAAAAGAATGTTGGGTGTGTGGGTTGGGGCCAGTTAAGGTAGGAGCAGGTTTACCACTTGTGGAAGTTCCCATAGGGGTAAATCTGATTATGCAAATAGTCGTACCATTCGTAGTAGATACCACGTAACCCTGACCCCATGACGTTTTTTGCATTCAACAACCACACAGGCCCACCATCTTTTGCTAGGCCAGATAATACTTTACTCGCACCCATTTCAGAAGCATGAGGGATTGAGAGTGTTTTCCTATTGGAAAGAGTAGAATAATCCTAGTTGAAGGAAACAGATATGGAGACCAGTGAAAGTAACAAACACAGTGATAAAGACAGTAAAATGGAAAGATTCATGGTACTCATGGTCTATCAGTTGATGTCAAATTGAATGAGTATTGACAGTATGTGAATGGTAATATTAGTGGCTTTCAGATAGCACTCTAATAATGCAATATCTTAGTAATTTGAAGAAGCTAAGGTTTCAATACAAGGTCACATGAACAGAGGGATTGAGCCTTGGGACTGATATTAGATTAGAGGCTGCCATCTGGTGTTTGGGTTAAAGATAAGTTTCCTGTGGACCAATAGATAAGCCGCCAGTGATACTCACTGAACTCAGGCTGTAAGGGACACAGTGGGGAAATTTGGAACAGAGCTATGAATAATTTAATAAGATACATTTGACGATTTCCAATTATTATTTCTCAATTCGATACTGAATAACGGCAGTGATTTAAGTAAGAAGGTAATGTCATCTAAAACAATAATCTGTTTCCATTGCGTGGAACACTGTCCAAAATTGAAGTAGATCCTTGTAAATGTTTTTAGTACCAAATATTGAGCTGATTAGCCAGTACCAACTTTTTGAAGAGCCTAGCACATTTGTTAAACAACAGGTTTAATATTTGGACTAGTTGATGTCCCAGGGACAGTTAGTACATAACAAATGTCAATGCAACCAGATTGTGGTAAGAGCTATGGAAACAATAGTTAAACATTCAAGATTTACCACTGAGTCTACAGATCCCTTGTGTATTTTTTGATAGACTCACTCCCGTTGGTAGAAGTATAACCTTGCCGGTAGATTTGAGCTTTATTATGATGATAGTATTTCCATAAATGAAATTGTGTAATGAAGCATGTGTGTAACTGTATGAGTTACTAGTTAGATTGTACAACCCAGAATGAAGGGTTTGAAATGTTAAAGTGTCTGGTTTTATGTGTTGATTTCGCTTACTTTAATATAAGTATTTTTGATATAACCTCCTTTGATAGTTTAAGCCATAATCTAATGATTACCTTAAATCAGAAGTGATAAAAGGATGGAGTGCGAGGGGGAAAAAATCAGAAGTGATAAAAGGAGGGAGTGTGAGGGAGTGTGAGGGGGAAAAAAAGGAGGGAGTGTGAGGGAGTGTGACCTCCTCCTCAGACCAAATGGCAGTACGCCCAGAACATTGCTCTGGGAACAGAAAATATGTTTCTCAGTTTCAAGGTCCCAGCTATGAGAGAAGAAGCTTCATGAGGTATCAGTCAGTCACATGCAGGAACCAACGTTAACCTTTCTGGTGCAGGCGTTCCGCTAGCGACCTACCTCGACAACATCCATTGAAATTGCAGAGCGCCAAATTCAAAATACAGAAATAGTCATAATAAACATTCATAAAAAATACAAGTGTTATACATCGGCTTAAAGATTAACTTCTTGTTAATCCAGCTGCTTTGTCAGATTTCAAAAAGGCTTTATGGCGAAAGCATACCACGCAATAATCTGAGGACAGCGCCACGCTTACAAAAGCATACAAACATTTTTCAACCAAGTAAAGGAATTACAAAAGTCAGAAATAGCGATAAAATTAATCACTTACCTTTGAACATTTTCATATGGTTGCAGTCACAAGAGTCCCACCTACACAATACATGTTTGTTTTGTTCGATAAAGTCCCTCTTTGTATCCCAAAAACTCAGTTTTGTCGGCGCGTTTTGTTCAGTAATCCACTGGCTCAAAGGCGGTCACAACAGGCAGACGAATGCTTCCAAATAGTACCGGTAAAGTTTGTCGAAACATGTCAAAAGATGTTTAGAATTAATCCTCAGGTTGTCTATTGTCTAAATAATCGATAATATTTCAACCGGACAGTAGCGTCTTCAATAGAAAGGAAAAAGAACGAAGGGTGCGCAATCGGTCATGCGCGCAAAGGAGCTCTGGTTCATTCTGTATGCCACTTACAAAATGGTCTCATTCTTCCTCATTTTTCAGAAAACAAGCCTGAAACAATGTCTAAAGACTGTTGACATCCAGTGGAAGCCATAGGAACTGCAATCTGGGTCCTAACCCAACAGATACTGTATAGGCATTCAATTGAAAACTACACACATCAAAAATATCCCACTTCCTGGATGGATTTTCCTCAGGTTTTCGCCTGCCATATCAGTTCTGTTATACTCACAGACATTATTTTAACAGTTTTGGAAACTTCAGAGTGTTTTCCATCCAAATCTACCACTTATATGCATATCCTAGCTTCTGGGCCTGATTAACAGGCAGTTTACTTTGGGCACCTCAGTCATCCAAACTTCCGAATACTGCCCCCTATCCTAAAACAGTTTTTAAGCGGACCACCATAGTCCCTGTGCCCAAGAGCACTAAGGTAACCTCCCTAAACGACTACCGACCCGTAGCACTCACGTCCGTAGCCATGAAGTGCCTCACATCAGCACCATTATCCCAGAAACCATAGACCCACTCCAATTTGCATACCGCTCCAACAGATCCACAGATGATGCAATCTCTATTGCACTCCACACTGCCCTTTCCCACCTGGACAAAAGGAGCACATATGTGAGAATGCTATTCATTTACTACAGCTCAGCGTTCAACACCATAGTGCCCTCATAGTTCATCAATAAGCTAAGGACCATGGGACTAAACACCTCCCTCTGCAACTGGATCCTGGACTTCCTGACGGGCCACCCCCAGGTGGTAAGGTAAGGAAACAACACATCTGCCACGCTGATCCTCAACACGGGGGCCCCTCAGGGGTGCATGCTCAGTCCCCTCCTGTAATCTCTGTTCACTCATGACTGCATGGCCAGGCACGACCCCAACACCATCATTAAATTTGCCGATGACACAACAGTGGTAGGCCGGATCACCGGCAACGACGAGACAGCCTACAGGGAGGAGGTCAGAGACCTGGCCATGTGGTGCCAGGACAACAACCTCTCCCTCAACGTGATCAAGACAAAGGAGATGATTGTGGACTACAGGAAAAAGAGGACCGAGCACGTCCCCATTCTCATCGACGGGGCTGCAGTGGAGCAGGTTGAGCGCTTCAAGTTCCTTGGTGTCCACATCACCAACAAACTAACATGGTCCAAGCACACCAAGACAGTCATGAAGAGG
Source organism: Salvelinus namaycush (assembly GCF_016432855.1). NCBI lineage: Eukaryota > Metazoa > Chordata > Actinopteri > Salmoniformes > Salmonidae > Salvelinus > Salvelinus namaycush. The sequence continues at coordinate 48,932,229 of NC_052308.1, forward strand.
GCACAACAAAACCTATTCCTCCTCAGGAGACTGAAAAGATTAGTCATGGGTCCTCAGATCCTCAAAAGGTTCTACAGCTCTACAACAGTTACACCATCGAGACCATCCTGACTGGTTGCATCACTGCCTGGTATGGCAACTGCTCAGCCTCCAACAGCAAGGCACTACAGAGGGTAGTGCGAACGACCCAGTACATCAACTGGGGCCAAGCGTCCTGCCCTAAAAATGTTCAAAGACTCCAGCCACCCTAGTCATAGACTGTTCTCTCTGCTACCGCACGACAAGCGGTCCCGGAGCATCAAGTTTAGGTCTAAGAGGCTTCTAAACAGCTTCTACTCCCAAGCCATGAGACTCCTGAACACCTAATCAAATGGCTACACAGACTATTTGCATTGCCCCTCCACCCCCCTCTTTTACACCGCTGCTACTCTCTGTTGTTATCATCTATGCATAGTCACTTTAATAACTCTACCTACAGTGACTTGGGAAAGTATTCAGCCCCCTTGGCATTTTTCCTATTTTGTTGCCTTACAACCTGGAATTAAAATGGATTTATGGGGGGGTTGAATCATTTGATTTACACAACATGCCTACCACTTTGAAGATGCAAAATATTTTTTTGTAAGACAAACAAGAAATAAGACAAAAATACTGAAAGCTTGAGCATGCATAACTATTCACCCCCCAAAGTCAGTACTTTGTTGAGCCACCTTTTTCAGCAATTACAGCTGCAAGTCTCTTGGGTGTATGTCTCTATAAGCTTGGCAAATCAAGCCACTGGTTTTTTTTCCCATTCTTCAAGGCAAAACTTCTCCAGCTCCTTCAAATTGGATGGGTTCCGCTGGTGTACAGCAATATTTAGGTCATACCACAGATTCTCAATTGGATTGAGGTCTGGGCTTTGACTAGGGCATTCCAAGACATTACATGTTTCCCATTAAACCACTTGAGTGTTGCTTTAGCAGTATGCTTAGGGTCATTGTCCTGCTGGAAGGTGAACCTCCATCCCAGCCTCAAATCTCTGAAAGACCGAAACAGGTTTCCCTCAATAATTTCCCTGTATTTAGTGCCATCCATCATTCCTTCAATTCTGACCAGTTTCCCAGTCCCTGCCGGTGAAAAACATCCGATGGTGTTCTCGGGGTGATGAGAGGTGTTGGGTTTTCACCAGACATAGTGTTTTCCTTGATGGCCAAAAAGCTCAATTTAAGTCTCATCTGACCAGAGTACCTTCTTCCATATGTTTGGGGAGTCTCCCACATGTCTTTTGGTGAACACCAAACGTGTTTGCTTATTTTTTTCTTTAAGCAATGGCTTTATCTGGCCACTCTTCTTTAAAGCCCAGCTCTGTGGAGTGTACGGCTTAAAGTGGTCCTATGGACAGCTACTCCAATCTCCGCTGTGGAGCTTTGCAGCTCCTTCAGGGTTATCTTTGGTCTCTTTGTTGCCGCTCTGATTAATGACCTCCTTGCCTGGTCCGTGAGTTCTGGTGGGTGGCCCTCTCTTGGCAGGTTTGTTGTGGTGACATATTCTTTCCATTTTTCAATAACGGATTTAATGGTGCTCTGTGGGATGTTCAAAGTTTCAGATATTTTTATAACCCAACCCTGATCTGTACTTCTCCACAACTTTGTCCCTGACCTGTTTGGAGAGCTCCTTGGTCTTCATGGTGCCGCTTGCTTGGTGGTGCCCCTTGCTTAGTGGTGTTGCAGACTCTGGGGCCTTTTAGAACAGGTGTGTATATATACTGCGATCATGTGACACTTAGATTGCACACAGGTGGACTTTATTTAACTAATTATGTAACTTCTGAAGGTAATTGGTTGCACCAGATCTTATTTAGGGGCTTCATAGCAAAGGGGTGAATACATATGCACGCACCACTTTTCAATTTTTAAATCTTTTAAATTTTTTATTTCACTTCACCATTTTGGACTATTTTGTGTATGTCCATTACATGAAATCCAAAATAAAAATCAATTTAAATTACAGATTATAATACAACAAAATAAGAAAAATGCCAAGGGGGATGAATACTTTTGCAAGGCACTATACGTGTACATATTGCCTCAAGTAATCGGTGCCCCCGCACATTGACTCTGTGACAGTACACCCCTGTATATAGTCTCGCTATTGTTATTTTACTGCTGCTCTTTAATTACTTTTTACTTTTTTACTTCTTATTCTTATCTGTATTTTTTTTCAACTGCATTGTTGGTTAGGGGCTCGTAAGTAAGCATTTCACAATTGTATTCGGTGCATGTGACTAATACAATTTGATTTGATTTGACAGGTGTACCTTGTGCTGTGAACAATAAAACACCACTCTTAAATGTGCAGTTTTGTCACACAACACAATGCCACTGATGTCTCAATTTTTGAGGGAGCGTGCAATTGGCATGCTAACTGCAGGAATGTCCACCAGAGCTGTTAACAGAGAATTGAATGTTAATTTCTCTACCATAAACCGCCTCCAATGTCGTTTTAGAGAATTTGGTAATACGTCCAACCGGCCTCACAACCGCAGACTATGTGTATGGTGTCGTGTGGGCGAGCGGTTTGTTGAACAGAGTGCCCATGGTGGCGGTGGGATTATGGTATGGGCAGGCATCAGCTACCAAAAATAGCATTTTACCGATGGTAATTTGAATGCCCAAAGATACCGTGACAAGATCCTGAGGCCCATTGTTGTGCTATTCATCCGCCGCCATCACCTAGTAATGTTTCAGCATGTCCCCATGTCGCAAGGATCTTTACACAATTCCTGGAAGCTGAAAATGTCCCAGTTCTCCCATGGCCTGCAAACTCACCTGACATGTCCTCATTTGAGCATGTTTGGGATGCTCTGGATTGACGTGTATGACTGCTTGTTACAGTTCCTGCCAATATCCAGCAACTTTGCACAGCCATTGAAGAGGAGTGGGACAACATTCCACAATCAACAGCCTGATCAACTCTATGCAAAGGAGATGTGTCACGCTGCATGAGGCAATTGGTGGCCACACCAGATACTGACTGGCCATCGGGAGTTTTCCATAGCGCTGACATCATCCACTTATTCCTAGCTATTGCTCTTAATGTTGATGGACTGGACGGGCACGTTCGTTTTCCGCTGATCATACTTTATTAACTCAATTGCCAAAAGTTCAGCATGGCAAATTGTAGCGGTGTTTTGTACACATAATCGTCAACAAATGAATTTGCTGTCACTGTCTCTGTCACAGAATGCTTACTTATGACAGCATGTGATAATATAGCTTTGTTTTTTTTTATCCATCACTTGCATTAGCCTAGCCCCAGATCCATAGGCTACATTATTCACCTTGTTTGGTCATTGGCAATTTAGCACTAGGTTCATTAGGCTGTAACAACGAAAAGGCAGCATTAAGCAGGAATTATTTGTCTCACTGTACTATATACATTATTTTGCCCAAAAAGATTGTGAACCCAAATGTGTAACTGTGGGTAACCTATTTAGTCTTTCACAATAGCTGATGTAATTCATGAGAACAATTCCCAATGGGCTAAAAATATAGACTAATTAGTGTGGTTATCTCAGCAAGAGCATTCCTCTTATTCCCCATACTATCATTATTTTACTTCTTACCAATGTTGCTGGTGTAATTAGCTTATTTGAAATATGATATGCCAAATACATTTTTAAAAAGTATGTTTAAGTTCAATGGGCCTCTTGAGAGGCGCAGTGGTCTAAGGCACTGCATCACAGTGCTAGAGGCATCACTACAGACCCAGGTTCGATCCCCGGCTGTGTCACAGCCGGCCGTGACCGGGAGACCCATGAGGTGGTGCACAATTGTTACAGTGTCTTCTGGGTTAGGGGAGGGTTTGGCTGGATGGGATGATCCTTGTCCCATCGCGCTCTAGCGACTCCTCGTAGCAGGTTAAGCAAGCAGTGTGACTTGGCAGGGTTGACGCATGGCTCTCGACCTTCACCTCTCCCGAGTCCATACGGGAGTTGCAGTAACTACTGTAACTACCAGTTGGGGAGAAAAAAGGGTAAAAAAATATAATAATAAACTAAATTAAAAATAATGAGAGCCATTTTTATGAGAGCTATGCATTTATGGACAGTATTGAATATAGGGTAAGCCATGAGAATAGGCTAGATTGAAATACCCCTTGCCTCAAATATCCTGTTTTGTCATTTTAGGATTGTGCACAGCTGCTAGGCAGAAACAGTAGGCATAAATGCAAATGATCCTGCCCACGCAGAGTAATATGATGGCTAGGTTTTGCAAATCAGCCTCAACCACCCGAAGATTGATAATCATTAAATTATTCTTGAATGTGGGGTAATTTGTAGAAATCAAATGTCACATGAACATATTCAAACCCTCAGTATTTGGGAAACATTGATCAGGGGTGGCGTGCAACCCTTTTGGAGAGCTTCCTCTAGGCAGGACTTTCTATGGTCCTAATTTAAAGGGATAGTGCACCCAAATTAATGTTGGTTTCTTGTGGACAAGGAGATGCTGCAATCCATCCGAAAGTTAGCCACTGCCACCAACCGTTAATATGAGCATTTTCTAACCAAAAAACGATGTAATTCAATTTCCCCCAGCTAGCATACTCTAAATGTCATGCCCAAATAATCTCAAAGTAGCTTCAAACCAAGTCGACGAGTTTTGAGTGTGTATTCAACTTCAAAAGAATCCTGAATGTATCTGACCTGTGTTATTAAAAAAAAAAGTTTTTACCCTGGTCATGGGCCTTAGCCATGTGAAAATATATAGGAAATTAGCTTTAAAACAGCATTTTATTCCTGGGGAGGTACCCCCAGACCCCCACCGGGAAGGTATGGAGCCAATGACATTCACAATAGGAAATCTCACTCCAAGCTTGGGAGTTTCGTCAGACAACTGACTTCCTAATATGGATGCCATAGCCAGAAGCTTTGTCAAAGTACTGTCCGGCACCATCTTTGTCAACCTGCCATGTAATGAATCAACAGTTACTGTACATACTTCTGTACTCTATAACTTTCTGTCAGAGAAACTTCGGCACGGCACCCATGGCACTGAGTAAGAGAAGGTCAGTGATAGAAGCATTCGTTTCTTTGATCTCGATAACTTCACAATACCTCCTGACACTACTTCCCCAAATCCTCTGACGTCTTGAAAAGGTCTCCAGTCAAAGTAGTCCCGGAATGTTTCAAATCGAGTGAAACTCTTCGCGGGGGCATAGCTATACTACAGGGGGGAAGATCTGTGCAATTCTACCTGTGTCGTGGCTGCCTACACTCCACAGCAGAGAGATCTATCATTGGCATGATGAAAAGGGGAGGTGGGGAGGGAAGTGGAGGAATGGAAGGGGTGAAGGGGGAGGGGGTACACTGGTCGTGTGACAAGCTCGGCAAGATCGAATTTAAACCCAAAGTACCACTTTCCCATTCATTCATTCATTCATAGGTTAGAGTGAGGAGGATAGTGTCCCCCCGGAGGGCACTGTCTCGTCTCCTTCTCTGTAGTGTGAACACTGACTGCACACACATCCTGGAGAGCTTGGCAGAGGTGGGCTGCTCTTTACCTGATTGCTGTTGTGAGAGAGAAAGAGGGAGAGATAAAGAGGGGGAGAGAAAGAGGGGGAGAGATGTTTCTGTCAGGTACAAGCCCTAATTGGAGTGAACTAAGGGACCAAACAGAACGGAGGAGGAATAGAGAATACTTTTTATTGAATCTCTTTTCTGGGTTGTTCTTGTCCTTTGTGTCTTCTTTATTTCTCTCTGTCTGTCTTCCCCTACCTGTCTCCCCCCACATCTCTGGTGAACATGACATGAATGCTTTTCGTCAGAGGGCCGGGTAATTGAATGAGCTTCTCCTGCTGTCACTCGCCCTGTCGCCCTGTCATCCCCATCAGCGTGTGACGGGCGGGCGAGGGATGGGGGTGGTGTGGTGAGGGGCTGGGGTGTAGAGCAGGGGCCGAGCTTGTCACACCACCAGCTACCCCCCTCTTTGTAATCTAAATGAACACTCGCCTCCGTATGCAAGGGCCCCATGGGAGACCCCCTTTGTGGGATATCGGTCCCCCCTCCATCCTTTCCATTCCTCCACTTCCCTCCCCACCTCCCCTTTTCATCATGTCCATGATAGATCTCTCTGCTGTGGAGAGTAGGCAGCCACGGCACAGGTAGAATTGCAAAGAGCTTCTCTTCTGTGGTATAGCTATGCCCCTGCGAAGACCAAAATAATATTTTTTTCAAGGGTTTATTCTGGTTTCACTCGATTTTAAACATTCTGGGACTACTTTGAGTGGAGACCTTTTCAAGACAAGGTCAGAGGATTGGGGAAGTAGTGTCAGGTGTCCGAATGGGATCATTTGTTATCAGCAGACGGTGCATTCGGAGAACTTGGACACACCCCTGAGATGAGACACCCGAAAGACAATATAAGTGCATAGTACAAGAGTGTCTTACAAGATCAGAGGCCAGAAATGGCAATGTAATTACCTTAAAGTTTATTTCATGTAATAGTGGTATTGGAAGGTGACGAAATTGAGATTGTTCTTTGAATACATAATTCACCGCCACACCATGTCAAGCACATGTAATTCAGGGAGTAATGTATGAGGCGACACTGAAGGACATACACTTCTGGTGAGATTAGCGGAGGCTTAGGGAGGGATACGTTAGGATGTGAGATAAAGAAGTACCCTTCTTCAGCAGGGTCTGCTGGGAGCATCTAATGAGAGATAAAACATGTACGTATGCCTTTTGGAGAAAAGGAGGGTGATTCATTATGCATGTTTGTAAAACGTAATGAGAAATTTAACAGAGAGAATGAGAGTGGAAAAGAGCTTTTAATTGGGAAAGAGTGGATTGTGGGTATAGGGCTCTTTTCGTTTTTTATGTTTTGCAAGATTATTTCAGAGTTTTTCAAGATGAACAGAAATTAAGGACAAAAAGAAAGCACACTTTATTTTACGGTCCTGTTATGTGAAATGTATTAGTTAACGTTTGGGAAGAATCCATAATCATCCATTTTTAGAGATATTTTGAGTCTGGTAAGATGGATTGCTATATTTGACAGAATCCCTGCATAGTACACCAATGATGATTTATTAATCTACTGTATAGAATTAATTGGATCCAAATTCAAGACGCATGTTGCCAATCTGCCACCATGGCACTGTACAGTTGTGTTTTAAATAAAATATGTATACACTGTATCACAACCTCTGCTATCTAAACTTCGGTAAGCAGAGGCTGAATATCAGTCAAGAAAAGGAGGTCATCAATTACTTTTCCCAAACACTTACCATCCCAGCCATGCTTATTACCATCATCACACACATAAATATCTAAAGGCAACTCCCTAAAGTAAAGTAAAGTAAAGCATCCAGGCCGGGTAAAACGAGAGGGAAAGTCATACAGAAATGTATGTCATGAAGCTGGAAGATAGTTTACAATGAGAGCACACTTCAAGCTTCTCAATGGAGCACTCCCTTAGCAGTCTTATCACAAATTTTGAGAGCTTCGAAGTATATGGTTCTATCTGCATTTTTGTCAAAATTGAGTTATGGACACAGGCTTGTTTTGTTCAATGTTCTCTACCTTATATAGTAGTCTAAATGCCCCAATTCATGTTGTTTAGTTAAAAATAAGGTAAAAATGACTGACACCATTCAAACCAATGAGGGTTCGGAACTTCAAAGCCAATTGTCTCAGAATCATCTTTTTGCAGCTATAACCTTATAGTCCCAAGCTCTCAATTTATCGACTACATTTTACCACTAAGTCAATTAAGAGTCAATCATGGATAATGTCTAGTACGAGGGTACAACCTTTGTCCCCTGACCTCCTTTCCCTAGTTCAAACAGACAGGGGGTTGAGTGTGTGTGTTGGGGTAAGGGACACCGAGATTGGTTGTCAATTACTCCAAATCTAAATGGCTCTGTGTAATATTTTTAAGGTTAAAATGTGTGAATTCTTTGAAAGAACTCATCTACCTGGTCAATTCATGTCAGCATGACAAAACATTGAGGTGAGGGGAATTTGTGTTTTTCATAGGTTCATTTTTTTATTGTGGAGTATCCATGAACAATTATGTTTGTTGAAAAGAGGAAAGGGAGAACTATATTTCAAACCTATTTCGCAGTTCCGGAGGTCAAATCATGTGGTAACAAGGCAACACTAAAAATGTCATCCCCCACGAATGACGCAGCGCACCCCCCCTAAAGGCCAATTAGTGACAATTATTCAAATTTATGTTGCGTGGATTAATGAGAGAGAGAAAAAAAACAATGAAGTATTTTTGCCCTCGCTGGAAATCACTGGCCGTTGCTTATAGTTCCTTATAGGAAACGTGTTGCTCATGAGGGCCTGCAAATAATCAAATGATTTGTCACATGCGCCGAATAGGTGTAGAATTGATCATGAAATGCTTACTTACGAGCCCAACAATGCAGAGTTAAAAAGTAAGACAATTAGCAAATAAAAATAGTAACACAATAAATAACAAGACTATATACAAGGAGTACCAGAACATTTGAGTCATTTAGCAGACGCTCTTATCCAGAGCGACAGATAGGAGCTGTTAGGGTTAAGTGCCTTGCTCAAGGGCACATTGAGTTGGCTGGGGGATTCAAACCAGCAACCTTTTGGTTACTGGCCCAATGCGGTTAACCGCTAGGCTATATGCAGGGGTACAAGGTATTTGAGGCAATATGTACATGTAGGTAGGGGTAAAAGTAGGCAATCAAGATAGATATTAAACAGAGTAGCAGAATTGTATGCAGAAAGTGTGTGTGTGTGTGTGTTGGAGTGTGAGCATTCCAGTGAGTGTGCATAGAGTCAGTGTAAAAGAGTCAGTGCATAACAAAGGGTCAGTGAAATAGTCTGAGTAGCCAATTTGATTAGCTGCTCAGCAGTCTTATAGCTTGGGAGTAGAAGCTATTCAGGTGCCTTTTGGACACAGACTTGGCGATCCGGTACTGCTTGCAGTGTGGTAGCAGAGTGAACAGTCTATGGCTTGGGTGGCTGGGTTCTTTGACACTTTTCCAGTTCTCCCTCTGACACCGCCTGGTATAGAGGTCCTGGATGGCAGGGAGCTCGGCCAAAGTGATCCACACCACCCACTGTAGCACCTTGCGATCGAGGGCACTGCAATTGCCATACCAAGCGATGATGCAGCCAGTCAAGAAGCTCTCAATAGTGCAGCTGTATAACGTTTTGAGGATCTGAGGGGCCATGCCACATTTTTTCAACCTCCTGAGAGGGAAGAGGCGCTATTGCGCATTCTTCACAACTGTGCTGGTGTGAGAGGACCATGTTAAGTCCTTGGTGATGTGGACACAGGAACTTGAAGCTCTCGACCCGCTCCACTACAGCCCCATCGATGTGGATGGGGGCGTAGTCCACGATCAACTCCTTTGTCTTGCTGACATTGAGGGAGAGGTTGTTATCTCAGACCTCCTCCATGTAGGCTGTCTCATCGCGGTCGGTGATCAGGCCTATCACCGTCATATCGTCAGCAAACTTAATGATGGTGTTGGAGTCGTGTGTGTCCACACAGTCGTGGGTGAACAGGGAGTACCGGACGGGATTAAGCACACACCCCTGAGGGGCCCCCGTGTTAAGAGTCAGCGTGGCAGATGTATTGTTACCTACCCTCACCACCTGGGGGCAGCCCGTCAGAATGTCCAGGATCCAGATGCAGAGGGAGGTGTTCAGTCCCAGTGTCCCGAGCTTGGTGATGAGCTTGAAGGGACTATGCTGTTTAACGCTGAGCTGTAGTCAATGAACAGCATTCTCACATAGGGATACCTCTTGTCTAGGTGGGAGAGAGCAGTGTGGAGTGCAATATATATTGTGTCGTCTCTGGATCTGTTGTGGCGGTATGTGTATTGAGGTGGGTCCAGGATGCCTGGGATGATGGTGTTGATGTGTGCCATGATCAGCCTTTCAAAGCATTTCATGGTTACAGATGTGAGTGCTATGGAACGATAGTTGTTTAGGCAGGTTAACTTTTGAGTTCTTAGGAACAGGAATAATGGTGCTGCTTGAAACATGTTGGGATTACAGACTGGGACAAGGAGATGTTGAAAATGTCCATGAAGACACTTGCCAGCTGGTCTGCGCATGCTCAGAGAATATACCCTGGTATTCCATCTGGCCCAGAATACTTGTGAGTGTTAACCTGTTGAAAAGTCTTACTCACATAAGCCACAGAGAGCGAGATCACACAGTCGTCCGGGACAGCAGGGGCTATCATGCCTGGCTCAGTGTTTGCTTCAAAACTAGCACAAAAGGCATTCAGCTCATCTGGGAAGTTTGCATCACTGGGCAACTCATGGCTGGGTTTCTCTTAGTAATCCGTAATAGTCCTGCCACATCTACACAATTTGTGGTGAGATGTAGAAAGCAGTGACGATTACAGATTAAAACCCTCTTGGTAGATAAAAAGGTCTGCTATTTACCATGAGGTATTCTAGTTCAGGTGAGTAAAAGCTTAAGACTTTCTTTACATTTAAAAAGTACACCAGTTGTTGTTTACAAAGAGGCTGTCACACCCTGACCTTAGAGATCCTTATTATTCTCTATGTTTGGTTAGGTCAGGGTGTGACTCGGGTGGGAAATTCTATGTTTTCTATTTCTTTGTTTTTGGCCGAGTGTGGTTCCCAATCAGAGGCAGCTGTCTATCGTTGTCTCTGATTGGGGATCATACTTAGGCAGCCCTTTTTCCCACCATTAGATTGTGGGGTCTTGTTTTCTGTTTAGTGTTTTCTCCTGACAGAACTGTGTGCTTTTGTTTTCACCTTTGGTAATTTTGTTTGAGTGTTTTTTTGAACATTAAATCATGAACACTTTCCACGCTGCGCTTTGGTCTCATTCCGACGACAGCCGTTAGAGGCACACCTCTCCTCCTTTGGTTTTGCCCAAGTCTGCTGTCTGGTCACAACAAAGCATGTAGAAACCCTTGAGTTTTACGTTCATAATGCCCATCAGTCAGGTTTCTGAAAGCATAGAATATTACAGATTTTTCACTCTCGAACAAAGCTCATCCATCTTGTTCTCAAGTGTCTGGACATTTGCCACTAAAATGGAGGGGAGTGCCGGATGATTTTCTCTGCGTCTGAGTCGAACAAGGACTCCAGCCCTCCTCCCGCATCTTCGCTTGTGGTGCTTGGGTAGCCGGATAATGGAGCAGGGTCCGGTGTAAACAGTCGGAGTTGAAGTAGGAGCCGAAATTGACGTCAAAGTCGAGGGTTAGTAGCTGTCGATTCGTAGTTCAAAAGTACTTGGCGGTCATAGGTGATAATGGTATGACCTTTCTGTACAAAAAAAAGTACAGATAAACATGAAAAAAGTCCCAAAATAGCCGGGTTGGAGCATGTAAGATGTGGACCATCTCTGTCGGCGCCATCGAATATGTACACAATTTAATATCTGTAGCTCAAACGGGTCAGGAGATATGCTTGTTCAAAGTTTTCAGTTGATTACTATAATGCACCCCTTGGGCCAATCTGTGTAATTGTCTTAATGCCGGATCTCTGTGGCAAGACACATCATTCAGTCAAGTTTCATCAAAATCGGGCCAGTGGTGTCTGAGATAGTCACATGCAATAACGTACACTACCGTTCAAAAGTTTGGGGTCACTAAGAAATGTCCTTGTTTTTGAAAGAAAAGCACATTTTTTGTCCATTAAAAAACATCAAATTGATCAGAAATACAGTGTAGACATTGTTAATGTTGTAAATAACTGTTTTATCTGGAAACGACAGATTTTTTTATGGAATATCTACATGGGCGTAGAGAGGCCCATTATCAGCAACCATCACTCCTGTGTTCCAATGGCACGGTGTGTTAGCTAATCCAAGTTTATCATTTTAAAAGGCTAATTGATCATTAGAAAACCCTTTTCCAATTATGTTAGCACAGCTGAAAACTGTTGTTCTGATTAATAAAGAAGCAATACAATTGGCCTTCTTTAGACTAGTTGAGTATCTGGAGCATCAGCATTTGAGGGTTCGATTACAGGCTCAAAATGGCCAGAAACAAATAACTTTCTTCTGAAACTCGTCAGTCTATTCTTGTTCTGAGAAATGGCTATTCCATGCGAGAAATTGGCAAGAAACTGACGATCTCGTACAACGCAGTGCACTACTCCCTTCAGAACAGCGCAAACTGGCTCTAACCAGAATAGAAAGCAGAGTGGTAGGCCCTGGTGCACAACTGAGCAAGAGGACAAGTAAATTAGAGTGTCTAGTTTGAGAAACAGACGCCTCACAAGTCCTCAACTGGCAGCTCCATTAAATCGTACCTGCAAAACACCGGTCTCAACGTCAACAGTGAAGAGGCGACTCCGGGATGCTGGCCTTCTAGGTAGAGTTCCTCTGTCTAGTGTCTGTGTTCTTTTGCCCATCTTAATCTTTTATTTTTATTGGCAAGTCTGAGATATGGCTTTTTCTTTGCAACTCTGGTGGAAATGGAAGAAGAACCAAACTCTCCCAGCTCACAAGGTGGCAATTCACAGGGATCTCGCAGTCTGCTCCTACCAATGGCGCACATGCACAGCATCACCCTGGATCATATGAACAGTGATGTCAGCATACAAGTTGCTGTGCGTCCCCCACGCTTCTGCAGCATCATCACACTGACTGTCTCCGAGGCCTCAATGACAATTTTGTGGAAGGAAATATCCTCCCATCTCCAGAAGCAGGCAATCCAAGTCTATGTCAAAGATCCAGGACTGCTGGTACAGCCAGTATTCCTGTTACTAGAAGGGACAGTCCCATACTTGACCTATGTTCCCTCAGCAAGCACCTCAGAGTCTATAAACTCAGAATGCTCACAAGCCACCAGCTATTACTTTTTTATATATCCATTTTAATTATTATTATACATTTTTTGTCATTTAGCATACACTCTTATCCAGAGTGACTTACAGTAGTGAGTGCATACATGTTCCTACTTTTTCTGCAATGGTCCCCTGTGGGAATCAAACCCACAACCCTGGCATTGCAAGCACCATGCTCTACCAACTGAGCCACATGGGACCACACATCCATGCTACTGTCCTATATTCAGTCTCTGGGCTTCATAAGAAACCATAAAAAGAGCTGTCTGACTCTCAGCACATTCCATTTCTGGGTCTTGAGCTAGACTCATTCGCGTCTCACGCTTTTCTATCCCCACGGAGGGTGTCCGGGTTCCGGCTCTGCTTAGCCAAATTTTGTCTGTGTCACACAGTCGGTTTTCGCCAGTGCCTATGCTTACTAGTGATGATGGCTTCTGTAATGAAAGTCCCCGTGGGGCTATTGTTGATACTGTGCTGAGTGCTAGCCACGCACCTGGCCACTCATCTGGACATATCTCGCAACCTAAACCAGTTGCTTCGGGTTTCCATGTGGTGGGACCCTCTGCTTTTGTCGGGCCGTCTTGTGCTGGTCAGAACCGCCAATATGTCAGTGGTGGTGCATCAACAGATGCAGAGAGTCTGTCTCTCTCCCTCCTAACCTTGGCTTGCTTTCTATTGCTGGGGAGCAGTTTGCACATGTTTTCGCTTTGGGCAACGCATGTCCCCGGTTTCCTCAACTCGGGTGCAAATCTTTTCTCTCTCAGGAGTGGAGGCTCAACCAGATATGGGTCATTTTCGGAAGGGCCTATGTACTGTAGATCTTTACGCATTGCGAGAAAATATGCAGTTTCTATTTTTCTTGATGAGGGACCCTAGTGCCCCTTTGGGAACGGACACTCTGGCGCACCAGTGGCCACACCCTCCTTTCCGCATTTCCGCCGGTAGTTCTGATTCAGCCCCCATTGGAGTGGGTGCTCCGGGAGGGCTTACCATTGATTCTTGTGGTTCCCTGTTGGCCCAGGCAGCCTTGGTTCGTGGATATCATTCACCTTTTAGGAGAGGACTTTGTTGCGCAGGGACCTGTTGTCCCAGGCGCACAGGCAGGTTTGGCAAGCGAAGCCAGAGATTTGTTTCCTGAGGGCCAATCGATGGCTAGAGGTTTACCTCCAAATGTTATTGCTACCATTTAGTCTGCTAGGGCGCCCTCTGCAAGAGGGCTGTATGTGTATAAGTGGCAAGCATTTGAGCTCTGGTGCCAAAATAAAAGACTTGTTCCTTTTCAGTGCTCTGTGAGGGACATCCTCTTTTCAAACATTCCCCACTTTAAAAGTGTACATGGTTGCTGTCTCAGCGTGTCATGTGGGAATTGACAGAAACTCACAGGGGCTCACCCCCTGGTGGTGTGGTTCCTGAAAGGTGTACATCATCTCGGACCAGTCTCTAAACCTATTGCACCCACATGGGACTTGCCGCTGGTTTTGCAGCCCCCTTTGAGCCTCTGGAGTTGGTGGCACTGAAGATCCTCTCCTACAAAGCCTCTCTGCTCATGGCTTTAGCTAAACTTGTTGGGGACCTCCACGCGTTTTCCGTACACTATTCCTGTAGTTCACCTCGGGCGACTCTAAGGTGACGTTGCGTACAAATGCTGTCTTCGCCCTGAAACTCATGGCTATGTCCTCCTTAGCTTTTGAGCTATTTCCCTTTTCGCCTTCTCCTTTTGCTTCAAAAAAAGCAACAGAGATTACGTGCCCTGTGTCTGATGCGAGCTTTACGCATGCACATAGTACGGACCTGGGATATCTGGTTATGTGACCAACTTTTTGTCTGTTTTGCTAATCCAGGTCGCGGCAGAACGCTCTCTAAGTAGCGTCTCTCCCACTAGATTGTGGAGGCTATCTTCCTGGCATATAGCAGCGAGGTTCAAGGGTTACCTAGAGGTGTAGGCGCTCACTCCACTAGGGGTCTGGCAGTGTCTTGGGCGTTGTCTAAAGGGTTGACTATAGGAGATATGTGGTGCGGCGAGTTGGGCATCACCACACACTTTTGTGAGGCTTTATCTCTTTGATGTTACTGCTCCCAGTATAGCACACAGTATGCTTTCGGTTGAGATAGGGGAAACTCAGTAGGTGCCGTGTGCGCAATACCCAGACTTCTGCATCTGGCGGAGTTAGGTCTGGGTGGTCTGCCATGAGCCATTTCATTTAGTATCCGTTGGGGTCAGCTTGCGGCGTGATTATATTTCCCCATAGTATGTTGTCCCAACGTTTACTAACTGAAAGGGAACGTAACGTTATGACTATAACTACTGTTCCCTGAAGGAGGGAAACAAGGTACAACACCTGTTCCTCGGCTCGGTGAAGAGTGGTATTAAATTGAAGGAATAAATCCGAGCATCAGCTTATCACCTGTGGAAGACGGGGCTTCCTTCGAGGTGCAAATTTCATTGGCCTTTGTCAGGCGTGATTGTAGATCTTTCAACCGAAGTCCTGAGAGTGAGACTCCCCATAGTATGTTGTATCTTGTTTCCCTCCTTCAGGAAACAGTAGCTATAGTCATAACGTTACATTATCTTTACAGAGACAGAAGTCAGCTCGAGCGGGGATGTGGTAGACTGTAACTCACTTGTGAGTTGTGATCAAGTCTCTTCCTCAGACAAAGATGTTTTGTGGTCAAACTCCTTCAGAGAAATGTGGAAATAACAGTATGTTGGATATTTGTCACAAATGAGATTGCCAGAAACTGTTATTATCAACATACTGTCTTAGTCATGGTTAGTCATGAAGCAAGCATGACTCACTTTCATGTTTTGACTACTTTCCACAAAGACCACCTCCTGCCAAGATATAAAGCAACGGTAAAAAAACAGCAGCATATGTCTGTG
Organism: Salvelinus namaycush; assembly: GCF_016432855.1. Lineage (NCBI taxonomy): Eukaryota > Metazoa > Chordata > Actinopteri > Salmoniformes > Salmonidae > Salvelinus > Salvelinus namaycush. The sequence goes on from NC_052308.1 coordinate 48,947,926, forward strand.
CTATCTGTGGAATGCCGCACACTGTAATCAAGAGCTTTCCACTTGGCACAACATGTCTACTTTGTCTTGCGGTGGGTGAGAATGAGAGCCCCAGGGTACGAGAAGGAGAAACGCGGTAACAAGGCAAGTCAATTAGCATAGAAGGCACTCAAAACCCCAACAGCGTTTTCTTTATTTAGTTCTGTCTTTTGTGTCTCTCCTTCTTTCTCTATACTCCACCCACACCCTTTTCTTACCTCTCTTTCTCTGATGATCCAACACTCACCTTTTCTTTGAGCTAGTCGGCCCTAGGGTTGCAAAGCTACCGGTAATTTACCAAAGTTACCAGAATATTCAGTAATTTTGGTAATTAACCGGTAATCTATGGTAACTTTGGTAATTTATGCTTCAATAACTTTGAAAAAATATATTCATATATGGTAATCGTTTTTATATATATATATCTGTCCATATTGTCCATGAGTTTATATTAAATAGACCATATGGTTCAAGAGAAAATAGCCCAATTAATGACAAAAGCATCTAATCATTAATGGCATTATTCTCAGTTAGCTCTGACACTTTTCTAACTATTGCATTTTTTCACAACTGTCATCAGTTTAGCGACAAAACATTTACAACATTTACATAACGACATAGTAAAAAAAAAATGAAGTGTGTAATTTTTTCAAATATATTTCATGCTGAAACCCTTATATTAAACACCAATGCTATTCACTAACTTGATAGTTTATATTTAGGATATTATTTTACAACTTTGTCATTTTCTTTTTATTCTAAAACCATCTTATTTTATATATTTTACATGAGATAATTACAGACGCCGGTGGTAATCTCAAGTACCCCAAATAGGCCACTAAAACATTTGAAATTACAAAAATTCTTGTAGTTTACTGGTAAACATCGAAAGTTTCCAGTATTATACCCTCCCTTTGCAAACATAGACAGCCCCCACCTGGGATGTGCTTTTGTCAGAAAACATATGCAGAGCCTCCCTTGTTCCACCAGAACAATTGAAATAGCTCTTAGCAAAGTCCCCACTTCCCCCCTTCATTCTTTCCTTCCCCCTCCTGAGCACTAGGAATCGACAGGCTACACTTGCATGCTAAGCCACTTGTAGATGCAGTATTTAGAGCTGTAACCTACATCTCGTACATCAGGTGCATTATCCACCTTATAGACATTATGTCATTATCATATCTAAAAAGCCACAGTGAATCTTTGGGTAAAGGAAAGACAAGCAATATACATTATCTGTTTGGGAAAGACAACACCAAAAAGTGTAGAAAAAGTATGTTCATCCTGCCTTAGTCCTAGACAGTAAATAAATTATGCTTATATCCGGGGGGGATATGAGGCTATAAATATATTTTATCCAATAAAAAACACTAACCCCAGGACCTCTTGTCACCAATGCCAGTACACAGGGAGCATGCCTGGCTGAATTTGATAAGTTTCCACGTTTCTCAACATTCTATTGGCATGAGGGCAACAGGGAGACCGTGGGTGGCACACTAAAAGCGTTTCAAGCTAATTATCTATCTGGACAAAGATCAAACACCCCACAGTGGAAATTACATTCAATGTTTATGCAGAGCTGGGCCTCTGAAATGCCAAGAATCTCCTTGCAGGTGGTACGGGAGGAAAAGAAATAGGGACAATATCTAATTGAAAAGATATAAAAGGTGCTTTAAGGGTTTAGAAAGTGCCCTAAGATGTGCCATTTCATAAACTCAATAAATACATTTACCAGCGGGAAAAACAATATTCATACAACGTCATTACAACCAGAAAGTGGTTGAAATGATGTCAGAATGTCATTTTGACGTTATTTAAACTATTTTCTGCTCCCTGGGTTAAATATTCATTCCAAAAGGAGTGCCTTCCTTGGCTCATGCATGATACTGAATTTTAAGAAACAAGTCTGTCTAAATTCAAGATATTCAATCTGAATCCAATGGACATCCTCTCAGCTGCATAATTTTAACATATGAATTCTAGAACACTGCCTAGAACACATTTCTTCTTCTGATAGAGAAAACAACAAATAGAGACTGAAGAACAGAGAGAAAAGAAAACAATGGGCTGGACATGCCAGGAGATGAGTTTGGATTGGTCTGCCATGTAGCAGGCTTCTGTCTGTAACATGAGCTGTTCAGTATGTGTTGATAGTCCTTACTACCGCGCAGTTTTTGAAAGATATAACGTTAGCCATCGAGAACTACCAAAGTTTTGCTACTTTTCTCAACAACATTGATGCCCTGGATTTAGCAGGTGCTATCGACATATCTGGTGGAAAAAGTGCTAGGCTACTTTCTGCACACGCCACGGTCAGTGTGTGAACCGGAGTTGCTTGACACAACACGGACCAAACAAAATGTAGCTACAAACAAAACCTGAGTTAAATGGTTCCAATCTGCCGTGAAGCGTTCATCCATGTATACCGGTAAGAATCTAGCTACAATTTCAAATATATGTTTCTAATTCAGTCAGAAAGTAGTTTTTATTGCAATTTAAAGCATACTGTTAGTTAGCTAGTGAACGTTAGCCTGCTGGCTCGCTAGCTAACGTTACGTGTATGATATATGGAGTAATATTATTTGAATCAGAAATACATTTTCATAGCTAGTTATAGCCTAATGTTAGCTAGCAAACATTGAACCTATACCACTCCCTCTTCAAATTAGGGCTAATTGGAAAAGCTGTTCAAAAGAGGACATTGTATTATTTCTTTGTACTCCCTGACGAAGGCCATGCAGCCGAAACGCGTCGGATTTTTAAAACTTTGTTTCTATTGAACATGCCATACAAATGAACATGCCATACAGTGCAGAAATATTTTTAGACATGGAGGTACGCCAGAGAGGGATCGAGAATGGGAAGTGGGGAAGACATACAAGCAGCGCAAGGGTTTTAATCTGACTCTTATCGGGGCAAGAGGTGCTCGAGATGTGGAGTGGAATTACAGTGGAATTGAAGAGCCCTGTGTGTGCGCGCTTGCGCAGTACATTTTGTGAAGAAATGGGTCGGGGGACAAGGACAGAGCAACATCGATCAAGTGTACCTGACAAATGAGAAATATGGCATTTTATTTTAATATTCAATCTTTGAGATCTTTTACACCAAGTTGATATACCAAGTGCTTATAAGCAATGTTAGCTTCACCTGTGTTTTTGTTTAGGGGAAGGGAGAAACTTGAGAGATACTGTGTTTAATATTCAATCTGGAAATATTTATGCCAAGTGCTGTTAACTTTACTTGTGTTTTCATCTAGGGGAGCTGGGGAGGGGAGACACTTGGGAAGCGATGGACTGTGTGGAAGGAATGAATATGGTTGGCAAATGAATCGCTGTCACCTTCCTCAGCAGCTAGTTTAACTGGCTGCTAGCAGCTCATACATCTCAATAAACAATGATGGCAGGTTGTTCCTCCTTTTAAATTGGTATTTGCTCTGATTTAATTCATTTGGGGAACGTGAGACAATCCTCTTGGCCATGGGATATTTAATTATATAGAGGATAATAAATAATGTGTAGGGATGCACGGCACCATGGACCAATTAAATAAAACTTGCCTTGAGTTGCCCAATGACATTGGTGTGTCACCTGCCACCATGCAGTCCTAGGGTCACAACAGTATTTGAAATCTTTCAAAAATACTACGTGGTTCTCGATTGAACTTGCCTGATGCAAGAGAACGTTTGAAATAGTCAGAAAACATGTTAACCTTGCCTATCTGGCACTACGACCAGACCCGAGCTGATGCTCAAAGTAATTTGACAGACTTCAGATCCTGTTTAAAACCAGGTCTGACCGCCACACACAGCAAACAGCCCACGGATTTTTAAAGCAGAACCATCTCCAACTAATGTGCTTCACCACCCAAAGTCACCCACACAGGAACAAAAGTCTCCTCTCCATAGCAACCCAGCCAGCGCAATGCATGCAGTTCCGCCAGAACTACACTGAAAATAAACAGACCTGGGTTCAAATACTATTTAAAATAATTGAAAAGACTTTAGCTGGGCTTGATTGAGCTTGTCTATTGCAAACGAACCAATAGAAAAATCCCAAAAGCGTGAGCCCCACCCACCTGGCACTCTAAGCAGGCTAAAGCAAGCGCTCAAAGTATTTGAGAGATTTCGAATAGTATGTGAACCCAGGTCTGAAAATAAATACAAACCCAGAGTATAGCCTACACACACACATTGCAGAGACGCTGCCTGTCAGATCAAAACCCACCAACCTGCCGCAATGCCAAAAACTCACCGGTACTTCAAAGACTCACATTTCACACTGAGATTAAGATTTTGATTGAAATTTTTTCGGAATCAAAACCACACAAACTCAAATTTGTTAATCAGAAACCCATGGAAACAAAGAACGCAGGGAGGGAGGGCCACTATAGTTCATAGGCTTTATAATGAGGGAGAGAGAGAGCGAGCCAAAATCAGGTCTGTTAACTTGTGGGTTGGTGAGTGTTGGATTGATCAAAGCTATGAGGCCATGCCAGTTTGCTGTACTGTACTGAGTGGAACGAAAGGAACAACAGAGGAACATCAAGAGTCGCTCTACATTTGGCCTTTAAATATTTCATCAGATAGACTGTGTGCGTGTGAATGGGTGTTGCTTTCCTTCAAATTAACTTAAACTTTAAATTAACTTAAAATTAATTTGTGAATGTTTTGGTATTGGACTTTGGTGCTGTTGTGCAGCTGGCATGGCACTGGCATAAGCTTGTCTTTGATGGCTGTGGTTTATGGAACGTGCAGCCTTGCTTTGTGTTGTCAGTTATTACGTTTCCCCAGAGTCTCTGTTTTTTCCAAAGCTTGGAAGATGGGAAGTTAATTACTGTACAGCTGTGGGGCTTGAAGATTCTTCCCCGAGTCTTTCCATCATATCTGGTGTTGTAGTGTTGACTATCATTAAATGTCAAGACTGTTTGTTATCAAATCATTTCTCTATGTGTAATTCAACGAATCACGGAATAGTAATTAACTAGGAAGTCGGGGCACCACAGATTTTTTTTTATACAGTTTCAATTTCCAGAATATAACTCTTCAGATATTTTGTTATCTTATCGATCACAGTCTTCTATTAATGTACTATTACCTCAACGTCACAAACCCTTGGATATCTGCACGAATCCTGTCATAAATCATGAATCAGCAATATACAAATTGTCTTTGTAAATAAATAATTAACTAAATAATCACACAGAATTGCATAAAAACACACACAATTAGGTCATACATTGGTTACTGACATGACACTGAAAAGTCCCTAGTGGGCTAAGCCGATATGACGGCTTGGTAGTCAAAGGAAAGGGGTGGGGACAGTTCAAGAGCGGGAAACTCAGAGGATTCACTGTAATACAGTTGATAACTCCACTCATGAAATGGTAATACTTTTAACATGAACAGCCGTATATTTGAAAATCAATTGCAATTTACATATTTACGTGTGTACGCCTTTGCTGTCCCTCTCTGCGATCGCGGGTCTGTTTGCTGGATAGTCAGTCGACCAAAAGCCTCTGGTTTGTCCACTAGAGATCAAAGTCTGTTGGAGTTGTAGATTGTTATAATTAATACTTCAGAGCACCATTCGGAAATGTTCTTAGATCGGATGCGTTTACCAGACTAAAGTATTTAAACAGCTGCAGCCTGAATAGTTGTTCTTTAGTTTGTAGATTTCTTAGCCATTTCAACGTGGGAATGATCTCCACATTCTTTGGTCTTGTCCTTTGGTAGAGTTGCCAACCATTTCAACATGTAGCGACAGTGTCACGACTTCCGCCGAAGTTGGCTCCCCTGCCTGTTTGGGCGGTGCTCGGCGGTCGTCGTCACCGTCCTACTAGCCGCCACCGATCCCTTTTTCGTTTGTCTGTTTGTTTTGTCTTATTAGTTTCACCTGTGTTTCTGTTGTTTTCGTAAATGAGCTTCCCTATATTTAGTAGGTAGACCCGCCCTTGTTTTGTGCGGGATTGTCTTTATGTTACGTGTGTGTGTTTTAGGTAGAGGTGTATTATTTTTTCTATTTACTTGGTACCCTGTGTTTTGGGTTATCAAGTTGTTCTCTGCGCCCTGGATGTTTGGGCTTATCATTTTTTGTGCATTAGTAAAAGGAATATTTTTTCCAAGTGGATCTCTCTCTGCGTCTGATTCCTTCACCCACCTAGTCCTGCGTGACAGAATCCCGCACCCAAACAAATGGAGCAGCCGCATCTCCTCTCCCATCGATGGAGGAAAGGGTCCTCCATCATACCAGTGTTCTCCACAGGATTGGGTCAGCTATGGACCAAATGATGGAGAGGATGGATCGATGGGAGAGGAGTGGCCTTCCCACCTCATCTCCAGCACCCCCTCCTCCAGCACCTCCTGTTCCTGCTACCGCATCCGGCTCCGGGGCTCTTCGGCTGGCGCTCCCACGGGAGTATGATGGAACGGCGGCTGGGTGTCAGGGTTTCCTTCTCCAACTGGAACTTTACCTGGCGACCGTTCGTCCTACTCCCTCCGGAGAGGAGAGCGTGAGCGCCCTCGTCTCCTGTCTGACTGGACGGACGAGCTCTCGAGTGGGCCAACGCAGTGTGGAATGGCCCAGACTCGGCGAGGGATCATTACCCTGAGTTCACCCGCCGATTCCGAGCTGTGTTTGACCACCCACCAGAGGGTCGTGTGGCGGGTGAACGGCTGTTCCACCTGCGTCAGGAGACGAGGAGTGCACAGGACTTTGCCCTGGAGTTCAGGACCTTGGCCGCAGGAGCAGGGTGGAACGACAGGGCCTTAATAGACCATTTCCGATGTAGCCTTAGGGAGGACGTCCGCAGGGAGCTAGCGTGTCGGGACACCACCCTCACGCTGGATGAACTCATTGACATGGCCATCCGTCTCGACAACCTGCTGGCTGCCCGCGGACGTTCGGAACAGGTCCTGTCGTTTCCACCTCCCAGCCCTCCTGCTCCTATCCCTATGGAGTTAGGGGGGGCAGCGTCGAGGGGGACCGGAGGAGGAGTGTCCTCCTGCACCAGTTGTGGTCGGCGAGGGCACACGGCCGACCGGTGCTGGAGGAACTCGTCTGGGAGTCGGGAGGGCAGGCGGAGCACTACTCGATCACCCCAGGTGAGTCAGCACCAGACTTACCCAGAGCTTCCTGTCGGTCATATGTATGTGTTAACCTCTTTCCCCGGGTTTTCTCCCTCTCTACAGCATAAGGCGCTAGTCGATTCAGGCGCAGCTGGGAATTTCATAGATCGGGGGCTCGCGTTAAGGCTAGGGATTCCCCTTGTGTCGTTAGACCTACCTTTCCCCGTGCACTCCTTAGATAGCCGACCATTAGGGTCAGGAATGGTCAAGGAGGCCACGGTACCACTGGACATGGTAACGCAGGGTAGTCATAAGGAGCAGATTAGTCTGTTCCTTATCGACTCACCTGCGTTTCCAGTGGTGTTGGGAATTCCCTGGCTAGCTCAGCACAACCCGGTGATTTCCTGGCGACAGGGGGCTCTTAAGGGGTGGTCAGAGGAGTGTTCAGGCAGGTGTATAGGAGTTGCCGTTGGTGCGACTACGGTGGAGAGTCCAGACCAGGTTTCCACCGTGTGCATTCCCTCTGAATATGCCGATTTGGCTATCGCCTTCAGTAAAAAGAAGGCGACCCAATTACCACCCCATCGTAGAGGGGACTGCGCGATAAACCTCCTGGAGAACGCTGCACTTCCTAGGAGTCACGTGTATCCTTTGTCCCAGGAGGAGACAGTAGCTATGGAGACATATGTTACTGAATCACTGGGACAGGGATACATTCGGCCCTCCGCATCACCTGTCTCCTCGAGCTTCTTTTTTGTGAAGAAGAAAGATGGTGGTTTACGCCCGTGCATTGATTATCGAGGTCTAAATTCCATCACAGTGGGGTTTAGTTACCCACTACCTCTCATCGCTACGGCGGTGGAATCATTTCACGGGGAGCGCTTCTTCACAAAATTGGACCTGAGGAGTGCGTATAATCTGGTGCGTATCCGGGGAGGAGATGAGTGGAAAACCGCATTTAGTACTACATCTGGCCATTATGAGTACCGCGTCATGCCATATGGGTTGAAAAATGCTCCAGCTGTCTTTCAATCCTTCGTAGATGAGATTCTCCGAGACCTGCTCGGGCAGGGAGTGGTAGTGTACATCGATGACATCTTGATCTACTCCGCCACACGCGCGGCGCATGTGTCTCTGGTGCGTAAGGTACTTGGGTGACTGCTGGAGCATGACCTGTATTGCAAGGCGGAGAAATGTGAGTTCTTCAAACAGGCCGTTTCCTTCCTGGGTTATCGTATTTCCACCTCCGGGGTGGTGATGGAGGATGACCGCGTTACAGCCGTGCGTAATTGGCCGACTCCGACCACGGTGAAAGAGGTGCAGCGGGTTTTAGGGTTTGCCAATTACTACCGGAGGTTTATCCGGGCTTTTGGTCAGGTGGCTGCTCCCATTACCTCACTGCTGAAGGGAGGACCGGTGCGCTTGCGTTGGTCAGCAGAGGCGGACAGAGCTTTCAGTCGTCTGAAGGAGCTGTTCACCAATGCGCCCGTGTTGGCGCATCCGGACCCCTCTTTAGCGTTCATAGTGGAGGTGGACGCGTCCGAGGCGGGGGTCGGGGCCGTGCTGTCCCAGCGCTCGGGCGTACCACCCAAGCTCCGCCCTTGTGCCTTCTTTTCGAGGAAGCTCGTTCCGGCGGAGCGAAACTATGACGTGGGGGACCGGGAGTTGTTAGCTGTAGTCAAGGCTCTGAAGGTGTGGAGACATTGGCTTGAGGGGGTGAAACACCCTTTTCTCATCTGGACTGACCATCGTAATCTCGAGTACATCCGGGCAGCGAGGAGACTAAATCCGCATCAGGCTAGATGGGCCATGTTTTTCACCCGGTTTCAGTTCACCATCTCGTACCGACCAGGCTCCCAAAACACTAAAGCCGACGCGCTGTCCCGCCTCTATGATACCGAGGAGTGGTCCGTTGAGCCAACTCCCATCATTCCACCTTCATGTCTCGTGGCACCGGTGGTATGGGAGGTGGACGCGGAGATAGAGCAGGCCCCCCCTAACTGTCCAGCGGGGGCTCAGTACGTGCCGGGGGGGGTCCGGGATAAGCTAATCCGTTGGGCTCATACTCTCCCCTCCTCGGGTCATCCTGGCATCGAGAGGACAGTGCGGAGTCTTAGAGGGAGATACTGGTGGCCCACGTTGGCTAAGGACGTGAGATTTTATGTCTCCTCCTGCTCGGTGTGCGCTCAGAGCAAGGCTCCTCGGCACTTGCCTAGAGGGAAGTTACAGCCCCTCCCCGTTCCACAACGGCCGTGGACACACTTATCGGTGGACTTTCTTACCGATCTTCCCCCGTCCCAGGGAAGTACTACGATCCTGGTCGTTGTGGATCGGTTTTCTAAGTCCTGCCGTCTCATCCCGTTGCCCGGTCTCCCTACTGCCCTGCAGACTGCGGAGGCCTTGTTTACCCATGTCTTCCGGCACTATGGGGTGCCTGAGGACATCGTTTCTGATCGGGGCCCCCAATTCACGTCCAGAGTTTGGAGGGCGTTTATGGAGAGACTGGGGGTCTCGGTCAGCTTGACCTCGGGTTTTCACCCCGAGAGTAATGGGCAGGTGGAGCGCGTAAACCAGGATGTGGGCAGGTTTCTGCGGTCATATTGCCGGGACCGGCCTGGTGAGTGGGCGAGGTATGTTCCTTGGGCTGAGCTCGCTCAGAACTCCCTCCGCCACTCCTCAATGAACATGTCCCCGTTTGAGTGTGTGTTAGGTTACCAGCCGGTCCTGGCCCCATGGCATCAGAGCCAGACCGAGGCTCCTGCGGTAGAGGAATGGGTACAGCGCTCCAAGGACACCTGGAAAGCCGTCCAGGAATCGCTAAGGTTAGCGGGACAACGGCAGAAGAGGAGCGCTGACCAGCACCGCAGTGAGGCCCCCGTGTTCACACCGGGGGACAGGGTCTGGCTCTCGACCCGAAACCTGCCTCTCCGCCTGCCCTGTCGGAAGCTGGGGCCGCAGTGTGTGGGGCCGTTTAAAGTCCTGAGGAGAATAAACGAGGTGTGTTATAGGTTACAACTTCCTAGGTATTACCGTATTAACCCCTCGTTTCATGTGTCTCTCCTCAGGCCGGTGGTGGCTGGTCCCCTGCAAGAAGGTGAGGTGCCTGATGTCCCTCCGCCCCCTCTGGAGATCAAGGGGTCCCCGGCGTACACAGTACGTGGCATTCTGGACTCGAGACGCCGGGTGAGGGGCCTACAGTACCTCGTGGACTGGGAGGGGTACGGTCCGGAGGAGAGATGCTGGGTTCCGGTGGGGGACAATTTGGATCCTTCTCTACTGAGAGACTTCCACCGCCTCCACCCGGATCGCCCTGCACCTCGCCCTCCGGGTCGTCCTCGAGGCCGGTGGCGGCGCGCTGTGGGAGCCGCGCGTCAGGAGGGGGGTACTGTCACAACTTCCGCCGAAGTTGGCTCCCCTGCCTGTTCGGGCGGTGCTCGGCGGTCGTCGTCACCGTCCTACTAGCCGCCACCGATCCCTTTTTCGTTTGTCTGTTTGTTTTGTCTTATTAGTTTCACCTGTGTTTCTGTTGTTTTCGTAAATGAGCTTCCCTATATTTAGTAGGTAGACCCGCCCTTGTTTTGTGTGGGATTGTCTTTATGTTACGTGTGTGTGTTTTAGGTAGAGGTGTATTATTTTTTCTATTTACCTGTGTTTTGGGTTATCAAGTTGCGCCCTGGATGTTTGGGATTATCATTTTTTGTGCATTAGTAAAAGGAATATTTTTTCCAAGTGGATCTCTCTCTGCGTCTGATTCCTTCACCCACCTAGTCCCGCGTGACAGACAGCTTCCATGATTTCTGGTTTCTGGTAGTTTGAACCACTTCACACAACAGCGTCACCCGGCATGTTTTTGTCTAGAGGAGTAGCCATTTCAATGTGGAGACCCTGTCCCAGCGGTATCTTGACTCTAGTTTAAATTGCCAACCATTTCAACATGTAGCAACAGCTCCATATTTTGTGGTCTAATGTACATTTGGTCACGAGTGGTTTTATACACTGTGGAAGATGCCTGATGTTCCATGATGCCTGATGTAATGTCTGGGCTCACGGGGGAGTGGCCACTGACTAGTTAAAACCTTATTTCTAAACAAGTATCTTGTTTAGAAGGCCAACATCACATTACATCTTCTCACAAATAGTTTCATATTCAACCATATACAGTATTTTATACAACCATCAGATGCAAACCCCATAATTGAGAAGTGTACACAACCAAAGACAGTAATGTGTGTTTCCGGTCCTTCATGAGATCACCAAATGAAACAACCTCGACATGACTGTCCCTTAAGTGTCCACGAACCACTCCAACATTCTCAAAAATATAAATATTGTTTAATATTGTTTAAACTCATAATAGAGGATTATGAGTTTTGGCAAGAAGACTGCCTTTTGTTCTCCATAGGCTCTCTCACTCAATACTCCATGGCAGTGAAAAGAGTTTCTACTAGGAATTTATGACAGTTGTAAAACTTGGGGTGGGAGAGAGAATGAGAGAGGGAGGGAGCCACGATATACACCCAAAAGGGCCACGTCGTGACACTGGGAAAGAAGGAGGAACTCCTGACGTACTCGAGTGTAAAGAGCAACTACAAATACGGCCTTGATGCAGTCTTAACATATTCAAACCTATTTGAATTTCTAATGGGGAAGGCAGAGGGAGACCTTTCTTTTTTCTATAGGGTGTCATTTAAAACTAGAAGAGGTGGAGATAAATTAAGGATGAAACACGGTGTGGTCTGTGTGTGTGTGGCTTAAATCTCCCAGGTCCAACATAAATTACACTAATGACCACCTGGCACACTGAGTGGGCATGCTCCCGTCAACCCCCCCAAAGCTCGCGCTGTGACTGGTTACAAGAGACATAATATGCCCTATGGCTCTATCAACATCAAGCATACCTGAGACATGATTGCACTCACAGAGGCATTAATAACCATAACATATTCACGCAGGGGGAGTTGTTCTCTGAAGTCTAGTAACCAGGCACAAACCAGAAATCCTATATTGTGTTTGTGCGTGTGTGCAGAGATGCTGATTAGATTTTCGGAGAGCAGCAAGCACTTCAGTCAAAGTCGGCAGGGGGTTGACAACAGGCTACAACTATAAACACATTTAATAGACATACTGTTGGTGGTCCTGTGGGTTGAAATGGCTAAATGTTTGCCCTGTTATTGTTAGGAGTTATGCTGGCGTATGGCAGTGGTGGTGGGTTCCCCTAGTAATCCCCTGCCTTTGAATACCACCAGGCTCTCTTTGTCCCTTTACTTGAGATCTGAAAGCAGATAATCGCACTGTCTGATGTCATTTTAGAGAACAGAATGGAAAAGATGAAACAGTTTATCCCGACTGAAATGTTGGTGATAGAGACAGAAGGAGACATTATGCACTCTCAGTTGCCATAGAAACATGCACATCAAGTCAGAGGAATAATAATATGTTTTGTGTGTGTGTGTGTGTGTGTGTGTGTGTGTGTGTGTGTGTGTGTGTGTGTGTGTGTGTGTGTGTGTGTGTGTGTGTGTGTGTGTGTGTGTGTGTGTGTGTGTGTGTGTGTGTGTGTGTTGCTGCCATCAATGTGTGGTGTAGTGTGGTCTCTACTGTGATCAATACCTCTCTCTCTCTCCCTGCCTTGGTCCCTCTTATCATCACACTCCATGGGAGTGTGAGTCTTTGCATGGTAGGACACACAGAAACATACACACACACGGTCAAACACTCTTTCAGTCAGCACCAGTCAACCAGTATTTGCTAGTTATCTCCCAACATAGTGACATAGAGCCAGAACTGACAGAAAATGTGTGTCAAGACAGCATTTGCCCCAGTACTTTTCAATCTGGTGTGGCACTGCCACAACACTTTCAAAGCAGCAGAAACAAACGCGTTTACCAGACATGTTCATTAGTTCACTTCATAGAAAAATGTAGAAAAGTGTTTTGCTGTGGAAAAGAAAGCAGGCGTGTATTTTTTTTACATTTCAGCCCGTTTGCCTCTTTTCTCAGGTGAATACAACCCTGACCCTGGGATTTTACGCGGTAATTCTCAGTTGTATTCACTTGTCAGTTACAGTGGGCTCCTAGCTACAGGCAACAGAGCCTCATTAACCACACCTCTCAACAACTATGTCTGGTCGCATCAGCACCTCGTTGTTTGACTGCACTCTGCACTTGGTTTCTTTCTTCGCCCACACTCCTCTCCGGTCTGTGGAATCTGACTTTGTGGCTGTGTTATCTAGTGGAAAACCCTGCCTGCCTCGTTGCCTGCCTCGTTGCCTGCCTCGTTGCCTGCCTCGTTGCCTGCCTCATGAGAGCGCAAACACACAGTTTAGACGTCCTCTAAAACTATCTAGAATGATCCAATCTATAGCAGCTAACACACTACTAAAGTTAGCTTTAGTGTACCCCATTCATAGATGCTAACTACTTTAGAGCTTTTTTACAAAAGTATCTTCTGACCGGGGGAGTTTTGTTAAGAGCCCTGATGCTTGCTCTAAACATTAACACGCATCATTGTGGTACTGTTTTGGAAACATAAGAAATGCATCTTTCATATCAGCTTGTTTGAGAAAGACATAAGGAAGACATATGCCGCCACCTGTGCTAATTAGCTATCTAGCGTGCTCCAAACACCTGTGTGTAAGCTAACTGGGGAGGAAGTGTAGTTTGTCAACTGAAGGCACACACAGTGTATGGATCTGTGCAAAACGCAATTCTTTTCATTTTTTTCAATAATATTTCTCACTGACATGGAAGATAAGGGGCCATTTAAAACCGTTAAAACACAGCGTCGGAATTGTAGGCAAATGTGGGCGAATGTAATGGATAAGGGTTTTTCGACAGCCATCTTTAGAGCAGCCTAGCTAGATAGCTAACATTAGCTAGCTAGGATGATGCAATCATGCAGTCAGCAGTTAACATTAATAATTTAGACTCACTGAATAAATGTGTTTGGTACAGGATAAAGAAGATGAAATGATCTGCTGCTGCTACCCAAGGCCAAGGGATACTGAAGTTCCTGAAAAGGTTAGTCAGCCAGTTTGTTAGTCCAGTAATGTTCATTGGCATATTATTTTATTTCCACTGCTGTTTGTGACGCACATCTCACTGTCTTAAAAGTGAAAAGAAATACAAATTCTGCCACAGAGCAGTCTACACAGACTATATGAACACATTTGTCCAACCATAACAGATGGATGGCTAATGCAGAAAGAGAGAATTGATGGATTCTAGCACCACCATAACTTTAAAAAATACAGAAACAGGCAGCCACCATGGAGTCAGTCTTTTTCAACTAGCGAGCGCATAGTGACACCTATTGATATGAACTGGCAATGCAGGTTTGATTAGAATAGTGCAATAGAATGAGTGACAATCAATAAAATCATGAATGATTGAATATATGGATTTTACAGCCAATCAGTTCCTACAGTGAGCTCCAGGGAACCAACCTCTGGTGAGCCAGATGGAGACCAGGACAACAACATTTGTTGACTTGTCTACTGTGTATAGTGTTAAATGTAACTCTGCCTTTTTACAACGTCTACTGTGTATAGTGTTAAATGTAACCCTGCCTTACATTGCAGAAGAGCACTGAAATCAGATGAAAAAACACGACACTCGCCAAATAGTTGCCCCCCTTAAAGCAGGGCAGTGTGAACAGAATTGTCTCATTGAGCAAACACTTCTACAGTATAAATGGTAATAGCAGAGCTCATCCCCACCACCAATTACATGTAAAATGTAGATCATACAAATAGGATATGTAATTGTACTTAAACTAACAGGACTGAGGTTGCTGTATGCAGGGTTGCATCGTGTAGGGTTTGCAGCTGTAATTAAAAATATACTCATACAGTATGTCATCACTATTGTGTTAAATTATTAATTCCAGTCAATAATTTTGGATTAAAAAGGCATTGGTCGCCTAGCCACCTGAAGTGTAAATATAAACCAAATTTGATCACATTCACATTCTCAGAACACAAATAACTGTGCCTATTTTAAAAACGTGATGTTACATTTCCCCTGGCCCAGATGGGATAAGAGCGCATAGGCTTCCCTAGGCTACCTGCAGCTATGGTTGTTATCAGTAGGCTACAGTTAATCAGACTGAAGCACAGACTAATTGTGCATGTTGATATTTTGATGGCGGGTAATGAGCTTCCATATAAAACAGCTCCTCTCCTCACTCCTCACTTATACCCACGTTTTCAGTCGCAATTTGCTTTTACCACATGTAATGATTTGCATGATATTGATACAAATTAAGCATGGTTTGTTGTAATGTTATAAGCTAGGCCTATTATACTTTTATATTTTGTATGAGAGGGTTAATCGCACATTTTTGATAGGCTGACGTTACTTGAAGAAGACACGCTGCTATAGCAACTCTGTGCTCTTGTCTTAAAGCTCAAATGTAATGAGTGTAGCCTGCAGCTGAGAAAATACACCCTTTAATTGTCTGCACATACATGCTTATGCATCGTTGCATTATTCAAGTGTAATATATTTTAGAAGAAAAGTTTGTCATTGTTGAATAGTTTGTGCTTACTGGCTAGTAGTGGCTACTGTGATATTTACGGTCAATTTGATCTGCAGACCAAGAATGTTGCGTTGCCAGCCACAATGAAATGAAAGGCAAGGACGTAATGTTAATTGAAAAGTAGAATTCTTTCGCCACCCCGCTTCTCAGACTCTCCTTCATATCTCTTAGTGGGAATAGGGCCTCAGAGTTTGTGCTTTGTGGCATTGTGTTGTTGTCTGCTACTCACACCAACCACAGAGAGAGCGAGAGAGAGAGAGAGAGAGAGAGAGGCAGAGAGGCAGAGAGACAGAGATGCATTCAATATTCAATCAAAGCTAGTCAGTGTGTTTTCCGGGATATATAAAATGTTGTAATTGTTTCTTGCAAATAACATTTCAGTGAATCTTCCATTAAAAGTTGCAACATACTGCAGCACAGCTTGCGGGCTGCCGTAGAATTCTATGGCACGTTATTTAAGTGTCAGCCATTGTTGCCATTAATGCTAGTTAGTGCTAGTTTGATCACCAAAGGGCCTCTTTGAGAAGCATTTGACTGTTTTTAATATTGGCTGTACTAGAGAATTTAAAACCTTTTTTTGTAAGAACATAGTATATGGTATTGATTTTTACGAAATTTTGCTTAACTAATTTGATTAATATTATGGTATTTCTATTACAAGGAAAATATGGCGCTGTACAATGTGACCGGTCGGGAGTAGATTACTAAGTGACTGCGAGTGAAGAGCAAAATAATCCTAACATTTCCAAAACCTAATTGTAGGCTAACAAATATCCAAACAGAGATTCAGTGAAAATAAAAATAAAATTGATTTATCAAGACCAGTCCCCATGCTTGTCTCAGAGAAGCACGAAACGGTGCTGAAATAGTTGACCACACACGGGTAGGCTATTGCTTCTAATCCTATTATAACAATTGAATGACTTTGGGTGTTCCGGTAAGCAACAGTTTGTTGCCTTTTATTAGCCTACTTTATTCCAATATTTCTGTCATTCAGTGATATTTATTCCCATAGTAATTATTTTGTATTCTTAAAAGAACTCCAGCACAGAGAAGAGAAAGGAGCGTTGAATAATTAAACATGTCGGTAAAATACTGTTAGACTTAGGGATTATGGTCACGGAGAGTGCTATTCGCCTGTGTTACACCGAACGCAAAAGCCCAGGAAAATGAACAGGTACAGTAAGCTAAAATACTGTAATGTAGACCTAATAATGTTAAAAAATAATGCTTAAATAAATCGACTGCTGGTCTTTACTGTATGCTGCACATTTTTACATTGTATTCCATTTCCAGCGAGACTATTCAAGCCATCGACTCACTGATGGTTGAAGTTGATGAGCGATTGGCAAAGGCAATCTGCTGGCATCACGGCACAACATCAACACCGCTCTAATCACAGTCAGAAGACAGTTGAATAAACTTAAGTGGACTTATGGTAAGGCTCTGTAAGACATTTTATATATATATATATATTATTTTTCTACAGAACATTAACCATGTGTGTCCTCTTGTTTTGTACTGTTCTGTAGTTTCGACCCAATGATTCATCTGACAAACAAAGAACTTTGCGTGCTGCAGGCCCAGGCATGGATCAAAGCTGGCGAGACATTGAATGACTTCATCAAGAGATATGCTGGACCCTATGTCAGAGAGGTGTTTTTGGGACCACATGGTGTCTATTGTCCTGCTAATAGCCCTTGTGAAAAACAAGTGTTTGGAAACATGTTGTTATCTAATATCTAAGGGGCTTTTATATAATTATAATGCAGGGTTAATAATTACCCTCCTTGCCTACCCTCCTTCTTGGCAGGAGGCTATTGTCCTGCTAATAGCCCATCATGGGTGGATGGCTTCTGTTGTATTCCAATGTATTGAATGGGTGTATTAATTACAGTCATTTACCATTCTCATTCTCAGAGTGGAAACATTGTTTGCAGAGTTCACAATCTCATTTTCAAGTCCTCTGGTGGTTACAGTCCTAACCCTGGAACGGGTAGCACCATAGTTTTCATCAAGCCAGCTTCTTTCTATGTCCATTTTGTCTGTTATCTTTGGTCGCAATGTCATTTTTTTTTTTTAGATAAACAGCTCGTTTTTTAATGGTAACTGTATTAAGAGTGGAGTTTTAGGCGGGGTGAGGAGTACTGGAAAGGTGTGACTTTCAGGTTACTATAGGCCATAAGTATACAGCAGATCACCTATTGTCCTCACTTTGATTATGCTGTAACAACATACTGTAGCACCATGACCAGGATCTCTATTCATTTAAGTGAGCAAATTAGGGCTTTCAGGAGGAACAGAAAATTGCATGTCAATTCATAAACCATGTGCCATGGAATCGGTACATTGAAAATCTCTTCCCAACTATTTTGCAATCTATATGGCAGAGCTGTCAATTTTTTGGTCCTTAAATGAAACTGATATATATTTTTATTTATCATAATTTGCTTTAACCAATTTTGGTCTTTAATGAAGGGCTGACAGACAAGTTCCTTACTTTTTCCCCCTTCCACTTGATAACAGCTTCCAACTGATAAAGTTTTTTTAATCAATTAGTATATTTGAGTTTAACCACAATATTTGTTGTATTGTTTGTTCTGTCTTTTCTGGTGGAACCTCTTGTCAATATAGGGGGTGCTGTTTCAACTTTGTAAAATATCGTTCTCAAATTAAATTGCCTCGTACTCAATTCTTGCTCGTACAATATGCATATTATTATTACTATTGGATAGAAAACACTCTCTAGTTTCTAAAACCGTTTGAATTATTTCTCTGAGTGAAACAGAACTCATTCTGCAGCACATTTCCTGTCAGGGAGTGAGATTTCAGAAATCGAGGTCCCTGTTCTGAGGTCAGTTTATAAGTCCCCATGTAAGCTGTGGGGCTACAAGCACTGCATACGCCTTCCTCTAGATGTCAGTAAGTGGTGAGAATTTGAATGGAGTGGATTGCGCAATCTGGGGCCCTATATAAGACCGTGGAACGGAAGTACCGTCCTTTTCAACGGTGCGCCTGGCGCAGTAGGGACATCACAGTGGCCTGCTGCAAAGCTTTCGTTTTGCCAGTTCTATATCTCCGGTCATGTTTTTATTCGTTATAGTTGTTAAAGACATCATAAGGTAGTTAATTTAAACCGATTTATAGCAGTTTATATCAGTTTATTGCGATTTTCTGGGATTTCTTTGTGACGCGCTTTCAAGAGTTGGACACCTTTCCGGCACATGGCTAACGTTAGCGGCTATTTCGACAGGAGAAGAGGACATCTTTCAACCAAAAGATGATTGTTCTGGACAAAGGACACCTTTCCCCAAGATTCTGATGGGAGTTCATCAAAAAGTAAGAACTATTTATGCTGATAATTCGTTGTTCTGTTGAAAAATGTTAAATGCATAAGCCGCCATTAATTTCAGTGTAGCCTCGCTTTAGCGCACGCTGTATTGCGCAGTAACGTTAATTTTAAAAATGTAACACAGCGATTGCATTAAGAACTAATTTGTCTTTCATTTGCTGTCCAACCTGTATTTTTTAGTCAAGTTTATGATTATTTATTGATTAGAATAGGTGCCTCTCCAAGATGGCGCCCGACATTTTCTGGGCAGCTTGGCAACTTTTCTCATTGTATAACCACGATTTGTGCCGCTAAATATGCACATTTTCGAACAAACTCTATATGCATTGTGTAATATGATGTTATAGGACTGTCATCTGAAGAATTCTGAGAAGGTTAGTGAAAAAATAATATATTTTGGTGGTTTATACGTTATCGCTATGTTTGGCTTGAATCAATGCTGTTGTGATGTTTGCTATTGTGGTCAGCTAATATAACGCTATATTGTGTTTTCGCTGTAAAACACTTAGAAAATCTGAAATATTGGCTGGATTCACAAGATCTGTGTCTTTCATTTGATGTACGCTGTGTATTTTTAAGAAATGTTTTATGATGAGTAATTAGGTAATACACGTTGCTCTCTGTAGTTATTCTAGTCGCTTTGGTGAGAGTTGTGATGGTGGCTGCAATGGTAAACTATGATTTATACCTGAAATATGCACATTTTTCTAACAAAACATATGCTATACAATAAATATGTTATCAGACTGTCATCTGATGAAGTTGTTTCTTGGTTAGTGGCTATTTATATCTTTATTTGGTCGAATTTGTGATAGCTACTGATGGAGTAAAAAACTGGTGGAGTAAAAAAAGTGGTGTCTTTTGCTAACGTGGTTAGCTAATAGATTTACATATTGTGTCTTCCCTGTAAAACATTTTAAAAATCAGAAATGATGGCTGGATTCACAAGATGTGTATCTTTCATCTGGTGTCTTGGACTTGTGATTTAATGATATTTAGATGCTAGTATTTACTTGTGACGCTATGCTAGTCAGCTTTTTTACTGACGGGGGTGCTCCCGGATCCGGGTTTGGGAGGAACTAGAAGTTAAACTGAAATTGCAACCAACTTTCTATGGCTTGTTTTTTTTTTTAAATAACAATATTTTGGAGATGATTTCATTTTCAAATAACCAAAAGTGAGCGGTTGTAATCTAGATAAAGTGAAAAAGGCCATTCTTGAACATGGGGTGAGACATTCTTACTAATTTGTAAATAAAGCCAGTTTGTTATTTTGAATTATTTATCTCTGTTTTTAGAGGGAGAGAAACCAAAAGCTCACCGTGCCTATTTTTCAAAAATCATCAGTCCACATGTCAAGTGTAATTCCCCCATTGTATTTACCCAAGTTATCTCTTAACTCCAGGACCATCAACAGTTTTTTGTTGTTGTTGCCTGATGCAGGACGCTAGTGCCAGAGAAGTGAGACTCTAAAAACAAAACGCCTCCATTAATTTACAAAATGATAGTCAATTTGTGCCACAGTTTAGACTACCGATAGATCAGCATGCTAACGCCCCCTTGTGATAGTGTGGTGCAATGACAGAATGCCATCATCTACCACTAATGGAGCCGGCATAAGCTCATAACTTTTAAAGGAAGAACCATCGTAGCAACTCTGTGCTTTTGTCTTAAAGCTCAAATGTAATAAGTGTAGCCTACAGACGAGAAAATAAACCCTTTAATTGTCTGCACATACATGCTTGTGCATTGTTACATTATTCAAGAGTGTAATATATTTTAGAAGAAAAGTTTCTGTCATTGTTGAAAAGTTTGTGCTTACTGGCTAGTACTGGCTACTGTGATATTTACGATAAATTTGAGCTGCAGACCAAGAATGTTGTGTTGCCAGCCACAATGAAAGGTAAGGCAAGGATGTAATGTTAATTGAAAAGTAGCATTCTCTTTCGCCACCCCGCTTCTCAGACTCTCCTTCATATCTTGTAGTGGGAATAGGGCCTCAGAGTTTGTGCTTTATGGCATTGTGCTGTTGTCTGCTACTTACACCAAACGCAGAGAGCGAGAGAGAGAGAAAGAGGAAGAGAGCGAGAGAGAGAGAGGCAGAGAGACAGAGACGCATTCAATCAAAGCTGGTCAGTGTGTTTTCCCGGATATATAAAATGTTGTAATTGTTTCCTTGCATATTAAATTTTGGAGTTCTCAAAATCTTGGCTATTGACTTCAATTGAAAAGGGCCCAATTCCATCCTGTGTCTATTAAATATAATATATGCCATTCAGCAGAAGCTTTCATCCAAAGCGACTTAGTCATGCATGCATAGATTTTTACGTATGGGTGGTCCGGGGAATCGAGCAATGCTCTACCAACTGAGCTACAGAAGAACACGTATTAGGTGATTCACTGGGCCAGTGTTGTGCGACTGACATGGGTTCAAATCTAATTTAAATAATTTGAAATACCTTACACTTAGATATAAGGGTTCCAAAAATGTTCTTCAGTTGACCCCATATGAGAACCTTTTTGGTTCCACATAGAACCCCTTTGGGATCCATGTAGAACCCTCTGGGGAAAGTTTCTTCAAAGGGTTCTCCTAACAGGCTGACTACACCGCTCGCGTTGCGTGCGCGAGTGTTGCAAAATAAATTTAGAAAGCTATATTATTCAATTATTGCACCCACACTGCTCGCGCGCGCCAACGAGTGTCTGCGTTGCCAAGGGCTAAAATAGAAGTCAGTTCTATTTCTGAAGCAGATCGCGCTGCAAGTTCTGCCTCTCCCATCTCCTCATTGGTTTATAGAAGCAGGTACCCACGTGCCATCTCCTCATTGGTTATACCGACGTGGGTGACTGAAGACGAATGAGGTCAGTGGCGGTAATGCACCTAATTTATGAAAGTTGCCAATCGTAATATAAAGTCAAGACAAGAAAAAAAATGGAAGGAGGAGAGATGACTAGAAATGATTCGGTTGACCGTTTTATGTGTGGATTAATTGGTGGAGTAGAGGACCTTGTGCATTTCAGGTAAAATAACAACTCAATGTTTATATCCCAGGACAAATTAGCTAGCAACAGCAAGCTAGCTAAATAAGACAAATTAGCTAGCAAGTGCAAGCTAGCTAGCTAAATTGCCATAAATGTTTAATTCTTTTCGACCTGTCCCCAAATTAATATAATTGGTTCAGAGTTTGTTTTGATATTTTAACCTGCGTGTTGTGATCGCGTTTGGTGTGGGGGGACAAAATGTATTTATGCACGATGGCGCACGCGCCCAGCCGGTTTGGGTTCCGTGTAAGGGGACAGCCAAATAACCATTTTAGGTTCTAGATAGCACCTTTTTTTGTAAGAGTGTAGCTGTGCTTGATTAAGCAAACCCTAACCCACCTGACCTTTCAGACTGGTCTAGTTACTGCCATAGCATGTGTTATTGCCTGAAGCTCTCGTAAAATACAATCCTTCTCAGCTGGAGTTTTGACGATAGATTCATCTCCAGTTACATGCCTGCTGTACAGTGGAAGACTCCGGGCTTAGGCACACCAACGATTGTGTTCTTGTTTTTCGCAATCTACGAGGCAATGCGAACATTGTGAGATTCTGGAAGCCTGTCAAATGCAGAGGCGTACAGTAGCAGATCGTGTTTTGATGCATGCTATTACACCGCAGATACACAGTAGATATTTGATAGACATATCGGTAGACTTACGAGAGGGTTCTCTCCAGCCGACTGCCTGTGGAACCGATGATCTCCCCCAGAGTGCAGAACATCTGGCCCAGGAAGTCCTGTAGAAGGAGGGGTACCAGATTTAGCACAACACCTAGCTCCTATTATGCTTTGCCTGGAGGGGCATCAGTTTTAGCACAACACCTAGTTCCTATTATGCTTTGCCTGGAAGGGCATCAGTTTTAGCACAACACCTAGCTCCTATAATCCCATAGTCTCACATGCCAGACAGGCTCTGATCTTATTGTTACGTTTTACAGATACACTGTATGGACGGGACAGAGGGTTCGAATCATGGGTGTCATGCATCATATAAATCTGAGGGGGCAGATAGTATGTGAGGATGGTTGGGGAGGGGTTGGTCCGGAGGGGGGCTGGCCCACCGTCCTGAAGTTGGAGAATTTAGCATTTTTCAAACACCTGAAACAGCTTGTTCCTGCAATCTAGAACTTAAAAAATACTGTATGTTTATTTTTATGCATAACTAAGGATGCCTTGTTTAAGACTACCAAGAAACACTATGTGCAGCCTGGTCACCAGAAACACATGTCGATTGATGAGGACATCGATATAAGCCAACCCCGGCGCTCACCCCCCCCAAAAAAGAAATACGGGACAGCATTGGGATTGACCTCACAACACTGACAGCCAGAGCATGCTGTTTAGACCACTGCGCCAGAGTAGCTCTCAAAATTCTTCCAAATGTAACAGTATAGCTTCCGTCCCTCTCCTCGCCCCAACCTGGGCTCGAACCAGGGACCCTCTGCACATATCAACCACAGTCACTCACGAAGCATCGTTACCCTCTGCAAGGGGAACAACTACTTCTAGGTCTCAGAGCGAGTGACGTCACCGATTGAAACACTACTAGCGCGCACCACCGCTAACTAGCTAGCCATTTCACATCGGCCACACAAGCAGGGAGAGTATTTGATACTAAATGGAAACAGCACTTTTCCATCACGTTACGTCAAATCCCGACTTGAAACTATGAGACCAGGTTGGTGTGTAAACCCTGCTTTAGCCCGCTGCAGTAAAATATTGAAAAGATAATATGTCAACTATACAGGTCATTCATCTGAATCCTTGAACTTGACCATTATAAAATGAAGGACACCTATGGCAAGGCAGCTGTTGAAAGTGACTACTGTCCACGGATCACGGTTCACTGTTCATACACTTTTGATTGATACAATGCAATATATCCTGTGGAAATCAATCAAGGTCCCCAGTAACGATATATGTAATTCCACATACTGCACTACTTTTGACCAGAGCCCTATGGGTCCTGGTCAAAAGCAGGGAATATGGTGCCATTTGGGATGCATTCCATACATTAGCGCCATACTATTACCGTCAGGGTAGCACTTTAGTTTACAGTGCTGAAATAACAGGGTAACGTACGGAAAGCAATAGGAAACAACAGGGAAATAAGACGAAACCGACCAGGTAAGAACGTGGTAATAACCCATTAATAGTTAGTATGTAGCTTCTAAATACTGATATAAAGTTATATGAATTTTCCTGGTTGTTATGTAGAAACAATTATTTGTTACTGAAAATAAATCAATAATCGAGACCAATAAGCAAAGTTATGTAGTAATTATTTAAGGCCATTTCCATCTTCTCAGCAGCACTGTCTATACTTATTAGGAATGTACTTGGAACTTTCAAAGAAATATTGTTTATTTAACAGAAACATATGAGAAACTACATCATACTTACAGTGCCTTCAGAAAATATTCATACCCTTGACTTATTCGACATTTTGTTGTGTTACAGCCTGATTTAAAATGGATTAAATACAAAATCTCACCCTTCTGCACACAATACCCCATAATGACAACGTGAAGACATGTTTTTGAAATGTATTGAAAATGAAATACAGAAATATCTCATTTACATAAGTATTCACAGCCCTGAGTCAATCATTTGTAGAAGCACCTTTGGTGGCGTTTACAGCTTTGAGTTGTCTTAGGTATGTCTGTATCAGCTTTGCAAATCTGGATTCTTCCGTGCAGATTTTCTCAAGGTCTGTTAAATGAGATGGGGAGCAGCGGTGAACAGCAATCTTCAAGTCTTTCTACAGATTTTCAATGGGATTCAAGTCTGTGCTTTGGCTGGGCTAGTCAAGGAAGTTCACATTTTTGTTCTGAAGCAATTCCAGCGTTGCTTTGGCTGTATGTTTGGGGTCATTTTCCTAAGGTCGTTTCCACTCTGAAGCAGATTTTAATCAAGGATTTGCCTGTATTTGGCTCCATTCATTGTTCCCTCTATCCTTACCAGTCTCTCAGTCCCTGCCCCTGAAAAGCATCCCCATAGCATGATGCTGCCACCACCATGCTTCACGGGAGGGACGGTGTTATATGGGCGATGACCTGGTATTCTCCAGACATATCGCTTTGCATTCAGGTGAAAAAGTAAAATTCTTGTCTCATCAGACCACAGATGTATATCACACTTAATTTGATGCAATTTCTCCCTAGACAGATGAACACAATCACAAGTAATTAAGCTACTATGTTCATTAATGGAACTTAATTTATTGTTAGTGTAGCCGGTCTGTGTGAATGCGCTGGCTACTGCTCTCTGGCTTTGGTTCTGTGTTCTGTAGTGCATGTAGATTAATTTGACACAGGACACACTGCTGCCGGTTCTGGTCTTTTATTACTGGATGAGATTAAATAACTGCAGTGAATAAATGCAGTGCAAAGCAATTACATGAAATGGCGAACCTCTCTATGCTGCAAACTGTAACTAGGCAACTCAGGAACATTCAATTTCGTGTTGGTAAGCAACTCCAGTGTATATTTGGCCTTGTGTTTTAGGTTAATGTCCAGCTGAAAGGTGAATTTGTCTCCCAAACTAGGTTTTCCTTTAGGATTTTGCCAGTGCTTAGCTCTATTCCGTTTCTTTTTATAATAAAAACTCCCTAGTCCTTGCCGATGACGAGAACACCCATAACATGATGCAGCCACCACCAAGCTTGAAAATATGAAGAGTGATGTGTTGTGTTGGATTTGCACCAAACATAACGCTTTGTATTCAGGACATAAAGTACCTTTCTTTGCCAATTTTTTGGCAGTTTTCCTTTGGTGCCTTATTTCAAACAGAATGCATTGGTCTCATGGTGAAATCCATGAGCGGTTTCCTTACTCTCCAGCAACTGAGTTAGGAAGGACGCCTGTATCTTTGTAGTGACTGGGTGTATTGATATACCATCTAAAATGTAATCAATAACTTCACCATGCTCAAACGGATATTCAATGCAATCTTTTTATTTTTACCCATCTACAAATAGGTGCCCTTCTTTGCGAGGCATTGGAAAACCTCCCTGGTCTTTGTGGTTGAATCTGTGTTTGAAATTGAGTCCATGCAACTTATGACTTGTTAAGCAAATTTTTATTCGTGAACTTATTTAGGCTTGCCATAACAAAGGGGTTGAATACTTATTGGCTCAAGACATTTCAGCTTTACATTTTCTATTCATCTGTAAAAAAAAATTGAATTTTTTAATTTGAATTATGACAAAATATCTCAATTTAATCAATTTTAAATCCAGGCTGTAACACAACAAAATGTGGAACAAGTCAAGTAGTGTGAATACTTCCTGAAGACACTGTATATGGTGAAACTATTAAGAAAGTAATAGTAATATACCGGGGAAAAGATAATTGCTTTAGAATACAGTTTTAAGGCCTCATAAGTACACTGAAACTATGGTAAAACTATAAAGAAAGTAATAGTAATTTACATAACAATGACTTAAGTAGAGTGCTGAAATAACTAGATAAAGACCGGAAAGTAATAGGAATAAACAGCAAAACAACACAGCAACGACAAAGTAACTACCCAGGTACAGTACAAGCAAAGACCCAAAAGGTACATTTTGAAGTTGGCCCACACAGTATAAGTATGATGTACTGTAGTTCCTCAAATGTTTCATTCCTAATAAGTATAAATGGTGCTGTTAAGAAGAGGGAAATGGCCTTAAATATTTACTTAAATACTTACTTAAATACTTAACTTTGCTTATTAGCCTCTATTATGGATAGCTCTTCAGTAACAAAATGTTTTTTCTACATAACTGTCACGCCCTGACCTTAGAGAGCCTTTTTTATGTCTCTATTTGGTTTGGTCAGGGTGTGATTTGGGTGGACATTCTATGTTCTTTATTTCTATGTTCTGTATTTCTATGTTTTGGCCGGGTATGGTTCTCAATCAGGGACAGCTGTCATTCGTTGTCTCTGATTGAGAATCATACTTAGGCAGCCTTTTTTCCTTTGGTGTTTGTGTTTAGTTATCTTTGTTAGTGGCACTATAGCCCTGTTAAGCTTCACGGTTGTTTCTTCGTGTCTTGTTTTGTTGGCGACATTTACAATAATAAAAGAAAACGTACGCTCACCACACAGCACCTTGGTCTTCTTCTGACAACGGCCGTGACAGAACTACTCACCACAAAAGGACCAAGCAGCGTGGCCAGGAGGAGCAGGGATCCTGGGCCTGGGAGCAGAGAGAGTGGAGGACATCTTGGACATGGGAGCAGGTTATGGCAGGGGACAAGACCCGGCCATGGAAACAGGCGGAAGTAGCGAGGGAGGAACGACAACTTGGGGGGCACACGAGGAGATTGGCTGAGTCAGGTTGGAGACCTGAGCCAACTCCTCGTGCTTACCGTAGGGAGTGTGGTACTGGTCAGGCACCGTGTTATGCAGTGGAGCGCACGGTGTCTCCAGTGCGCGTTCACAGCCCGGTGCGCTACATTCCAGCTCCCCGCATCGGCTGGGCTAGAGTGGGCATCCAGCCAGGACGGAGGGTGCCGGCTCAGCGCATCTGGCCACCAGTGCGTCTCTACGGCCCAGGATATCCTGCGCCGGCACTGCGCACTGTGTCTCCGGTGCGTCTGCACAGCCCAGTGCGTCCTGTGCCAGCGCCCCGCCTTTGCCGGGCGAAGGTAATCATCCAGCCAGAATGGGTTGTGCAGGCTCTACGCTCGAGACCTCCAGTGCGCCTCCACGGCCCAGTGTATCCGGTGCCTACTCCCAGAACCAGGCCTCCTGTATGTCTCCCCAGCCTGGTGAGTCCTGTGCCTGCTCCCAGAACCAGGCCTCCTGTATGTCTCCCCAGCCTGGTAAGCCCTGTGGCAGCTCCACGCACCAGGCTGGCCAGACGTCTCCTCACTCCAGTGATGATCCATGGCCCGAAGCCTCCAGTGATGATCCATGGCCCGAAGCCTCCAGTGATGATCCATGGCACGAAGCCTCCAGTGATGATCCATGGCACGAAGCCTCCAGTGATGATCCATGGCACGAAGCCTCCAGTGGTGATCCATGGCACGAAGCCTCCAGTGATGATTCATGGCACGAAGCCTGCAGCGACGGTCTCCAGTCCGGAGCCTCCAACGACGGTCTCCAGTCCGGAGCCTCCAACGACGGTCTCCAGTCCGGAGCCTCCAGCGACGGCCTCCAGTCCAGAGCCTCCAGCGACGGCCCCCAGTCCGGAGCCTGCAGCGACGGTCTCCAGTCCGGAGCCTCCAGCGACGATCCCCAGTCCGGAGCCTCCAGCGAGGGTCTCCAGTCCGGGGACTGCAGCGAGGGTCCCCAGTCCAGGGCCTGCAGCGAAGGTTCCCAGTCCGGGGCCTACAACGAAGGTTCCCAGTACGGGGCCTGCAACGAGGGTCCCCAGTCTGGGGCCTGTGGAGAAGGTCCCCAGTCCGGGGTCGGCGACAAGGGTCCCCGCACCAGAGGCGCCACCAAAGTGGGGTGAGCCAGAGATGGAGCGGGGTCTACGCCCGCACCAGAGCCGCCACCGCAGATAGATGCCCACCCGGACCTTCCCCTATAGGTTCAGATTTTGTGGCCGGAGTCCGCACCTTTGGGGGGGGGGGGGGGGGTACTGTCACGCCCTGACCTTAGAGAGCCTTTTTTATGTCTCTATTTGGTTTGGTCAGGGTGTGATTTGGGTGGGCATTCTATGTTCTGTATTTCTATGTTTTGGCCGGGTATGGTTCTCAATCAGGGTCTATCGTTGTCTCTGATTGGGAATCATACTTAGGCAGCCTTTTTTCCTTTGGTGTTTGTGGGTAGTTATCTTTGTTAGTGACACTATAGCCCTGTTAAGCTTCACGGTTGTTTCTTCGTTTCTTGTTTTGTTGGCGACATAAAAGAAAATGTACGCTCACCACGCTGCACCTTGGTCTCCTTCCGACGACGGCCGTGACAATAACAAGCAGGAAAATTCATATAACTTTATATCAGTATTTAGCATCTACATACTAAATATTAAAGGATTATTACTGCGTTCTTACCTGGTCGTTGCTGTCTTATTTTCCTGTTGTTTCCTATTCCTTTCCGGACGTTACCCTGTTATTTCAAAACTATAAATTAAAGTGCTACCCAGTTATTTTGTTGACTAACCTTCTGCTCATCCACAAAGGTTTGCAATTGAGAGAGAAAAACAGATCTGTTAGTTGGAAATCTGCAGAGACAAAAAACAAACATTTCTTAATTTTTTTGTTCATTATTCCAACATTCTCCCCTTGAAAAAACGTACCAATAAGTAATCAAATCAAAGACTAACCAAATGTAACTGCTTTAATTCTCCCTTGAGAGTTCATGAAGTAAATAGATACATATTTGCATGCCACATAGCTAAGTATGCTTATATTAATTGTATGAAGTCACCAGTGTGCTTACATGTTTTGAAATGTTTGAACTTCTGGTGTCCACATTGTACCTGTAAGAAATAAGAACAATAAATCAGCACCTAATGATGGTTTGAATCCACCAAAGATCCAAGTTTAAAACACTTGCATATGTACATTCCATATTTAGCTGCTATGGGAACGAATACATTCAAGCAGCATATTAAACTGGGATAATGTTGTCAATTACATTGGCAAGTAAAGAATATTTGCCAGGGCATATTATTTAATTATATAAATCAGATTATTTCACATGGGGGAGATGTGGGAAGCGAAAAGGCTTTTTTGCCAGCTAGCTAGCACATTGCTAGCGGAGAAGCCTACAGTCAACTGGCAGGCACAAAACGAGGTAATGTAAAATAAACCTAAACTTTCATTACATGAAGCTATTATTAAAATATGCAGTTCATTTTCATTGAAATTAGCTAACAATGGTGATGATGTTTTAAAAATTATGTAATTGACAAACGAGAGTTACTGCTAGTCTTATAAGGAGTTGTGGTCAGTCTCAGTGACGCTGACACCAACTCCTCGTAACTCTTTGTGAGACTGTCGTAATATGGACACCGTAGATGTAGGTTTTTTAAAACTATTTTTACTAGAAAACAAGATGCTATCAATTGGTGGTTTGAGACTAAAAACAATGAGGCAGGTAGCCTAGTGGTTAGAGTGTTGGGCCAGGAACCGAAAGGTTGCTGGATCCCCGCGCTGACAAGGTAAAAATCTGACCTTCTGCCCTTGAACAAGGCAGTTAACCCACTGTTCCCCTGTAGGACGTCACTGTAAATAAGAATTTGTTCTTAACCTCTACTCAATAGGGGGTGCTGTTCCCACTTTGTAATAATTTCGTTCCCAAATTAAACTGCCTCGTACTCAATTCTTGCTCGTACAATATGCATATTATTATTACTATTATAGAAAACACTCTCTAGTTTCTAAAACCGTTTGAATTATATCTGTGAGTAAAACAGAACTGGACTTAGAGCAATTTTCCTATGAGGATGTGAAAATGCTGAATTCTGCAAGCTGTTCTGAGATCTGTTTATAAATCTGCCTGTCTTCTATTGGTTGAGATGCACTGCATACGTCTTCCCCTGGGTGTCAGCGAATAGTGAGAGTTGAAATGGGGTTGCTAGGCAGAACTGAGAGGTTATAAATGGCCTGGGAACGTGAGGTCCGGTCTTTGTTCACTTCGCTCTGACGCAGGAAGGACATCGGGCTGTGGCTCTAGAACGCTCCGGTTATAGGCCTTAGATATATCCGGCTCTGTTTTTATTCGTTATAGGTGTTAAAGACATCATAATGTTGTTATATTAAACCGAGTTATATCAGTTTATATCGGTATATTGCGATTTTCGGATATTTAATCGTCCTGCGTTTTAGTGAGTCGGACACGTCTTTGCCACATGGCTAATGTTTACTGCTAAATCGAACGTTGAAGAGGACAATCTACAACCAAGCAACGATTCTTTTGGACTAAGGACACCTTGCCCAAGATTCTGATGGAAGCTCAAATAAACCTAAACTTTCATTACATGAAGCTATTATTAAAATATGCAGTTCATTTTCATTGAAATTAGCTAACAATGGTGATGATGTTTTAAAAATTATGTAATTGACAAACGAGAGTTACTGCTAGTCTTATAAGGAGTTGTGGTCAGTCTCAGTGACGCTGACACCAACTCCTCGTAACTCTTTGTGAGACTGTCGTAATATGGACACCGTAGATGTAGGTTTTTTAAAACTATTTTTACTAGAAAACAAGATGCTATCAATTGGTGGTTTGAGACTAAAAACAATGAGGCAGGTAGCCTAGTGGTTAGAGTGTTGGGCCAGGAACCGAAAGGTTGCTGGATCCCCGCGTTGACAAGGTAAAAATCTGACCTTCTGCCCTTGAACAAGGCAGTTAACCCACTGTTCCCCTGTAGGCCGTCACTGTAAATAAGAATTTGTTCTTAACTGACTTGCCTAGTTAAATAAAAAAATACTTGTTTCAGTAAATTTGGGAGACACACAAAACAAATTTTAAATCAATGATGAAGTAATAACTAGTTACACTATATATACAAAAGTATATACAAAATCAAGCACACAGCCATGCAATCTCCATAGGTAAAACATTGTCAGTAGAATGGCCTCAGAAGAGCTCAGTGACTTTCAATGTGGCACTGTCATTTCCAACAAGTCAGTTTGTCAAATTTCTGCCCTGCTACAGCTGCCCCAGTCAACTGTAAGTGCTGTTATACACAAGCTCACAGAACGGGACCGCTGAGTGCTAAAGCACGTAGCGTGTAAAAAATCTTCTGTTCTTGGTTGCAACACTCACTACCGTGTTCCAAATTTCCTCTGGAAGAAACGTCAGCACAATAACTATTTGTCGGGAACTTCATGAAATGGGTTTCCATGGCTGAGCAGCTGCACACAAGCATAAGATCACCATGCGCAATGCCAAGCGTCGGCTGGAGTGGTGTAAAGCTCACCGCCATTGGACTATGGAGCAGTAGAAATGCGTTCTCTGGAGTGATGAATCACGCTTCACTATCTGGCAGTCTGACAGACACATTTCTGTTTGGCGGATGCCAGGAGAACGCTATCTGCCCCAATGCATAGAGCCAATTGTACATTTTGGTGGAGGAGGAATAATGGTCTGGGGATGTTTTTCATGGTTCGAGCTAGGCCCCTTAGTTCCAGTGAAGGGAAATCTTAACACTACAGCATACAATGACATTCTAGACAATTCTGTGCTTCCAACTTTATAGCAACAGTTTGAGGAAGGTCCTTTCCTGTTTCGGCATGACAATGCCCCCGTGCACAAAGCAAGATCCATATAGAAATGTTTTGTCGAGATCGGTGTGGAAGAACTTGACTGGCATGCACAGAGCCTTGACCTCAACCCCATCAAACATCTTTGGGATGATTTGGATTGCCGACTGCGACCCAGGCCTAATCGCCCAACATCAGTGCCGACCTCACTAATGCTCTTGTGGCTGAATGGAAGCAAGTCCCCGCAGCAATGTTCCAACATCTAGTGGAAAGCCTTCCCAGAAGAGTGGAGCCTGTTATACCAGCAAACAGAGGACCAACTCCATATTAATGCCCATGATTTTGGAATGAGATGTGCATGTGGTCATATAGTGTAGTTCTAAAGTAAACAGCAGGTAAAATTCCAGACTGTTAGTTAAACCACAAACAAATTTGAATATTCGCCAAATGTCAGTTTACAAAACAAGCATTGTACAGTCTAAACCGCTGTGAAATATACAGTATTTCTATAACCAAAAATATTGTTTTCAGCTGTTTGAAGCTGGTGTACAAAACCAAAACTTAAGAATGGGAAGCATAGAAATAGCGCACATAGAACATATCTACCACTTCTTAGACTTTCTTTCAATGAGAATGACAGATCTATAACTAACATTTCCATGTGAATTTGAAAGTATTCAGACTGCTTGACTTTTTTTCATTTTTTTTAACGTAATAGCCTTATTCTAAAATATATATATTTTTAAATCCCTCATAAATTTAGAAATGTTTGTACATTTATTTTAAAAAAAAACAGAAAGTCCTTATTTGCACAATTATTCAGATCGTTTGCTATGAGACTCGAAATTGAGGTCAGGCGCATCCTGTTTCCATTGATCATCCTTGAGACGTTTCTACAACAAAGGCACACACCTGTCTATATAAGGTCCCACAGTTGACAGTGCATGTCAGAGCAACAATCAAGCCATTCTCCGTAGAGCTCAGATACAGGATTTTGTCGAGGCACAGATCTGGGGAAGAGTACCCAAAAATGTCTGCAGCATTGAAGGTCCCCAAGAACACAGTGGCCTCCATCATTCTTAAATGGAAGGAGTTTCCCAAAGGCACCTAAAGGACTCAGACCTTGAGAAACAATATGCTCTGGTCTGATGAAACTAAGATCTTTGACCTGAAAGCCAAGCATCACGTCTGGAGGAAACCTGGCACCAAACCCTACAGTGAAGCATGGGGGTGGCAGCATAATGCTGTGGGGATGTTTTTCAGCGGCAGGGATTGGGAGACTAGTCAGGATCGAGGGAAAGATGAATTGAGCAAAATACAGAGAGATCCTTGATGAAAACCTGCTCCAGAGCACTCAGGACCTCAGACTGGGGTGAAGGTTCACCTTTCAACAGGACAACGACGCCAAGCACACAGCCAAGAATGCAGGAGTGGCTTTGGAACAAGTCTCTGAATGTCCTTGAGTGGCCCAGCCATAGCCCGGACTTGAACCCAATTGAACACCTCTGAAAAGACCTGAGAATAATTGTGCAGCGACGCTCCCCATCCAACCTGGCAGAGCTTCAGAGGAGAAGAATGGGAGAAACAGGTGTGCCAAGCTTGTAGCGTCATACCCAAGAAGACTTGAGGCTTTAATCACTGCCAAAGGTGCTTCAACAAAGTACTGAGTAAAGCGTCTGAATACTTATGTAAATATGATTTTATACATATATTTTTTATATATAAATTTGCAAAAGAAACTTTTAGCTTTGTCATTATGGGTATTGTGTGTAAATTTATGAGTGAAAAACTATTTAATAAATTTTAGAATAAGGCTGTAACGTAACAAAATGTGGAAAAAGTTAAGTGGTCTGAATACTTTCCAAATGCACTGTATTGCAGCATTAATGTGCTGCATCATAAGTTAAACCATAAACATATATTAATGCATTTCATCATTCAGTACAGGCAGCCTCAACCACGGTTTGGGATAGGGAACAGAACAAAAAAACGGAAAATAAACATTTTCAAGGAACAGAACCAGAACAGACAACGAAAGTGATCTATACTGCTGTCATGACTCTCTCTCCTTGGTGAGGAACAAAGGTGCCAGATCAGCCCCCCTCCGAACCCTCTTGGGCCGGTTTTATGACTTAACAACCGGTCATAAATAATTTGCAGAAACTCTCCCTCTGGCTCCCTAGTATGGGAAGGTAAACATCCCTGTGTTACAGAGAGATTTTTGCCGCCAAAAACTCTAACATCCAAAAGTGGATAATGGAACAATATTTCTAACATAAGAATGTGGGAAATGGTTGGTGGGGACTTAAATAATAATCATGTCACATTGTTTATTATTTTGCGATGTCATTAAGGATGGTATATCAAGGTAACGGTAACTTTGAATGTGTATGCGTGCTATGTATCAGGTTTACATCTAAATGTTGTAAAAAATGATATGATTAAATATGAGAATACGTTTGTGAAGATAGCAATGTGATTTTAGCCTTCTAAATGAGAATAGTTTTTCATCTAAACTTGTGGCAGTCAGTAGCCACGCCCCAGTGAGCTCAGAGTTCGTGCCAGTATGATGGAACGCCCCCTTTAGCCAGAGTGCTTAAAAGACCAGCGTGATAGACAGCATGAGCTGAACGTTACGAAATGGTTGGAACCTATGAAAACCAGACCAAGACATGCCGGGTTGCTTCTGGCGTGTAAAGTGGTCGAAAGTTGAACCCTGAATAATCAACTAGAGACCAAGCAGATGGATGGTGTGCAAGACCAAAAAGACATGAGGCAGTGGTTCACAAGTTGAAATGGTTACAAACTTTGTACTGAGACCAGACAGTGTGGAGCTATGGCTACACGGCTGAAAATGGTTTAAACTCTACAGACCAGCTGATGTACAGCGCGAGCTGAACATTACGAAATGGTTAGAAGCTTTGAAACTCTCAACACGAGTGAAGAAGGTAAAGACTAGACCAGAACATTCACAGTCTGCAACTTTGACTAAAGACACAAGGGGGAAGGAAGACAATCCCCTCTGATACAACCATGAGTACACCTGAAATATCTATTCTAACGAACTGTCCTAGATCAGAGAAGCGCTACAACCAAGAAGGACATTGTGACCTCTAGTGGACAACCAGAGCCTTACATCGTGCCACTACCATAGACGGATCGATTGGTTTCAACAGAGAGACGACAGAGAAACAGATCTACGTGTAAATATATGTTGCATTTCTCATCTGAATGAGTAGTGGTTAGGGTGCTAAGTATTTTTATTTCCGTGAGCGTAGCTTCCAAATGTATGTACGATAAGTTGACTTTCTTTGTCTCTCCCTCTCTTTATCCACCCCCCTTTCCATTGTGTAATCGTGTCAGTCCACTAGGGACCTTTATCTCATGTAAGTGTGTATGGGTATTCTGTGTAATTATTTAGTTAGTTAATAAATAAATGATTAAATCAATTTGTGTAGCAGTAAATATTCTAAAGGGCTAGGGTTCTTGCAGATCCACGGATTATGCAACATTCAGAATGAGACTGATGAGGTAATAATTCATAATTTACTGTTATTGATGTAAGAGATATCTGTATAACTTAATCGAGTAACAATTAAACATAATTAGTTTGATTCGATAAATAACAGTCAACAGATTAATGATAGTCACGTCACGACATATTGGAGCCCCGTGCGAGGAATCTAAGATAGAATGAGGCCTTGATGTTGAATTCAGTCTATATGAATTGAGGAGCAGATTATGTTAGACACCATTTACATTACATTTACATTTAAGTCATTTAGCAGACGCTCTTATCCAGAGCGACTTACAAATTGGTGCATTCACCTTATGATATCCAGTGGAACAACCACTTTACAATAGTGCATCTAACTCTTTTAAGGGGGGGGGGGGGGGTTAGAAGGATTACTTTATCCTATCCTAGGTATTCCTTAAAGAGGTGGGGTTTCAGGTGTCTCCGGAAGGTGGTGATTGACTCCGCTGACCTGGCGTCGTGAGGGAGTTTGTTCCACCATTGGGGTGCCAGAGCAGCGAACAGTTTTGACTGGGCTGAGCGGGAACTGTACTTCCTCAGAGGTAGGGAGGCGAGCAGGCCAGAGGTGGATGAACGCAGTGCCCTTGTTTGGGTGTAGGGCCTGATCAGAGCCTGAAGGTACGGAGGTGCCGTTCCCCTCACAGCTCCGTAGGCAAGCACCATGGTCTTGTAGCGGATGCGAGCTTCAACTGGAAGCCAGTGGAGAGAGCGGAGGAGCGGGGTGACGTGAGAGAACTTGGGAAAGTTGAACACCAGACGGGCTGCGGCGTTCTGGATGAGTTGTAGGGGTTTAATGGCACAGGCAGGGAGCCCAGCCAACAGCGAGTTGCAGTAATCCAGACGGGAGATGACAAGTGCCTGGATTAGGACCTGCGCCGCTTCCTGCGTGAGGCAGGGTCGTACTCTGCGAATGTTGTAGAGCATGAACCTACAGGAACGGGTCACCGCCTTGATGTTAGTTGAGAACGACAGGGTGTTGTCCAGGATCACGCCAAGGTTCTTAGCACTCTGGGAGGAGGACACAATGGAGTTGTCAACCGTGATGGCGAGATCATGGAACGGGCAGTCCTTCCCCGGGAGGAAGAGCAGCTCCGTCTTGCCGAGGTTCAGCTTGAGGTGGTGATCCGTCATCCACACTGATATGTCTGCCAGACATGCAGAGATGCGATTCACCACCTGGTTATCAGAGGGGGGAAAGGAGAAGATTAATTGTGTGTCGTCTGCATAGCAATGATAGGAGAGACCATGTGAGGATATGACAGAGCCAAGTGACTTGGTGTATAGCGAGAATAGGAGAGGGCCTAGAACAGAGCCCTGGGGGACACCAGTGGTGAGAGCACGTGGTGCGGAGACAGATTCTCGCCACGCCACCTGGTAGGAGCGACCTGTCAGGTAGGACGCAATCCAAGCGTGGGCCGCGCCGGAGATGCCCAGCTCGGAGAGGGTGGAGAGGAGGATCTGATGGTTCACAGTATCAAAGGCAGCCGATAGGTCTAGAAGGATGAGAGCAGAGGAGAGAGAGTTAGCTTTAGCAGTGCGGAGCGCCTCCGTGACACAGAGAAGAGCAGTCTCAGTTGAATGACTAGTCTTGAAACCTGACTGATTTGGATCAAGAAGGTCATTCTGAGAGAGATAGCAGGAGAGCTGGCCAAGGACGGCACGTTCAAGAGTTTTGGAGAGAAAAGAAAGAAGGGATACTGGTCTGTAGTTGTTGACATCGGAGGGATCGAGTGTAGGTTTTTTTCAGAAGGGGTGCAACTCTCGCTCTCTTGAAGACGGAAGGGACGTAGCCAGCGGTCAAGGATGAGTTGATGAGCGAGGTGAGGTAAGGGAGAAGGTCTCCGGAAATGGTCTGGAGAAGAGAGGAGGGGATAGGGTCAAGCGGGCAGGTTGTTGGGCGGCCGGCCGTCACAAGACGCGAGATTTCATCTGGAGAGAGAGGGGAGAAAGAGGTCAAAGCACAGGGTAGGGCAGTGTGAGCAGAACCAGCGGTGTCGTTTGACTTAGCAAACGAGGATGTCGTCGACCTTCTTTTCAAAATGGTTGACGAAGTCATCAGCAGAGAGGGAGGAGGGGGGAGGAGGGGGAGGAGGATTCAGGAGGGAGGAGAAGGTGGCAAAGAGCTTCCTAGGGTTAGAGGCAGATGCTTGGAATTTAGAGTGGTAGAATTAGAGCCGTAGCAAGATTTGTTGTTCAGGTGCTTCTGTGTCAATTTGAACAAGATACTATTGTTGCCTCCGGTGTTGTTTCTGTAACGATGTGCACTGAGAGTTGGGAAGCAAGTTCAGGGAGTGAGTGTTTTAATAAAATAAACAGAACATAATCCAAACCAAGAACCTCGAACAACGCACATACATGAAACAGAAACAGAAACAATGACGCCTGGGGAAGGAACCAAAGGGAGTGATATATAAGGCAGGTAATCAAGGAAGTGATGGAGTCCAGGTGAGTCTAACGACGCACAGGCGTGCGTAATGATGGTGACAGTTGTGCGCCATAACGAGCAGCCTTTTGACCTAGAGGCCGGAGAGGGAGCACACGTGACAGTTTCTCTGATGAAGTCAGCGTGTAAGGGTGAATTACTGAATACCTCAAGCCAGAACATACATATGGGCCGGCCGATTTAAGTATTCTGATAAATAGACTCGCTGGCCAAAACGCAGTACTATTTCTGTCTCTCGCGGTTCAGGAGCGAGTAGACTCGGTCATTATTATATCTTTAGTGTTTAAGTCGGGAGATAGTAACTCGTTAAACAGCCTTTCCCTTGGTGCCCCAAATTCCTAATGAGTTAATTGTTACATGATTCATTTAATCATTAACAATTCGACATAATTAGTTTGATTCGATAAATAACAGTCATCAGATTAATAACGTTATTTTACATTCCGGGCATTTTTTTCATGTCCCACAAAAAACAGTGCATAGTCAAATCAATCAATCAAATGTATTTATAAAGCCATTTTTACATTAGCTGATGTCACAAAGTGCTATACAGAATCCCAGCTTAAAACTCCAAACAGCAAGCAATGCAGATGTAGAAACACGGTCTACTGCATGCATAGTCTACTGTAGCTACTGACCTTACAGGCGTGATTGAGAAATTAGGGAGAGAGATTTTTTTTATTAGAGAACAATGGCCGAACTTTTCAAGGATACTATCGTTATCACGCTTCAAAGTGGATTTATTAACTACAAAAAGGTAACACGTGTTTTTATTTTAATTCTGGAGCCGCTCTGCACACACAAGCTTGTTAGCTAGCTCAGGAAAACTCGAGGCGGCATTATGTGTAATGTAATGGAACTGAGAGTCATGATCAAGGGTTCAAAGTTCAAAGTTAGTTCATAGAATCAGCTCCTCAGTAGGTATAAATCTGTGGGCCTAATTCAGATAATGCATGTCATAAAAACAAGATGCCCAGCGCTCTCATCACCTGCAAAATTTCAGTCGCATGTCGCACCATACACTACACTTGACTGTCCAATGCATGTACAATACATAGCTCGCCCGCTTCATAGCAAGCTGCTCTATCCATTGGTGAAGTAATTTAATGTTGAGCTAAATGTAAATAAATTTAAAAAAATCAGGAACAGAAAGGAACGATATAAATCAGATCTTTTTGGGGGGTGAACGGGTTCTGAACTTTATTTTGTTGGTCAAAACAGTGGAACGGAACAATAAAAATAATGGTTCTTTATTATTTTGGTTCCAACCTCTGTCATACAGTGAAATCAAATGTCGAGATGTGTTACTCTTGACAGCTGTGCATGAATACGAAACTATATTATTTATTACACTCCAACACACAAACAAACACACGGACACAAACCACACACATGCACATTGACGCCGCACACACACACACACATTATTTTACACTCTTCACATACGCAGCTGCTACTCTCTGTTTATGATCTATGCATAGTCACTTTATAGCTACCTATGCAGGAAAAAAATGGTGTAAAAAAAAAGTTGTGTCTTTTGCTATCGTGGTTAGCTAATAGAAATACATATTGTGTCTTCCCTGTAAAACATTTTAAAAATCAGAAATGATGGCTGGATTCACAAGATGTGTATCTTTCATCTGGTGTCTTGGACTTGTGATTTAATGATATTTAGATGCTAGTATTTACTTGTGACGCTATGCTAGTCAGCTTTTTTACTGATGGGGGTGCTCCCGGATCCGGGATTGTGATGAAGTAGAAGTTAAAGGCGTATCAACCAGATTCCTTTTCCAATGGCTTCCTCAGGCTGTGACTAGGCTTTAGACATAGTTTCAGGCTTTTATTTTGAAAAATGAGCGAGATTTTTCAAAACGAGTCAGGTGTCCTTTGATTAGTTCCTGCGGGCGAGAGGGGTAGCTCGACATTTTCTTTCTCTCTTTTATTGAATAGGTTACCGTCCGGTTGAAATATTATCGATTATGTATGTTAAAAACAACCTGAGGATTGATTATAAAAAACGTTTGACATGTTTCTACGAACATTACGGATACTTTTGGGAAATTTCGTCTGCCTTTCAGGAACGGAACGAGGCTGTAGTTTTCTGAACATAAGGTGCAACTCAAATGGCGTTTTTTTGTTATAAAACTAATATTTATCGAACAAAAATAACATTTATTGTGTAACTGGGAGTCTCGTGAGTACAAACATTCGAAGATTATCAAATGTAAGCGATTAATTTTATTGCTTTTCTGACTTTCGTGACCAAGCTAATTTAAGGCTAACGGTTCTAGCATTGATTGATACACTCACAAAAGCTTGGATTGCTTTCGCTGTAAAGCATATTTTCAAAATCTGACACGATAGGTGGATTAACAACACGCTAAGCTGTGTTTTGGTATATTTCACTTATGATTGCATGATTATAAATATTTTTAGAATTATTTTTGAATTTGGCGCTCTGCAATTCAGTGGTTGTTTAGGAAAATGATCCCGGTAACGGGATCCGTAGGGTCAAGAAGTTTAAGGGCTCGTGAGTAAGCATTTCAAATCAAATCAAATTTCATTACAGTGAAATGCTTACTTAAAAGCCCTTAACCAACCATTCCGTTTTAAGAAAATACCTTTAAAAAAGTAAGAGATAAGAATAGCAAATAATTGAGAGCAGCAGTAAATAACAATAGCGGGGATATATACAGGGGGTACCGGTACAGAGTCAATATACGGGGGCACCGGTGTCAAGGTAATTGAAGTGAATTAAAGTGACTATGCATAGATAATAACAGAGAGTAGCAGCAATGTAGAAGGGGGGGCAATGCAAATAGTCTGGGTAGCCATAGAAGCTGTTTAGAAGCCTCTTGGACCTAGACTTGGCGCTCCGATACCGCTTACCGTGCGGTAGCAGAGAGAACAGTCTATGGAGTCTTTGACAATTTTTAGGGCCTTCCTCTGACACCGCCTGGTATAGAGGTCCAAGATTGCAGGAAGCTTGGCCCTGGTGATGTACTGGGCCGTTCGCACTACCCTCTGTAGTGCCTTGCGGTCAGAGGCCGAGCAGTTGCCATACTAGGCAGTGATGCAACCCGTCAGGATGCTCTTGATGGTGCAGCTGTAAAACCCATCTCAAATGTTTTCAGTCTCCTGAGGGGAAATAGGTTTTGTCA
This sequence comes from Salvelinus namaycush, assembly GCF_016432855.1. Classification (NCBI taxonomy): domain Eukaryota; kingdom Metazoa; phylum Chordata; class Actinopteri; order Salmoniformes; family Salmonidae; genus Salvelinus; species Salvelinus namaycush. The sequence goes on from NC_052308.1 coordinate 48,989,216, forward strand.
TGCCCTCTTCACAAGTGCCTTGGTGTGCTTGGACCATGTTAGTTTGTTGGTGATGTGGACGCCAAGGGACTTAAAGCTTTCAACCTGCTCCACTACAGCCCCGTCGATGAGAATGGGGGCGTGCTCGGTCCTCCTTTTCCTGTAGTCCACAATCATCTCCTTTGTCTTGATTACGTTGAGGGTGAGGTTGTTGTCCTTGCACCACATGGTCAGGTCTCTGACCTCCTCCCTATAGGCTGCCTCATTGTTGTCGGTGATCAGGCCTACCACTGTTGTATCATCAGCAAACTTCATGATGGTGTTGGAGTAGTGCCTGGCCGCGCAGTCATGAGTGAACAGGGAGTACAGGACGGGAAGGACTATGCACCCCTGAGGGGCCCCCGTGTTGAGGATCAGCGTGGCGGATGTGTTGTTACATATCCTTACCACCTGGGGGCGGCCCATCAGGAAGTCCAGAATCCAGTTGCAGAGGGAGGTGTTTAGTCCCAGGGTCCTTAGCTTAGTGATGAGCTTTGAGGGCACTATGGTGTTGAATGTTGAGCTGTATTCAATGAATAGCATTCTCACATAGGTGTTCTTTTTTGTCCAGGTGTGAAAGGGCAGTGTGGAGTGCAATAGAGATTGCATCATCTGTGGATCTGTTTGTGCGGTATGCAAATTGGATTGGGTCTAGGGTTTCTGGGACAATGGTGTTGATGTGAGCCATGACCAGCCTTTCAAAGCATTTCATGGCTACAGACGTGAGTGCTACGGGTCGGTAGTCATTTAGGCAGGTTACCTTAGTGTCCTTGGGCACAGGGACTATGGTGGTCTGCTTGAAACATGTTAGTATTACAGAGTCAGACAGGGAGAGGTTGAAAATGTCAGTGGAGACACTTGCCAGTTGGTCTGCGCATGCTCGGAGTACACGTCCTGGTAATTTGTCTGGCCGAGCGGCCTTGTGAATGTTGACCTGTTTAAAGGTCTTACTCACATCCGCTGTGGAGAGCGTGATCACACAGTCGTCCGGAACAGCTGATGCCCTCATGCAAGTTTCAGTGTTACTTGCCTCGAAGCGAGCATAGAAGTTATTTAGCTCGTCTGGTAGGCTCGTGTCACTGTGTAGATCTCGGCTCTGCTTCCCTTTGTAGTTTGTAATAGTTTGCAAGCCCTGCCACATCCGACAAGCATCGGAACCGGAGTAGTACAATTCGATCTTAGTCCTGTATTGACGCTCTGCCTGTTTGATGGTTCGTCGGCGGGCATAGCAGGATTTCTTATCAGCTTCCGGGTTAGAGTCCCGCTCCTTGAAAGTGGCAGCTCTACCCTTTAACTCAGTGTGAATGTTGCCTGTAATCCATGGCTTCAGGTTGGGGTATGTGCGTACAGTCACTGTGGGGACGAAGTCCTCGATGCACTTATTGATAAAGCCAGTGACTTATGCGGTGTACTCCTCAATGCCATCCCGGAATCCCGGAACATATTCCAGTCTTTGCTAGCAAAACAGTCCTGTAGTTTAGCATCTGCTTCATCTGACCACTTTTTTATAGACCGAGTCACTGGCGCTTCCTGCTTTAATTTCTGCTTGTAAGCAGGAATCAGGAGGATAAAATTATGCTCAGATTTGCCAAATGGAGGGTGAGGGAGAGATTTGTACGCGTCTCTGTGTGTGGAGTAAAGGTGGTCTAGAATTGTTTTCCCTCTGGTTGCACATTTAACATTCTGATAGAAATGAGGTGAAACTGATTTAAGTTTCCCTGCATTGAAGTTCCAGGCCACTTGGAACGCCGTCTCTGGATGAGCATTTTCCTGTTTGCCTATGGCAGTATACAGCTCATTGAGTGCGGTTTTAGTACCAGCATTGGTCTGTGGTGGTATGTAGACAGCTACGAAAAATACAGATGAAAACTCTCTAGGTAGATAGTGTGGTCTACAGCGTATCATGAGATACTCTACCTCAGGCGAGCAAAGCCTCGAGCCTAGATATCGTGCACCAGCTGTTGTTTACATATATGCATAGGCCCTCGCCCCGTGTCTTACCAGATGCTGCTGTTCTATCCTGCTGATAGAGTGTATAACCCGCCAGCTGTATGTTTCTTAATGTTGTCATTCAGCCACAACTCGGTGAAACATAAGATATTACAGGTTTGAATGTCCCGTTGGTAAGATATACGTGCTTTCAGTTCATCCCATTTATTTCCCCAGCGATTGAACGTTAGCTAGCAGGACGGAAGGCAAAGGCAGATTAGCCACTCGTCGCCTGATCCTCACAAGGCACCCTGATCTTTTCCCCGTGAAATCTCTGTTTCCTTCTCCAGCGAATGATGGGGATCTGTGCCGGGTCAGGTGTCTGTGGTATATCCCTCCCGTCCGATTCATTAAAGAAAAACTCTACGTCTAATCTGAGTTGAGTAATCGCAGTTCTGATGTCCAGAAGCTATTTTCGGTCATAAGAGATGGTAGCAGCAACATTATGTACAAAACAAGTAGCATGGTTGGTTAAGAGCCGATAAGACAGCAGCCATACCCTCCGGCGCCATTATGGATAATCACTGTTGCATTTGGCGCATGTGATTAATACAATTTGATTTGATACATAACCCACACAGAACAGATAAACATCATGTTTAATAAATAAGCAGCGTGTATATGGATACGAAGGATGAGTCAAGAATGACAAAGACAAATATATGGAGATGGAGTGAATGGTAATGAATTCCAAAAGAGGATCGACTGTATGGACTGAAGTCGCCCCCCTCCTCCACCCACGGGGAAAATTTGCCACTTTTTTCCTCAAGGCTACCTCATCATCCCCATGGAGTTCTCTTAAGTGCCAACATGCCGAGTTCCTTTGAAAGGGCTTTTGTTCATGTTTGACAAAAGGAAATCCACTTGCTGTTAAGCTGAACATAATATAGAATGTTCTGTTTTCTTCTTCTCCGCCGGACCTCTCTCTCCCTCCCTTTCTCTCTGCACCCACTCATTCCTGTCAAAGTGTTTTTTAGAAGTTAAACCTTGGAAGATGGTGCTCTACCTCGCGCTAAATAGAAACAGTGAACTTGCCAACACCTGGGTCCTTTGGATAGATTTGCCCTTTTGAAGGAGCTCTTCAATAAGACACAGGAGCCAAACGTTTGACTTGACCGTAATTAACAAGATGAGGTCCTCCGGGACTCCACGGTATAGTCTAAATTAAATACGAAAGCCATTTCACGGGCAGCTAAATCGGGTACTTTGATAGTTGATTTTATTGATGGTGTACATAGTGCTGATAAGTAGGCAATTCCCTGCACGCTTCAAGACATACACCTCTACTAAATTGGGTTCCGAGGAGAAATGACTACCATGTTCAGTGAGTGACAAGGCCCTTCGATGAGATTCAGGTCAGAGAGCCAATTGTAGTCCTAATAGGATATTGCAAAGCCCTATGGACCCACTAGGACCAGGGAGGATATACAGTTGAAGTCGGAAGTTTACATACACCGTAGCCAAATATATTTAAACTCAATTTTTCACAATTCCTGACATTTAATCATAGTAAACATTCCCTGTCTTAGGTCAGATAGGATCACCACTTTATTTTAATAATGTGGAATGTCAGAATAATAGTAGAGAAGAATGATTTATTTCAGCTTTTATTTCTTTCATCACATTCCCAGTGGGTCAGAAGTTTACATACACTCAATTAGTATTTGGTAGCATTGCCTTTAAATTGTTTAACTTGGGTCAAATGTTTCGTGTAGCCTTCCACAAGCTTCCCACAATAAGTTGGGTGAATTTAGGCCCATTCCTCCTGACAGAGCTGGTGTAACTGAGTCAGGTTTGTAGGCCTCCTTGCTTGCACATGCTTTTTCAGTTCTGCCCACAAATGTTCAATGGGATTGAGGTCAGGGCTTTGTGTTGGCTACTCCAATACCTTGACTTTGTTGTCCTTAAGCCATTTTGCCACAACTTTGGAAGTATGCTTGGGGTCATTGTCCATTTGGCAGACCCATTTGCGACCAAGCTTTAACTTCCTGACTGATGTCTTGAGATGTTGCTTCAATATATCCACATCATTTTCCTTAATCATGATGCAATCTATTTTGTGAAGTGCACCAGTCCCTCCTGCAGCAAAGCACCACCACAACATGATGCTGCCACCCCCATGCTTCACGGTTGGGATTGTCTTCTTTGGCTTGCAAGCCTCCCCCTTTTTCCTCCAAACATAACGATGGCCATTATGGCCAAACAGTTCTATTTTTGTTTCATCAGGCCATAGGACATTTCTCCAAAAAGTAAGATCTTTGTTCCCATGTGCAGTTGCAAACCATAGTCTGGCATTTTATGGCGGTTTTGGAGCAGTGGCTTCTTCCTTGCTGAGCGGCGATATAGGACTCGTTTTACTGTGGATATAGATACTTTTGTACCTGTTTCCTCCAGCATCTTCACAAGGTCATTTGCTGTTGTTCTGGGATTGATTTGCAATTTTCGCACCAAAGTATGTTCATCTCTAGGAGACAGAACGGGTCTCCTTCCTGAGCGGTATGACAGCTGCGTGGTCCCATGGTGTTTATACGTGCGTACCATTGTTTGTACAGATGAACGTGGTACCTTCAGGCTTTTGGAAATTTCTCCCAAGAATGAACCAGACTTGTGGAGGTCAACAATTTTTTTCTGAGGTGTTGGCTAATTTCTTTTGATTTTCCCATGATGTCAAGCAAAGAGGCACTGAGTTTGAAGGTAGGCCTTGAAATACATCCACAGGTATACCTCCAATTGACTCAAATTATGTCAATTATCCTATCAGAAGCTTCTAAAGCCATGACATCATTTTCTGGAATTTTCCAAGCTGTTTAAAGGCACAGTCAACTTAGTGTATGTAAACTTCTGGCCCACTGGAATTGTGATACATTATCATTATAAGTGAAATAATCTGTCTGTAAACAATTGTTGGAAAAATTACTTGTGTCATGCACAAAGTAGATGTCCTAACCGACTTGCCAAAACTATAGTTTGTTAACAAGAAATTTGTGGAGTGGTTGAAAAACGAGTTTTAATGACTCCAACCTAAGTGTATGTAAACTTCCGACTTCAACATTAGGTAGTGTAAAATGGTGAGAAAGATTGAGTTGTCAAAATGAGTCTGTCAAAATGACATTGTCAAACACAGTCACGTATAAAGAGAAAGATGTGTTAACGTTACAATGAATGCGTTCACTCTTAAACTCCTTGAGTCCCACCGTATCCCCGGTGCACTTTGGACTTCTAACCCTTTTACATTGTGTGTTTGAGCTACAGACGTCTGTACCATTGAATTAGTCTGGTATCTATGCAGATGCATAAGAAATAACCATTAGTCTGTCTGATAAATGAGGGCTGAGCTTGATCCCGATGGGTTCCAGGGCAGGGTCTTCTCACAAATACATCTGTAGACTCTCACATATACATACATTACATGTAATCTGTTTTGTTCTATGACACTCACAGGCCACACAAGAGTAGTTAGGAGGTAAGGAGCTTCTACATAGATCATAGGAAATTCCAGGACATAGTGTCTATAATACTGAAATAAGCTCACATAGTTGCTGTCACGAATTCCAAACTCACAAAGTTATCACTGACTTGTTGGACATTCATTTCATTTCCCACTGAGCAAACCATTTCTGTACTAAATTAATTTGCTTGGCAGACCTTGGCAGATCTGAATGCAACTGTTCATGATAAATGGTTTTGCGTTTTACTTGTAGCCTCGGTTGACCTGAAAAGAAAATGGTAAAACACTTCATTGTGATGCTAAAGGTAATGGCTGGACATGCAAAAGTAGTAAAAAAATGCAGATTTGCTGGGGTCCTCGGACCTGATGAGGTTTTAACAAAAGGGTTCATAAAGGATTATTTTGCTGTCCCTCTAGGAGAACCCTTTTGGTTCTAGGAAGTTTCTTTTTTCTAAGGACTTGGCTTGGTCCTATGAAAATGTAAGATATCGTTCAAAAGTATTTAGCAAAAGAACTGAAAGCTAGGGGCTAATGTGTATCATGAGGGAAAGTAGAGGGGCTCTCCTGAAGACCAAGAAAGCTTTAGCAACCACATTATCAAAATCTACCAAAATGGCAGATAACAGAGCTCCCCACCATCAAACAATAAGCTTTCTACAGTATCTATTAACTCCAGAGCATTTCTCACTTTTATTATTATCTCCCTCCCTACTCTCCCTCTTTAATGAATCATCCATCTCTCTTGATACATCACTTTTAATCGAAATTTCCCCTTACTCGCTTACTATAAAACCCATCTCTGGCGATGTAAAATTGAATGCAGAGCCTGGCTTCAGTGGTATCAAATAAAATTACCGCACAGTAGGATAAGCCTGGAAATGATGGCAAAATTAGATTTAGCGCCATGAGGAGCGATAGACTCGCCTAATAATTGGATAGCCCTCATTTACATGGCAGACCACAGACAAACATGGGGCAGTTCTTTGTAATTGAGACAAAGGACCGGCATTGAACACATTGTGATATCCTGGGAGATGGGGCATGAATTACCACGAATTACCACATTGATACAAAGCAAATCCTAACGAGAGGGAAACGTTATTGTTTTCTGTCATGCGCATTTGCTAGCTGGGAGGCCGAATATACAAAACCTTAATTGCAGGCACGGATCAACGCACAGGCTTACCTGGGCTGACAGGAAACCCAGAAAAAGTGATAGCGGCTAGGGGCCCATGGAATGGGTTATTATCCGTGCCCGCTTAATTACATTTATCAACAACAACAACGACAAAAGGCCTTTATAGGCTGCTGTAGGCACAAAACAGTAGCACAACACCAACTCTGGCTCGTCAGTTCTTCTATTCTTTTAGTTCTACCCCACTGTGGTGGGATAGGGTGCCTTTGATAATAAGTGAACCACTATCTTCAATAATTGAGGCAGAGCTAGAGGCTCCTTCTACTTCCATCTTTGTATGAGTCAAGAGACTTGGCTTTATTTGCCTTTTGGCCGCAAGAGGAACAGCACTAGACAATTCCAGTATCACCGTCAATCCCCCCTAGACTACAGTCAAGCATGTTCTGGAAGAGTTTAGCAACTACATGCTATATAGAAGCAAACTACTGTATAGGATCAACAACTATAGGTTTAAAAACTATAGGGTCATACTATAGCAGGGGTCTCCAACCTTTTCTAGAGCTGCTTAAAGCAAAACTAAATCAATTGCGAGCTACTCATTTCTTTCTAGCTTTCAAATAGGTACATTCTCTTTTTCTCTTACCTCCAACAACTCTTCCTCGGTGTACAAGAGATGTGTTTTCTGTCAATATACCTGGTAGAATAATGGTTCATTAACAACTCGAGAGGGGGTTTTGTATTTTCCCGAATTCTGGTTTTTGATTTGTTTTTGTTTTTCACTTTCAGAAGAGAAACGACAAAACGGGGTGTTCTGAGTCAATGTCAATGCTTATATCACATCAAAAGAAAATGTTTGAAGTCTGGGGGAAAATGAATACATTTAGATTTTTAAGTGTAATTCCACTTCAATTGCACATCTAGGAGAGGAATGTGTTTGGCTAGCGATGTTTCTGTACTGCTACTACACATGTCATGACAGAGTCCCAAAAAAAACAATCCCAGATTGATACAAATAATCATGATACAGTTCTGTCAAGTAAGCCTACTTTGTAGTTAACTGTTGAACTCTGATACGCTCTGGTAGCATTTTCTAAGTGACACCTATATTGTACACTACCTTCATGAAATACATTTTGATGCCAAAACTATGTCCTACAAACACATGCTTAGCACTGTTAGAAAGGTAAGAACTGTGGGGTCCTGATACAGGAAACAAAGTGACTATTACAAAGCCAGAGCAACAACAGGCAAAGAAAAGCTAAATGTTCCAATTGTCCCCATGTTGGGTAATAAGAGATTTGAAAGACTACTGTAGGTTTGAAATAAAAGATGTCACCGATTACTGTTTCAAAAGGATTAAAAAAATTAAAATAAATAAATGTCATATCTTTTAATTAATGCTGGAGCTCAAAACATGTGCAAATTCCATTAGAAACATGGTCATTTTAAAAGCGCAGGGCTTGTGCAATGTGCCATGCCTTCCTTTTTCGTCTTACAGGAATGATACACATATGAGAAGAAAACTGAAGTCGCTACCTTTAAGTACAATTCCTGTATGATACCCAGTTGGTCCACTAGACAGCAGAAGAAGATCACATGAAGTCCATGACCACTTGAAACCAGATGCGTTTGGTTTGGGTAGTGACTCACTGTGACAAAAGGTCTGAAGGTATTTTCAAGTCTGACATCTTAAAATTACCCAAGTTATCAAGTTTGTTTTTTGAAATAACACGCAAACAGGTGAGGAAACAAATGTATTTTCCCATTAATTTTTCCCATAGATAAACAGCGCATATGGAAGATGCATTCATGGTAATATGGATGGAGAAAGAAATGTACTACATTACGATGACCACCAGGTGTACCCTTTATATGCATATTCGATTTTTGCACTTTCTTTTTACTTTACCTAAATTGCATACTCTGTGAATATGAGCATTACTAACTGGCTACACACAAAGTGATAGACAAACGCACACACCACACAGACAGACGGGCGATATTGCTGGAAATTAATTGGCAGATATTGTGTTAAGTTTGAAAAAAAACAACATTTTTGGGAGTCCCATAGGGCGGCGCACAATTGGCCCAGCGTCGTCTGGGTTTGGCCGGGGTAGGATCACCTCCCCCCCCCCCAAATATAGGGGAGGTAATAAACAGGTGATTGAGTCCAGGTTAGTCCAATAATCGCTGATGCACGTGACGGGGGGAAGGCAGGTGTGCGTACTGATGGTGGCAGGAGTTCGTAATGCTGGGGAGCATGGCGTCTTCGAACGCCAGGGAGGGGGAGCAGGGACAGGCGTGACAGTACCCCCCCTCTCTAGGGGCGCCACCCGGCGAGTCTGACAGGCCGGCCGAGGCCTGGGCGCTGGACCAGCCGGTTGGGGCGTAACAGCCCGACGAACCGGCAGAGGCGTGGGAGCCTGATGATCCTGCCGGAACATGGGAGCCTGATGAGCCGGCTGAAGCGTAGACGCCTGGCTAGCCGGCTGAGGCATAAAACCCTGCGGATCCGGCTGAGGCCTGACGTGGGATGGGCGCCTTCTGAGCCAACCGGGGCAGGAAACCTCTCGAGCCAGCTAGGGCGTAACAGCCCGTCGAGCTGGCTTAGGCACCCCCGGAAGCCAGCACACCCCGATGCTTTGTATGATGGCTTCTGCATTCTGATAGAACCGACGCTGGAGATGAGAAGCAGGTACAGGGAGTTGAACATTTAATGCGGAACAGACAGGTAACAAGACAGGAACAGCGTCAGCACACAGGTAACAACAGAGCTGGGGAAATGACAAATATCGGGGAGGTAATAAACAGATGATTGAGTCCAGGTGAGTCCAATAATTGCTGATGCACGTGACAGGGGGAAGGCAGGTGTGCGTAATGCTGGGGAGCCTGGCGCCTTCAAGCGCCAGGGACAGGGAGCGAGGGCAGCCGTGATATAAAAAATATTGAAAAAATAACAATAAAATAAAAACTATTTTAAATTGAATTACAGCATGTCTTAGACATATAGATTAAGAATGTATTTTCTGAAGCATACTCAGCTAAATCCTCTTCCCATTGGTAAGAGAGTTCAGGTAATCCAGATTGTGTGAGTTTAATAATGTATAGATCAAGTTTATGCCCCCTTTGATAATAGGGTTCACTGTAAAAATAGAATCTAGAGGGGAAATTCACTGAGACCAAACGATCACCTGAAATGTTTCCAGATTTTTTGAGAATGTTTCACAATAGGGTTTTTTTGTGAAACAGGTTCAGTTTATGCAAGTTTTGAGCAATGATGCTTGGCCAATTGTGCGCTGCCCTATGTGATTCCCAATCCCAGCGTTCAAGATCCTGTTTCAGGCGGCGTTTCAAGCGAGGGAATTTGGCTTTATCGAGAACTTTGAAATTGTATGTGACCCAAATTCCCAAATATTTCAATTTCTGTGTAGTCACTCTGAAAGGCACATGACTAAAATAAATTTGCATGGCAGAAGGATTAATAGGCGTCAATTCACTTTTTTGTAGATTAACCTTATACCTGGATATTTGACCAAATGTTTTTACTAGAACCTGGATGTCTGTAAAGGGTCAGACATATATAATAGCATGTCATCTGCGTAGAGTGAAATTGTATGCTCTAAGCCCCCTCTTCAAATACCTTTGATAGTGGTGTTATTACGTATTGCTATGGCTAAAGGCTCAATTGCGATGGCAAACAGCTGAGGGGATAGAGGACAACCCTTTCTTGTCCCACGTTGAAGTTGGAAATGGGATGAAAGGTTATTTAGTTGTGCGTTTAGGGGAGCCATATGGGAGGAATAAAGGACTTTGCTCAAGGACATAAAATTGTAACCGAATCCAAATTGTTTGAAAGTATAAAATCGATAATCCCACTCCACCCGATCAAATGTCTTCTCAGCATCAAGTGATAACAATATCTCTGGAGTGTCAGATGAAGAGGGATTATAAAGTATGTTATAAAGACGTCTGATGTTGAAAAAAGAATGACAATTTTTAATGAAACCAGTTTGATCTGTAAAGATAATGGAGGGAAGGACTGACTCAAAATGGTAGGAAATCATCTCAGAAAGTAACTTTACATGGCAATTCAGTAAAGAAATTGGCCTATATGAACCACTATCGAGAGTTATTTTTGACTTTTTCAGAACAAGTTAAATACATGCTTGTCTCATTGTTGAGGGTAAAGCGTTTGAGGAGAATGATTCATCATACAGAAAGCAAGAGAGGAGAGAGTTGATCTGAGAATTATTTTAAGAATTCGCTGGGAAAGTCCAGGGGATTTACCACACTGCATAGATTTAATTGCTAATACAATCTCTTCTACAGAGAACTGTTCTTCTAATTCAGCAGCTATCTCAGTTTCAACTGTAGGAATATCTAAGTTCTCAAAGAAGGTGTTTATAGTAAGGTAACATTACCAGCAGATTCCAGAGTGTAAAAATGATGAAATCATGACTTGACCTCTAAATTATCAATACATTTGTTTCCCAGCTCGTCAGTTATCTCAGGTACGGTTTGATTTACGGTGCTCTAACGCAGCAGGTGTGCTAGCATTTTCCCTGATTTCTCTCCATGTTCATCATTTTTGTAAAGAGATTTACTAATTACATTTTCAGCTTGTCGAGTTGACATTATAGGGGTTTGATTAAGCTAGAGAAATAGCTCAATTTGAGATTATATAAAAGCAACAAGGGTTTCTTTTGATAGCAGTAGTGAGTTAAGCCGCCAAGGGCGATAATTAGGCTTTGTATTTGGTATAAGTAGTTTTATAGTAAGAGGAGAATGATCCGAAATGACTATAGCTTGGTAATCACACCAAGTGGCAGAAATCTTAAGTAGTCGATACGTGAGAAGGTCTTGTGAACTGGTGAGAAAAAAGAATACTCCCTAGCTGTGTGATTCCAGAAACGCCATGCATCAGATATGCCATTATGTCTTAAGAAATAGCTGAATTGTGGATACTGTCTTTGATGAAGATGATACCTTAGGAGAGCTACAATCCAGATTGGGCGACCGTACACAATTCATATCACCACCTAGTATTATGTGGTGTGTGTCCATATTTGGTCATCGAGAAAATACAGCTGTGAAGAATGAACTGTTATCCCAATTTGGTACATAAATGTTAGCCAAGATAACAGGTGTATTATACAGTCTTCCTACTACAATAATGAAATGGCCTGCTGAGTCTGCCTCTAAACTTGACATTGCGACCGGTATGTTTTGACTAATTAAAATGGCTGCTCCTCTAGTTTCAGAATAAAAATTGGAATGATATGATTGACCGATCCACCTTCCTTTTAAACGAGAGTGGTCGAAAGTGCGGAGATGTGTCTCCTGAAGAAAGGCGATATCTACAGTACCAGTCAAAAGTTTGGACACACCTACTCATTCAAGAGTTTCTCTTTATTTTTAGTTGTATTGTGACATGCTAGGGGTGGTATACAGAAGATAGCCCAATTTGGTAAAAGACCAAGCCAATATTATGGCAAGAACAGCTCAAATAAGTAAAGAGAAATGACAGTCCATCACTACTTTAAGACATGAAGGTCAGTCAATGTTTCTTCAAGTGCAGTCGCAAAAACCATCAAGCGCTATGATGAAACTGCCTCTCAGGAGGAACGCCACAGGAAAGGAAGACCCAGAGTTACCTCTGCTGCAGCCCAAATAAAGGCTTCACAGAGTTCAAGTAACAGACTGTGTGAATCAGGCCTTCTTGGTCGAATTGCTGCAAAGAAACCACTATTAAAGGACACCAATAAGAAGAAGAGACTTGCTTGGGCCAAGAAACACGAGCAATGACATTAGACCGGTGGAAATCTGTCCTTTGGTCTGATGAGTCCAAATTTGAGATTTTTGGCTCCAACCGCCGTGTCTTTGTGAGACTCAGAGTAGGTGAACAGATGATCTCCGCATGTGTGGTTCCAACCATGAAGCATGGAGGAGGAGGTGTGATTGTGTGGGGATGCTTTGCTGGTGACAACGTCAGTGATTTATTTAGAATTCAAGGCACACTTAACCAGCATGGCTATCACAGCATTCTGCAGCGTTATGCCATCCCATCTGGTTTGCACTTAGTTGGACTGTCATTTGTTTTTCAACAGGACAATGACCCAACACACCTCCAGGCTGTGTAAGGGCAATTTGACCAAGAAGAATGATGGAGTGCTGCATGCATCAGATGACCTGGCCTCAACAATCACCTGACCTCAATCCAATTGAGATGGTTTGGGATGAGTTGAACCGCAGAGTGAAGGAAAAGCAGCCAACAAGTGCTCAGCATATGTGGGAACTCCTTCACTTTTGGAAAAGCATTCCAGGTGAAGCTAGTTGAGAGAATGCCAAGACTGTGCAAAGCTGTCATCAAGGCAAAGGGAGGCTACTATGAAGAATTTAAAATATATTTTGATTTGTTTAACTACATGATTCCATGTGTTATTTCATAGTTTTGATGTCTTCACTGTTATTCTACAATGTAGAAAATAGTAAAAATAAAGAAAAACCCTTGAATGTGTGACGTGGTAAGGTTGGACCCAGGTGCAGAGAAGAGATCAGACGAGGAATCAGTGGTTAAAGATAAACATAATACTTTATTGAGAAACGGTAGCCACAGGATCACAGTACAGTTGGGAAAAAAAAAAACAACAAACACTAAGTCTCGAAAACTTCCTCAGGAAACAACCACACACAGTAAACAATTCAAGCTTCTGAAAAGGACAACAGACAACCCACATCTTTTAATGCAGCCGCTGTGTCAGATTTCAAAAAAACTTTACGGAAAAAGCACACCATGCTATAATCTGAGTACAGCGCTCAGAGCCCAAACAAGCCATGAAGATATCCGCCATGTTGTGGAGTCAACAGATGTCATAATAGCATTATAAATATTCACTTACCTTTGATGATCTTCATCAGAATGCACTCCCAGGAGTCCCAGTTCCACAATAAATGTTTGATTTGTTCCATAAAGTCCATCATTTATGTCCAAATACCTCCTTTTTGTTCGCACGTTCAGTACACAATCCAAACTCACGACGCGCGGGCAAGTCCATGCGAAAGTTCAGACGAAAAGTTATATTACAGTTCGTAGAAACATGTCAAACGAAGTATAGAATTAATCTTTAGGATTTAACATAAATCTTCACTAATGTTCCAACCGGAGAATTCCTTTGTCTTCAGAAATGCAATGGAACGCAAGCTAACTCTCTCACGTGAACGCGCCTGGTCAGCTCATGGCACTCTGCCAGACCCATGACTCAAAGAGCCCTCATTCCCCCCTACTTCACAGTAGAAGCATCAAACAAGGTTCTAAAGACTGTTGACATCTAGTGGAAGCCTTAGGAAGTGCAAAATGACCAATATCCCACTGTATATTCGATAGGCGATGAGTTGAAAACCTACAAACCTCAGATTTCCCACTTCCTGGTTGGAAATTTTAGAGTGTTTTCTATCCAAATCTACTAATAATATGCATATATTAGCAACTGGGCCTGAGTAGCAGGCAGTTTACTCTGGGCACCTTATTCATCCAAGCTACTTAATACTGCCCCCAACCATAAGAAGTTAATGTCTCTAGGACGGTTTCTGGCACCCTCTGGTGACAGGTGGAACCATGACAGAATGAGTAGGTGTGTCCAAACTTTTGACTGGAACTGTACTTTAAAATGATTTACATGAGAAATAACCCTTTTACGTTTCATTGGGTGATTTAAAGATGGAACAATCCAGCTATCAAAAGTGACCGAGCAACCAGCTGTCCCTCTCATGATATTAGGCCTAGCCATGTAAAGTCAGGGGGGGAAAGGATAGATGCCAGATTACAATAACAACTGATCCATTCCAAAAATAGCAAATAAAAAACCCAAAAGTTGAAGAAGAAGAAGAAGAAAAAATATAAACAAACAATACTCTGAAGTCTGGTATAAAAAAGAAAACCTACCCTGGTCACCTGTTAAACAAGGTAACCGCTAATCCCCACGCAAAGATATCCACACATAATGTGCTCGCAGTGGGGAACACTAAACCTATCGAGTAGAGAGCCATGCTGAAATAGTGAAGGATTTAAAACAAGTTGCACATAATAAATAAATAAGAAATATTTATTTACAACTCAAAACTAGGCTGTTTTAAAAGAAAGTATCAAACATTTCATAAATCACATATTACAGCAATACCACTAAATTAGCAGCAACGTCTTTTAGAACTTATCTACCTTGGATACGGGTACCGTCGATAAATAGAAATGAGCAGCTTCATGGTAATAAAATTAAATGTTAAAACAAAGAGAAAACTGACTCACCAGAACTACGGCACTAACGTTACCTAATAATAACAATATCAACTGATACCACTGGCAATGCTATACAGTATCTACAAATGAGAGACTGAGTCTGCAGTGGTAGACACATTCGTCCATTACCCTAATATCCAAATAGGTGAACATTCAGCTATGCCCCTTGGGAAGATAGAGATGGGTGCTCCATTGCATCGAAGTGGGCCAAATTCTCTTGCACGCCGAAGGACATCAATATAATCCTGATAGTAGTATAGTTTAGCCACAATGACGCAAGGTTTTCCGGCAGGCTTTTTTGCTTGAAAACCCCGATGTGAGCGGTCTACAAGGACATCTTTATCCAATGTGAGGGCCTCCTTCAATAACTTTGAGACTGATGAAGTAGAACTTGAGCCCGGGTCCTCAGCTACCAACATTATCTTGATATTGGATCTTCGCATATAACCTTGTAAATGTATGCAATGTTCCTTAAGGCTAGCCACATCAGTTGTGAGCTTCTTAACCGTGGTTTGTAGCGTAGTCGTGTCGTCTGAGCATATTGACAAGCCTTGATCCATGTCGGAGACATTTTTCTTAACTGTATCCAGTTCAATACGAACTATTGCTGCATGCTTTGCGAGCTAATTTTTGACTGCTTGTAACTCCGATTTATTAATTCAATTAAAGTCCTCACTGAGTGCCTCCTTGAGTTCCGACTTGAGTTTAGATTAAATTTCCGCTCTGAGGGCAGCAAGAATCCCGGCCTTGAAATCCTCTGTGTTAATTTTTTCGCCGACCCGAGGGGAGGAGACGATGATCCCACTTGTTGAAGAGCTCCTCGTCTTGGGCCTAGTATTTTCTCTTTTGTCAGTGACTGCGCTGAACGTTAAATCAAAAATAAAAGTTGAACAAAGTAAAGCATCTCATTCAAAGGCTGTGTTTCCTAGTTATTTATGGGTCAAAGCGCAAAGAAAGTATTAAAAAAATGCAATTTCAGCAGGAGCTCGGAAAAACGTGACCTTCTACATTTGCTCACTAGCGCCCCGTTATGTTTGGATTTTTAAACCAATAGTGGCTAACCAAGGGTTGGATAATGTAAATTGGGCTTTGGTTGGATATTAGCCAGTAGCATGCAGTGTCTGATTTGTTTTTAGAGGTGGAAGATTTGTTTATGACAGTTTACGGTGGAGCGTGAAAAATGCATGTACTTCTCTGAAATGTTTGGCAAGCTACTCATAGGTGGGCTGTGAGCTACTGGTAGCTTGAGATCGATCTGATAGATACCCCTGTACTATTGTATTGAAAGCATCTGTTTTATGCCTAGAGGGCAACCTTCCAAGGATAGTGTTACTTCCAACTCTCTCTCAGCAAGATGTTAAAAATCAAAACACTATCTTTCTGACCTGAACTTCAAAATTCCAGCTGAGCCTAAGTTCTTTCATCTTCCATTTTGTTTTCTATCCTTCTCTACTTGTGCGTCAGACAGTCATGGTAATTTCCAGTATTATCTACTGTAAATGGAAGAAAATTATGTGAACTCCCCTACACTTTTGACAAGTCATTTGACTTGGGAGAGCCGAATGACGTACCTTCGCTTCTCTGTTCTCACCGCTCGATGAGTGGCTGAGTTCTCTTTTCAAAAGGACACAGCTACTTCTTGGAACGCAAGGTAATTGACCTGAGGATAGGATCCTCATAACTCAGGAAAGGTATGGCAAATAAAGACAGGAGTTACGCACATCAGTGGGCCCCGTGCCTATCTTGAAACATCTACAGGATACGGCTGAGCATCATAGACAGTATTATATATCTTTTATATTTTTCCTGTGCCTCTCATAGCCTTGATATACAGTGATACACTAGATATAACAGAGTGGGAAGCCTTTCTGTGACGCAACTGACTCTCTATCTCCCACTCTTCTTCTTATTCTATATAATGATTCCTTTAGAAATACAAGAGAAAAGGATATTGTCTTCTCTCAGCACTGTCTACCTTTGCAAATCAAATCAGATTGAAAGGTAGAAATAAAAGCAAGTATGTATAGATATTAGATTCGATAACAACCACCAGTGAAAATGTTTTAAGGCAATTTATTATGATGTTCACGATGTGGTGGTAGACAAAGGGCATTGACGTGCGTAAATGGCACCACCGAGAATAATGACTCATCGTGTTCGGTGACGGAGAAAGGTAATTATTGTGACACATCTTGTAACCTTTTGGCACTCCTCAATCATTAGCATGTTCATGAAACACTGGCCATACCGGCTATTGACGGCTACTCTCAACCCTGTGTATCAACATATTGATCGATATCAACTTATTGTATGGTGGAATTAACCGCTATCTGTGCGCAACATACCTAAGTGAGGACCGAGGGGGTATGTGGAAATAAACTGGGTGCCTATTGCATTTCCAGGATAGTCCAGATATGGATCTTCAAGGCCCCAGGGGAGCACTGCAGCTGTGGTCTCCCTGATACGGGGTCACAAGAGGTGGCTCCAATAACAGGGAGAGATCCCCTGGCGGAGGTGGATGAATAATTTAACCACCCCCTTCCCTCTAGAGATTATTTTTAGCATCTGGATCACAATAGATAGCGAAGATAGATAGTGCTGTGGAGGTACTGTAAGGGCTTCGAGATATGGATAGAGATACGGGACTACATGGATTACCCCAAGGGAGTTGTATATATTAGAATGAGCCCATTTGATCTGGTCATTGAAGTTGAAATATGAGTCTCATTCGATAGGGGAATCAATCCACACATTGATGAATAAATTCAGAGCTGTACTATACACTCGGAAACGAGATGGAACAGGTTCAAAATCTTCGGAATCGGTGTCCCTTCCATGGGACGGTTGAGCTAACGTAGACTAATGCAATTAGCATGAGGTTGTAAGTAACAAGAACATTTCCCAGGACATAGACATATCTGATATTGGCTGATAACTGCACTGTCCAATTTACAGTAGCTATTACAGGGAAAGAATACCATGCTATTGTTTGAGACTGCACAATTTTGAACATGAAAAGTTATTAATAAACAAATTAGGCACATTTGGGCAGTCTTGATACAACATTTTGAACAGAAATGCAATGGTTCATTGGATCAGTCTAAAACTTTGCACATACACTGATGCCATCTAGTGGCCAAAATCTAAATTACACCTGGGCTGGAATAGTACATTATGGCCTTTCTCTTGCATTTAAAAGATGATGGTACAAAAAAATACAAAAGAACGGTTGGTTTTTTCTTTGTATTATCTTTTACCAGATCTATTGTGTTTTATTCTACTACATTTCTTTCACATTTCCATAAACTTCAAAGTGTTTCCTTTCAAATGGTACCAAGAATATGCATATCGTTGCTTAAGGGCCTGAGCTACAGGCAGTTAGATTTGGGTATGTCATTTTAGGCAAAAATTGAAAAAAAGGGGCTAATCCTTTTAACTACTGTGTTGACCCCATTTCCAGTTCACGGGGCAGTAAATATGGTGACACACTTTCGTAGTTTGCGACAGGAACTTACAGATGTAGGATCTTCATCTGATCACTCTTTTGTTGCTGATAACTACCCTGAACAGCAAACTTGTAGTGTATTCAAGGTTTAAAAAGGCTTATAATGTTTGTAATTTTCACTTTAAAATGTCACATTTGATTTGCCCTGACGAAAAATGTATCAACCCCTTGTTATGTTCTGAACAAACAGAGTAAAAACTCAAACGGATACCTAGGAAAAGCTCTACAAAAAATGTCCATTAATTATAATCCACATAATAATTCACATTTCCAATTGCTGCAGGATTATTTTCCTGCTGAAGCCAACTGGCTCAAATTAAGCTCCTACATCTGTATGTAGCACTTATTCTTGATTTCTTGTTTCAAATTTTTGATTATTTGTGTCCTTGTTTGACATTTTACTGCACTGTTACTAGTAACACAAGCATTTCGCTGCACCCGCTATAACATCTGCTGTACGCGACCAATAATTTTTGATTTGATTTATGTAGCACACGCGCTAGCCGTTAATGAGCCATCAATCCATCACATATTAGCAAACCACATTAGTACACTAATTAGGGCACATTCATTAATGTAAAGCGTCACTCCTGTTGTTAGGGAATTTACTCCTGTTGTTAGGGAATCTTCAGGTTGCCACTTTAGGGGGTTTTCAGCTGCCAAAAGTGAGATTGCACTTTTAAGTGTGACATTTGAAGATGTTTTAAGTCTGAAGTAAAAAAAAATATATAATATATTTTTTATTTATTTAACCTTTATTTAACTAGGCAAGTCGGTTAAGAACAAATTCTTATTTACAATGATGGCCTACCCCGGCCAAACCCAGACAACTCTGGGCCAATTGTGCGCCGCCCTATGGGACTCCCAATCACGGCCGGATGTGATACAGTCTGGATTCGAACCAGGGACTGTAGTGACGCCTCTTGCACTGAAATGCAGTGCCTTAAAAATGTGAGGATCTTTATCGTGTGAAGGACAACATCAGAGATGATCCGAGATGCGGATCAGCCTGTCAGCAAAGAAAATGTGTGACAGCCAAGAGTGTCAGTCAGTCTTGTGCTGTGCTGTGCTGTGCTGTGCTGTGCTGTGTGTGTGTGTGTGTGTGTGTGTGTGTGTGTGTGTGTGTGTGTGTGTGTGTGTGTGTGTGTGTGTGTGTGTGTGTGTGTGTGTGTGTGTGTGTGTGAGTGTCTGTGTGTAATTGTATTACTGAATAATTCACCTCTATTGATTTATTTTCCACAGGAGACTAGGACTCCTCTCAAAGCATAGCTGCTTTCCCAGGGGAAGGGGTTTGCCAAACCTGAGAACTCAACGTGTGCATGTGCCTGTGCCGGTAAGACTTGCCTGTGCCGGTAAGTCTGAACGGGGATGTCTGGTTGAGTGGGTAACACTCTCGCCAATGGAACCATAAACTGTACTTTTGACGGGGATCCTGATTCAATCCCTGCACAAACCCTACGCATTTCCGCTCCCTCTACGTTGTCTCCCTTCTTCTGCTCCTATCCTGTCCTAAAAATAATACAAGGACTTTGAAATTCCGTTATTTTCCAATTACAGTATATTGAATTTTGACTGTGGTATGTGTGACAGTGGCATATGTGTTTATGTGTGTTGGCAGCATGTGTCGATGTGCTTGACAGTGTGTGTGTGTGTGTGTGTGTGTGTGTGTGTGGTTTTTTTCTGTGTGTGCACCTGGCTTTCCATGTGTGTGTCATGCATTTTTTACCAGACTCACTTGATCACTGTTCACACCCAATTAGGTAATGAACCAAATTCTTCCAATCCCAGACCAAAGATCTGTCCTATTAGGGACACTGCACACATGGATTTACACAACCCCTAGGGAGTCATTTGCTAGAGATTATGACTAACAAGTCATGTGGAGACGCCAAACGGACAGAAAATCCTGAAATGATGTACATAATATAAAGTTCACTGTATATTTGTTGTGTGTAATAATAACTGTAGATGGTGTATATAGCCTAGTGTGTGTGTGTGTGTGTGTGTGTGTGTGTGTGTGTGTGTGTGTGTGTGTGTGTGTGTGTGTGTGTGTGTGTGTCAATCAATGGGAGCAGCTTCAAGGCTGGTGTAAAGTGTTTGTTCTCACTCCTCTCTGATAGGGCTCGTCCCACTCCTTCCTCTTGCCATGGAGAGGAGAATATTTCCAACACAACCCCCACACTCACCTCCCGCACATCTAACCCCCATCACTCAATTTAGGAAAAGACTGATGAAGCCCTCTTCAATCTATTCCTGCACAGTGGACAATAGTGTGAGGTTTTCAATCAGTAGAGGAAGACCTGATGTTATTATGATCCATGTGACTTTGTGCAATTCTGATTCTGAAGAGTACAGTTTTTTTTATATCCAACTCTCTTTAAAAGCACATCTTTTGTCGGCTCCTCATCTTATAACAAAGATCATTTTTTCTTAAAATAATGTTTGACTTTCTTCCTCCTGCTTGACAAGATTTGAACGAAATACAGCAACCGCTGTTGTATGCCTTCCGACTACACTGGTATCAACCTTCTGTTACATTATTTGCTTCTTCTTGTTTGACTAATGCTTTCTGTCTGCGTGGTGGATCTGGCAGTGGTGATCGGTTGGTGTTTTGACGGCGGTATTGATCGTGTGTGTGTGTGTGTGTGTGTGTGTGTGTGTGTGTGTGTGTGTGTAGTCTAATCAATGTGACAGATCTGGGGGTGGTTCGGCCCCGGCTACCTCAACCTGCCCCACGCTGGGGCCTCTGCTCTTCTCCTCCTCCGGCCTCCTGCTGAGGCTATCGATCCCCCCTTCTCTGGGGGAGAAGTGAAGTTTGGACAGTAACATCCCACAACAGCCCGCAACTCCCTCCAACCCTGGCTTCTAATGTGAGCTGCCTTCACAGTGGAGAGAGAGCTGGGAGTGGATTCGAGGCAAATGGGAGCTATAATGTTGGTGTTGGGATTGAAAGTAGTTTGTTGACTAACTTTATAGGGACCTAACTTTATAGATCAGACTTTTCCAGATAAGTCAAAAAGTAAATGTCCTGCAAAATGCTGCAAGAATGCGCTTTTGATTCAACGTTCTTAACCAATAAAATGATGTTAATGCTGTAAATGTCATAAGTACAGTGGTACATAGAGGTGAGAGGATCATACTGGTCTACATATCTTCTTATCGAGTGAAACAGGGATGTACTACCTGTGCTTGTCTAATAAGAACACCGATTTTCATTGTCTGTTGCAAAAAGTTTTTCTACGGTGTGCCCAACTGAACACGACCCTGGTTTGATTAAATTGGGCCTTTAGTAAATCAAGAGATTATGAAGAGTGGAGGAGTGAACATTGCTAATGAAACCTCTAGAGTCATTGTCTGATGGACAGGAGTATAAAAGAGAGGAGGGGAAGGAAAACGAGAGGAGGAATGGAATATAGGGAAAGAGTGAAACGAGGTCTCCACTTACGCATCAAAGCGAAGATTCTGCTTCTCCTCGAAGAAGAAATCCAGGACAAACTTCCGCACAAAGTCCGGGTTCAGCGTGTTATCAATCACTTCCGTTCGGCCAAACTGCTCCGGAATGGGCGATGGAGGGAGGAGGAGGGGGAGAGAAGAAGAGAGAAAGAGAGAAATGAGGCAATACTGTAAGAGGTCACATCATCATTGTCACTTGATGGCTTGAAAACATATTCAGAATGCCTAAATAATAGTGCCTGAGGCTGGTCTGGCTAGTAAAGCTGCCGCCTGCAGCACATATCCAACACCCTTAGTGTGGTTACGAATGGGGAGTGAATTCCACTCACGTGTCAAACCAGAATCATCATTGATTATCATAGTAATCAATCAGTGCTCTCTCTCCTAGAAATGGATTCAGTCCTTGACTTCAGCATTCAGGCTTTATTGTGTTTTATCCTCTATATTTTTTTGTTGTTGTCTCTGGCTGGAGCAACTTATGTATTTTTGTGTTATATCAAATCACAAAGTTTGTTGCTGCACTACGAAACTAAATATTAAGTGAGCCGCTTTGCTGGGAAATGTACATACGCTGTCCCAATGTTCCATCATGCTCTCTGGCAGCAGAGAAGAGCTAATGATCTGTGTTCTGCCACAACACCTGACAAACAGGTGGGAGGAGAGAAGCAAGAAGAGCTGTAGCATGTAGCTGGTATTGATGGAAACTTGGAAGATTGATGACCGGTGTCCAAATACGCTGTACTCAAAAGTGTCATCCATAAAGGACAGATCTACAGATTTGAATTCATTTCATATCTCAGCAGCATGAAAGAGCAGCAAAGTCAATAGATTTATAAGACAACTCTTCCTGTCGCTTTGTTCCGTATTTGTGTGTGCGTGTGGGCGTGCGTGGGCCGAGCGTAGTGGATGACATGACAAGTAGTGAGGTATGAGCGTCAGGAGGTGTCGAGGTGGTTGGGGAAGAAGGGTGGTGGCGGTGGCAAAGAGGAGGCGGGGGGGGCGGGGGAGGGAGAGATGTCAGAAAGGGCGGCTTTTGACTTGCAGTTGCATCACTCGTTTCATCCCTCACTGCTTATTAAGACAGTCGATACTCAGAAGGAGCGTGGCCCTGTAGTATATAAACTGAGTATGCCAATCATTAAGAACACCTTTCTAATATTGAGTTGCATCCCTGCCCTTTTCCCTTAGAACAGCCTCAATTAATCGGTGCATGGACTCTACAGGGTGTCAAACGCGTACCACAGGGATGCTGGCCGATGTTGACTCAAAATGCTTCCCACAGATGTGTAAAGTTGGCTGGATGTCCTTTGGGTGGTGGACCATTCGTGATACACACGGTTGAGCATTAAGAACCCAGCAGCATTGCAGTTCTTGACACAAACCGGTGCGCCTGGTACCTACTACCATACCTTGTTCAAAGACACTTAAATCTTTTGTCTTTCCCATTCACCCTCTGATTGGCACACATACACAATTCATGTCTCAATTGTCTCAAGGCTTAAAAATCCTTCTTTAACCCGTCTCATCCCCTTCTTCTACACTGATTGATGAAGATTTAACAAGTGACATCAATAAGGGATCACAGCTTTCACCTGGTCAGTCTATGTCACGGAAAGAGCATGTTTTGTATAGTCAGTGTATATACTGTGTGTGTGTGTGTGTGTGTGTGTGTGTGTGTGTGTGTGTGTGTGTGTGTGTGTGTGCGCGCGCTATAAATTAACAACTGCCTGGGTCCTTAAGTTTCAAGTTAAATGTCACATGCACAAGTACAGTGAAATGCCTTTCTTTCTAACTCAAAACTTAAAACCAAACAATGCAATAATCAATAACAATGTCATACTAGAGAAAACACACACGAAACAAGAAGTAATATGAAGAACGCAATAAGTAAGTAAGTAAGCATACTATATACAGGGTCAGTTCCAATACCATATTTACAATGTGCAGGGATACTGGAGTGATGGAGGTAGATATGTATAGGGGTAAGGTGACTAGGCAACAGGATATAAGATAAAGAGAGTAGCAGCAGATTGTATGTGAGTGGGTGTGAGTGTATGTAGAGTCAGTATGAATGTACAGTATGTGCATATTATGTGTGAGTGAGCAGATGATAGAGTGTGTGTGTGTGTGTGTGTGTGTGTGTGTGTGTGTGTGTGTGTGTGTGTGTGTGTGTGTGTGTGTGTGTGTGTGTGTGTGTGTGTGTGTGTGTGTGTGTGTGTGTGTGTGTGTGTGTGTGTGTGTGTGTGCGTGAGTAATACGTAATACATTGTCTAATGAAGCCAGTGTCGGAGGTGGTTAGCTTGTTAATGTTATTGGCGGAGTCTCGAAATACAGTATATACCAATCAGCGCTAGCAAAGCCGTCCTGTAGCATAATATCTGATTCTGGTGTCCATTTCTCAACGGAACGAGTCACAGGTACTTCCTGTTTGAGTTTCTGCTTGTAAACAGGAAGCAGGAGTACGGGTTCATGATCTGATTTGCCGAACGGCAGACGAGGGAGGGCCTTGTATGTTTGCTTGTGGATAGAAAAACAGTGGTCTAGGACTTTATCGGCCCCTGGTGGCATTGGAGACGTGTTGATGGAAGATGGGCATCACCTGTCTTAGTGACGCGGAATAAACATTTCCTGCAACCAGACAATCAGCCTCTGGATGTAGGTTTTCTTGCTTGTTAATACAGTTCGTTAAGTGCCAGCGTGTTATTTTTCTTGTCCTGAGATGGAATGTATACAACAGTCACGATAACAGCTTAAAACTCCCTCGGGAGGTTGAAAGGTCGACATTTGACCATCAGGTATTCCAAGACCTTGTGAACAGTGGGTCGACACTTCCACTGAGCTGGAGTTAGCGTACCAGTTGGTGTTGATGTAGAGGCAACCCCCCCACAACCCCCGATTTCCCCGACTCTACTGTCCTGTCCGCGTGGTGAATGGAGAGTCCATCGAGTTGGATAGCCATGGGGGATATCTTGTCCAAGAGCCATGTTTCAGAAAAGCCAAGAAAATTGCAGGTGAGACTCCCGTTGGTAGCAAATCCGCGATTGGAGGTCATCCATCTTATTATCGAGTGACTGTACATTGGCCAGTAGAATGGAGGGAAGAGGTGGCCGGTTTTCCCTTCGCCTCCATCTCACCAGGACCCCCCCCCCCCCCCCCCCCCCTTACCCCTGCAATGCCGGTGTTTCCTCTTGGGTAGCCCAATAATTGGGTCGGAATTACAGAGCCCAGGGCAGATGAGTCGAAGTTGAAGCTAGAATTGGGGTAAGTAACTGCTGATCTGAAGTTATTGTCAGCTAAAATAAATACTAGCGGATACGTTTCGGGAAAATAAAGTAAAAATAAACAACAAAATAATCACACAATAGCAAAGTTGGGTCAGAGCTTACAAAATGGCAGCCATCCAGTATGGCACCATCTTAGGGACGAGCCTTTGGGACGAGCTTGAAGCAGTGTTGATATCATACTGCTACCCCCGAGAGCGGGCGCCAACGGAGACACGTTCCGAAGAGGAACTGTTATGTGGTCTGTCAAATGACCCCTCATAGTTCAAGACACTACCTCTCCATGTCGTTTAATACGTAAGCTATGTATTACCTACACCGTTTATGAAGTTGGTGATGTTTCATATCTCCAGTGACAGCTGAGACCCACAATGCATCACCTGCCCACTTTCAATTTGTTATGCTGCTTGTCACACAGTGAATAACATAAGACAACATTGTCCTAACATGTCTGATTGAAAGTGCTGCACGGAGCTCCTTCTACAGAATCACAGTACGAGCCACCGGGTACGACGACAACGAGAGAAGAAGAAGAGCGCCTTCAAGGTAATCAGTGGAAAAGTTTGTCTGTCTCTCTATTCAGTCTCTCTCCATAATGAACCATCTTGACTGCAAGTGGAACAAAAGTGGAGCGAAGAGGGGGAGAGAGATTTAGAGAATTAGAGAGAGGGAGGAGAGAGAAAGAGAGAGAAATAGAGAAAAACAGGGAGAGAGAGAAGCTCATGCGAACAGGATACCGCCGAGATCCAAAATGTATTCCAAAATGAGAGTGGCCGCCGAATGTCACTTATCATGCCGCTCACCGTGGGTCGTGAATTGAGAGCAATCATTGTTATTCTGAAAGAACTCGTTAGAAAGTAGGTTAGCATCATTAGCATCGCTGTGGCATCCCACAGTGTGTCGCTGAATGCAGTCAGGTGCTTTGGAGTTGGCCTAATGAAGCCTCTTTAGCGTCGAGGGAGACAAGAGAAAGAGATAGAGAAGAGAGGCTTCAAATGGGGAGTTTGAAGCACCCTGGTACAGCCTGCCTGCCACATGGACAAAAACACTCACACACACGAACACACACACTTCAACGAGGAATAAGCGGCTTTGAAGGCTTTGTCGTTCTGGTCCAAAAACTTGTTCCTGTGCGTTTTGGATTGTTCTTGACATTGTTTTAACTTGCTTTGGATTGTAGTCAACTTGGCTTTGCAGAGCTGCTGGTGAAACTAATACTAATTATCTTGTTCCATATCGTGAGACAAAAAATTACATCTCTGCTGCTAACCTAATTGCATCTAAACATCCCCTGAGCCAACTTTCACAATTCCACACTACCTCCATACATCCTCTACTACCTATCTACACTTCTGTGTTAATCTGGCATCAAACGGAAGAAAACATCCTGAAACGGGGAGGGACTAACCTGAAATGCCTATTTTTGATTCGCGTTGCAAAATGTTTTAAAATGTTGCCTGCTCATGAACACAACCCAGGGTGGTGAGACCCATATTTCTTACGGGTGAGAGAGCAGTACAGTAGCTCTAGTGGTAGCCATAGTGGGCATCTTTCACACAGTGATTAAACTGCACCGCAGCATGGCCTGAGGTAAGGAGGGCAGCAGACTTGGAAATTGAGGCATATGGTGAAGTCCAGGCTCGGCTCCAACCTTTGTCCAGATGGATTTATTTATTAAAATAGTGTTGGAAAATAGATTGAGAGAAAAACTGAGGAGCTCATCATGCTTTTATGGGAAATTAAAGGGTGGAAACTCAGTGAAACGTTCACAGAGAAGTAACTTTTCAGCTGGCGCCAGGTTATTTTATAACGTGTGAATAGAAAATAAAGTTGGGAAGAGTAAAAATCAAACGTTTATAATTCAGCCAGTGGCGGTTGGTGACTTAAAAAGTTGAGGAGGGCAGTAAGCTTACATATAAGATTTAAGATGGTCATGCCATGGATCATTTAGCTATTTGATTTAGAATTTTAGGCATACAGTTGAAGACGAAAGTTTACATACACTTAGGTTGGAGTCATTAAAACTCGTTTTTCAACCTACCACAAACTTCTTGTTAACAAACTATAGTTTTGGCTAGGATAGTTGGTTAGGATATCTACTTTGTGCATGACAAGAGTAATTTCCCAACAATTGTTTACAGACAGATTATTTCACTTATAATTCACTGTATCACAATTCCAGTGGGTCAGAAGTTTACATACACTAAGTTGACTGTGCCTTTAAACAGCTTGGAAAATTCCAGAAAATGATGTCATGGCTTTAGAAGCTCCTGATAGGATAATTGACATAATTTGAGTCAATTAGAGGTGTACCTGTGGATTTATTTCAAGTCCTACCTTCAAACTCAGTGCCTCTTTGCTTGACATCATGGGAAAATCAAAAGAAATCAGCCAAGGCCTCAGAAAAATAATTGTAGACCTCCACAAGTCTGGTTCATCCTTGGGAGAAATTTCCAAATGCCTGAATATACCATGTTCATCTGTACAAACAATAGTACGCAAGTATAAACACCATGGGACCATGCAGCCGTCATACCGCTCAGGAAGGAGACGCGTTCTGTCTCCTAGAGATGAACGTACTTTGGTGCGAAAAGTGCAAATCAATCCCAGAACAACAGCAAAGGACCTTGTGAAGATGCTGGATGAAACCGGTACAAAAGTATCTGTATCCACAGTAAAACGAGTCCTATATCGACATAACCTGAAAGGCCGCTCAGCAAGGAAGAAGCCACTGCTCCAAAACCGCCATAAAAAAGCCAGACTACGGTTTGCAACTGCACATGGGGACAAGGATCTTACTTTTTGGAGAAATGTCCTCTGGTCTGATGAAACAAAAATAGAACTGTTTGGCCATAATGACCATCATTATCTTTGGAGGAAAAAGGGAGAGGCTTGCAAGCCGAAGAACACCATCCCAACCGTGAAGCACGGGGGTGGCAGCATCATCTTGTGGGGGTGATTTGCTGCAGGAGGGACTGGTGCACTTCACAAAATAAATGGCATCATGAGGTAGGAACATGATGTGGATATATTGAAGCAACATCTCAAGACATCAGTCAGGAAGTTAAAGCTTGGTCGCAAATGGGTCTTCCAAATGGACAATGACCCCAAGCATACTTCCAAAGTTGTGGCAAAATGGCTTAAGGACAACAAAGTCAAGGTTTTGGAGTGGCCATCACAAAGCCCTGACCTCAATCCTATAGAAAATTTGTGGGCAGAACTGAAAAAGCATGTGCGAGCAAGGAGTGTATAATTGAGTGTATATAAACCTCTGACCCATTGGGAATGTGATGAAATAAATAAAAGCTGAAATAAATCATTCTCTCGACTCTTATTCTGACATTTCACATTCTTAAAATAAAGTGGTGATCCTAACTGACCTAAGACAGGGAATTTTTACTTGGATTAAACGTCAGGAATTGTGAAAAACGGAGTTTAAACGTATTTGGCTGAGGTGTATGTAAAACTTACGACTTCAACTGTTTATATTTGATGTAACATTGAATTTGGCCTTACTGCTGTTAGCCCATAGAAATGCATTGAATAACAAATTGATACATGGCAAAACAGATAGTCCAAAAATAAATCAAAAGGAAGTATGGTTTGGTGTCTAAATGCATCTGAGAGATATAGGAAAGCATCAGGAGCAACAACAGCAAAAACGGTTACATGTGTAACCCTGGTTCCAAAAAATCCTATTAATTGTCATTCATTTTTACATCCCGAGGAGAGAGAAAGCACATCACAATACTCCTCGTTCACATATCCTATGCTTTTGCTCCCTTAGGTTCGTTCCAATAGCTTTTCAAGGACCGCTTCCCAAATTATTTTTGGGTGAACAAAAATGTTTTGATCACTCACTCCAAAAACCAATACTTATCTTGAATGACTTTTGCCAATTCAATTCTATTTGTATGAGGCTTTTTCTCAATGTGACTGTCACAGAGCATTTCACACACACATGCATGGTTAAGCCTTCCCTCTGGCTGTGTCTGACTGACAAGAATTGTGATTTATTATGGAGTCCCTAGACCAGAGGATGGGAGAGAATCCTAATAGGAACTGGATAGAACCTGTTCAGACCAGTTAAGCCCAGTTAGGCTCGGTTCCACCCTTTTAGGCCCTATTATGCCTTGATTATGCCCTAGTAATAGCCACGATCTCACTCGAAAAATGAAACTGTTCATTCAATAGAGGGTCTTCCTTGTTGTTTCAACATCCCTGGTTCACCATCATCTGAATGCTTAGATTCCTACAGTTGGGTGCATTAGCACACGTGGATAAAACATGTACTGCTAAATATATAGATAGCTACACAGTATCTTCACCATCTGGGGCATATTTCAGTTTTCTTTTCTCATTTTATTACATGGGTTATTGTTAGATGATTGCTAATGAACTTGCGAGAGAGTGTCACATTAACAATGTAACATTGCTGCAACACAGGCATTTTGAAAAGTTACTTTTGAATGCATTGTTATTGTATATCTTCTTATGGCTGGGGGCAGTATTGAGTAGCTTGGATGAATAAGGTGCCCAGAGTAAACTGCCTGCTACTCATGCCCAGTTGCTTATATATGTATATTATTAGTAGATTTGGATAGAAAACACTCTGAAGTTTCTGAAACTGTTTGAATGAAGTCTGTGAGTATAACAGAACTCATATGGCAGGCAAAAACCTGAGAAGAAATCAAACCGGGAAGTGGGAAACCTGAGGTTTGTAGGTTTTCAACTCTTTGCCTACCGACGATACAGTGGGATATTGGTCATATTGCACTTCCTAAGGCTTCCACTAGATGTCAACAGTCTTTAGAACCTTGTTTGATGCTTCTACTGTGAAGTAGGGGGGAATGAGGGCTCTTTGAGTCAGGGCTCTGGCAGAGTGCCATTAGCTGACCAGGCGCGTTCACGTGAGAGAGTTAGCTTGCGTTCCATTGCATTTCTGAAGACAAAGGAATTATCTGGTTGGAACATTATTGAAGATTTATGTTAAAAACATCCTAAAGATTGATTCTATACTTCGTTTGACATGTTTCTACGAACTGTAATATGACTTTTCGTCTGAACCTTCGCATGGACTTGCCCGCGCGTCGTGAGTTTGGATTGTGTTCTGAACGTGCGAACAAAAAGGAGGTATTTGGACATAAATGATGGACTTTATGGAACAAATAAAACATTTATTGTGGAACTGGGATTCCTGGGAGAGCATTCTGATGAAGATCATCAAAGGTAAGTGAATATTTATCATGCTATTCTGACATCTGTTAACTCCACAACATGGCGGATATCTTCATGGCTTGTTTGGGCTCTGAGCGCTGTACTGTTTTTTTAAAAATCTGACACAGCGGTTGCATTAAGGAGAGGTTTATCTAAAGTTCCATGTATAATACTTGTATCTTTTATCAATGTTTATTATGAGTATTTCTGTAAATTGATGTGCCTCTCTGCAAAATCACCGGATGTTTTGGAGGCAAAACATTACTGAACATAACGCGCCAATGTAAACTGAGATTTTTGGATATAAATATGAACTTTATCAAACAAAACATACATGTATTGTGTAACATGAAGTCCTATGAGTGTCATCTGATGAAGATCATCAAAGGTTAGTGATTAATTTTATCCTTAATTCTGCTTTTTGTGACTCCTCTCTTTGGCTGGAAAAATGGCTGTGTTTTTCTGTGAATAGGTGCTGACCTAACATAATGATATGTTGTGCTTTCGTCGTAAA
Organism: Salvelinus namaycush; assembly: GCF_016432855.1. NCBI lineage: Eukaryota > Metazoa > Chordata > Actinopteri > Salmoniformes > Salmonidae > Salvelinus > Salvelinus namaycush. The sequence continues at coordinate 49,020,069 of NC_052308.1, forward strand.
GCCTTTTTGAAATCGGACATTGTGGTGGGATTAACAACAAGTTTATCTTTAAAATGGTGTAAAATACTTGTATGTCTAAGGAATTTTAATTATGAGATTTCTGTTGTTTTGAATTTGGCGCCCTGCACTTTCACTGGCTGGTGTCATATCGATCCCGTTAACGGGATCCCAGCCATAAGAAGATATTCAGCTAACAATGCTGAATAACCATTATTAATTGATAAAGTGTGTGGTCGATTCCCTCCACCCACTAAGGCACTACAGGTAGACCACTTCTGTAATGAGAATCACATTATCAGAGCCATATACAGTGCATTCCAGAGCCATATACAGTGCATTCGGAAAGTATTCAGACCCCTTGACTTTTTCCACATTTTATTAAGTTACAGCCTTATTCTAAAATGTATTAACACATATTGACAAAGCAAAACTGTTTTTTTTGTTGTTTTTTTTGCAAATGTATCACAAATAAAAAAACTGAAAAATTACATTTACATAAGCACTCAGACCCTTTTTACTCAGTACTTTGTTGATGACCTTTGGCAGCGATTACAGCCTCAAGTCTTCTTGGGTATGATGCTAAAAGCTTTTCACACCTGTATTTGGGGACTTTCCTCTGCAGATCCTCTTAAGCTCTGTCAGGTTGGATGGGGACTGCCACTGCACAGCTATTTTCAGGTCTCTCCAGAGATGTTTGATTGGGTTCAAGTCCGGGCTCTGGCTGGGCCACTCAAGGACATTGAGACTTGTCCCAAAGCCACTCCTGCGCTGTCTTGGCTGTGTGCTTAGGGTCATTATCCCGTTGGAAGGTGAACCTTCGCCCCAGTCTGAGGTCCTCAGCCCTCTGGAGCAGGTTTTCATCAAGGATCTCTCCGCACTTTGCTCTGTTCATCTCTCCCTCAATCCTGACTAGTCTCTCAGTGACTGCCGCTGAAAAACATCCCCATATGCTGCCACCACAATGCTTCACCATAGGGATGGTGCCAGTTTTCCTCCAGACGTGATGCCATTCAGGCCAAAGAGTTCAATCTTGGATTCATCAGTGCCTTTTGGCAAACTCCAAGCGGGCTGCCATGTGCCTTTTACTGAGGAGTGGCTTCCGTCTGGACACTCTACCATAAAGGCCTGATTGGTGGAGTGCTGCAGAGATGGTTGTCCTTCTGGAAGATTCTCCCATCTCCACAGAGGAACTCTGGAGCTCTGTCAGAGTGACCATCGGGTTCTTGGTCACTTCCCTGACCAAGGCCCTTCTCCCCCAATTGCTCAGTTTGGGCGGGCGGCAAGCTCTAGGAAGAGTCTTGGTGGTTCCAAACTTCTTCCATTTAAGAATGATGGAGGCCACTGTGTTCTTGGGGACCTTCAATACTGCAGAAATATGTTGGTACCCTTCCACAGATCTCTGCCTCAACACAATCCTGATTCAGAGCTCAACAAACAATTCCTTCTACCTTATGGCTTGATGTTTGCTCTCACTCAACGGCAATAAAACAAAGGAGCTGATCGTGGACTTCAGGGGGAGCACGCCCCTATCTACATCGACGGGACCACAGTGGAGAAAGTGGAATGCTTCAAGTTCCTCTGCGTACACATCACTGACGATCTGAAATGATCCACCGACACAGACAGTGTGGCGAATAGCACCTCTTCAACCTCAGGAGGCTGAAGAAATTTGGCTTGGCCCCAAAACCCTCACAAACCTTTACAGATGCACAATTGAGAACATAATTTCGGGCTGTATCACCGCCTGGTATGGCAACTTCACCGCCCGCAACCGCAGGGCTCTCCAGAGGGTGGTGCGGTCTGTCTAACGCATCACTGGAGATAAACTACCTGCCCTCCAGGACACCTACAGCACTCGATGTCACAGGAAGGCCAAAAAGATCAAGTACATCAACCACCTGAGCCACAACGTGTTCACCCCACTATCATCCAGAAGGCGAGGTCAGCTGGGACCGAGAGACTGAAAAACAGCTTCTATCATAAGGCCATCAGACTGTTAAATAGCCATCACTTGCCAGCTTTCACCCGGTTACGCAACCCTGCACCTTAGAGGCTGCTGCCCTGTATACATAGACTTTGAATCATTGGCTACTTTAAGAATGGAACACTAGTCACTTTAATAATGTTTAAATACTGCTTTACTCATCTCATATGTATATACTGTATTCTATTCTACTGTATTTTAGTCAATGCCACTCCAACATTGCTCAATCTAATATTTATATATTTCATAATTCCATTCTTTTACTTTTCGATTTGTGTGTATTGTTGTGAATCGTTTTTAGATACTACTGCACTGCTAGGGAAAGGGGGATACATAGTTAGTTGTACAACTGAATGCCTTCAACTGAAATGTGTCTTCTGCATTTAACACCCAACCCCTCTGAATCAGAGAGGCGCAGGGGGCTGCCTTAATCGACATCCACATCCTCGGTGCCCGGGGTACAGTGGGTTAACTGCCTTGCTCAGGGGCAGAAAGACCGATTTTTACTTTGTCAGCTCAGGGACTTGATCCAGCAACCTTTCAGTTACTGGCCCAACGCTCTAACCACTAGGCTACCTGCTGCCCCAGTCAGATGCTACTGCAGTGTTGGAGCTAGGAACACAAGCATTTCACTACACCCGCAATAACATCTGCTAAATATGTGACCAATACAATTTGATTTGATTTGACATGCACTGTCAACTGTGGGACCTTATATAGACAGGTGTGGGCCTTCCAAATCATGTCCAATCAATTGAATTTACCACAGGTGGACTCCAATCAAGTTGTAGAAACATCTCAAGGATGATCAATGGAAACAGGATGCACCTGAGCTCAATTTCGAGTCTCATAACAAAGGGTCTGAATACTTATTTAAATAAGGTAATTCTATTTTAAATTTGAATAAATTAGCAAACATGTCTAAATACCTCTTTTCACTATGTCATTATGGGGTATTGTGTGTAGATTGCTGAGGATTTTTTAGTATTTAATCCATTTTAGAATAAGGCTGTAACGTAACAAAATGTGGAAAAAGTCAAGGAGTCTGAATACTTTCGAATGCACTGTATACTCCTGTAGACTACATGTTTGTCTTCCCCTCTGTGAAATCATACCCTGTCTCAGAGATGGCCACATGCTTTGACACCTGAGGACCAGACAGTGTTACCATGAGTGCATTTTCCCTGCATTTCCAGGCAAACATTACCGTTCCATTCATCTTATTCAGTACCTCTGGAGAATAACAACTGAAGAATCCATAGAACTGAGTTTCATACTGTTGCAAAAAGGTTTTAGCACCATAAAAAAGATATATAGTATATATAATTTCTACTAGGACTGGGTTTTATAAGTCGAATCGATGGCGTTCGTTTCAAAATACCATTGCAAAGAAATTATATATTGTTGTGAAATTCATCACTTTTTGAAACCGATGTGACGATTCACCTTATGAAAGCCAGCCCTACAGCATTGGGTCTTCAGTAGACATTCTCTTGAGATACTGTATGATACCTGTAAAATCTATAATTTCAAATAATTACTTTTTCTTCCAAGGGCATATATACATTCAACAAAAATATAAATGCAACATGCAACAATTTCAAAGCTTTTACTGAGTTAGTTCATAAAAGGAAATCAGTCAATTTAAATGAATTCATCAGGCCCTGATCTATGGATATCACATGACTAGGAACACAGGCGTGCATTTGTAGGTCACATATACCTTAAATAAAAGGTAGGGGCCTGGATCGGAAAACTAGTCAGTATTTGGTGTGACCACCATTAGCTTCATGCAGAGCGACACATCTCCTTCGCATAGATTTGAACAGGCTGTTGATTGTGGCCTGTGGCCTCTTCTCTTCAATGGCTGTATGAAGTTGCAGGATATTGGCGGGAACTAGAACACACTGTTGATCCAGAGCATCCCAAACATGCTCAATGGGTGACATGGCTGGTGAGTATGCAGGCCATGGAAGAACTGGGTCATTTTCAGCTTCCAGGAATTGTGTACAGATCCTTGCAACATGGGGCGTGCATTATCATGCTGAAACATGAGGTGATGGCGGCTGATGAATGGCATGACAATGAGCCTCAGGATCTCGTCATGGTATCTCTGAGCATTGAAATTGCCATCGATAAAATGCAGTTGTGTTCATTGTCCGTAACTTACGCCTGCCCATACCATAACCCTACCGCTCACCATGGGACACTCTTTTCACAACATTGACATCAGCAAACCGCTCGCCCACATGATGCCATACACGCTGTCTGCCTTCTGCCAGGATTCATCCGTGAAGAGCATACTTCTCTAGCGTTCCAGTGGCCATCGGAAGTGAGCCTTTTCCCACTGAAGTCGGTTACAACGCAGAGCTGCAGTCAGGTCTAGACCCTGGTGAGGACAACGAGCACGCAGATGATCTACCCTGAGACGGGTTCTGACAGTTTGTGGATAAATTATTCGGTTGTGCAAACCCACGATTTCATCACCTGTGTGGGTGGCTGGTCTCAGACAATCCCGCAGGTGAAGAAGCCAGATGTGGAGTTCCTGGGCGTGGTTACATGTGGTCTCCATTTGTGAGGCCAGTTGGACGTACTGCCAAATTCTCTAAAACAGCGTTGGTAGAGAAATAAACATTGGCACAGAAATTAACATTGGCACAGAAATTAACATTCATTTATCTGGCAACCGCTCTGGTGGACATTCCTGCAGTCAGCATACCAACTGCACACTCCCTCAAAACTTGAGACATCTGTGGCATCCCCAGCAGAAGGTGCACCTGTGTAATCGCTCTTGCAGCTGGTGATTCCCTGATCCACCTTTACGCAGACGACACCATTCTGTATACTTCTGGCCCTTCTTTGGACACTGTGTTAACTAACCTCCAGACGAGCTTAAATGCCATACAACTCTCCTTCCGTGGCCTCCAACTGCTCTTAAATGCAAGTAAAACTAAATGCATGCTCTTCAACCGATTACTGCCCGCACCTACCCGCCCGTCCATCATCACTACTCTGGACGGTTCTGACTTAGAATATGTGGACAACTACAAATACCTATGTTTCTGGTTAGACTGTAAACTCTCCTTCCAGACTTACATTAAGTATCTCCAATCCAAAATTAAATCTAGAATCGGCTTCCTATTTCGCAACAAAGCATCTTTCACTCATGCTGCCAAACATACCCCCGTAAAACTGACCATCCTACCAATCCTCGACTTCAGCGTTGTCATTTACAAAATAGCCTCCAATACTCTACTCAACAAATTGGATGCAGTCTATCACAGTGCCATCCGTTTTGTCACCAAAGCCCCATATACTACCCACCACTGCGACCTGTACGCTCTCGTTGGCTGGCCCTCGCGTCATACTCGTCGCCAAACCCACTGGCTCCAGGTCATCTACAAGTCTCTGCTAGGTAAAGCCCCGCCTTATCTCAGCTCACTGGTCACCATAGCAGCACCCACCCGTAGCATGCGCTCCAGCAGGTATATTTCACTGGTCACCCCCAAAGCCAATTCTTCCTTTGGCCGCCTTTCCTTCCAGTTCTCTGCTGCCAATGACTGGAACGAACTGCAAAAATCACTGAAGCTGGAGATATATATCTCCCTCACTAACTTTAAGCACCAGCTGTCAGAGCAGCTCACAGATCACTGCACCTGTACATAGCCCATCCAACTACCTCATCCCCATACTGTATTTATTTATTTATCTTGCTCCTTTGCACCCCAGTATCTCTACTTGCACATTCATCTTCTGCACATCTACCATTCCAGTGTTTAATTGCTATATTGTAATTACTTCGCCACCATGGCCTATTTATTGCCTTACCTCCCTTATCCTACCTCATTTGCACATACTGTATATAGACTTTTTTTCCTACTGTATTATTGACTGTATGTTTGTTTATTCCATGTGTAACTCTGTGTTGTTGTATGTGTCGAACTGCTTTGCTTTATCTTGGCCAGGTTGCAGTTGCAAATGAGAACTTGTTCTCAACTAGCCTACCTGGTTAAATAAAGATGAAATTAAAACATTTAAAAAAATGAAATGAGCTGTTTAATCAGCTTCTTGATATGCCATACCTGTCAAGTGGATGGATTATCTTGGCAAAGGAGAAATGCTCACTAACAGGGATGTAAACAAATGAATGCATATTATTTGAGCGAAATAAGCTTTTTGTGCGTATGGAACTTTTCTGGGATCTTTTATTTCAGCTCATGAAACATGGGACAAACACTTTACATATTCCGTTTATATTTCTGTTCAGTATATGTTGATACAGTACAACATACTGTATAAGATCAATAATAAATAGTCCTTTCACTCACCTCTCTCCACTCCTTTGTCCCGATGCCTTGAACGTACAACACTACAACTGTGGAGGGAGAAAAAGAGAGGGAAAGAGAGCGAGTGGGAGGAAAATTAATAAATATCATTAATAATGAATACCAAGTACCCGAATGCTTCATTCAAATTCATGCATTAGACACAGTATGGCTTTCAGTTATTTGAATAGGAACAGATACAATTCAAATGTTGACGCATCAATTGCTTTGCATTGCACCCCATTGACACAGATGCATTGCACCCCATTGACACAGATGCATTGCACCCTGTTGACACATATGCACTGCACCCCATTGACACAGATGCATTGCACCCCATTGACACAGATGCATTGCACCCCGTTGACACAGATGCATTGCACCCCATTGACACAGATGCATTGCACCCCATTGACACAGATGCATTGCACCCCGTTGACACAGATGCATTGCACCCCATTGACACAGATGCCTTGCACCCCATTGACACAGATGCATTGCACCCCGTTGACACAGATGCATTGCACCCCATTGACACAGATGCCTTGCACCCCATTAACACAGATGCATTGCACCCCATTGACACAGATGCATTGCACCCCATTGACACAGATGCATTGCACCATAATCTTGCAAGAATATTTCCAGAATTATATTATGCTCAGGTCCTTTAGGGAGCTAAGAGATGCCATGTTTTCATGGCCATGCTTCAATAGCCACTGAAGGTCTGCATAGCTTTCAGACACATTCACACTTAGGCTATTAGTATCTACAGCCAGTGGTGGAAACAGTACCCAATTGTCATACTTAAGTAAAAGTAAAGACACCTTAATAGAAAATGACTCAAGTAAACGTGAGTCACCCAGTAAAATACTATTTGATTAAAAGTCTAGAAGTATTTGGTTTGAAATATACTTAGGTATCAAAAGTAAATGTCATAGCTCAATTATACTTAAGATTCAAAAGTAAAAGTGTTAATCATTTCAAATTCCTTATATTAAGAAAACCAGACGGCACAATTATCTTGCTTTTTTAATTATGGATAGCCAGGGGCACACTCAAGCACTCAGCCATAATTTACAAGCATTTATGTTTAGTTAGTCTGCCAGATCAGAGGCAGTAGGGATGACCACGAATGTTTTTTTGATAAGTGCGTGAATTGGACCATGTTCCTGTCCTGCTAAACATTCAAAATTTAATGAGTACTTTTAGGTGTCAGGGAAAATATATGAAGTAAAAAGTACATGATTTTCTTTAGGAATGCAGTGAAGTAAAATTTGTCAAATATAAAGAGTAAAGTACAGATACCCCCCAAAAATACTTAAGTAGTACTTTAAAGTATTGTTTCTTAAATATTTTACAGCACTTCACACAACATAGACTATACAAGCATAGACTACTGTCAAAGTGTGACAAACAGATGGTCCTTATTCAATACAACTTTATTTATCTCCTCAGGGGCATTGCCCTTGCAATGTGGTTAGCATAACTCAGAAACCACAGACTTTGAGATGACAAAAAGTTATACTGAACCCAGGTCTGATATGAAGATATCTTATCCAAAACTGGACAGCTACTCTGAACAATATAACAGATGGATTCCCAACCTCTCCTCCATCCTCCTTTCTTCAAGATTGGGAACGTTTACAGTGCACCTCCTAAGTGGCGATAAAGGGCCACTTAGGAGGTGCTCCTTTCCCTCTTGTTCCTCTCCGTCCCCCTCCTCTGCTTTTTCTCCTCCTCCTCCTATACTCTGTGCCACCCTGGCACAGCACGCCATCACGCCACATCAAAGGGGAGCACAGCCAACACGTCGCACACAGAAACCAATCAGCATAATGCAACCACCGTGGGACCAACCAGCCGTGAAGACCCAGCCCTGCGCAGCACATCCCATCCTCTCCGCTCCCTTCTTCAAAGGAAAAGAGAAGAAGAAGAAAAAGGAGGAAAAACAGGGTCAAACTAAATAAATAAATACCGAGATGGATGAGAAAGGAGTAGAGGAAGGAGGGAGGAAGGGGAGGAAGAAGGGAAAGAAAACACCTGGGTCGAGAGTTTGGGGACGGTTAAGTGGGTTCAAGAAAGAGATTGGAGCCTTCATGGAGTGTAATTGGCCAGTTGAGAGAGAGAGAGAGGGATGGAGTGAGGGAGAGAGGGATGGAAGGAGGGGGCAATGGATGGAGGGTGGTGAGAGAGGGGGTCCTGAAACATTTAAGGATTTAGATTGAGTGTGTTGTCCAATAAGGGTGGGTGGGCATCTGATGGGTTGTCTTTTCAGGAGTTCTGTCACCTGGTCAGTACAACCATCCCGACCTCCCTAGGGCCCCAAGGATAAACACTTCTAAGGAAAGGAGGGAACTGTCAAGACCCCAAGAATAGCACTTCTGAGGGGATGAGGGAACAGTCAACCATCAAGCACTTCAAATCATTAGTGGTCATCTGTAGCCCATTTGGTAGAGTATGGCACTTGCAATTGTAACAGTTTAACTTTAGTCCGTCCCCTCGCCCCGACCCGGGCGCGAACCAGGGACCCTCTGCACACATCAACAACAGTCACCCACGAAGCATCGTTACCCATCGCTCCACAAAAGCCGTGGCCCTTGCAGAGCAAGGGGAACCACTAGTGACGTCACCGATTGAAACGCTATTACCGTGCACCACCGATAACTAGCTAGCCATTTCACATCTGTTACACAATGCCAGCATTGTGGGTTCGATTCCGGCAGTTACCACCCATACAACAAATGTATGTAACTCCAACTGTAAGTTGCTTTGGATAAAAGCGTTAGCTAATGGCATATATTATTATTTATTTTAAGATGTTCCCTAACTACTCCTAAGGAGATGAGGGCATTGACAACCCTTTTGATGGAGGGATGAGGGGTGAAAAAAAGTCCAAATGAAGATGGAATAGTCTTTAAGAGCTCAACCCATTCTAAGAGGGACGCAAGCTCTTTTTTTCCTCAATGTTAAATACAGCAGCCAATAGAACTCACGGGTAGTTTGAAAGAAGAGGGAAAGCGTGATGGCGGCAGGCTATAGCAGTTATTTATTCAAACCCATAATCACTGAATGAAAACACAGGTCTGCCACAGCGTTACAGAACTTGATCTCACAAGAAAAAGGTTGCACACTGTATAGTATTACACTGAGCTTCAACATGCCAAAAACATAGGGCCAATCCAAGTCAGCTCGTGTTAAAAGAGCACAAGGCTACCGCTACACTTTTCTTTCTCAGCGTCTCACAGTGCTATATGATAGCCGTCGACCCCACTCTGGCTTCAATTGAACTCTGGTTCAATGGTCTCACTTGACAGAACGGACCAAAGTGGACATGAAAGGCCAGGTTACCCCATGACCACTGAGCTTCCACCTTTACAGTGTCCCACCTTGGGTTTGAAGTCCAGGACCCCTCCGTATCCAATCATTATATCCGCTCTCCTACACACATGTGCATGCACAAACACGCACACCGTCTTTTATAGAAGGAGAGAAGGAGTTCAAGTCCATAATCCATTTGACCAGCAGGGCTCTCCCCCCGAAAGAGCAGAGGGCAGGCGAGCATCATCAATAAACAATGTGTGTGTGTGTGTGTGTGTGTGTGTGTGTGTGTGTGTGTGTGTGTGTGTGTGTGTGTGTGTGTGTGTGTGTGTGTGTGTGTGTGTGTGTGTGTGTGTGTGTGTGTGTGTGTGAGTCAGGGCCTGCATTATGGCCGGACCTTAAGGGGCCTGGCCCGCCCTCCCGTACGTCCTTGCCCATCCAAATAAAATATGTAAATATCGATAATTTATTTGACCGAGATTTGCGCTGACAGAAAGATCCATCAATCTCAGATAAAGCATCCGATAGCAAAACAGCGCCCCTCTGTCTCAGTATGTGTAGCCCATGTATCTGATGCTGTCTGGCCAAAAAGAGTATGGCATGTCATACTCTTTTTGGCCAAACAGAATCAGATACATGGGCTACATACAGTAATTGGAATTATTTTTGACAAACGTGCGACAGTAAACCATTGTTTGAAAAGGCGGCGCATCCAACAGGCTATAAGCTAAGCTTCCCCTAAAGTACATTGAAATACATTTGCCAAAATTATACATGCACTCTTGTCTGTACAGTAATAAATCAAATCACTCAACATGTTGAGACAAGAACAAGGGGAGGGAGGGGTGGTGAAGATATATGCACTCCAGAATACATGCATTCCAGAATGCTCTCTGCTGTCTCCCGCCAATTCTTGTGCATTCATTCTTTAATTGTGTGAATGTTTTGCCCTTTGATTGTTTCTTTTTATACATTTTTCATTACATACGTCACCAGTAATAAATGTACTGTTAATCCTGTCATTTGGTTACACGAATTCCTGTTAATGCATGTATTAATTACAGTCATTTACCATTCCGCATTCTCAGAGTGGAAACATTATTTGCAGAGTTCACAACCTGCTACACTTGTGAGAAACAAGTATTGGTTTATTTCATAAACATCATAGTGTTTTGTAAAAATTTTCATTGTCTTTTGTTTAGAGTGCTCCATGTGAGAAATGAGTATGTGCCTGGTTTCTCTGTCCTGTTAATGTTGAGGGAGTGAATGCGCCTGAGCTGGTACAGAAACTCCAAGGGCTCAGAATAGGCTAGTTGGTACAATTTTGCAAGTTCACTAGCAACAGCTTTAGCAGGACCCAGTTGATTGATTTGATACAATGTTGCACTTCACCAGCAATAACTGAATTCGAGACAGATCGAAAGGGAGTCAGACAGGCGGAGTAGAGAGAGGAACGCGATTGAAAGTACGTGTCACACCCTGGCCTTAGTTATCTTTGTTTTCATTATTATTTTAGTTAGGTCAGGGTGTGACATGGTGAAGTATGTGTTTTGGTTTGTCTAGGGGTTTGTAGGTTTAATGGGGTAATGTCTTGTCTAGGTGTTTGTATGTCGATGGCTGCCTAGATTGGTTCTCAATTAGAGACAGCTGTGGTTTATTGTCTCTAATTGGGAGCCATATTTAAGGCAGCCATGGGCATCATGTGTTTGTGGGTAATTGTCTATGTTGAACGTTTGTGGCTTGTCTGTGCACTTACGTTATTTAGCTTCACGGTCGTTTGTTGTTTTTGTTAGTTTGTGTATAGTGTTCGTTTTCGTGTTTTTCTCTCTTTCACAATAAAGAGATGTATTTTGCACACGCTGCGCCTTGGTCCAATCTCTCTCAAGAAGACGATCGTGACAGTACGTGAATTTATATCATGATATTTTCTTCAATTTTTATTTGTTGGCTTTATGTATTTTTACTTAGTTGACAATGGACAATGGGCTACTGCTGCATTTGCCTATAGACTATCTCTGAGTTCCATGCGCTCATTTCTTTAGCCGCCAATGGATCACGGTGTATCATTGTGTCCATATGGCAGAGGCTGGTGCTCCGGCATTAGTTGAATTTTAGCTTTTAGATTTGTATCATTTTAATTGTGATTTTTATTATTAACCAAGTGACAATGATTTTGAGAAACAAAAATGTATTATTGAAATAAAACTGTTCCACAAAAATGTTCATATGAAAACTGGCACGCAGATTGTAGAAATGGTAGGATAAATTGTAAGCTTCCCCAAAAACAAAACTAACGTGTCGCCAATGAAGTGATATATTTGACAATCAGATGAAAACATCAAGACTGGTTGTGTTCATACCACATTAAAAGGTAATAGATTTTTACAGTTAAATTAGATGTCTTTACTATAAAAAAAACATTTAAAAAGTGAAAGAAATGTGCCCCGCTATGGAAATCAAATGCCCGTCCAACGGATTCGTTCTGGCGTCGGCCATGTTGTGAGTGTGTGTGTGTGTGTGTGTGTAACCATGGCCAGAGTCAAAATTAATCAATGAAATGACTTGAGGGCTTTGCGTAGCTAGCTCCATATATCAGGGACACAGACACTATTGAGATGGAATTACAAATCAAATCAAATTTTATTTGTCACATGCGCCGAATACAACAGATGTAGAGCTTACCGTGAAATGCTTACTTACAAGCCCTTAACCAACAGCGCAGTTTTAAGAAAATAGAGTTAAGAAAATATTGACTAAATAAACTAAAGTAAAAAATGTGAAACACAATAAAATTGCAATAAAGAGTCTATATACAGGGGGTACCAGTACCGAGTCAATGTGCGGGGCTACAGGTTAGTTGAGGTAATAGTATGTACATGTAGGTAGAGGTAAAGTGATTATGCATGGATAATAAACAGAGAGTAGCAGCAGTGTAAAAGTGGGGGAGGGCGACAATGCAAATAGTCTGGGTAGCCATTTGATTAGCTGTTCAGGAGTCTTATGGCTTGGGGGTAGAAGCTGTTAAGAAGCCTTTTTTACCTAGACTTGGCGCTCCGGTACCGCTTGCCGTGCGATATCAGAGAGAACAGTCTATGACTAGGGTGTCTGGAGTCTTTGGCCATTTTTGGGGCCTTCCTCTGACATCGCCTGGTATAGTGGTCCTGGATGGCAGGAAGCTTGGCCCCAGTGATGTACTGGGCCGTGCCCACTACCCTCTGTAGTGTCTTGCGGTTGAAGGCTTAGCAGTTGCCATACTTTTTGAGGATCTGAGGACCCATTCCAAATCTTTTCAGTCTCCTGAGGGGGAAAAGGTTTTGTCATGCCCTCTTTACGACTATCTTGGTGTGTCTGGACCATGATAGTTCGTTGGTGATGTGGACACCAAGGAACTTAAAACTCTCAACCCGCTCCACTACAGCCCCGTTGATGTTAATGGGGCCTGTTCGGACCCGCCTTTTCATGTAGTTCACGATCAGCTCCTTTGTCTTGCTCACAAAGAAGGGAGAGGTTGTTGTACTGGCACCACACTGCCGCTTCTCTGACCTCCTCCATATAGGCTGTCTCATCGGTGTCAGTGATCAGGCCTACCACTGTTGTGTCGTCAGCAAACTTCATGATGGTGTTGGAGTCATGTTTGGCCATGAGGTCGTGGGTGAACAAGGAGTACAGGAGGGGACTAAGTACACACCCCTGAGGGGCTCCCGTGTTGAGGATCAACGTGGCAGATGTGTTGTTACCTTCCCTTACCACCTGGGGGTGGCTCGTCAGGAAGTCCAGGATCCAGTTGCAGAGGGAGGTGTTTAGTCCCAGGGCCATAGCTTAGTGATGAGCTTTGAGGGCACTATCGTGTTGAACGCTGAGCTGTAGTCAATGAATAGCATTCTCACATAGGTGCTCCTTTTGTCCAGGTGGGAAAGGGCAGTGTGGAGTGCAGTAGAGATTGCGTCATCTGTGGATCTGTTGGTGCAGTATGCAAATTAGAGTGGGTCTAGGGTTTCTGGGATAATGGTGTTGATGTGAGCCATAACCAGCCTTTCAAAGCACTTCATGGCTACAGACGTGAGTGCTACGGGTCGGTAGTCATTTAGGCAGGTTACCTTGGTGTTCTTGAGCACAGGGACTATGGTGGTCTGCTAGAAACATGTTGGTATTACAGACTCGGTCAGGGACAGATTGAAAATGTCAGTGAAGATAATTGCCAGTTGGTCAGCGCATGCTCGGAGTACATGTCCTGGTAATCTGTCTGGCCCTGCGGCCTTGTGAATGTTAACCTGTTTAAAGGTCTTACTCACATCGGCTACGGAGAGAGTGATCACAAAGTCATCCTGAACAGCTGATGCTCTCATGCATGCTTCAGTGTTGCTTGCCTCAAAGCGAGCATAGAAGTTATTTAGCTTGTCTGATAGGCTTGTGTCACTGGGCAGCTTGCGGCTGTGCTTCCCTAGAAGTGTATTCAAGGTTTAAAAAGGCTTCTAAAATTTGTAATTTCCATTTTAAAATGTCAGACTTGATTTTCCCTAATGAAAAATGTATCAACCCCTACAAACAATGTCCATTAATTATAATAATAATTCACATTTCCTGTTGCTGCAGGATTATTTTCCTACTGTAGCAAACTGGCTCAAATTAAGATCCTACATCTGTATTCCCTATACAGTATAGTGCACTATTTTTAACCATAACCCTATGGGCCCTGTTCACAATCAGCGCACTATAAAGGGAATAGGGCAGAGTGTGAATTACGGGGGGCCCAGGGAGGTCTGAATGAGACATGAGCCCCCCTTAATGCAACAAAGTCACACTCTCGCAATTTGTACTGCTACAGTGGCAAATATTTAAATAAAAGTTTATTCCAAATTAAACAAACACCCCCACCTCTGTGTCATGGTCTTAAAAGAAAACATCTTTATATGTCTGCACTTGTCATCCCGGGACTGCACCTATATACATATATACATAGACTTGGAATCACTGGCCACTTTAATAATGGAACACTAGTCACTTTAATAATGTTTAAATAAAGTTTAAACAGTTTTACTCATCTCATATGTATATACTATATTATATTCTACTGTATCTTAGTCAATGCCACTCCGACATGGCTAAATCTAATATTTATTTTACTTTTAGATTTGTATGTATTGTTGTGAATTGTATTTAGATACTACTGCACTGAGCTAGGAACACAAGCATTTCGCTACACCCGCAATAGCATCTGCTAAATATGTGTATGTGACCAATAACATTTTATTTAATTTGACAGCCCCTTATATCAGCACCTTTTCAGGTGTGCCAACTTTTCTTTCTACTAGAGCGGTGCTTTTGTCAGCAAGACGCATCACATAATTCAGGCTACAAAAGTGTAGACCCAGTGACAATCCCCGAATATCATAAAACTTTTTGGTGTTTTGTAATAGTTCTTTCCATTCATCAAATGGAGCACAATGCACTGTTTGGACGCCGGAATTATTTTGGAGTGGACGAACATGCGCAGGTAGCCTACTTTTTGAAGTGATTTGTTTGAAAATGTCACGTTGGTATGAAGAGATTCGGGAGACAGCGCGCAGGAATGCATAATAGGGGTTTTTATTGTACCAAAATTATGGCGTGCCGTGTAAAGACACAGGGACGAAGACCAAACAAACACTAAACAAAACACAGGGTTGAAACCCAAACAAAAGAGCGAGGAGTACCTAGAATAAATAACACACGCGCACACTGATTAACACACTGGACGAGACCCGTAATCATCTGCTCAATCCACAAGGGCACGAAAGCCCAAATCGCACAGCACAGGTACTCACACGCACCAAAAGTAATTGTAACAATAAACGACAGCCCAATGGAAACCAAAGGTCACACTTATACAAGTACTAATCAGTGGGAATCGGGGACAGGTGTGTGTAATGAAAGTTCCGGAGGGATCCATGACAGAAAATAAGATGAAAACATCTCGACTGGTTGTGTTCATGCCAAATGGAAGGTAATACAAATGTTTTTACCGTTAAATGACATGTCTTTACTATTAGGCCCATAGGAGGTCCCGTGAAGAAAAATATAGACCCCCTGAATGTCGCACTCTGGAATAGTGTGTAATTTGGGAGGCAGCCACAGTGATCTGTTGTAGAGCTCCAAACAAAGTTCAATGGGAATTTCTTTCTGGCAATATTGCATGTCGTCCGACCACAGAGATCTGAGGGTATACCATCTGTCTACAAAGAGCGACTCACTATCAAAGCCAAACAAACTCCTATCCACTCACACTGACACTAACACAACACACACACACACACATCAAACAAACAGAGGCCCACTGACACAAAACATCAGACAAAAGCCTCCACACAAACACACTCACATAGACACGCACACACACTCCTGGGCCATAGTGAATTAAAAGACAAGCGGCCCAAAGCGCTTCTCTCTCATTCCCCCTGTTGTCACCCAACTGTTCTTCTTCTTGAAGGTTATTTCCTCCTCCAAAATATACTGGAAAAATATATAAATGCAAAATGTGTTGGTCCCATGTTTCATGAGCTGATATCACATGACTGAAATAAAAGATCCCAGAAATGTTCCAAAAGTTTTCTACATAAAAAAATGAAATTATTGGAAATCTTAGGCACAACAATTTTTGTATCGCTGTTAGTGAGCATTTCTCCTTTGCAAGGTGATAATCCATCCACTTGACAGATGTGGCATATTAAGAAGCTGATTAAACAGCATGATCATTACACAGGTGCACCTTGTGCTGGGGACAATAAAAGGAAAAAGGCCACTTTAAAATGTGCAGTTTTGTCACACAAACACAATGTCACGGATGTCACAGAGCGTGCAATTTATGCCTGACTGTAGGAATGTACACCAGAGCTGTTGCCAGAGAATTGAATGTTCATTTCTCTACCATAAGCCACCTCCAACGTTGTTTTAGAGAATTTGGAAGTACTTCCAAACAGCCTCACAACCACAGACCACGTGTAACCATGCCAGCCCAGGACCTCCACATCAGGCTTCTTCACGTGTGGGATCGTCTGAGACCAGCCACCTGGACAGCCGATGAAACTGTGGGTTTGCACAACCGAAGAATTTCTGCACTAACTGTCAGAAACCATCTCAGGGAAGCTCATCTGCGTGCTTATTAGACTCACCAGGGTCTTGACCAATATTCCCTCCAAAAAAATGAGGTGCTGAGCAAATTTCGGGTCTGCTGAGCGCGAACTTGAACGTTGTGAAAATTCTGTACAACTTCCAGAGCGCGTTTACTGTGAACACTGAGGCTGTACCCACTTTAAGTTACACTTTCAGACAGTGGTCAAGTAGATCCAGTCAATTAAAAAAATTGGAGGCCTCTTACACTTCAGTGATGTGATGTAAAAATTCTAGCTAAATGCTTAGCGCATAGAATTAAACAGGTTAAGTCAGATATTATTCATCCTAATCAGACAGGTTTTTTACATGGATGATACATTGGAGATAATATAAGACAAGTACTGGAAACAATAGAACACTGAAATATCTGGGAAACCAGGCCTGGTTTTCATAGACTACTTTGAAAAGGCTTTTGATAAAGTATGACTGGAGTTTATATATAAATGCCTGGAATATTTCAATTTTGGAGAATCTCTTACAACTTGGGTTAAAATTATGTATAGTAACCCTAGGTGTGAAAGAGTAAATAATGGCTACATCTCAGAAAGTGTTAAACTATCAAGAGGAGTAAAACATGGTTGTCCATATCTATTTATTATTGCCATTGAAATATTAGGTGTTAAAATGAGATCCAACAATGATATTAAGGGATTAGAAATCCATGGCTTAAAAACAAAGGTGTCATTGTACGCTGATGATTCCTGTTCTTTCAAATCCACAATTAGAATCCCTCCAAAGCCTTAGAGGATCTAGATACTTTTTCTAACCTCTCTGGATTAAAACCAAATTATGATAAGTGTACTATATTACATATTAGATCACAAGAAAAATGCATTACCGTGTAGTTTACCAATAAAATGGTCTGACGGGGATGTGGACATACTAGGTATACATATCCCGAACGAAAGAAATGATCACACGCCAATAAATTTTAATAGAAAGTTAGCAAAAACAGCTAAAATCTTGCTACCATGAAAAGGAAAATACCTGTCTATCTGTGGAAAAATCACCCCAATTAACTCTTTAGTCATATCACAGTTTATCTATTTGCTTATGGTTTTGTGACCTAGCGACCTGCTTTCTAAATTATATGAGGAAAGAATATTCAATTTTATTTGGAATGGCAAGCCAGACAAAATTAAAAAGGGCCTATTTATATAATGAATATGAATTTGAAGGGCAGAAATGATTAAATATTAAAGCATTAGACCTCTCACTAATGCTTTAATATTAGCATTAGACCTCTCAACATGAAAATGTCTTCATGTTCAAGAATGGCCTTGTTCCCTTTATTCAGATTACTACCGCTCACTTTTGGTTATTTGAAAATGAAATCATCTCCAAAATATTGTTATTTTTTAAACAAGCCATAGAAAGTTGGTTGCAATTTCAGTTTAATCCACCTGAAAAGACAGAACAAATAATACAACATATTGTGATTAAACTTGATAAAATAAAATAAAAATCGATAACATTAAAAAAAAAAAAAAAAAAAAAAGTATAATCTTTGTAAATTATATCATAAATAGGACTGGTGGAGTTGTCACACATGCAGCTAACAGAGACATATGGAAATGTCTGCTCTACCCAAAATTACAACCAACTAATTGCAACATTACCACAAAAATGGAAGAGGCAAGCGGAAGGGGGAGAAAGTAAGGAACTTGTCTGTTGGCCCTGCATTAAAGACCAACATTGGTTAAAGAAAATTGTGATCACTAAAAATATATACCAGTTTCATTTAAGGACCAAATAAATTGACAACTGTGCCATATGAATTGCAAAATATTTGGGAAGAGATTTTCGATGTACCGATTCCATGGCACATGGTTTATGAATTGACACGCAAAACAATGCTGGATTCAAAACTTAGAATTTTTCCTTTTAAATTACTATACAAAATTCTTGTAACCAATATAATGTTATATATATGGGGGATACAATCTTCCTAGATAATCTATTTTGGTACTGTCCATATGTAGCTCCTTTTAGGTCACAGGTCCAGGAATGGCTGAAGAATTGCAACATTAACCTAGAGCTAACACTGCAGCTAGTACTGGGTGACTTAAAAAGTCATAGTCAATCGATCAATAATATAATAATTATTTTAGCAAAAAATGTTATCTTTAATTTACAATATGTAAAAACTATGAGAATAGAAAGGTTCAGTACTTTTGTGAAGCATCACAGCACAGTTGAAAAATATATGGCAAATAGAAATCCAGTATGGATGGTGTTAAGAGATAGATAGGAGGGGTTGAATGGACCTGAAGGGTGGGACTAATAACAACAAGACAACAAATGTAAAACATATCAGGTCTGTAAAATGTATATAGGTTCAAAACGTTTGTGAAATAGCACAGTTAAAAATATATGACAAATAGAAATCAAACTGGATGGACATCAGAAATAGAGGAAGGCCAGGACAAAAAAACAAACAAAATATAACTGTTGTAAAATAGATTGTGTCTGTAAAATGTGTATAGTATGTATAAGCTGGAAGTAGAAGCCTAAGTGTTACTGTTTATTAGTTTACTCCAATTGGGGGAGCGGTGGTAGGGTTTGGGGAATAATACAGGAAGGTAAAAAATGTTTTTTAAGTAGGCTATTGTGGCTATTTGATCATAATGGAGGCCTACGAGAGTGGCCCATCATCAAAAACAAGAGAAAATGTATCCCATAACATTTTAACATGGAAATAGCTGTTCTGTCATTCGGCCTACAGTAGCAGCCAATGTGTGTTGTTCAATGTATGCTTACATTCCTTGAGACTTTTGAAAAAAGAACGTGCAGGGCTTGACATGATTCTGTTTATCCACTTGTCCTTCAGACAAGGAGGTGACTGATAATGTTGTTGTAGTTTGATGCAAGAAACCACTTTACAAAATAATATGCATTATTATTCCCATATCATTATTACAGAGAATCAGCTTATTCAAGACTGTCTCCAAATACAACAGTAAGACAAAAAAAAAGCTCTTTACCTGACTCGCTGTCAAATGTCTAGAAATGTACACGTTTTGTGCTCTTGCAGGAAGCAATCACTCCCCCATTGCTGACTACAAATGATCTATAACTGGGCTAACAACTCACTAACTAGCAAAGGATATGAACAAATGTGCACACGTGGCTACATGCAGCTCTCGCTTTGATCTCAAAACAAGCGCATCTACTCACGACTACTCATGCTGTAAACAATCCAGTTCAGAGTGAATGGCACAGATCCATATATGGCAATGGTCAATTTGCATATAGGCCTACTGCAGTTCTGATTGGTTATGCCGCACAGGTCTGTGTAGAGCACGGAGTCATGCGTGCCAATGCAATAGAATCCTACTATGATGTGTTCTACCTACAACAAAATCTCTTGCATAGTTAGTTTAGTTTTGCAAACTAAGCCATACTAAATATTGAGTTGATTCGATCACAATTCCCACAGTAAAGGGAAACATTGATAGTGTTAACTAAGGGGGAAAACTCTAGAAACTGAGTGAAGTTCAATATCGTGCTTCTCTGTGCAGGCTGATATTTCATCTGCATAGCAGTCCCGGGGAGCTGTGAGCCCACGCAAGCACGCAGCTTAGAGGGAACATTGGTCTTGACCTGACTGCAGTTCGGCTTTGTAACTGATTTCAGTGGGCAAATGCTCACCTCCAATGGCTACTGGCATGATGGATATAAGTGTCATCTTCACAGATGAATCACAGTTTCAACTGTACTGGGCAGATGGCTGACAGCGTGTATGGCGTCGTGTGGGCGAGCGGTTTGCTGTCGTCAACGTTGTGAAGAGAGTGCCCCATGGTTATGGTATGGGCAGGCATAAACTACGGACACTGAACACAATTGCATTTTAATCGATGGCACTTTGAATGCACAGAAATACCGTGATGAGATCCTGAGACCATTCATCCGCCGCCATCACCTCATGTTTCAGCATGAGAATGCACAGCCCAATGTCACGAGGATCTGTACACAATTCCTGGAAGCTGAAAATCTCCCAGTTCTTCCATGGCCTGCATACTCACCAGACATGTCACCCATTGAGCATTTTTGGGATGCTCTGGATTGACGTGTACGACAGCGTGTTCCAGTTCCCGCCAAAATCCAGCAACTTCACACAGCCATTGAAGAGGAGGATGACAACATTCCACAGGCCACAATCAACAGCCTGATCAACTCTATGCGAAGGAGATGTGTTGCGCTGCATGAGGCAAATGGTGGTCACACCAGATACTGACTGGTTCTGTGACCAACAGATGCATATCTGTATTCCCAGTCATGTGTAAGCCTAATGAATGTATTTCAATTGACTGATTTCCTTATATGAACTGTAACTCAGTAAAATCTTTGAAATTGTTGCATGTTGCGTTTATATTTTTTTCAGTATAGATAAGAGACCTCAATAGGTTGGAACATGAACTGTACTCTGAAACCTGTGCACCTGACATTACCTAACACGTTTACTCTACATGCGTCAGTCATGTATGTGTGTGTGTGTTCATGTGTGTCTGTGAGTGTGAGCTAAGCATGCACATGTTAACACCACATGTCATCACGATCATTTGGAGTGGAGGAGTTGTCAAGTCAATCAGTCAATCAGCGCTGTTGCGCCTTCTTCACCAAACTGTCTGTGTGGGTGGACCATAAGTTTGTCCGTGATGTGTACGCCGAGGAACTTAAAACTTTCTATCTTCTCCACTACTGTCCCGTCGATGTGGATAGGGGGGTGCTCCCTCTGCTGTTTCCTGAAGTCCACAATCATCTCCTTTGTTTTGTTGACGTTCGAGTGTGAGGTTATTTTCCTGACACCATACTCCGAGGGCCCTCACCTCCTCCCTGTAGGCTGTCTCCTCCCTGTAGGCCTACAGCCTACCACTGTAGTGTCGTCTGCAAACTTGATAATTGAGTTGGAGGCGTGCATGGCCACGCAGCCATAAGTGAACAGGGAGTACAGGAGAGGGCTGAGAACGCACCCTTGTGGGGCCCCAGTGTTGAGGATCAGCGGGGTGGAGATGTTGTTTCCTACCCTCACCACCTGGGGGCGGCCCGTCAGAAAGTCCAGGACCCAGTTGCACAGCGCAGGGTCTCGAACTTAATGACGAGTTTGGAGGGTACTATGGTGTTAAATGCTGAGCTGTAATCGCTGAACAGCATTCTTACATAGGTATTCCTCTTGTCCAGATGGGTTAGGGCAGTGTGCAGTGTGATTGCGTCATCTGTGGACCTATTGGGGCGGTAAGCAAATTCGAGTGGGTCTAGGGTGTCAGGTAGGGTGGAGGTGATAGGATCCTTGACTAGTCTTTCAAAGCACTTCATGATGACGGAAGTGAGTGCTACAGGGCGATAGTCGTTTAGCTCAGTTACCTTAGCTTCCTTGGGAACAGGAACAATGGTGGCCCTCTTGAAGCATGTGGGAACAGCAGACTGGGATAGGGATTGATTGAATATGTCCGTAAACACACCAGCCAGCTAGTCTGCGCATGCTCTGAGGACGTGGCTAGGGATGCCGTCTGGGCTGCAGCCTTGCGAGGGTTAATACGTTTAAATGTTTTACTCTCGTTGGCAGAGGTTAAGGAGAGCCCACAGATTTTGGTAACGGGCCGTGTCAGTGGCACTGTATTGTCCTCAAAGCGAGCAAAGAGGTTTGTCTGGGAGCAAGACATCGGTGTCCGCGACGGGGCTGGTTTTCTTTTTGTAATCCGTGATAGACTGTAGACCCTGCCACATACGTCTCATGTCTGAGCCGTTGAATTGTGACTCTACTTTGTCTCTATACTGATGCTTAGCTTGTTTGATTGCCTTGCAGAGGGAATAGCTACACTGTTTGTATTCAGTCATGTTTCCGGTCGCCTTGCCATGATTAAAAGCAGTGGTTCGCGCTTTCAGTTTTGCGCGAATGCTGCCATCAATCCACAGTTTCTGGTTGGGGAAGGATTTAATAGTCACTGTGGGTACAACATCACCGATGCACTTGCTAATAAACTCGCTCACCGAATCAGCGTATACATCATTGTTGTTGTCTGAGGCTATCCGTAACATATCCCAGTCCACGTGATCGAAGCAATCTTGAAGCGTGGATTGGTCGGACCAGCGTTAGATAGACCTGAGCACGGGCGTTTCCTGTTTTAGTTTCTGGGAGCAACAAAATGGAGTTGTGGTCAGATTTGCCAAAAGGAGGGCAAGGGAGAGCATTGTATGCATCGCGGAAGTTAGAGTAGCAATGATCCAGAATGCTGCCAGCCAGGGTCACGCATTCGATATGCTGATAAAATTTAGGAATCATTGTTTTCAGATTAGCTTTGTTAAAATCCCCAGCTACAATAAATGCAGTCTCAGGATATATGGTTTCCAGTTTACATAGAGTCAAATTAAGTTATTTCAGAGCCGTCGAGGTGTCTGCTTGGGGGGGTGATATCCATGGCTGTGATTATAATCGAAGAGAATTCTCTTGGTAGATAATCCGGTCGGCATTTGATTGTAAGGAATTCTAGGTCAGGTGAACAAAAGGACTTGAGTTCCTGTATGTTGTTATAATCACACCACGACTCGTTAATCATAAGGCATTCACCCCCGCCCTTCTTCTTACAAAAGAGATGTTTGTTTCTGTCGGCGTGATCGTGATGCGTGAAGAAACCGAGTGGCTGTACCGACTCTGATAACATATCCCGAGTGAGCCATGTTTCCGTGAAACAAAGAATGTTACAATCTCTGATGTCTCTCTGGAAGGCAACCCTTGCTCGAATGCCGTCTACCTTGTTGTCAAAAGACTGGACCTTGGCGAGTAGTATACTCGGGAGCGGTGAGCGATGTGCCTATCTACGGAGCCTGACCAGAAGACCACTCCGTCTGCCCCTTCTGCAGCGCCGTTGTTTTGGGTCGCCTACTGGGATCCAATCCATTGTCCTGGGTGGTGGTCCAAACAGAGGAACCGCTTCGGGAAAGTCATATTCCTGGTCGTAATGTTGGTAAGTTGACGTGGCTCTTATATCCAATAGTTCTTCCCGGCTGTATATAATAAGACTTAAGATTTCCTGGGGTAACAATGTAAGAGTTGGAGTTTAACCTTAAGCCTTAAGGTATAGTAACACTTGCCACATCATGCGTGGTGGCTAGACTGAGTGTAATTACCCAGAGGTGCATGGTCACTGCAGATAAGACCAACGAAAGACAGTGATTTAATTGGCCAAGTTCGGTTTGGAATGAGCACGTAGGAAAGTTTTGTTTAGTTCCTTCTGTTCCATGTTGGCAGGGAAGTGCACATACCTTTTGGCAGTGGTGGAAAAAGTACTCAATTTTCCTACTTGATTAAAAGTAAAGATACCTTAATAGAAAATGACTCAAGTAAAAGTAAGTCACCCAGTAAAATCCTATTTTGAGTAAAAGTCTAAAAGTATTTGGTTTTTAATATACTTAAGTATGAAAAGTAAAAGTGTAAATAATTTCAAGTTCTTTATATTAAGCAAACCAGAAAGCACCATTTTCTAGTTTGTATTTAAATTTATGGATAGCCAGGGGCACGCTCCTGTAATGAATACTCAGGGAGAAAAAGGTGTATATTCATGTGCAGAGCGAGGCAGATGTTTATTAAGCCTTCGCAGAAGGCAGGAATCGTTGTCACAGGCAGGCAATGGTCAAACACAGGTAGGCAGTCAAAAACAAACAATACCATACCATACAAACCAAAAGAACTGAACTAAATAGGGAGCTGATGAGACCAGGTGAGAAACGAACAAAAGTGAAATCAATGAACAAAAAGGGCTACGTTCCAGAACACAAAGAAATAGGGCTACGTTCAAGAACACAAAGAAAAAGAACACAAGGTTGACTAAGAAAAGAGACGCAGAACCTTACAGCTCCAACACTCAAACATCATTTACAAATGATGCATGTGTTTCGTGAGTCTGCCACATCAGAGGCAGTCGGGATGACCAAGGACATTCTCTTGATAAGTGTGGGATTTAGACCATTTTCCTGTCCCGCTAAACATTAAAAATGTAATGAGTACTTTTGGATGTCAGGGAAAATGTATGGAATAAAAAAATATTTTCTTTAGGAATGTAGTGGAGTAAAATAAAAAGTTATAAAAAATAAAAATAGTGAAGTAAAGTACAGATACCCCAAAAAACTACTTAAATAGTACTTTCAGGTATTTTTTACTTAAGTACTTCACACCACTGCCTTTTGGGGGGCATTTGCTCAAGCTAAAAAAAAGTGCGCCCCCCCAAAAAAATCCTGCAACCACGGTAACAAACTCCTTGAGCAATTATTAAAGGAAGAGGGGAAAGAAGCACAATCTGATGAGTGAAGTATTTTTCTAAACTATTTAGAACTGGAATAAATGTTTTATTTAACCATGTAAATTCACTGAGAACACATTCTCATTTACAGCAACAACCTGGGGAATAGTTACAGGGGAGAATAGGGGGGATGAATGAGCCAATTGTAAACTGGGGATGATTAGGTGACCGTGATGGTATGAGGGCCAGATTGGGAATAGCCAGCTTCTACTCTTCGGAATCCAAGATGGCGTAGCAGTCGGACGTGTGTTTTGTCTTGTCCCTTCTTGTCCCGTCTTGTCCCATGTAAATATCGTTATCTTCCAAAAAAATTTCCGTATATATTTTAATCTCACTTTCCATCTACGGACTGAATATACTTTCCTGCAACCCGCCTCACCCAATGTGGTACGGATCTGCTATTTTTATACTTTAGACCTGGAACCCCCATCAGAAGCTAGCCAGCTAACTAGCTACTAGCTAGTAGTCAGTTAGCCACTGCTAGCTACCATTAACTCGGACACAAGCAAGCCTCAGCTCAGTCAATACCTGCCAGTCTGCACAGCGCGATATCAACCCCGAGCATATCGGACTGCTTTTTCTTTACCACATCTCCGGATTCCTACCACAAGCAATCCGAGTGGCTACTCCTGGCTAACGTCTCTGTCCCAAAGCAAGCTCCAGTTAGCCTTGAGCTAGCCTGGAGCTAGGCCCATCTCTCCGCCAGCCGAAGAGGTCCACCAGCCAATTCTTGGGCTACAATAAAAAATTTGCCAATTGGCCTGGACCCTTTACTGCCGACACGGAGCCCCCCGATCCATCACGACTGGTCTGCCGACGGAATCGTCCGAGGTGGTTTCAACAGGCTCTTCCGTTGCAACATCGCCGGAGGCCAATCTGCTAGCCCCGGCCCGCTAGCTGTCTGAATCGCCGTGTCTCCAGCTCGCCTAGCGTAGTAGCAACTACTGAATCGGCTCCCTGACTCATCTATTGCTACTCATTGGACCATATGATCACTTGGCTACACATGCCTCTCCCTAATGTCAATATACCTTATTGCTGTTTTGGTTAGTGATTATTGTCTTATTTCACTGTAGAGCCCCCAGCCCTGCCCAATATGCCTTAGATAGATAGCCCTTTTGTTCCACCCCCCACACATGCGGAGACCTCACCTGGCTTAACAGGTGTCTCCAGAGACAAAACCTGTCTCATCGTCACTCAACGCCTAGGTTTACCTCCATTGTACTCACATCCTATCATACCCTTGTCTGTACATTATGCCCTGAATCTATTCTACCACGCCCTGAAATCTGCTCATTTTACTCTCTGTTCTAAACGCACTAGATGACCAGCTCTTATAGCCTTTAGCCGTACCCTTATCCCACTCCTCCTCTGTTCCTCTGGTGATGTAGAGGTTAACCCAGGCCCTGCAGCCCCCAGCACCACTCCCATTCCCGAGGCGCTCTAATTTGTTGACTAATGTAACCGTAAAAGCCTTGGTTTCATGTACGTTAACATTAGAAGCCACCCTAAGTTTGTTTTATTCACTGCTTTAGCACAATACGCCAACACGGATGTCCTAGCAGTGTCTGAATCCTAGCTTAGGAAGGCTACCAAAACTCCTGACATTTCCATCCCCAATTACCACATTTTCCAACAAGATAGAACTGCCAAAGGGGGTGGAGTTGCAATATACTGCAGAGATAGCCTGCAGAGTTCTGTTATACTATCCAGGTCTGTGTCTAAAAATCCACCTTTCCAGAAACAAGTCTCTCACTGTTGCCGCTTGTTATAGACCCCCCTCAGCCCCCAGCTGTGCCCTGGCCACCATATGTGAATTGATTGCCCCCATCTATCTTCAGAGTTCGTACTGTTAGGTGACCTAAACTGTGATATGCTTAACACCCCGGCCGTCCTACAATCTAAGCTAGATGCCCTCAGTCTCACACAAATTATCAAGAAACCTACCAGGTACAACCCTAAATCCGTAACCATGGGCACCCTCTTAGATATCATCCTGACCAACTTGCCCTCTAAATACACCTCTGCTTGCCTGCGTCCGTAATGGGTCCGCGGTCAAACGACCACCCCTCATCACTGTCAAACGCTCCATAAAACACTTCAGCGAGCAGGCCTTTCTAATGGACCTGGCCCGGGTATCCTGGAAGGATATTGAATTCATTCCGTCAGTAGAGGATGCCTGGATGCTCTTCAAAAGTGCTTTCCTCACCATCTTAAATAAGCATGCCCCACTCAAAAAATGTAGAACTAAGAACAGATATAGCCCCTGGTTCACCCCAGACTTGACTGCCCTTGACCAGCACAAAAACATCCTGTGGCGTTCTGCATTAGCATCGAATAGGTCCCGCAATATGCAACTTTTCAGGGAAGTCAGGAACCAATACACACAGTCAGTTAGGAAAGCTAGGCTAGCTTTTTCAAACAGAAATTTGCATCCAATAGCACCAAATCCAAAAAGTTTTGGGACACTGTAAAGTCCATGGAGAATAAGAGCACCTCCTCCCAGCTGCCCACTGAGGCTAGGAATCACTGTCAACACCGATAAATCTACGATAATCGCTCATTTCAAAAAGCATTTTTCTACGGCTGACCATGCTTTCCACCTGCCTACCCCTTCCCTGGCCAACAGTTCTGCAGCAACTTGTCCAAGCCCCCCCCCCCCCCCCCCCCCCTCTTCTCCTTCACCCAAATCTAGACAGCTGATGTTCTGAAAGAGCTGCAAAATCTGGATCCCTGCAAATCAACTGGGCTAGACAATCTGGGCCCTCTCTTTCTAAAATTATCCGCCACAATTGTTGCAACCCCTATTACTAGTATGTTCAACCTCTATTTCGTATCATCTGAGATCCCCAAAGATTGGAAAACTGCCGCGGTCATCCCCCTCTTCAAAGGGGGACACACTCTAGACCCAAACTTTTATAGACCTACATCCATCCTGCCCTGCCTTTCTAAAATCTTCGAAAGCTAAGTTAACAAACAGATCACTGACCATTTCGAATTCCACCGTACCTTCTCCACTATGGAATCTGGATTCCGAGCTGGTCATGGGTACACCTCAGCCACGCTCAAGGTTCTAAACGATATCATAACCACCATCAATAAAAGACAGTACTGCGCAGCCGTATTCATCGACCTGGCCAAGGCTTTCGACTCTGTCAATCACCACATTCTTATCGGCAGACTCAATAGCCTTGGTTTCTCAAATGACTGCCTCGCCTGGTTCACCAACTACTTCTCAGATAGAGTTCAGTGTGTCAAATCGGAGGGCCTGTTGTCCGGACCTCTGGCAGTCTATATGGGGTTGCCACAGGGTTCAATTCTTGGGCCCACTCTTTTCTCTCGATATATCAATGATGTTGCTCTTGCTGCTGGTGATTCTCTGATACACCTCTACGCAGATGACACCATTCTGTATACATCTGGCCCTTCTTTGGACACTGTGTTAACAAACCTCCAAACGAGCTTCAATGCCATACAACACTCCTTCCGTGGCCTCCAACTGGTTTTTAAATGCTAGTAAAACTAAATGCATGCTCTTCAACCGATTGCTGCCCGCACCCGCCTGCCCGACTAGCATCACTACTCTGGACAGTTCTGACTTAGAATATGTGGACAACTACAAATACCTAGGTGTCTGGTTAGACTGTAAACTCTCCTTCCAGACTCACATTAAGCATCTCCAATCCGGGGGGCGCTAGAGAGCGTGCTATGGAGTAGATGTGCTTTGCTAGAGCTCCGCTCTATTTTGAAACAAATTAGTATTTATCTTAACATCTCACAACTTATAACTTCAAACAAATATGACAAAGGGAAAAGGCACCAAAAAAGGGGGCGCTAAACAAGATAATTGGAATGAGATAGACAACGAACCAATTTCAACGTCGCCGACCCATGAGGAGCTAGCTGAAGAGGCTAGCTTCCAAGAGTTCCCCACAGATCCTACTCAAAGTGACACACTGGCTGCCATAAACTCACTAAGCAAGAACGTGGACACAAGGTTGGCTGATATCTCAAAGAGTATTGGGACTTTGGCCGAAACTGTGAAGGCAACTAAGGGAAGGGTGCACGAGGTTGAGCAGACGACAGTCGATCACAAGGCCAGGCTACAGGACATAGAGAAACAGTGCGCAACGTTCAAAAATGACAACAAAACCCTGAAGGCCCGACTGGAAATGCTCGAGTCGCATTCAAGACGCCAGAACATCCGAATATGTGGGATCCAGGAGGACACTGAGAAAGGGAAACCCACTGAATTTGTCTCGGAGCTGATACTGGCATTGCTGGGGAGTGAACACTTCAAAACGGCCATCCTGATCGACCGCGCACACAGATCTCAGGCAACGAAGCCGGCCAAGGGCGGGCCACCAAGGCCATTCATTGTAAGGCTGCACTATCCCCAGACCAGGGATCTCATCCTCAAGCTGGCTAGTCAAAAGTTCCCCCTTAACTACAACGGAGCCAGGGTGTTTTTCTACCCAGATCTTACCTTGGAGGTGAGGAACCAACGGAAAGAGTATGATGAGGTACGCAACAAATGCAGGGCGGCCAACATCCGATATGGATTCCTCTTCCCAGCCCGGTTTAAGGTGACAGTCGAGGGATCAACACGTACGTTTGACAACCCAAAAGAGGCCGATCTGTTCTTGACAAGCAAGCTCCCCGGCTGAGGATACAGAATGGCTGTGTCAGCCGGCTAAATGGCCAAATACAGGCCAGGAATGTGTTTGAATTGAATTTCCGGCCTATGTCTTTTCGATCAGAAGATCAGAAATTGGGACTTATATGATAGGTAAGATGTTGTGGCTAATATAGCATTGTTTGGCATGTCATGTTTTAGTGCCACTCACCCCCTAACGTGAGAGTTAAGTTAAGTGTTATGTAATATTAGTTTATATGCGGAGCATCTATAGACGACGAGTTAGTTCAAGCTGTATGTCTAGACACCCTAAGGTTTGTGTGTTAGCCAAGGAGTGCTTCGTTTGGGGAAGTCACTCAGTAAAGGGACGGGAGGGGGGATGGGGTCTGTGTTTTATGTTCACTTTTATTAATACAGGTGGCATGACAAGCTCCCGCACGGCGGGACGTTTTTCTTCTGAGTTTTGTATGACAGCAGCAAAATGCTCTAAAATAAGAAATGCCACATAGTGACAGAGCACAGAGTAGACCAGGTGGAATAAAGATAGTCAGCTGGAACTGTAATGGCTTAGGGCATGTCCTGAAACGAGCTAAGGTTTTTTCTCATCTTAAATCACTGGGTGCTGACATAGTGCTTCTTCAAGAAACGCATATTAAACGCTCCGCGCAGGCCAAGCTACGAGTCGGCTGGATCGGTCAGATATACCAGTCTAACTTTGATGCAAAAGCGAGAGGGGTAGCAATCCTGATAAGGAAAAACATTCCTTTTGTTTACTCAACCTCGATTTCAGATCCTAATGGTCGGTATATTATTGTGGCTGGTACACTGAATTCAAAACCAATAACCTTGGTCAATTTATATGGACCCAATTTCGATGATCCATCATTTTTTCAAAGGGTATTTAAGGCCATACCAAATATCTCGGATACAGGTGTTATTGTTGGAGGTGACTTTAACTGTACGTTAAATCCTCTTTAAGATAAACAGTTATCAAGGTCACTTCAACAATCAAATGCCAGTGTCTGTCTAAATACATTGATGACAAACCTTAACATTGTCGATATTTGGAGACTGACACACCCAACAGACAGGGATTATTCTTTCTTTTCATCAGTTCATAAATCATATTCCAGAATTGACAATTTTTTGTTGGACTCCAAACTAATTTTAGCAGCTGAGTCGGTTACCTATCACCCCATTCTAATTACGGACCACTCTCATCTGTCCATGGTGCTGAAACTCGACAATATGTCGACAGGTCGGCGACCGTGGCGCTTAGACGCATACCTGTTGAAAGATGAGGCTTTTTGTCAGTATTTGAAGGAGCATATTGCCTTTTTCCTCGGGACTAACGACACGGGGGATGTTGACGACTCCACCCTTTGGGAATCTCTAAAGGCTGTGATTAGAGGTTACATTATTTCTTATACATCAGAGAGGAAGAAACGTGCCAATACTAGGCTGAGAGAAATTGAGAGAGAGTTAGGGGAACAGGAGAACGTTTTTAGGACAAATTCCTCGTATACAGTCCTTGAGAAGATCACAAAGTTAAAATATGAATACAATACCATCCTTTCGAAACGGGTGGGCTCTTTACTTGCTAAAACACAACAAAGTTATTTTGAACTGGGGGACAAACCACATAAATTATTAGCAAGACAGCTAAGGCATGTACAGGCATCTAGAGCTATTCACAAAATAAAAGACAAGAAGGGTAAAATAGTAACAGTTCCGCAGGATATTAATAAATGCTTTGCGCAGTTTTACTCAGAGCTATACCAATCAAAATGCGATGCTACTGATCCACAAACTATGGAACACTTTCTCGCTGAATGTGAACTTCCTAAACTAGACAGGAGGGCAGCTGCTGCACTCGATGTAGGGATAACCTTAGAGGAAATTAACACAGCGATAGCACAATTTCCAAACAGCAAGGCCCCTGGGCCCGATGGATATGTAATAGAATTCTATAAGAAGTACTGCGCCAGTCTATCTCCACTTATGTTGCGAATGTTTAAACACTCCAAAGAAAATGCCAAACTCCCGCAAACACTGTATGAGGCTACAATAGCACTGATCTTGAAAAAAGATAGAGATTCCATGGAGATGACGTCGTATCGCCCCGTGTCGTTACTCCCCATAGAAAACAAGGTGTTGACAAAGATATTGGCAAACCGATTGAAAAAATATATTTCTGACATCATACACCCTGATCAGACCGGTTTTATCCCGGGCCGACATATATACTACAATTTGAGACGCCTTTTCAACGTAATATATCATGATCATAAGGTTGAGGCAGTGGTAATAACTCTTGATGCAGAGAAGGCGTTTGATCAGATTGAGTGGAAGTATATGATGTCGGTTCTGGAGTATTTCGGGTTTGGAAAGGAATTTATTAATTGGATAAGAATTATTTATGCACACCCAATGGCGTCCGTGGTAACCAATCGGGAAATGTCGCAGTCATTCCGCCTGTTCAAGGGCTGCCGACAGGGGTGCCCTATTTCTCCTGCTCTCTTCGCTATAGCCATGGAACCCCTTGCTACTCGCATTCGGGCATGTGCCGATATAGATTCTGTTAAAATAAAAGACACGCAGCACAAAATTTCCCTATATGCAGACGATGTTCTTTTGTTTTTGTCCAAGCCTAAAACTTCTATTCCACCCTTACTTAACTTGATAAACACATTTGGCTCCTTCTCTGGCTACAAGATAAACTGGCAAAAAAGTGAGCTGATGCCAATATCACGGCCTGTGGATATGCAATTTCTGTAATCTACCCCGTTTAGAACAGTGAGGGACAAGTTCACAAGCCTTGTCATTGTAGTGACAAGAGACCTTGATCAGCTATTGAAAGTGAATTGGGACATGAAAATATATCAGCTTAAACAAAATATAGATTTTTGGAAAACTCTGCCTATTTTCCTGGTTGGTCGTATAAACGCTATTAAAATGGTTGTCCTACCCAGGTTTCTTTACCTCTTCCAATGTCTACCCAATTTCATACCACAAAGCTATTTTAAGAAACTGGATTCAATAGTAACTCCATTTCTATGGGATAACAAGGCAGCCAGAATTTCAAAGAAGCATTTATGCAAGTAAAAAGATAGAGAGGGGCTTTGGCCTTCCTCACTTCAAACTGTATTATTGGGCTGCTAATCTGAACATTGTGTCTTTCTGGAGGGAAAGTTTACCTGCGATGAGACAGAAGGATATGCCTTCATGGCTTTTGATTGAGCAGGCCTCCTGTCAACGTTCCTCACTCCCTGCACTTGTTAATAGCCCATCATATGTGAAAAAAGACACTTATGACTCTAATCCAGTCATTTGTCATACGTTTAGGATCTGGAAACAGATTAGGTATTTTCTTAACATACCCACTGTCTACATAGACAGCCCAATTTGCCTGAATCATGCTTTCCACCCTGCATTGGATGATGTGGTGTTTTCACAGTGGAGGGAGAAGGGGCTCACAACAATTGGTAATCTATACATAGATGGTCAGTTAGCTTCATTTCAACAATTACAGGGAAAGTTCAACATGCCAACAACACATTTTTTCAGACACCTCCAAAT
This sequence comes from Salvelinus namaycush, assembly GCF_016432855.1. NCBI lineage: Eukaryota > Metazoa > Chordata > Actinopteri > Salmoniformes > Salmonidae > Salvelinus > Salvelinus namaycush. Next base: position 49,053,360 of record NC_052308.1, read on the forward strand.
CAGGAATTTCTTAAGGACACATATCCCACAGTATGGCATGAAGCCAAATAGTCCTACATTAGATAGCTTGATCCTTGTCAAACCCCATTCAAAAGGGTCGGTCTCTAGACTGTATGATGTGCTATAGGCCCACATAGAGGTATCCACAGACACCATTAAAAGGGCTTGGGAACAAGAACTTGGTTCAGAAATCTCAAATGAGGACTGGGTAGAAGCTCTCAGGAATATAAACCACAGTTCAGTGAATGCCAGACACAACCTTGTACAGTTTAAGGTGATACACAGGTTACACTACTCAAAAGTAAAACTGCATAAAATATTCCCGGACACCTCACCACTATGTGAGAGGTGCAAGCAGGATGAGGGGATGTTGACCCACTTATTCTGGACATGCCCTAAGTTACATGCTTACTGGGCTCTCATTTTTGATTACTTATCTAAGGCCTTTGATAGAGTTCTAGCCCCAGACCCATTGATCGCTCTGTTTGGTACAGTTGATGGGAATAACCAGGAAGGGAAAGCTGTCTCTCTTTGTACTCTATTAGCAGAAAGGCTCATATTGCAATTTTGGAAATTGGAGACTGTACCTACCTTTGAAATGTGGTTACGGGATTTAGGGAATGTAATACATATGGAAAAGATTCGATACAACACCTCCAATAGAAGTCCAGTGTTTTACAAAATATGGCAGCCGATACTAGATAAATGGTCTAGTCCCGTTTCATAACTGGGCTGACGATCTGCTGCTACTCTGTGCTGTACTCCACTCAATATTTATTTTTGGCTTAACTACACTGCTTGTAATGACTATATGCTGTCTTCTTATACATGTACCACCTAATAGGATTTTGTTTTATTTTGTGTATGTGTGAGTTAACTTTTGTTTTGTCCTCTAAATTGTCCATCCCATTCAACAGTACAATGAATGTCATTGTTTGTATTGCTGTCTTTTTTATTTTATTTTTATTGGAAAATAATAAACATATTTTTTTTTTTTAAAGAATCTCCAATCCAAAATTAAATCTAGAATCGGCTTCCTATTTCGCCAAAAAGCCTCCTTCACTCATGTAAAACTGACCATCCTACCGATCCTTGACTTCGGTGATGTCATTTACAAAATAGCCTTCAACACTCTACTCAGCAAACTGGATGTAGTCTATCACAGTGCTATCCATTATGTCACCAAAGCCCCATATACTACCCAGCACTGCGACCTGTACGCTCTCGTTGGCTGGCCCTCGCTACAGATTCGTCACCAAACCCACTGGCTCCAGATCATCTATAAGTCTTTGCTAGGTAAAGCCCCACCTTATCTCAGCTCACTGGTCACCATAGCAACACCCACCCGTAGCACGTGCTCCAGCAGGTATATTTCACTGGTCATCCCCAAAGCCAATTCCCCCTTTGGCCGCCTTTCCTTCCAGTTCTCTGCTGCCAATGACTGGAATGAATTGCAAAAATCACTGAAGCTGGAGACTTATATCTCCCTCTCTAACTTTAAGCATTAGCTGTCAGAGCAGCTTAACAATCACTGTACCTGTACACAGCCAATCTGTAAATAGCACACCCAACTACCTCATCCCCATATTGTTATTTATCTTCTTGCTCTTTTGCAACTCAGTATCTCTACTTGCACATCATCATCTGCACATCTATCACTCCAGTGTTAATGCTAAATTGTAATTATTTCGCCTCTATGGCCTGGCCTATTTATTGCCTTTACCTCCCTACTCTTCTACATTTGCACACAGTGTACATACAGTATATGTTTTATATTGTGTTATTGATTGTACGTTTGTTTATGTGTAACTCTGTGTTGTTGTTTTTGTCGCACTGCTTTGCTTTTCTTGGCAGTTGTAAATGAGAACTTGTTCTCAACTGGCCTACCTGGTTAAATAAAGGTGAAAAAAAAAAAATGTAAACTCTTACAATGTGCCATGGGATCTTTTTTTTACATTTATTTTTTATTTAACATTTATTTAACTAGGCAAGCCAGTTAAGAACAAATTCTTATTTACAATGACGGCCTAGGAACAGTAGGTTAACTGCCTTGTTCAGAATGACAGATTTTTACCTTGTCAGCTCAGGGATTCAATCAGAGCACACCCGTTTAACATCCCACCCGAAAGACAGCACCCTACATAGGGAAACGTCCCCAATCACAGCCCTGGGGCATGGGGATATTTTTTTAGACCAGAGGAAAGAGTGCCTCCTACTAGCCCTCCAACACCACTTCCAGCAGCATCTGGTCTCCCGTCTAGGGACCGACCAGGACCAACCCTGCTTCCGAAGCAAGCCAGCAGTGGGATGCAGGGTGGTATGGTGCTAGCCAAATGCTGCACTTACAATATTAACAATGAACAACACAATTCCAGTTAAAATAGAAGATTGCAAGAAATACTGTAGCCTACCATTACTATATCCAACCCAACTCCATTTGTTGCCACTATCATGTATCCCAGTGGTTTGCAAACTTTTTGACCCATGACCCCTAGAAAAAGGAGTGGTACAAAACGTGCAACCCCCCCGTGCACGCACATGCATGTATGCATACGTGAACATGCGCACACATTTACTGTGCAAATGTAGCCTGTCATTACAGCCATAAAAGGTGATGCATTTTCAAAACGCAAGATAAGCATGTCACTTCAAAATCATACGGCTACTTGTAGCAGAGGTTGCGGGATCGGATGGAAAGCATATTCTGTCTGCACCACGCCATCACTGCCAGCACAGTAGCCCTGTTCTTCCTCAAAAATATCGTAATAAATTCACAATGTTACATCTTCATCCCATTATACTGAAGGCAGTGCAATGTTACAGCTGCTTATCTTTAGACATTAGCCGGTAGGCAGCCAATATCCAGCAACTTCGCACAGCCATTGAAGAGGAGGAGGACAACATTCCACAGGCTACAATCAACAGCCTGATCAACTCTATGCAAAGGAGATGTGTTGCGCTGCATGAGCCAAATGGTGGTCACACCAGATATTGACTGGTTCTGTGACCAACAGATGCATATCTGTATTCCCGGTCATGTGTAAGCCTAATGAATGTATTTCAATTGACTGATTTCCTTATATGAACTGTAACTCAGTAAAATCTTTGAAATTGTTGCATGTTGTGTTTATATTTTTTTCAGTATAGACCTGAGCATAGACTGAGTATAGACCGGCCTATTTATTGCCTTACCTCCCTAGTCTTACCTCATTTGGACACACTGTATATAGATTTCTTTATTTTGTGTTATTGACTGTATGTTTGTTTATTCCATTTGTAACTCTGTTGTTGTTTGTGTCGCACTGCTTTGCTTTATCTTGGCCAGGTCGCAGTTGTAAATGAGACCTTGTTCTCAGCTGTCCTACCTGGTTAAATAAAGGTGAAATAAAAATATATACAATTGAAATGGTTGATAGAATGCTAAGAGTGTGCAAAGCTGTCATCAAGGCAAAGGGTGGCTACTTTGAAGAATCTCAAATATAACATATTTTGATTTGTTTAACACTTTTTTTGGTTTCTGCATGATTCCATATGTGTTATTTCATAGTTTTGATGTCTTCACTATTATTATACAATGTAGAAAAAAGTAAAAATAAAGAAAAACCCTTGAATGAGTAGGTGTGTCCAAACTTTTGACTGGTACTGTATATGTATTTTGGAGATTGGAAGGACAAAGGGGCATGTGATCTGCACAGGTGAAGCCCTATTTCTGGACATGCCTGCATCTTGGTATTTGGGGTACTATGGAATCTGTTCAATTGTTCTACTTTGAGAATTAGAATTGGAACAGTAGAATGTCATCTATATGGTATACATGCTATGCAGATGATGGAATGGCATTATGTTATCAGCAGGGTTGGGGACAATTCCATTTCAATACCAGTCAATTCAGGAAGTATACTGAAATTCAAATTATCTTTAATGCTTTTCAATGAGGAAAATGTGGAATTTGATATACATTTTGACTTAACATTTTTCATTGAAATGGAATTGACCCCAACCCTGGTTATAAGCTTATCATAATAATTTGTAAGTATTTAGAAGAAAGGCTTTGCAACCCTTGTAAAACATGCAACACATACCAGGGTCTGATTTGGAGAAGGTGTCCATATTCAGCAGGTTCCTGTTTGAATGAAAGAGACGGTGGGAAGTTAGAAATGACACAAAACAAGATAACAAACTGAGCGTCATGCTAGCCTGAGTGCCAGATGTGTTTGTGCTGTCTTGCCTATCATCATACAGTACATGGATAACACAATGAATAGCAGACATAGACCTTACTTAAATGTTGTTTGTTAAATTAAATAACCACAATTGAATCTCCCACTCCTGTGTGAGACCTGTAACTGCCTGTATAGAGAGTGCTGCCATTTTAAACTGAAGACCAGGATGACAGAGAAGGGAAGGGGGGATATAACACCTCTCTAGGGGTGGGATCCTCCAGGGGCTTTAGACTCAGAGGAAGCTGTGTGTATGCATGTCTCAGGCTGGTGAGGTGTAGCTGGTAGCTGCTGGCAAATGAAGGAACATGTATTGGGGGATTTGCTCTGCTTTTCTTTGGTATAGTCATATGTACGGGATACACATGGTATACACCATTGAATGAAATCCTTACTTGCAGGTTCCTTCTCGATAATGCAACAACATTGTATAATAAAAGAATACAAAAGTAAATGGCTCAATAGAATATAATTAAGCCATAAGGCCCAAGGGGATGTGGATATATGGCCAATATACCACGGCAGAGGGCAGTTCTTACGCACGACGCAACGCAAAGTGCATGGTTACAGCCCTTAGCCGTGGTATATTGGCCATATACCACAAACCCCCGAGATGCCTTATTGCTATTATAAACTGGTTACAAACGTAATTCAGTAAAAATTAATGTTTTTGTCATGCCCGTGGTTTACCACGGCTTTCAGCCAATCGGCACTCAGGGCTCGAACCACCCAGTTTATAATAAATATTTTAGCATACGTATAATACTGGAAGGCACCATTTATAGTCCAATATTTAAACATGTTTGGGGGAAGAGGGGATTGCAGGGCAAGTGTTTAAATTGTGCAGTATTTAGCAATCATAAGAAGAGTCTGGTAGCAGCTGTTGAGATGTGTGTGTAGCATGAATGTATATGTGTGTGTCTGTGTGCATGAGTGAGTGCATGTGTGCTAAGGTGCGGCGAATCAGAGCAGGTGGTCTGTCCAGTTCAAGTGTTCAGCAGACTGATGGCTTGTAGATAGAAACAGTTTCTGAGCCTGTTGGTATCAGACCTCATCCTCCGATATCGTAGGCCCTACGGTTAGGGAGTGAACAGCTCATGGCTGTGGTGTGTGTGGTCCTTGATGATGCTGTGGGCCTTTCTCAAGAATCGTTTCAAGTTGATGTCCTGGATGGGTGGGAGCACGGTCCCAGTGATGTACTGGGTCGTCTTCACCACCCGCTGGGGGGCCTTGTGGTCGTGGACGGAGCAATTCCCGTACCAGGCTGCGATGCAACCGGTCAGGACGCTCTCAATGGTGCAGCGGTAGTATTTGGAGAGGACCCAGGGTAGCATACCGAAATTCTTCAGCCGTCTTAGGAAGTAGAGACGTTGTTGTGCCCTCGACAAGAGTGGTGGTGTTGGTTCATTTCAAGTTCTCAGTGATGTGGACGCCGAGGAACTTAAAACTGCTGACTCTCTCTACTGCAGTCCTGTTGATGTGGATCGGGGCATTTTCCCTCCTCTGCTTCCTGAAGACAACAATCCAATCCTTTGTTTTGCTGACATGGAGGGAGAGGTTGTTGCCCTGGCACCACAATGCCAGTTCACTTACCTCTTCCTTATAGGCTGATTTGTCGTTGTTGGCTATCAGGCCTAGAACTGTGGTGTTGTCAGCAAACCTGATGATGGAGTTGGTGTCGTGCAAAGCCACGCAGTCGTGAGTGAACAGGGAGTACAGCAGAGGGCTGAGGACACACCCCTGGGGTTCCCTGTGTTAAGAGTCAGTGTGGAGGAGGTGTTGTTGCCAATACTCAAGCTTTTGTGGTCTCCCCAATAGGAAGTCCAGGATCCAGTTGCAGAGAGTGGTGTCCAGACCCAGGACTCTGAGCTTGGTGTCGAGCTTGGAGGGAACAATAGTGTTGAATGCTGAACTGTAGTCAATGAACAGTATTCTCACATACTGTATGTGTTCCTCTTGTCCAGATGTGTTACGGCCGTGTGAATAGCGATGGAAATGGCATCTTCCATGGATCTGTTGGAGTGGTAGGCAAATTGGAGTGGGTCCAGTGTGATGGCCATGATGTGGGCCATGACCAGCCTCTCGAAGCACTTACTGATGACCGGGGTGAGTGCGACGGGGAGATAGTCATTTGGGCATGTCACCTGTATTCTCTTGGGCACTGGGATGATGGTGTTCTCCTTGAAGCACGTGAGGATTACAGCCTGGGACAGGAACAAGACACCCGCCAGCTGGTCAGCACACACTTGGCCAGGGATGCCATCTGGGCCAGCAATTTTGTGAGTATTCACTCTTTTGAGAGTTTTCCCCATGTCAGCCTCAGAGAGCGAAAGCACCTGGTCGTCCGGAGCAGCTACAGTCTTCCTGGATGGCTCAGCATTGTCTCCCTTGAAGCAAGCGTGGAGTGTGTTAAGCTCATATGGGAGGGAGGATTCGGTGGGCACCACACAGCTGGATTTGCCTTTGTAGTCCATGTTAGTCTGCAGTCCTTTGTTGTCGAAACATCAATTCAAGTTTGATTCTGTATTGTCTTTTTGCGTCCTTAATGGATTTGCGGAGCTCGTACCTACTTTCCTTGTACGTGTCTCGCGCTACTGAGTCATTTGGGTTTGTTCTGATGACATTGAATGCTGCAGTCCGGGCTCTCAGCATGGTATGGATATCTCAGTTCATCCACGGGTTTTTGGTTGGGGTATGTCCGGATTGTTATTGTAGGTATAACATCATCAACACATTTCCTAATGAAGCCTGTGACTGACGATGTATACTGAACAAAAGTATAAATGCAACATGCAACAATTTCAACGATTTTACTGAGTTACAGTTCACGTAAGGAAATCAGTCAATTCAAATAAATAAATTAGGCCATAATCTATGGATTTCACATGACTGGGCCTGGGAGGGCATATGCCTGCTCACTTGGGAGCCAGGCCCACCCACTGGGGAGCAAGGCCCAGCCAATCAGAATGAGTTTTTCCCCACAAAAGGGATTTATTACAGACAAATAGTCCTCACTTTCATCAGCTGTCTGGATAATTGGTCTCAGACGATCCCGCAGGTGAAGAAGATGGATGTGGAGGTCCTGGGCTGGCGTGGTTACAAGTGTGTGGTTGTAAGGTCGGTTGGACTTAATGCCAAATTCTCTAAAATTACGTTCGAGGCGGCTTATGGTAGAGAAATGAACATAAAATTCTTGGCAACAGCTCTGGTGGACATTCCTGCAGTCAACATGCCAATTGCACGCTCCCTCAAAACTTGAGACATCTGTGGCTTGTGTGGGGTGACAAAACCGGACATTTTAGAGTGGCCTTTTATTGTCGCCAGCACAAGGTACACCTGTGTAATGATCATGCTGTTTAATCAGCTTCTTGATATGCCACACATGTCAGGTGGATGGATTATATTAACAATGGAGAAATGCTCACTAACAGGGATGTAAAAAGAATGTGTGCCCAATAAGCTTTTTGTGTGTATGGAACATTTCTTGTATCTTTTATTTTATTTTAATATTTTTTTTATTTCACCTTTATTTAACCAGGTAGGCTAGTTGAGAACAAGTTCTCATTTGCAACTGCGACCTGGCCAAGATAAAGCAAAGCAGTTCGACACATACAACAACACAGAGTTACACATGGAATAAACAAACATACAGTCAATAATACAGTAGGAAAAAGTCTATATACAGCATATGCAAATGAGGTAGGATAAGGGAGGTAAGGCAATAAATAGGCCATGGTGGCGAAGTAATTACAATATAGCAATTAAACACTGGAATTGTAGATGTGCAGAAGATGAATGTGCAAGTAGAGATACTGGGGTGCAAAGGAGCAAGATAAATAAATAAATACAGTATGGGGATGAGGTAGTTGGATGGGCTATTTACAGATGGGCTATGTACAGGTGCAGTGATCTGTAAGCTGTTCTGACAGCTGGTGCTTAAAGCTAGTGAGGGAGATATGAGTCTCCAGCTTCAGTGATTTTTGCAGTTCGTTCCAGTCATTGGCAGCAAAGAATTGGAAGGAAAGGCGGCCAAAGGAAGAATTGGAAGAAAGGAAGAATATACCTGCTGTAGCACGTGTTACGGGTGGGTGCTGCTATGGTGACCAGTGAGCTGAGATAAGGCGGGGCTTTACCTAGCAGAGACTTATAGATGAACTGGAGCCAGTGGGTTTGGCGACGAGTATGAAGCGAGGGCCAGCCAACGAGAGCGTACAGGTCGCAGTGGTGGGTAGTATATGGGGCTTTGGTGACAAAACCGATGGCACTGTGATAGACTGCATCCAATTTGTTGAGTAGAGTATTGGAGGCTATTTTGTAAATGACAACGCCGAAGTCGAGGATCGGTAGGGTGGTCAGTTTTACGAGGGTATGTTTGGCAGCATGAGTGAAGGATGCTTTGTTGCGAAACAGGAAGCTGATTCTAGATTTAATTTTGGATTGGAGATGCTTAATGTGAGTCTGGAAGGAGAGTTTACAGTCTAACCAGACACCTAGGTATTTGTAGTTGTCCACATATTCTAAGTCAGAACCGTCCAGAGTAGTGATGATGGACGGGCGGGCAGGTGCGGGCAGCAATCGGTTGAAGCATGCATTTAGTTTTACTTACATTTAAGAGCAGTTGGTGGCCATGGACGGAAAGTTGTATGGCATTGAAGCTCGTCTGGAGGTTAGTTAACACAGTGTCCAAAGATTTTCATGATTGTGTTTTTTATTTTTGTATTCTCTTGGTGAATTTTCTATGCTCCTATGCTGACATGATTGTGTAATTGTTATGTAATTGTAAGATGTAGGACTCTCTCGCAAAAGAGACCTTGGTCTCAATGGGACTCTAGGGTCTGGATCGACCATTTTGTTGTGAGAATGACTACCTCTCCTACTTGTCTCATCCCTTCCTGGCCCAATGGGGACATGAGGAGAACACATCCAATCAGAGTGCACCCCTGCTGTGATTGACATTCTCTCACACCGCCGCCCCATCGCCAGCTCAGTGTTGACCTACTTGTTATCTTCTGTTAAACCACTGAGGTCACCTCAAGAGCACGCTATGGTTGTCTCTTGAGAAAAAGCTTCACCACCTATTTAGTTTAGCGAATTCAGGGGGTAACCCCGACCTGGACTCGAACCCAGGTCCAGTGACTGTCAGGCCAACACCTTGCACCAAGAGGTTTGAACCTCTTGACGAGGTCACTACGTGTTGGGTTAAGGTCGCTACACTACCCCCTTCCTTCGGTAGAGCATGTCCCCACGCTTCTCTATACCAAGTCCCTCACGTGTACACGCCTTAATATGTATATCAAAGGTAGTGTTCAGGCCGAAGCAACGTAAGATGGTAGAGGACGGAGTACAAAACATTACAATTCTTAATAAAAAAGTACAATTCACTCCAACCTGTCAAGCATGGATTGTTTGAACAAAGTAAAAGAGGCGATGATTTTTCACATCATAGGAAGATTGTTGAATAATGTACTGGAACTATATGACTTAAAACACTGCTTTTCGCAGTGCCCAAACAAAGATGATTATATAGTTTTACGACTGCAATACATTTACCACCTACTTATTTCACATAACCATATTCAACATTATTATGTAAGGCATAAAGAATGAGGGGTTATGAGTTCTCTGGACATAATTCACAACGTGGAAGGGGTAACGCACCTCCTGGAAGCGGCATATTTGACAAACTTATTTTTCTGATATAAAAAATCTGAATCGACTATTCAGCCAAACAGTGGTAAGTGTAGTTGTGTTTTTTTATTTAACCTTTATTTAACTAGCCAAGCAGCAACTAAAGAGAGAGCCACCAACACAGAAAATAGTGAGGCGCTGGACAGAGGCGGCAGACTCAATGCTGCAGGACTGTTTAGAGAATACTGGAGATTCATTTACCCAGGACTCATCCATCAACATTGAGGAATATATACTGAACAAAAATATAAACGCAACAAATAAAGTGTTGGTCCTATGTTTCATGAACTGAAATAAAAGATCCCAGAAATGTTTCATACCCACAAAAAGCTTATTGTGCACAAATGTGGTTACATCCCTATTAGTGAGCATTTCTCATTTGCCAAGATAATCCATCCACCTGACAGGTGTGTCACACAACACAATGTCACAGATGTCTCAAGTTTTGAGGGAGCATGCAATTGGCATGCTGACTGCAGGAATGTCCACCAGAGCTTTTGTCAGAGAATTTAATGTTAATTTCTCTACCATAAGCTGATGTCAACATTGTGAACAGAGTGCCCCATGGTGGCGTTGGGGTTATGGTATGTACAGGCATAAGCTACGGACAACGAACACAATCACATTTTGGCAATTTGAATGCACAAAAATACAGTGAGATCCTGAGGCCCATTATGAAGCTCATATTTTTTAAGGTGTCTGTGACCAACAGATACAAATCTGTATTCCCAGTCATGTGAAATCCATAGATTAGGGCCTAATATATTTATTTCAATTGACTGATTTCCTCATATGAACTGTAACAGTAAAATCAATGAAATTGTTGTATGTTGCATTTATATTTTTGTTAACTTCTCTAGGCTAGGGGGCGGTATTTTAACATCCGGATGAAAAGCGTGCCCAAAGTAAACTGCCTGCTACTCAGGCCCAGAAGCTAGGAAATGCATATTATTAGTAGATTTGGATAGAAAACACTCTGAAGTTTCTAAAGCTGTTTGAAGGATGTCTGTGAGTATAACAGAACTTATTTGGCAGGTGAAACCCCGAGGACAAATCATCCATGAAAAAAAAAATTGCGGTCACTCTCTTTTCAATGGATTTTCAATGGGAATCTAGAATTCTAAGGCAGTTGCTTGCAGCTCCTATCGCTTCCACTGGATGTCAGCAGTCTTTAGAAATTGGTGATGTTTTTCCTATGTGTAATGAAGAAGTAGCCCTGTTCAGAACGAGGGTCAAGTGAAGTGTACTGTTGTGGTTGAGGCGCGTGACCTGAAAGCACGCTCCACTTTGTTTTACTCCGGTATTGAACGCAGATTATCCCGTCTTAAATTCTATCGATTATTTACGTTAAAAAATACCTAAAGTTGTATTAGGAAAGTTGTTTGAAATGTTTGGACAAAGAATACAGGTAACTTATGAGATATTTTGTAGTCATGGTGCACGAGTTGGAACCGGTGATTTTCTGGATCAAACGCGCCAAATAAATGGACATTTTGGATATATAACAACGGAATTAATCGAACAAAAGGACCATTTGTGATGTTTATGGGACATATTGTAGTGCCAACAGAAGAAGCTCGTCAAAGGTAAGGCATGAATTATATCTTTATTTCTGAGTTTCGTGTTGCGCCTGGCGGGTTGAATTATGATTGTCTGTGTTTGTTTAGTGGGGTGCTATCCTCAGATAATCGCATGGTTTGCTTTCGCCGTAAAGCCTTTTTGAAATCTGACACATTGGCTGGATTAACAACAAGTGTAGCTATAATTTGGTGTATAGCATGTATGATTTCATGAAAGTTTAATATTTATATTAATTTAATTTGAATTTGGCGCTCTGCCATTTCACCGGACGTTGTCAAATTGATCCCGTTAACGGAATTTGAGCCATAAGAATTAAGTATATTTGGTTTGGAATACCCTTCAATATGACAGCAGAATGCACATTATGCTATGATAGAGAGATACTTATGAGGCTTTCATAAACATAAATTGTGACTCATTTCAAGAAATTAGGCATATGTCGCGCGTCACTATTTCACGGAGCGCCATTTTAAAGTAAACTTTTTTTTAAATCAAAATAAATCAGTTTTTTGGCAGAAATGCCTTCTGGAACATATGAACTTTCATTACCTTAATAACAATCACGTGGTAGAACTGCATAAGTGTTGCTCTCCACTTTCTGGAGGACCGAGTTTTGAAATCAGTGGAATTAGAGTATGATAGCTAAGGAGATGAAGAAAATTCAGGCGTTTGATTGCAAATATGCAGACAGAGTCGAAAAGAGAACACACAGAAGGCTCCGGATTACAGCTTCAAACTAAGAGCAACCATGGTATCCATGACAGAGAGGGAGCAGCGTCCATCCATGTACACAGGTAAGAGAGTCTAGCTAGCTACATTTTCAGATATTACACGTTTCGAATTTAGTCAGAAAGTCGTTTTCATTTCAAGTTAAAATGTACTGTTAGCTAGTTAGTTGGCTGGCTAGCTAGCTAACGTTACGTGTATGATCTGTGTAGTAATATTATTTGTATCTTAGAGCCATTTGCATTGCTAGTTATAGCCTAATGTTAGCTAGCTAATATTGAACCTATTTGGTTAGCTACCTATAGATTCATGCAGGGTAGTAATGTTAAGAGTTGGGATTATGGTTCATTGTTGAGCTAGCTACATGTCTAAACAAAAGACTCTATTTCAATGGAATGTTGATGATCTCACTGTGACAACTGTCGATAGACGTAACTGGTAAATTCGCACTGGCTATCTACTCTGATTTCAGATCACTCTCGTCTGAGTGTGCCAGAGTGCAGAATAACTGACGAATTTATGAACGCTCAACACCTGTTGAATATGGCCGGTGTCAGTAAACGTTGGCAAAAAAGCGTCATTAAATTGCTGCCAGCAGCACAGTTGCAGTCACCAACGCTCTGGATAACATAAAAACAGCCTAACCAGCTCTGCTCGGGCGAGTAAAATGGTCAGAGTGAGCTGTTCTAGCCAGCTGTTCTAGCAAGCTAGCCAACGTTAGCCAGTTAGCTTGGGTGCTTGACTGCTGTTCTTAGGTTAGAACGCTTGGATCAGCCCTACTTTTTTCGGCCAGAGCGTCCAGTGTGTGCTCCGAGAGCGAAACTTTCTGAATTTACGAACGGCCAATCTGACAACACTCTGAGTTTAAGAATGCCTAGAGCACACTCTGGCACTCCAGATTAAATTTACGAACACACCTGTAATATAAACCAGCCTTATATCATAAGGTGAATGCACCAATTTGTAAGTCGCTCTGGATAAGAGCGTCTGCTAAATGACTTAAATGTTAAATGTTAAATGTTTAATCTTGAAATCTTTGGTTGTTTAGTCCATAGTCTCACATGTGAATCCTTAAAGAGATCGGTGGGGCTAAGGCTTAATAGGGTGTGAACGATGCTGAATGGGTGTAGACAAAGAAGAGCTCTCCAGTAGGTTTACCAAAACATTCAAGGGCCATTTTCTCAAAAGTGAGGTTACAAGTTTAGCAACTTTCAAAGGTAAATTACTTTCCCATTGTTCCTCAACTGTATTGTATGATATACACTTTTCTAGCTCTATCTACTTTTATCCAATGTAAAAAACACAATTTCAAATTTTGCTACATAAGACCGAATCGAGCAGGTCGGTCACAATTGAGGTTGGTCCATAACAACAAGTGAATCGATTAAAGAATGCATATTCTAGGGCTTACTAGAATGATTGTAATAATAAACAGTAATAATAATGAAAATGAAAAATAATGATTGAATAAAAGAAGCCATAACAAAAAAAATGTCTATTCTGGTTGGTTGAGGCTTCACTCTAGCTCTAGCAAATCATTAAATTGGATATGTATGGGAAATATATGAGAAATGATTGGAACTCTATTACTTCTGTTACTATATCAAGTCCCTAATTGGCATCGTACCAAATCAACAGTTGCAGCTAAAGTAGTGGGACATTTGAGTTTAATAGGTGCTTTACTGGCGAGATAGGGGGGAAATGTATTTTACGGGCCACTCATTGAAACAATCCTCTTCTGGCGGTAATCAAGGTAAACTCCTGCAGTGGCTGCCACGCTCTGCTTGTCTAATAGGATCTCACTGGAGCTCCGTTTGGGTGGCAGGCGCCTCAGCTCTTATATAAGAAACCAGCGAGAGACAGAGAGCTCTCGCACACACAGACACACACACTCAAGAACACACATAAACACACACGTGTGTGCTCATACACACACACACACACTTTCTCTCTCGTTTACTCTTATTTTTAATCAAAGACACACACACACAGGGTCTCTCTGGTATCTGTATCCCTGCTCTTTCAACGCTATCTTACCCTCTCCTACTCTCTTTAACAATGTGTGTCATGCGTCTTAGTCTGAATGGGTAGAGTAATCCATTTAAATTCATTTGGTTCCCACCCTGCAATGGCTCGAAGCGATACTACTGAGGGAAACATGTGAGACATCAGTGGGTTAAACCTTGAAGAAAAGAGAGAAGGGGAATAGAAAGAAGGAGACAGAGAGAGAGAGAGTAAGAAGACGCAGAGGGAAGCTCGGAAAGAGGGAAAGGGAGAGTTTGGGGGAATAGGGATTGCCTCGAGGATGGAGAGGGAGAGAGAGAAATGGAGGGAACATAAGCATGAACTCTATAGAACGCTTATCAGTAGCTTCAACCGAGGACAGCGAGCTTATCCAAGACAGCAGTGTACAGAGGCCAGGATGTTTAAAGGGGCAATCTGGGATTGGTACAACCATTATTGTACTTTATTATTTTCAGATATGAGAACAGAAAAACAGTACAACCCAACCCCTCATTCCCCCATCCATCCATCTCTCCCTCCAATCCCTCCCTCCCATTCACCCACCCACCCACCAAGGCATCATACAAGGATATCATAGAGAAGTCAATTCAATTAAATAGGACAGAAACAAACAGTAACAGAAAAAGTTCAATAAAAATAAAAATCGGTATCATAATTATAGTTGAATCTTATCAGCACAATATATGGCCTCTAGAACAGACATGACTGCTTACCAAAATACGCAAGTTACACTAAGTAAAGGCTCTCCACGTATTGTATTAATGGGGACCAGGTTAAGTCAAACTTTTGTCGGAACCCATGCACAGTGTACCTAACCTTCTTCAGAGGCAGTGATGACATCAACGTGTGGTAGCATTCTGGTCTAGGGGAAGTACCCCAAAAATCGCAGTGAACGGGTTGGAGCTAACAATTGTATTACACATATGTGAGAATGCCTAAAAAATGAGGTCCTAGAAGCCACTCAAAGATTGGCATGACCAAAACATGTGCCCCACAGTCGCTGGGATCTCAAACACTTTGGGTCAACATTTGGATACATTTTAGCATTTTTTTACTTTTAAATCAATTATATATAATATATATTATTGATTTATAGCCATTATATATAGCCATTGCTTCTTGGAGAATATAACTTATAAATGCCTCATGAGCTGAGTTCAACAATCGTACCCCATCAGAACCCGAAATATAAGGTTGTTTTACTGCATTGTTTGTAAACAATCTGATTGAAAACAAACACCGTACAGCTTCAAAACATCGTTACATCTATCATTTAGATTTTCTTGCATCCATAGCTCTGTTTATACATTTTTTTTTTATTATTATTTTTTTTATTATTTTTTTTATCCCCTTTTCTCCCCAATTTTCGTGGTATCCAATCGCTAGTAATTACTATCTTGTCTCATCGCTACAACTCCCGTACGGGCTCGGGAGAGACGAAGGTCGAAAGCCATGCGTCCTCCGAAGCACAACCCAACCAAGCCGCACTGCTTCTTTAACACAGCGCGCCTCCAACCCGGAAGCCAGCCGCACCAATGTGTCGGAGGAAACACCGTGCACCTGGCCCCCTTGGTTAGCGCGCACTGCGCCCGGCCCGCCACAGGAGTCGCTGGAGCGCGATGAGACAAGGATATCCCTACCGGCCAAAACCTCCCTAACCCGGACGACGCTAGCCCAATTGTGCGTCGCCCCACGGACCTCCCGGTCGCGGCCGGCTGCGACAGAGCCTGGGCGCGAACCCAGAGACTCTGGTGGCGCAGTTAGCACTGCGATGCAGTGCCCTAGACCACTGCGCCACCCGGGAGGCCTGTTTATACATTTAAGAGTGTTTACATTTTTCCTAGCCCATCCCTCAGGTGTTTACAAAAACTAGTGGCGAGTTGAATGCTTTGTTGTTTTTCAAATCCCGGATTGCCCCTTTAAGGCATAAATCAGAGCAAAATGTTGGCGTTTTAATGTTAAACGTTTGCCTACCTTTGATGCCGAAGCTGTCATAATCAAAAAAAATCTAAATGCCACGCATCTCTCACGAATCAAAAGTTTAGTCTGCTTTTGAGGGACATCAAGCTGACATCTATCTTTCAAACTAGAGTGATGAAAGAAATTGGTGGAAGAGCCCGTCCTATTTGATGTTGCAATGTGTTCTCAGATCAGACCGAGTTCAGACTCCGAGGTGGAGAGACATCATTCAACATCTGGTAGGCTGACAGACACCTGTTTTTGATGAAGGGAGAACACAAGCCGTCCTGCTGTAGGACAACAAGAGTAACTGAACTGAAGAGAGAAAAGAGTTTCTCTCCATGTAGGCTCAATGGGATCAAAACTGAGAAACGTAGGCTTGTTGTATAATTGTGATTGATTTTGTTGTGTGTGACATAATTTACAAGTACAAAGTCAGAACATATAAATAAGCACAGATAAGGTTTTCTAAAGGTTACCTAATAATAAGTCTACTTTAATAAGTCTACATTTGACATAATACCCCATCCTTGTTTGTTATCTGTCACTCTCTGTTGATAGGCTAGCGCTGTCTTGATTGGCTCACCAATAGGTCTTAGTGTGCTGTTATGACCTTATATGGACTTGCGTTTTTGTTTTGATTATTAATGTGTTTTGCTGCATTTTGCTGTCAAGACAGAGCAGCAACCCTGTGGGTTTCTACACTCTCATGTACACTCTGATGCCCAGTTGCCATGGAGTGAGTGTTTCATGGGGGAATTCACCCAACCCCATCCTGTCAGTGTCAGGGAATGAAGACAAACCCCCCTTGTCACCCTCCCCCTCCCCCCTCTAGACCAGCCCTGTCTGTTCACTGGTACAAGGTAGGCTGAAAACGCTAAACTCGCCAACTTCTTTACATTTACCACCCAAACATGCTTGTTTAAAGAAAATGGCCTTTGTACGCTATTTCTTTCAACTAATATCTGTAGCTGAAAATGCACTGAAATCTACACTTTTTTAAACTGTTTTCAACTGTCTCTGAACAGATGTCATGAGCTGCATGTTATACTCTACTTTTATCAAGGGGATTGTATTCAAATGTATGTTTAGCCTAGTTTATCAGGGGAATTGTGATTCAACCAACATCTAAAGGGAAAAATGTAGATGTAAATAATGAAAGCAACATAATTAATGTATTTTCACCTGTACACAAAAAATGCTGGGTTGTTTGGATGACCGTTGGGTTGTTTTCTTTAAAAATAGCAAGGTTGGGTTGTTAATGCTGGGTTATTGAGATTTGGCTGAGTGGGTGGGTTAATTCTCCAGCCAAATCCAGAAAATCAACGTCATCCGTCAAGCTCGTGAATGAGGATCGTTGCAGCTGTGCAGCAAGTCTACCAGACAGTGCAGCCAGCGCTGAGTGGAATTACTTTTTTGATGGACAAATGGGCAAGGCGGTGAGTAAAAAGCTAGCTAGCCTACATGACTAATTATCCATTCAGGTTAAATAGACCTAGTTATCATAATATGTAATTATCTCAGTCATTGACAATTTTAGCTAATCTTATCTAGCAAGCTAGCTAGCTAGCAAATAACCGCTTGAGATTTAGCTAGCTACTTAGCTAACATTTGCTAACTTAGCTGGCTAACTAGCTAGCTATAGATTTTATGAAGCTAGCTAGGCATATTCCCTGTCTCTGAGTACATTTAACATGGTTGTTGCTAGTTGGCAAGCTTATAACTGATGTTTTTATGGTGGTACATTTATTCTATGTTTGTATAGCCTAATTGTTTCTGAGTTAGCTGGTTAGCTAGTCTCAGTCTGGATACTGACAGTTACTTTAACGTTATATTGAAATGAAAGGATTGTCTCTATTGTCCCAAATTGAAGCTATCCATTTTGACACTCTACTTAAACTGTGTTAATGTTATGTCTCCCCACTGCCCAGATACTAGAGGCTGAATGGCCCTGAGAGGGCTTCTCCCACCCCAAGCGTACCGAATGCAGGTAGCTACATATTAAAATGAAAGTAGTTTCTGAAATGTTCATCCACGTTTATCCATTTCGGCTGTCCCCTAAAAGCTTGTTATGTCTTTGTCCCCAGATACTAAAGACGACATGGTCCTGAGTGTTTCTCCCACCCCCAGTGTAGAGTGCAGGCAGCTACATATTGAAATGAAAGTAGTGTCTCAAATGTTCATCCACGTTTATCCGTTTTGGCTGTCCCCTAAAAGCTTGTTATGTATTTGTCCCCCAGATACTAAAGACAACATGATCCTGAGAGTGTATTTCCCAACCCCAGTGTAACGAGTTGGAAAGATGACTGCCCGCCCAAGCATTGATGAGGCCCGAAAGCCATAATGCAGAGTAAGTACACATTTGGAATATTGAATATTATTTAATATGGAATACTTTAAATCAGAGGTGGGAAGTAACTAATTACAAATACTAGCGTTACTGTAATTGAGTAGCTTTTCCAAGTACTTGTATTTTTCAAAGTCATTAATTTTACTTGAGTAAAATGTCACTGAAGTAACAGTACTTCTACTTGAGTAGGCTATTTCAGTACTCTTCCTACCCCTGGCTGGACTCAACTAAATGCAGATTAAGGTCCTGCACACAGCAAGACTGTATAGGAGTATAGTTTGTTCTGAGCAACAGGAAAGGCCACAATATGAGTGTGATTAGTGTCTTGATTATTGTTCAACATTTTATAATCATATTCTCTAATCCCCAGGCTGGAATCAATATGGCTGAATATCTCCGCCAGGCGACCAAAAGAACAAGAACCCTTCGTTCTGACCCTCGGGGACAATCACTTCTACTCCTTGCCATTCACCATCGTGAAAGGGCAGACTCTAGAGCAGAAGACTTTATGTTTCGTTGTTGTTTTACATAAATTCCTATTGAAAATTGATACCTGGTAGGGGTTGGTGGAGGGTAAAGTGTTTACTTTTCTTCAGCCCCTTTCCTCGGCTTTAATTGGTAGGGCTGCTGTGATTTTCAAATTATGGATTGTGCTTCTAAAGTTGTTTTTAATTGTGTGTTCCGTATTTGTTTATCTTTTGCATGACTTCATTTTGTAGCTGAAATTAATATCTGAAAATAAACATTTTGTATTTTATCTACAATTTGGCATGATTGGCCATATTTCATTTTATGAATTTAATAGACTGTGTAGTGGCGTCGTAACATTGGTTGTTATTGTTAGAAGTATTTGTACCTTTAGAAAATGAATGGATTTTGTAATAGAGAGAAGGTAGAAAAAAATAACCCAGCAATAAAGTAAGAAATAACCCACTGCTGGGTCAAAAAAACATGAATAACAATAGCCCAGCAAAAGAGAAAAAGCAACCCACTGCTGGGTCAAACTAACCACATTTTGGGGCAAATCAAGTAACCCAACCGTGCTGGGTCAAAATAACCCAAATTGGATCATTTATGACCCAGTATTTTTTATTTTATTTTATTTTTTACATTTGGCCTATTTTATACGCCTCATACTTGCATTTTTCAAGTAGACACGAGTGGTGAAAGAGTCCACTAAATAAGCACCAAGGAGCACCAAGTGCTCATTAGGCTATATAAGACAAGTAGGCTGTGTAGAGTCTATACTTGTATTTGCCCGGTCATACATTAAGAATCAACAGAATCTTGATTCCAGTGGTAGCCTACCTAGGCAATTCTTCTCCCTGCGAAAATAAGTGCGCACGGCACACCTGAATAAATGTAAGCACCCACTCCTACATCTCACACACCCTCTCTAGCTCATTTTAATGTCATAACCCACTGGGCAAAATCTGGTTGATTCAACGTTGTTTCCATGTAATTTCAACAACAAAAATGAAATGTGATGACGTTGAATCAACGTGGAAAACTGTTTGGATTTGCAAAAAGTAATCAAGATGAGGGAATTACATGTTTTTTTTTTCAGCCAACTTTTAACCTAAATCCAATGACATGGTGAAATGTTTTTTTGATTTCACGTTGACTTTACATTAGTTGAAAACTACTCAACCAAATGTAAAAGAAAACAAGGCGTTGACATTATGTCTGTGCCCAGTGGGAAGAACCTGTCCAACCGTGCTCTTGCGCTGTATACTATATGTAGTGGACGGCTGCGTATTAATATATATAGCCTATCCGATCTGTGTGAGTTGCGTGCGTTGGGGCTCTCTCAAAGTCACTCAGAATAAATACCGTTATGCTGCTGCACCCCCACGTAGCTCTTCACTCACTGTTAATGCAAATTCCTTACAAAAGTCAGAGTTTTGCACAGAGATGTAAATACACTTATTAAACGAATATGGTTTGAAATCACGACTGTTAGCCTACATATGTTTGAAGATAGGCTAGTTGTGGTAACCTACACAAATTATGCGCAAATATATTGAAACGCAAATGGCTCCATACAAATTAAGATGTAGGCTACAGCACTCATTCCAGTTGATAATCTATCATTACACAACATTATCAACCGTTTATATCTAACATTTTCTTTCAATAATGACACTATTGGATACGTCATGATTATCTTACCTGCACGAGACGGTAACTTCAATCTTGGTCGCAGGTACGGTTGAGTTGAGCGGGTCGAAATCTCCAATTGTCGCCATGGTCAGGCTTTAAATCAGTTATTATCAAATGTGAACTTCTCAGCTATGTTCAGCAAATACTCTTGAGCGATGTCTTGTTTGAAAATATGTTCCATTCATTCACATGGGGGAAAAAATGGATAAAAGCACCAAGTAGCGGCATTTGTTGACTAATGTCTTCGCAGAGTTGAGTGAGAGGCGCATACCTGTGGTTGAGACAAGTGGCAGCGCTCGAGACAGTCCTTGCATGGAGGTGTGGCGATGGTGGATTTCATTCATTGAGGAGAGAGCGAAAGCTAGAGCGAGAGAGTGCACATAGGGGTCCTTCGCTCCGTACTTCTGCTTATCCACCAGCAGGTGGAGGCAGAGACTTTCGGGAGTTGCTGCCAGCAGAATGTTGGATTTCAAGTTCATATGCATTTGGAGTGTGTGGTCTACGCAGCTCAACTGTGTACTGTAGTTTAAAAAAAAAATCAAATAGGATTAGAAGTACAATTACACATAATTAATTATATTATGATTATATAATTTGGGTAGGGAGAGATGCAATAACAATGATACGTTTACAACAGTAAAATGCATTGCACCATAACACGTTAGCTTGCGCTAATTATCAGTGCTTGTCCCTAGATAGACAGTGAAATGCCAAGAAAATCCAGAAAAATAAATACATACACATAGCCTATACACAGACATAGCCTACATTATATTACAGTACATATATGCACAGCACACATACAGAGCCTTCAGAAAGTATTAATACCCCATTGACTTATTCCACATTTTGTTGTTTCAGCCTGAATTCAAAATTGATTCAATAATTTCACCCATCTACACACATACCCCATAGTGAAGGTGAAAACATGTTTTGGGAATTTATTTTGCATATGTATTAAAAATTAAATACAGAAATATCTAATTTACATAGGAATACACACCCCTGAGTCAATACATGTCAGAATCACCTTTGGCAGCGATTACAGTTGTGAGACTTTCTGGTTAAGTCTCTTAGAGCTTTGCACACCTGGATTGTACAATATTTGCACATTATTATTTTTTTAATTCTTCAAGCTCTTTCAAGTTGGTTGTTGATCATTGCTAGACAGCAATTTTCAAGTCTTGCCATAGATTTTCAAGCCGAATTAAGTCAGAACTGTAACTCAGCCACTCTGGAATATCAATGTCACCTTTGTAAGCAACTCCAGTGTATATTTGGCCTTGTGTTTTAGGTTATTGTCCTGTTGAAAGGTGATTTTGTCTCCCAGTGTCTGTTGGAAAACAGACTGAACCAGGTTTTCCTCTAGGATTTTGACTGTGCTTAGCTCTATTCCATTTATTTGAATCATAAAAAATTCCCTAGTCATTGCCAATGAATAGCATAGCCATAACATGATGCAGCCAACACCATGCTTGAAAATATGAAGAGTGGTACTAAGTCATGTGTTATGTTGGATTTTCCCCAAACACAACGCTTTGTATTCAGGACATAAAGTTAATTACTTGACCAATTTTTTTGCAGTTTTACTTCAGTACCGTATTGCAAAAAAAGGATGCAGGTTTGGGAATACATTGGCAGTGGAATGGCCAGTACTGAAGAGCTCAATGACTTTCAACGTCGCACCGTCATAGGATGCCACCTTTCCAACAAGTCAGTTCGTCAAATTTCTGCCCTGCTAGAGCTGCCTCGGTCAACTGTAAGTGCTTTTAGTGTGAAGTGGAAACGTCTAGGAGCAACAACAGCTCAGCCACGAGTTGGTAGGCCACACAAGCTCACAGGACAGGACCGCAGAGTGCTGAAGCACGTAAGAATCGCCTGTCCTCGGTTGCAACACTCACTACCGTGTTCCAAACTGCCTCTTGAAGCAACAGCAGCACAAGAACTGTTCGTCGGGAGCTTCATGAAATGGATTTCCATGGCCGGGCAGCCACACACAAGCATAAGATCACCATGCGCAATGCCAAGCGTTGGCTGGAGTGGTATAAAGCTCGCCGCCGTTGGACTCTGGAGCAGGAGAACGCTACCTCCCCCAATGCATAGTGCCAACTGCAAAGTTTGGTGGAGGAGGAATAACATTCTGGGGCGGTTTTTCATGGTTCGGGCTAGGCCCCTTAGTTCCAGTGAAGCAAAATCTTAATGCTACAGCATACAATGACATTCTAGACGATTCTGTGCTTCCAAGTTTGTGGCAACAGTTTGGGGAAGGCCCTTTCCTGTTTCAGCATTACAATGCCCCTGCACACAAAGTAAAGTCCATACAAAAATTGTTTGTCAAGATCGGTGCGGAAGAACTTGACTGGCCTGCACAGAGCCCTGACCTTAACCCCATCAAACACCTTTGGGATGAATTGGAACGCCAACTGCGAGCCAGGCTTAATCGCCCAACAGTGCCCGACCTCACTAATGCTCTTGTGGCTGAATGGAAGCAAGTCCCCGCAGCAATGTTCCAACATCTAGTGGAAACCCTTCACAGAAGAGTGGCGGCTGTTATAGCAGCAAAGGTGTGACCAACTCCATATTAATGCCAATACTTTTGGAATGAGACGTTCGATGAGCATGTGCCCACATACCATGTAGTGTATATATAGCCTATATAAAGGAAGAGAAGCTTATGTATAACCCCAGAGAGAGATAGAGATATGCCGATGGTATGCTATGACACCGACATGCATTTATTTATGGCAGACGGCTACCGTGTAGGCTATACAGATATAGACGTACAGAAGGAGGCTAATTCGTTAACTCTGGTAGGCCTGAAACAGACTTCCTCACCTCAAGTTCAACTGTCGGAGTCAGTTGATGCGACGGGGCGCACTGCCTTCTTATCATAGGCCTGCAGTAGCTAAAGGTCAATAATAGCCACACCATACCAAACCTTCACAAACATTTCTAAACTTTATAAGTGTAACAGTCATGAAGAGGGTATGACAACACCTTTTCCCCCTCAGGAGACTGAAAATATTTGGCATGGGTCCCCAGGTCCTCAAAAAGTTATACAGCTGCACCATAGAGAGCATCCTGACCATGCAACCTGATATGGCAACTGCTCGGCATCCGACCGAAGGGCGCTACAGGGGTTGGTGCATACGGCCCAGTACATCACTGGGGCAAAGCTTCTTGCCATCCAGGAACTATATAATAGGCGGTGTCAGAAGAAGGCCCCAAAAATTGTCAAAGACTCCAGTCGCCCAAGTCATAGACTGTTCTTTCTATTAACGCACGGCAAGCCGTACCGGAGCGCCAAGTCTAGGTCCAAAAGGCTCCTTAACGGCTTCTACTATTTACATTGGCCCCGCCCTTTGTTTTTACACTGCTGCTACTTGCTGTTTATTATTATTATCTATGCATAGTCACTTTACCCCTACCTACATGTACATATTACCTCGACTAACCTGTACCTCCGCACATTGATGCGGTACCCCCTGTATATAGCCTCATTATTGTTATTTTATTGTGGTACTTATTTTATTTTTTATTTTAGTTAATTTAGTAAATATTTTCTTAACTGTATTTCTTGAACTGCATTGTTGGTTAGGGGCTTGTAAGTAAGCATTTCACGGTAAGGTCTACTACACCTGTTGTATTCTGCACGTGACAAATAACATGTGATTAGATTTTTCACATCAAAAGTAAGTCAAGCCATTTTTTATAGGGAAAATACAAGCAGAAGAGCAAATGTAAACCAGGGAAAAAACGCACTACCCTCCCCTTTGGCCAATAAAGATAACACACAACCTTCTCCAAAGCACAAACAAAAAGTTTGACAACCCTCCCCTATTTTGGACCACCCCTCCCCCAGTCAATTACGATCTGTCCCCAATTGCCTATCCTGCCCTCTACCACCATTCATAGTGACAATAGTGGTAGGTGGATCTCTTGGACATATCTGCAATAGGCAGATATCAATCATACCACACATAAAAACATTCAAAGCTGCATCAATTTTCAATATGAATCCGCAATAACAAATAGCCACAATAACAAATAGGAATATTTGATAGGCAGCGGACAGGCCAAGTGCATCATTGCGCATGAGAGAACATTACGTTGTTGTTTTCAAGTGAGTACAAGATTCTGCTATGAAAATGTCATTTGAATAACAGCGCAAAAGCACTGGGATTTGAATGTTTCATTTTACTTGGATCAGTTGTGGGTCTACTCTCGACAGTTTATAAGGTCTAAAAAGGCACAATAGCAGGCCAGTCTGGCTGTATTTTTTACTTCTGATACTGAGAAGCGCTGTCCCGCAGATCATCATTCTCATCATCATGCTCTGCCTACTCTCCAATCCGAGCGGCTATTCCTCGCGAACCTAGAACCTAACGCTTCAATACACCCTAAATATGTATAATTTAACTTTTATATATGGCATAAGCACAACCAGTCACAATGTTTTAATTTGATATAGGCTACTTCAAAAGGCCGCTGTAGACATGCGCACGTTCATCCAAACTATAATTCAAGCATCCTCAAAATGGATTACATTAACCCGGTTTCCATCTAACCTATTTATGTGAGTAAAGTACATGTCGAATTTATTTTTAGCACAACATCGTGGGAAAGCATGCAGTTTATTAGGCTCCATTAAATAAACTATGATGAACTTCACAGTGTGGTGAATGGGCATGGTAATGAGCTTGATGCTCCTTTCAATAAATATTGAGGGTCTTATTCTGGTGACATAATGATCGATGCTTGGCTGCCTTTGACAAATAAACATAATCTAGCACTGTATCTGCAAGCTGTTGGCTAGAGCACATTTGCCAAAACCATCATGGTTTCATTTTTCATTTTTAAATGTTTACATTAAATGCATTATGAAATAATGACATTAAAGCGATTCTCTGTCAAGTCCACATTGGGTGGACATCAATACAAAATATGAAATTAATATGAAATAATTAAATATTTTCATTTCTGCTCAGGCAGCGGCAGCCAGCCAGACAAACATATATATGTGTGCTCACTATACTGTACTGTTAGTCATCCTATATGTCGCAGAGCTACCTGACGAAATAATTGTAATAGTTATTTAAAGTAGATAAGGCATACTTTAATGAACTGTCTTCATCCTCTCTCTCTTTGTTGTGTATATTCCTCTCTCGTTCGGTGTATGCGTCTGTCTGTATCAAACCTAGCATAGCAGTCATGAAAGTGTTTCCTTCTCTGTCTGAGACAGAAAATCAGGCGTAATGGATTATGCTCATTGTAGTTAATTAACACGTTTCTGCGCTGAACTAGGTTGAATATTTGCTTAACTCCCTTCAGCCCAGCATCTCATATAGTTCTTGACTTGATTTCTCTTGTGAATGATTTTATTTATCTCAAGAGAAACACCCTGTTGGGCAAAAAAAATATATATATGGAATTTAAAACAATATATACAGACAAAATACAACAGACAGATGAACACAAATATCAATGACATCACACCTGCCTAGACCCACATGTTCCCACCGCATTCATCTCCAGTGCTTGTAAAACTATGCCTTACCTCAAATTGCACTATTCAGTTTCTGTCGCCCACACATTTTCAATATTTAAATAATAATGCATTTGATCCTTCCAATGTCTTAAGTATGGAGGATCATTTGATTTCCAGCTAAAAAAAGGTTTTTCAAAATGATTCATGAGAAAAGTATGGTCCAACCCATTGAGTATCTCACTGCACCCTCATATGCCATGTCTTCAAATATGCAAATAGACAGATATATGTAAAAACAAATTAGACAGATTAAAAGTACATTTACATTGTAAAACTTCTGACAGCCAACTTTCTAACTGTGCCCATAACTTTTGGACTTCATAGCACTCCCAGAAGGCATGAATTATTGAGTCATTGTTCATTTTACACTTAAGACATGACTCTGCCATTGTGCTGTAGAATTTGTGAATTTTGTCACTTGTATAATACATTCTATACATTAGTTTAGCGTACATTTACCTTAACTGTAATTTAGTTAGTTATGTACCAACACTCCCTCCATCTTGGGCTTATATCAGTTATTTTTAAGTCTTGGTTCCAATAGTTTATATTGTTTTCTAAGAGATTGTCAGTTGGATAGGCTCTCTGCAAGGTTTTGTATATCTTACCGATCATATGAACATTCTTTTCTGACTCAAATAGCATTCCCTCAATATTGCTATGTCCTAAAGATTTCAGATAGAAAATGTAAGTTGCGTCTATTTGAAAATGTCTACATTGGTCAGTTCAAATGGCTTTTTAATTGTCATGGAAATAATTGTATTTCCTATTACAAAGTCATTTATGGTTTCTATGCCTTTAGTTTTCCATGTGGACCAATTTATCGGTTAATTTTGAAAAGCTATCCAAGAATTGTTCCATAGGGTTGTGTTTTTAGGGTGTGATATTGGTTCTTGTAGAATCCGTTTCTTCCATATTGTTATGGTGTTCTTAACTAAGTTGTTAATGTTCTTCGCTTTATCTTTTGAAAACAGACATGTGCAAAGATTCTGGGGATGTGCATGTGCATCTTCAATATGTACCCATTGTTCCTCTTTAGTGCATTTAACTAGATGTCGCAAGTAAAAGCAATTCCATGTCTGGAGGGTTGAACAACCCTCAGACTTAGGGAGATGTAAAACTTTCCGTTTAATTATATGCATTTTATTTGCCCATATAACATCTGTTATGACCGAGTATACTTTATTGAAAGAATGTCTTCAGTGGGGTAATTGGTATTACCGAAAATAATATATACACTTTGAGAGCCATGCCATTCTATTTGACCTGTAAGATTTACAATATGGGAAGATTGTGCCATTTAATTAGATCTGCTTTCGTGTTGTTGAGTAATGGGATAAACTATATTTATATATTTGTTGTTTGTTGTCACATATTAAGCATCCTAAGTATTTAATATTTGTGGTCCACTTAAAGGATTGCTGTAGATTATTATTTTTATTTTTCCTATTGCAATTTCATTTATTTTTTACTTTTATATCCTGAGGTTTTAGAATATTCAGAAAATATTTTTAAAAGGTATTGAGTTTAATATTAGTCAGGTATATCAGGATATCGTCTGCAGATATTGTTTATCAACACCCATACCTGTTAAGTTTGGATCCTGTCAAATGATTTCTGCAAGTGGTGCAAACAGGAGGGGAGAGAGAGGACATCCATGTCTTGTGCCCCTTTTCCAAAGCAATTTCATCAGATAATCTATTTGTGTATATTTTTTCTTTAGGATATTTCTATATTTTTATGAAATGCAAAATTTCAGCTGGAAAGTTGAAGACTTCGAAAGCTTGGATTAGAAAAGTCCATTCAAGACTTAAATTACAGGTTGTAATGTAACAAAATAGGAAAAATGCCAATGCCAACTGTATATATGTAGTTTAATTCTGGAAATGGTAAATCTTTAAGCAACTTCTTCCGTGGTGCCCCAAATCCTAATGAGTTAATTGTTACATGATTAATTTATTCAGGTAAAAATTAAACAGTTAGTGGATTAAAAAATTAAGTCATCAGATTAATGAAGGAAGTCACAACACTTATAAAGCCTAAAATATAAGACCAATGATTCAGGGTGGAAATGATTGTACATACATTTTTTATTTGTTTTTCTTTATTCATAATAACCACCTGCATATCAATTCACCTTTCAATGTAGCCGATTCTCTCTCTCTGGAGAGTATTAAGAGCAATTTAAAACAAAAAACAAGATAAAATTACTTAAATGACTCAACTCGAAGATGACGTGTCAATCTCTTTACACAGACAATAAGGAAGATGAGTGCAATGCAGCATTTCTGTAAAATCAAAAGAAAATAATCATACTAAAATGAAGGTTAATTTAGGAAAAATGTATCCATGTACTATATATTCCACTAGTTCCAATTAGTTGGGGGAAATTACATGCAAAAACATGGATGAGTTGAACAATCACGTGAGGTGCTTGCGTAATCCTAAAGGTAAATAATGTACCCAGTGAAAAGTGTGAATTGAGAGGAATGTATTAACTGCAAATCGTCTAGGGGCTCTGGGCCTGGCAGCCTGCCTTTTGCCTACAAACAGGGACCTAGGAATAGACCCAAGTGTCAACAATGTATCCTACCATGGACATGCCGGTTTTCAATAGTTTCTCTGGTGTGGTAAATCATATCGAAGTTTGATATCAGGATGTGATGTCGTTAAAAAAAATGTTTTGCTAAATTGTCTCAAATTCATCCAGATGTGTTATAATCAGGGAAGGTGAAAGGGCCCAAAGTAGTTTCCTTTGATTTTAAAGGATTGGACAAGTGAAAGAAAGTCACCAGGTAAGCTTCCAACAAAGACAGAGAATGTACAAATGAGTTAAACCCAGATGTCCCAATACTACATCAGTCTGCACACTGATTGACAAGCGAGAGTACTCTATAAAAAAAAGGTAACTTCTCACACCGATATCCCTGAACCTTCACCCCTCCACATCTCCCCTTAAACCCAACTGATTGACAGAAAGATCTCACACCAACAGACTTTGCAGAAACAATATTGTACATTATGATCAATTGCCATTGACCATAGACAAACATTATTGAACAAAGACTGAACAAATACAAATCATTTTGCATTCAAGTGATTGAAGGATTAAGCCATTAGCTTGCCTTTCAACTGACCAATACTATGTGTTTTAAAGTGTAGGAGCTAGCTCTTAGTTGTGGATTCTCACAAAGCATTTAAAAAACAAGCTCTTTAACTGTATAAGAAACAGAAACTACTTCGGGAAAAAAAGGTTTTAAAAAAAAAGATGTGAATCTCTTCCACTGCTACCGCTGAAAAGGCACAACAAAAGGTCCTGAGGTACAGTACAGCAGCCGTCAAAACCATTTGGCGTTGCAAACAAGCTAAACAAATCACAGTAAGTGCTGCCTCAAACAAATCTCTTTTGACGCAATGACGCCACAACACTGCCATTTTCCTGCATAAATCGCTACCTCCCTCATGGTCGCGTTCCAGGCCGACTACATTGCAGTCGTGCTGCATGCAGCAACCAACTTAGCAGCCGACCATCAGATTGCTATATCAAATGATGCGGTTAGCTGTATGTTAAAAACCTATCCAGGCGTTGTGAGATCTGGCAGGCAACCGCAATGTAGTCGGTCTGTAACGCGGCCAAAGTCTTGTCCACGTGATCTGAAAGGCCCATTGTTCAGTGGCAGTGAACTAATCCAAAGTAGGCCCCAAGTTCACTTGAAAGCGCTCTATTGCTGCATGAACAAGTCACAGAAAGAGATGTGTTCCAGGCTGCCTATATTGCAGTCGCGCTGCTCACATCAACCAATGGTTCTGTGCCATGTCTTTCATATTGCTAGAGCAGCTCATGCAGTAAGTCAATATGTTTAACACCTATCCATGTGTTGGGAGAACTGGCTACTGCAATGTAGTCAGCCTGGAACGAGGCCATAAACTTACGTACAGCAATAACAAAGACCGAAAGCGGTGTGGCTTGGAGCCGTCATGTCACAAAACTGAGAGACAAAAGTTGAGAGATGAAGTGACTGACCGTATGAATAGCTGTCAGAAGTGGGCTCAAATATAAGCACCTTAAAATACCTAACACAGCCCAGCAATGGGACTGGCTTCTCCTGGCTTGCAGTCTTAAGCACCAGTAATGATGGTGTAGCTTTATCCCAGATTGGTTCACGCCACAACCGTAGGAGTCGGGCAAGAGAGCACAAACAGATCTGGGACCAGTCTAATGGTGTGTATGTGCGGTTTAAATCAATTTAAAAACATAGGAAGACTGTATAAAAATGTTTTGTATGGCGACAATGCTAAACTGATCTTTGCTTTAAGTCTGCACATAAGTGACTTATCTGACCACAAGTTTGATTATTAAAAATAATTAACCAATTCTAAAAATCGGCTCATAAAGGTTTGCACTGATGGTGTTTTAGGATTCAACATATTACATTCTACATCCAGCTTGACAGACTTTTCTACGCCTAATTAGGTTATAAAAAGAAACATATTTCTTTTGCCCTGACACACTTGACTAGTGCCATTTGTATGTAAACCACAGTATCCACTACAATGATATGAGTTATGCTTCCGCTTGATTCAGCACTGAATAGCAGCTTTCATGAGTTCAGTCACTGAAGAAAAGAGAAGGTTGGTCTCCTCCATTTAGGACGATCAGCACGTTGAATCCTAAAATAATTATTTTAAAAACAGAAAAGGAAGAACTCCACATAAAAAGCTCTCCGTGTAAAAAGTCCATTGTACTCTGACCACGTTCTTAGCACCAACCACAAAGATAAAATGAAGTTTTGTTCTAAACCACACTGCACATTTTTTTATTCAATGGCCAGCTGTCCCTTTTTGATACTGTGGCTGGCATTGTTATCCCCCCCGAACCACTCCCTGAATTGACAGAAATGTGCAAACAAAAAAAGGCAAAAGTCCAGAGAGTAAGTTGGAAGGCATGAATAAAAAAATAATTAAAAAATGGAAAGAGATTTTTTTTTTTTTTTTTTTTTAATCTGGGGTTGATATATATAAAATGCTTTTTTTTAAGACGCTTCAGCACCTGGATAGAGTAGAGAAACTTGCACTTTTTATTTTATTAGAGTCCATACGAAACAGGATGTGGCTTTCCCCGACAAAATGAACACTGATCGTGGATCGCAATTCAACCACAAGGTGTTACAGGACGGGGTTAAGCGGAAGGGAGGTGAAGGAGGGGGAGGGGAACATATTCACAAAGAGCCTCACAGTAGGAGGGTAGATCTAGAATCAGGTCATGCCTGTCAATATGATTGTATTCATTTTGATCTAAGAGGAAAAACTGATCCTAGATCAGAACTCCTACTCAGACGCTTTATGAATACGATAACCACGGGCCCAGATTTCACATTTGCAGTGGGTGACATAATCCTAGATCAGATGATGCTGTTGGTGCCCCGGAGGCCAACGCCACGGGCAAACTGCTCCAGAAGGCCTGTGATGGCGCCGGAGGGGCTGGGCGCGCTGGACTTCAGGCCCACAGTGGAGCTGTAGGCTGCAAGGAACACCTCCCTCACCGCCTCCAGACGAACCTGACGCTCCGAGGGGGACGGGCACCTGGGAGAAAGAGGGAGAGAGATGGGGGAAAAACAGTAAACAATTGAGAGGAGACGGGACAGGGAAGACCAGATGAAAATAAATTAAAAAGGACAGGGAACTGGCGAGAGAAGAGAGGCTCCACCAATTAGTTATGAAAGAAGGACAGTGTACTTCTAATCTGAGCAATCCCAGACTGCACGCTTCCTCCTCTATTGTTCCCCCTCTCCCTTCCCTTCAAATCAAGAAAAATAGATGTAATTTGCCCATGCCGCCTTGTTCTCGGGACACACTCAATTTGGCAGCCAGATCAAACCGAAATGGAAAGGCGTCCCCCCACTGGGAAGAGAGGCAGTCTAGAAGGGAAAAAAAGAGATGAACGATAAAGAAACTCCCTCCCTCGTTCCCCTCTTTCAGTTGTACTTAAACCTCCAGTTCGCAGGGGACAGAGAATGATGGAGAGAGGAGAGAGAGCTCAGGCAATCGGTGTGTATATACGAAGACTGCCTAAACAGTCTGCCGAACACTGTTGTGCAAGTGTAGACACAGACACATACCAGGTACCCACGCACACATCCTCCAGAACATACTCTTTCTCTGCTTTGTCACTCAAACACATACCAACTCTATCCAACCCTGCAGGTGTGTGACACACACAACGGTGGACCAGCCCAACAGGAGGCCCCAGCCTCCACCCACTGAGCCCTGCCACCACCTCATCTTCCACAAAGGAATGGGGGAAAGAAAGGAGGTGAATAAATAAGGGAGAAAGGGGGAGAAGAGAGGAAGTAAAGAGCGAGAAAGAGATATTCCTGAGGGTTAGAGGTGTGCGTAGCTGCGGTCCGATTCTCAACCACTACGCCGAAGGGCACTCGTACATTCCCCCTCGTGGATTTAAAAGGAATACACTGGTGTGAGCAATATGGTGATAACCCCCTCCAGCCATGCTTGCACCAATCCAATGCACGAGGGGGGGGGGGGGGGGGGTGAACGAGTGCACACTTCCGGGAGAAAGGTCGAGAATCATAATGCGATCCGTGTGTGCGTCCCAAATGGTACCCTATACCCTACATAGCCCACAGCCTACCTAACCCCGGTCAAAAGTAGTACACTACATAGGGGATTGTGTGCTATTTTGTGACGCAGCCCGTAGACTCACATGCGTCCGCTGGGCCCCTCGTCCTGGAAGCTAAAGGGGAGGGGCGAGTCGTTGGCGGCGGCGGTGGCGACCTGTCCATGGTCGTGGATGGAGCCGCAGCCCGACACGAGCTGCCAGCTGCCGTAGTCCGTGGAGAGGGAGGAGCCGGATCGGGCGTACTCCGCCGCCAGCCTGGCCAGAGTAGAGGTGGAGAGAGAAGGTTGGGGGGGTAGAATGATAGGGGGGAGAGAGTGGGAGATAGATGGGAGATGCAGAGAGAGAAATCGTGGAAAAAGAGAATGGAGAGAGCAGGGAAAGCAGCGAATAGAGAGAGAAGGAGAGGGGGAAAAAATAAGGAAATTCAATTGGGAGAAAGGTGAGAGACGAGAGAGAATCCAGCCGTGAGCTGCGAGGTCAGTGGGGGGGGGGGCTTCACGGCACGGTGTCGCGACCTCAGTGGCAAAAGTCAGCGGTCAAGGAACAACAGTCACGTCAATTCAATCCAAAACAACTAGAATAATCCGCTCAGGGGGAATTAACAAGGCAAGTCAACATGCATAGAAACGTCATATTGACATTACACATACTGCATACCCCAATGTCAGTGGAATGACAACGAATGGAGTTTGAACCAAATACCAAAACACCAACGCACCTTCCATTGTCATGGGCAAAACGAACAAGGAGCTCTGGAGTAAGGAACTGTACTAATAGACCGGTGAGACACACACACAGGGCTGTTACAGTGACTGTATTACCGCCACACCGGCGGTCATGAGTCATGACGGCAGTCAAAATCCATGTGACCGTTTAGTCACGGAAATTAGGCTTCTTCAAGCTCTGATGCTGCTGCTGGTCATTAGTAGCCTTCCAAACTTGCTTCCTGCCTAGTACTCAGCACTATTGTCCCTCTAAATCACTCGGACATCAATGCAAATGTAATCGAAAATCTAATCAAACACTTCATTAGAGCCCATGAGCCAACATTTCTATAGGCTATGCCATTAGGTAGGAAACAGAGTTTTGATGGCCTCTTAAAAAGAGGATCCCATCAGCTTTCTATAGGCTAGGCCTACTATCAATTTTCCTAATATTAAGCACATTGCTTCGATTTACAACAGGAGTATAGCCTACCTGGCATGAAAATGAACCATGGGAAACGCGTCCCTAATTTCCATATTAAGTGCATAGATGACATGTATTTTTTCCCCCCATTGCCCTGTTTCGAGACAGGTGCATGATAATGGTCCATTCTAAATCAAAACTAATATCACACATATTATTAAGTATATGTAAAGACAACATTAAGAATAGTCTGATGGGTGACAATATTAGCCCCTCACTTGTGAATGATGTCCAGCTTGTGCAGGAAGGCAAGAAACAGGGCATACCTTTTTTGTTGTTGCGACTTTTCAAATCATAGCCTCATCACACCTCATGTGTCCTAGCCCATATGCCTGTATTTTGATAAGGTTTGTATCACAACTAGTGGTCAAATAAAATTAAGCACATTAATTCGCTTCACAAACGGTGTAGCACCTAACTAGCATACATACGCAGGACGTGAGTTAAGTTTGGCGAAGATCCTTTTCACAATAAAAATGCACCTTTATAAGAAAGCTTTACATGCATGATCGTATTTGCCGTCACTTTCGAGAACAGTGTTTTCCCGCTAATTCATTGCATTTTGGAACCTTTGCACTTATAGCCTACTGCCATGTGTGCATTGCTGCAATTATAATGCGGGGAAAAAATGATCAGCCGTGTTGTATTCATTTGGGATCTATCGCATCCCACAACTGTCCCAGAATATGTTTGGTTTATTTATTTCTTGCACAGAAGGACAAATTGACCAATAGAATAAGTCAACTTTTGTACTATGGGGGATAGTAGACTGACATAGGCTAGTGCTTTTGCTATTCGTTAGGCCCACTCATGTTGTTGGCTGACAATAAGAAAGCTAAATGTGGACAGTTCTAACATCTTCAATATGCGGCAAGGAATTCGATAAGAGGAATGCTTGCGTCCCCGATGTGTCTGTCTTCATTCACTTGTAGCCTACTTCTTAGCTGAAATGCCTGAGAGAAGTAGCCAATGCCCGTCACGTGATCGGTTCCATCTGAGCGAGCCATGTGAGTGAGAGGTGCTTCGGAGCACGGCAGCTGGCAGAAGGGAATTATAATTAGCCTATTCTATTCGGCAAAAGGCATGCATTTTTTTTAGGGGGCATTACGGCCACACAAGAGGGATGCCCCTGGGAAATTCGAGGCCTGGTGAGAATATTATCAAGTGCTTGCCAAATTGTGAATGAGAGACTGATGAAGTGTGTGCAGCTTGAAACTATTTTCAAATCATTAAGAGTCCTATCATGTAGCCTTAAAATATATCAAACATCAAAACATATAGCCAATGTTTGAATCACAACGACAGTTGCATAAATAACTCTAAATTAAGCATATAAGAGGACCTGTTTCTTTGTTAACTGCTCAACACAGAATAGCCGCATGTGCGCACTTCCTTTGAAATCGTTTGGAGAAAATATACTTTTATTTTATTAAGCCATGTTCAACTGTATTCTTCATAGTATAAAATAATACAAATAATGCCACGGAATTCTAAGCAATTCTTGTCCGCTAAATGTACTAGTGTAGCCCACAGTCATATCACATAGCCATATCAGGGCTTAACATAAGTACAACTCAGAGTGTTCTTCTGAAAGAGACTACATTTTCTGTCTAAAATAAATCAAATCAAATTTTGTCACATACACATGGTTAGCAGATGTTAACTTCTTTTGGCTGCAGGGGCAGTATTGAGTAGCTTGGATAAAAGGTGCCCATTTCAAACGGCCTCGTACTCAATTCTTGCTCGTACAATATGCATATTATTATTACTATTGGATAGAAAACACTCAAGTTTCTAAAACCGTTTGAATTATATCTGTGAGTAAAACAGAACTCATTTTGCAGCAAACTTCCTGTCAGAAAGTGAAAAATCTGAAATCGAGGCTCTGTTCCAGGGCCTGCCTATAAATGTGCTTGAAATCTATTAGTATACATGCACTTCATACACCTTCCACTAGATGTCAATAGGCTGTGAGAGGTGAAATGGTGTTTCTAGGTATTTCTATGGTCAAAAGAGAGAGCTTGGAATGACATGACCCCCGAATTCCTTTGTTCAGGAAGCGCATAAAGGTCATCAGTATTGGCTTCTGAAAAGCATTCGCTATAGACGTCTAATATCTCCGGCTTTGATTTTATTTGATAAATGTGATAATATCATCGTAAAGTATGTTTTTTCAATATAGTTTTATCTGATTATTGAAATTTTTTCGGGAGTTTAGGCGTGTTGCGTTCTCTGCGTTTGGTGACGATGGACAGCTTAGCGCCACTTGGCTAGTTTTGCTTGGTAA
This sequence comes from Salvelinus namaycush, assembly GCF_016432855.1. Lineage (NCBI taxonomy): Eukaryota > Metazoa > Chordata > Actinopteri > Salmoniformes > Salmonidae > Salvelinus > Salvelinus namaycush. The sequence continues at coordinate 49,089,732 of NC_052308.1, forward strand.
TTCGAGAGGGAAAAAGGCCCTTCTAAAACCAAACAACGATTGTTCTGGACAAAGGACCCCTTGTACAACATTCTGATGGAAGATCATCAAAAGTAGGACCCATTTATGATGTTATTTCATATATCTGTCGAACATGTTTACTATTAGTTAGCGCCCAGATTTTGGGCGCTCTCTCGCTATAACGTAAGCTGCATGTCGTACTGAAGTTATGTTTAGAATTCTAACACGGCGATTGCATTAAGAACTAGTGTATCTATCATTTCCTATACAACATGTATTTTTTAGTAAAGTTTATGAATAGTTATTTGGTCAGAATAGGTGAGTGTCAGAAATATATCCGGACATTCTGGGAAAAAGATGCTAAGTTTTCACAATGTATAACCACGGATTTCAGCTCTAAATATGCACATTTCCGAACAAACCATATATGTATTGTGTAATATGATGTTATAGGACTGTCATCTGATGAAGTTTATGAAGGTTAGTGAAATAATTAATATATTTTGCTGGTTTTGTCGCAATCGCTACTGTTGACTTGAATCAATGTAGCTGTGTGGTTGGCTATTGTAGTAAGCTAATATAACGCTATATTGTGTTTTCGCTGTAAAACACTTTAAAAAATCGGAAATATTGGCTGGATTCACAAGATGTTTGTCTTTCATTTGCTGTACACCATGTATTTTTCATAAATGTTTTATGATGAGTATTTAGGTATTTCAATTTGGTCTCTGTAATTGTTCTAGCTGCTTCGGTGCTATTTCCGATTGTAGCTGCAATGTAAAACTATGATTTATACCTCAAATATACACATTTTTCGAACAAAACATAGATTTATTGTATAACATGTTATAAGACTGTCATCTGATGAAGTTGGTTCTTGGTTAGTTTGGTTGGTTTTGTGCATGCTACCTGTGCTGTGAAAAATGTCTGCTTTTTTGTATTTGGTGGTGAGCTAACATAAATATACGTGGTGTTTTCGCTGTAAAACATTTTTTTTTTTAAATCAGACATGTTGGCTGGATTCACAAGATGTTTATCTTTCATTTGCTGGATTGGACTTGTTAATGTGTGAAAGTTAAATATTTCTAAAAAATATATTTTGAATTTCGCGCCCTGCACTTGGACGGACTGTTGTCATATTGAGTCCGACACCGGCCTGCAGCCATAAAAGGTTAATGCGAGTGTATCGAAATGCTTGTGCTTCTAGTTCTGACCATGCAGTAATATCTAACAAGTAATCTAACCTAACAATTCCACAACAACTACCTTATACACACAAGTGTAAAGGAATGAATAAGAAAATGTACATAAAAATATATGAATGAGTGATGGCCGAACGGCATAGGCAAGATGCAGTAGATGGTATAGAGCACAGTATATACATATGAGATGAGTAATGTAAGGTATGTAAACATTATATAAAGTGGCATTGTTTAAAGTGCGACCTTTCCATTATTAAAGTGGCTAGAGGTGAGTCAGTGTGTTGGCAGCAGCCACTAGTGATGGCTGTTTAACAGTCTGATGGCCTTGAGATAGAAGCTGTTTTTCAGTCTCTCGGTCCCCGCTTTGATGCACCTGTACTGACCTCGTCTTCTGGATGATAGCGGGGTGAACAGGCAGTGGCTCGGGTGGTTGTTGTCCTTGATGATCTTTTTGGCCTTCCTGTGACATAGGGTGGTGTAGGTGTACTGGAGGGCAGGTAGTTTGCACCCGGTGATGCGTTGTGCAGACCTCACTACCCTCTGGAGAGCCTTACGGTTATGGGCAGAGCAGTTGCCGTACCAGGCGGTGATACAGCCCGACAGGATGCTCTCAATTGTGCATCTATAAAAGTTTGTAAGTGTTTCTGGTGACAAGCCGAAATTCTTCAGCCTCTTGAGGTTGAAGAGGAGCTGTTGTGCCTTCTTCACCACACTGTCTGTGTGGGTAGACCATTTCAGTTTGTCCATGATGTGTACGCCGAGGAGCTTAAAACTTTCCACCCTCTCCACTACTGTCCCGTTGATGTGGATAGGGGGCTGCTCCCTCTGCTGTTTCCTGAAGTCCACGATCATCTCCTTTGTTTTGTTGACATTTAGTGAGGTTATTTTCCTGACACCACATTCCGAGTGTCCTCACCTCCTCCCTGTAGGCAGTCTCATCGTTGTTGGTAATCAAGCCTACCACTGTAGTGTCGTCTGCAAACTTGATGATTGAGTTGGAGGCGTGCATGGCCACGCACCCGTGGGTGAACAGGGAGTACGGGAGAGGGCTGAGAACGCACCCTTGTGGGGCCCCAGTGTTGAGGATCAGCGGGGTGGAGATGTTACCTACACTCACCACCTGGGGCCGGCCCGTCAGGAAGTCCAGGACCCAGTTGCACAGGGCGGGGTCGAGACCCAGGGTCTTGAGCTTAATGACGAGTTTGGAGGGTACTATGGTGTTAAATGCTGAGCTGTAGTCGATGAACAGCATTCTTACATAGGTATTCCTCTTGTCCAGATGGGTTAGGGCAGTGTGCAGTGGGATTGCGTCGTCTGTGGACCTATTGGGGCGGTAAGCAAATTCGAGTGGGTCTAGGGTGTCAGGTAGGGTGGAGGTGATATGGTCCTTGACTAGTCTCAAAGCAATTCATGATGACGGAAGTGAGTGCTACGGGGCGGTAGTCATTTTGCTCAGTTACCTTACCTTTCTTGGGAACAGGAACAATGGTGGCCCTCTTGAAGCACGTGGGAACAGCAGACTGGGATAAGGATTGATTGAATATGTCCGTAAACACACCAGCCAGCTGGTCTGCGCATGCTCTGAGGACGCGGCTGGGGATGCCGTCTGGGCCTGGAGCCTTGTGAGGGTTAATACGTTTAAATGTTTTACTCACGTTGGCTGCAGTGAAGGAGAGCCCGCTGGTTTTGGTAGCGGGATTTATTGTGATGGTGTAGGCTATATTACATGGATTTATTAGACTTTTTTTTAAATGTAGATGTTCCAAAGTTCTGAATCAGTGTCTTGTAGGCTATGCGTGGAAGCCAGGAAATGCTAAATGTGTTTATACTAATTAACGGTAAATTACAGTGAGACCGGCAGTTATTTGCTTGACAATCACCGGCTGACAAAATATCATGACCGCCACAGCCCTAGACACACATACACAGAGAAGGGTGTAAATCAAGCTGTACTGTGAGACCAACCGTCTCACACACACTACTGAAAACACAGCCTCACCACAATGTCTCACCAGGGGAGGCGAAAACCCGCCACCTTCAGCACGCCACCAACTTCTTTCGGCCGTTTCTTTATATCTGAAAGGTGTTGTCGGTATCAAAGACTAAACTTTAATTTCCTTCAACTGACCTAGTCATGATTGCTGTAAAGGTCGGCCTACAGCTTGTAGCCGTAATGTCGAGGCGGCATTAAATCATGAACATTCTATTGTTGTCTGACATCAAACTTGTCCTTGTCAATCACAAAGATTCACAGAAATGCTTTTAATGGATTTATTCTCTCCATTTAAATGTGTGTAGTTCTGTCCTTGAGCAGCTATTGTCTATTGTGACAGAAATGTACACTTTTCTTTTTACATTTATCCTGGGGGAATCTTTTCATGTTTTTTTTCTTGACCTTGAAAAAGGTAAATATATTTAGCAAATAAATTATGGTTTTCTACAAAAACTACAAATCACTAACTAGTAGGCTGTCTTTAGCCCAAATTACTGGTGGAGAGTTCGAAAGGAGAGAATGCACGCGCGTGATGGTGTGATCTAGAGGTCGACCGATTAATCGGAATGGTCGATTAATTAGGGCTGACTTCAACTTCTCATAACAAAATCGGTACACCGATTTGCCGATTTTTTTACACCTTTATTTAACTAGGCAAGTCAGTTAAGAACACATTCTTATTTTCAATGATGGCCTAGGAACGGTGGGTTAACTGCCTTGTTCAGGGGCAGAATGACAGATTTTTACCTTGTCAGCTCGGGATTCGTTTTTGCAACCTTCCGGTTACTAGTCCAACGCTCTAACCACTCCGAGGAGCCTGCGTGGCAGGCTGACTACCTGTTACGCGAGGGCAGCAAGAAGCCAAGGTAAGATGCTAGCTAGCATTAAACTTATAATAAACAATCAATCTTAACATAATCACTAGTTAACTACACATGGTTGATGATATTACTAGTTTATCTAGCGTGTCCTGCGTTGCATTTAAATCGATGCGGTGCCTGTTAATTTCTCATTGAATCACAGCTACTTCGACAAATGGGTGATGATTTAACAAGCGCATTTACGAAAAAAGCACTGTCGTTGCACCAATGTACCTAACCATAAACATCAATGCCTTACTTTAAAATCAATATACCAGTATATATTTTTAAACCTGCATATTTAGTTAATTGCCTGCTAACATGAATTTCTTATAACTAGGGAATTTATCACTTCTCTTGCGTTCCGTGCAAGCAGTCAGGTTATATGCAGCAGTTTGGGCCGCCTGGCTCATTGCGAACTGTGTGAAGTCCATTTATTCCTAACAAAGGCCGTAATTAATTTGCCAGAATTGTACATAATTATAACATAACATTGAAGGTTGTACAATGTAACAGCAATATTTAGACTTAGGGATGCCATCCGTTAGATAAAATACGGAACGGTTCCATATTTCACTGAAAGAATAAACGTTTTATTTTCGAAATGCTAGTTTCCGGATTTGACCATATTAAATGACCTAAGGCTCGTATGTCTGTGTGATATGTTATAATTAAGTCTATGATTTGATATTTGTCTGACTGAGCAGCAGCAGGCTCGTAAGAATTCATTCAAACAGCACTTTCATGCGTTTGCCAGCAGCTCTTCGCAATGCTTCAAGCATTGCGCTGTTTATGACTTCAAGCCTATCAACTCCCGAGATTAGGCAGGTGTAACCGATGTGAAATGGCTAGCTAGTTAGCGGGGTGCGTGCTAATAGCGTTTCAAACATCACTCGCTCTGAGACTTGGAGTGGTTGTTCCCCTTGCTCTGCAAGGGCCGCGGCTTTTGTGGAGCGATGCTTCGAGGGTGGCTGTTGTCGATGTGTTCCTGGTTCGAGCCCAGGTAGGGGCGAGGAGAGGGACGGAAGCTATACTGTTACACTGGCAATACTAAAGTGCCTATAAGAACATCCAATAGTCAAAGGTATATGAAATACAAAATGGCATAGACAGAAATAGCCCTATAATAACCTCAACCTAAAACTTCTTACCTGGGAATATTGAAGACTCATGTTAAAAGGAACCACCAGCTGTTCATATGTTCTCATGTTGTGAGAAAGGAACTTAAACGTTAGCTTTTTTAACATGGCACATATTGCACTTTTACTTTCTTCTCCAACACTTTGTTTTTGCATTATTTAAACCAAATTGAACATGTTTCATGATTTATTTGAGGCTAAATTGATTTGATTGATGTATTATATTAAGTTAAAATAAGTGTCCATTCAGTATTGTTTTAATTGTCATCATTACAAATAAATATAATTTTTCTTAAATAATAAATCGGCCCGATTAATCGGTGTCGGCTTTTTTTGGTCCTCCAATAATCGGTATCGGCGTTGAAAAATCATAATCGGTCGACCTCTGGTGTGATCACATCCCACGTGGATCAAATAAAGGCAATTTTCTCAAATAATTCTGCAGAGGTTCATCCTGGTCTGATTTCGTTATTTCTTTACATGATCAGAAATAGCAGAATCTAGTGTTTCTAACTACATAAAAACAAATGAGAACATGGGCTCCGCTTCAAAATACAACTGTTATATGGCAGAGGTTCCGTGACATTGCCAGGGACCTCACGATATTATCACGATACTTTGGTGCCGATACGATATGTATTGCAATTCTCACGATTCTTCATGTATTGCGATTCGATGCTGTTATTTTATTTCAATTCGTTCCAAACATATTGCTCACCGTATGTCTGCTGCAGAGGGACAAGATCATTTTTGATCAGTAATGGAAATAAAAGCAAATAAAAGCAAACAAATAGTCTCCTGGGGTTTTGGTGCAGGTACATCCAACTAGAGCAAAAATAATATTGAATGTATACTGACCAAAAATATAAATGCAACATTTAAAGTGTTGGTCCCATGTTTCATGAGCTGAAATAAGATCCCAGAAATGTTCCACACACACAATATGCTTATTTCTCTCAGATTCTGTGCACAAATTTGTTTACATCCCTGTTACTGAGCATTTCTTATTCGCCAAGATAATCCATCCACATGACAGGTGTGGCCTACCAAGAAGGTGATTAAACAGCATGATCATTACACAGGTGCACCTTGTGCTTGGGACAATAAAAGGCCACTCTAAAAAGGTGCAGTTTTGTCATCCAACACAATGCCACAGATGTCTCAAGCCATTCTATTCTTTTGAAAATATTTGACCATAAAGTATGTTTGTAAAGGGTATGTGTGTCACTGCAGAAAGTCATACTCTTAGTTTTAATTTAACATGCAGTTATTCACCTTTCATTGCAGAATGGCAAACATGCAACATGGAGAGAAACAGACACAGTATGAAGTCAATTCATTTACAAAAGACAGAAAGAGGGGCAGACGAAAATGTGGTATCCCTCATCATCATGGTCGGAGCCCATAAACTGCAACGGACTGTGCTTGAGGTTGGTATAGCAAATATCGTCACCTGCAGCACATATACGCAGAATCCCGGCCCCACCGCTATTCTGCATCTCCCTTTCATTTCATACTATGTCCATCTGAATAAACAGAATATAAATCTTTCAAACTAAATCGGCGACCGACTTCCAAGTGGAAGCTTACCTTCTCCCAGGCACAGACATAGGACTGCTGCCGGCGCGTGTGAAGCCCTGCTCCGATTGGTTGGAGGAGGAGGAGCTGGAAGACTTGGCCTCTTGGCTGAGGGGATGGGCCAGACGCTCATGCATGGGGTCGGGCCGGTTCCACAGCACCGTCTGGGGGGACGAGGTGTGTCCCTTCCTCCTGGGGTGGGGGCACAAAAAAGGAGAAGTTTGACTTTAGCCAACCATTATTTTAAGGCAGCTTGGTCCTTTGTGGCTCAGTTGGTAAGAGTATGGAGCTAGAAACGCCAGGGAGGAGGCATACTGGACTTTATTAGGTTAAAGAGCAACTGCCCCTAAAAACCAACTTCTAATTTAGAAAACAGGCTGTGGCATCGATATGAGTCAGAAACACGTATTCTACTATCAAAATTGACTAGAAAAAAGTGTAAATAGGATAATTTGTCATAAAGTCGGTCTCGTGTGTTTGTGACTGCATCACAAGGTAAATTAAGGTTGGGTTTGTTTCAATCCTGTCCACACGGCCACAGCTGGCAGAACAAAAGTAATCAATTCAGAGTGCAGCTGCACGCAACCCTATGGGGCTAGTTAGAGACTATTGGTAAACTATACAACGTACATGGGACAATGTTACATTTCCAATAGCTTCAAATGTCAATGACTTAACCCCTTACACTCGTGGGAATTAGGCTATATGGTTAGGGCTAAATTTAAATATTTCTTAGAAGAACTATGAAAAGCATATGCACAACCATGGTAGCAATTGAAAGGGAACAGTTTAGAGATGATTGGAAAATTATTAGACCAAAAGGTGAGGACACAACAGTTCATCCGACACAATACTTAATCCAAACATTACCACTGATTTTATTTGCATTTACAGTACTTTTCGCCGCATTTGTTGATATAGAAATCTGAAAATACTCCGGATACATTCAGTAACATGACAAGAATATTCTTGGAAAATGCGGGGTAGGTAAAACATAAGACAAAGAAATGACAAGGGTTAGAGTAAGAGGACTAACTGGTGTCTCCAAATGGCCACACACCTCTCCAAAGTGTGCCCAAGTAATTTCAATGCACTTTTATAGTCTTCAACTAGAAGGTGCTTTTTTGAGCTTTCCTGGCTGGTCCGTTAAAGAACTAGACCGAGCACACCTGTAGTTGTTTGGCTTGGAACACAGTCCTGCACCTCCGCTTTTACACAATTACTATTGTTGTTGACGCAATCCAGAAACAGTCCATTATAAATCGCAATATGGGTCAGGTGGGCATTTGAAAGCTTGTTCTATTGCCAACTAGCGAAATTAGCTAGATTATAAAATACGATCTTAGGTTTTCACAATGCAATTCAGAGAAGAAGAAAGTAATTTGAGTGTGCAAGGAATGGAATCATGAGTGCATTCAGATGCGTGGTCTGTGGCAAAAACAAATAATCACAATGTGAACAAACAGGCTCATTCTGTTCAGGACAACCCAGTTACATGTCATATTGTAACTGTACATCAAACAGTCATCACGGACGTTGACACTGTATATTACATTAGTTATATGATTTCGGAAATGTGAAGTGCACATTTGGACATACGGGTGTTTGGCTTGCTTATATGACATCAAAGCGGTATTTATTATAATCCTCAACATCTCAACAACAGCGTTTGAGCCAATCAGTTGTGTTGTGACAAGGCAGGGGTGGAAAACAAAAGGAAGCCCTATTTGATAAAAGACCAAGTCCATATTATGGCAGGAACAGCTCAAATAAGCAAAGAGAAAAGACAGTCCATCATTACTTTAAGACATGATTGTCAATCAATCGGAAAATATGTCAACAGCTTTGAAAGCTTATTCAAGTGAGGTCGCAAAAACCATCAAGCGTTATGAAACTGGCTCTCACGAGGACCGAAACAGGAAAGGAAGACCTCGAGTTACCTCTGCTGCAGAGAATAAGTTCATTACTGTTACCAGCCTCAGAAATTGCAGCCCAAATAAATGTTTCACAGAGTTCAGGTGACAGACATCTCAACATCAACTGTTCAGAGGAGACTGCATGAATTAGGCCGGCATGGTCAAATTGCTGCAAAGAAACCACTACTAAAGGACACCAATAAGAAGAAAAAAGATTGGCTTGGTTCATGAAACACGAGCAATGGACATTAGATCGGTGGAAATCTGTCCTTTGGTCTGATGAGTCAAAAGTTGAGATTTTTGGTTCCAACCGCCGTGCCATTGTGAGACGCAGAGTAGGTGAACGGATGATCTCTGCATGTGTGGTTCCCACAGTGAAGCATGGAGGAGAAGGTGTGATGGTGCTTTGCTGGTGACACGGTCTGTGATTTATTTAGAATTCAAGGCACACTTAAGCAGCATGGCTACCACAGCATTCTGCAGCGATACACCATCCCATCTGGTTTGCGCTTAGTGGGAATATCATTTGTTTTTCAACAGGACAATCACCAAACACACCTTCAGGCTGAATAATGGCTTTTTGACCAAGGAGAGATGAGTGCTGCATCAGATGACCTGGCTTCTACAATCACCCAACCTTAACCCACCTGAGATTGTTTGGGATGAGTTGGACAGCAGAGTGAAGGAAAAGCAGCCAACAAGTGCTCAGCATATGTCGGAAAAGTATTCCAGGTGAAGCTGGTTGAGAGAATGCCAAGAGTGCAAAGCTGTCATCAAGGCAAATAGTGTCTACTTTGAAGAAAACACTTTTTGGTTACTACATGATTTCATGTGTTATTTCATAGTTTTGATGTCTTCACTATTATTCTACAATGTAGAAAATAGTAAAAATTAAGGAAAACCCTGAGTAGGTGTGTCTAAACTTTTGACTGGTACTGTTCATAGAGTCCTCGGAATTTACAGCATTTCCCCTCACTCAGACAATCAAAAATGCCCAATTAGCGGGAGGGATGGGGGCAACTTGTCACGCACGGGGTATGAACAGCTGTCAGTCAAAGCCCACACAGAGCTGTGAAGTAGAGACCCTGAGCTCTGATGTCATGTATAGCATGTTATCTGCCATTTTCAAAAGGGAGTGTTAAGGGCTACAAACCTCAAAACAACTACACATTGTAGAAATGTCATAGAAATATTGAAAGCAGTTCATTTGAAAACTAAAAAGGCTTACAACGTGAAAAATGTCTAATTTACATTGTGTAATTTATTGACGGTCCCTAACTAGCCCCAGAGATAGGCTGTCCAAAGTCAAACCAATTTTGCTCTGGTCGCACACCAGCTGGCTGAAGCTAATTAGCTAAATCATTCGGCTAACTCTTCCCACCTGCGAACACACACACAAGAGACACATCAAACCACACACTGAAACCAACTCACGTTTGAATTCAGTCATGGCTGCTAGCATATCTTAATGAACCAATCTAAAACGAGGCCAAATCAGGAAGTGCCATCACCCTTTAAAGGAATACTCATCCATGTGACATCCCTGATACATATGGGGGTATATTCAAAATTGAAAGGAAATGTTTCAGCTGGGGTCACACTGACTTCCAGAGAAACGGTGAGGACTCACCAGCTGGAGGCTCCCAGAGGCTGGCCGGAGAACAGGTCCACGGCCTCATTGGTGAGGCTGGAGGCTCCGCCCGCGTCCTCCGTGATCAGAGAGAAGTCACTGCTCAAACTGGTCACGCTGCCCCTGGACTCCCTGGACTCTGCACCAATCACACAGGAGACATTGGTTAGCGGACAGGCCCTCGGACCAATTACAGAGGAGAGATTTGAGTACAATTATAGGGCACAGATTCATTAAAGATACACTTTGGAAGTTTAGTTGCCTTATTGTCAAATTTTGTCTGGAAAGTTGCCTGCGTTTGGTTTATATGCATGTATAATACTAATTATTATTATTTATTAAACTTCTATAGCTCTTCTATTACAAAAATACTCAAACCGCTTGAAAAAGGAAAATAAACAAGAATCAAATTAAATAGCTGTACAAAAAAGCATGTCTGGATTTTCTGCCAGAGTTGAAAGTTTTGAATGTTTTAAGCCTTCAGATGTTGTGACAGTCATGAGGGAACATGATTGCTTTTGCAGAGGGAAGTGGTCAGTGACACAGATGCTACACTACAGGACTGTTTTGCTAGCACAGACTAGAATATGTTCCGGGATTCTTCCAATGGCATTGAGGAGTACACCACATCAGTCACTGGCGTTATCAATAAGTGCATCGAGGACGTTGTCCCCACAGTCACTGTACGTACATATCCCAACCAGAAGCTATGGATTACAGGCAACAGCCACACCGAGCTAAAGGCTAGAGCTGCCGCTTCAAGGAGCGGGACACTAATCCGGACGCTTATAAGAAATCCCGCTATGCCCTCAGACGAACCCTCAAACAGGCAAAGCGTCAATACACCGGCTCTACTAATCCTACTACACCAGCTCTGACGCTCGTCGGATGTGGCAGGGCTTGCAAACTTATGGACTACAAAGGGAAACCCAGCCAAGAGCTTCACAGTGATGCGAGGCTACCAGACGGGCTAAATAACTTTAATGCTTGCTTAGGGAGGAGGTCAGAGACCTGGCAGTGTGGTGCCGGGACAACAACCTCTCCCTCAATGTGATCAAGACAAAGGAGACGATCGTGGATTACAGAAAAAGGAGGACCGAACACGACCCCATTCACATCAACGGGGCTGTAATGGTGCAGGTTGATAGTTTCAAGTTCCTTGGTGTCCACATCACCAACAAACTATCATGGTCCAAATACACAAAGACAGTGGTGAAGAGGGCACGACAACGCCTTTCCCCCTCAGGAGACTATAAAGATTTAGCATGGGTTCCCAGATCCTCAAAGTTCTACAGCTGCACCATCGAGAGCATCCTGACCGGTTGTATCACTGCCTGGTATGGCAACTGCTCGGCATCCGACCGTAAGGAGCTACAGAGGGTAGTGCTTAGGGCCCACTACGTCACTGGGGGCAAGCTTCCTGACTTCCAGGAAGACTGTTCTCTCTGCTACCGCACGGCAAGCGTTGATGGAGCTCCAAGTCTAGGTCCAAAAGGCTCCTTAATTAACAGCCACCCGAACTATTTACATTGACGACCCCCCCCTTTGTTTTTACACTGCTGCTACTCACTGTTTATTATTTATGCATAGTCACTTCACCCCTGTACAAATTACCTCGACTAACCTATAACCCCGCACATTGACTCGGTACCCCCTGTATATAGCCAAGTTATTTAGTGTCACTTATTTTATTTTTTACTTTAGTTTATTTAGCAAATATTTTCAAAACACTTTCTTGAACTGCATTGTTGGTTAAGGGCTTGTAAGTAAGAATTTCACGGTAAGGTCTACACCTGTTGTATTCGGCGCATGTCTTAGCTTTAGGCAAACAATAGCCTATAATAAGCCTTTTGCCAGATACAGTTCATAGCCAATATCCATGTCCATTTAGGCTTATGCGTTTAAAGCTTTGTGCATCATGTTGAGGGGACAAGACATAAAAGTGCATCAAGTTACATCAAAAGTGTAGTGCATAGAGGGAATTCATAAAAAGGACATATGCCGCTATTTGCAGCTTTTCAAAAGTTTCTTCATAACATATCATGAGTGCAATGTATCACATTCATTTACATGAGACGCCTACATCAGCACTGTAGTGCAATTTTTTTTTATATTATTAACATACCACCACTGTACTCACAATGTATGAAATACACCTCTATCCTCATGTAACACATACTTAATAATGAACTATGTCTCCAGGGAAGCAACTTACTCAACTTGCAGAGGTCGTCCACTGTGAAATCAGTGTCTTTGAAATGAGAGTTTTTCCTCCTGTGGAAGAGAAAAAAGGACGATGAAATACACAGAAAGAGAGGAAGAGAGTGAGAGAGAAAGACTGACACACTGCTCAAAAAGAAGGAAAGAGAAAGAAAGAGATCAAAGAATATAGAAATGTGAGAGAAAAAACACTGTTAGGTCACAGTCGGTTTTCGACGATGAAAGAACAGTGTTATTGCCCCGAGTGGCTGTAACTCTACAGTTGAAACATAAAAAGAAGAGTGGCTTAAGGGTATAGTAAGGCCTATTCCCTATATAGCCCACTACTTTAGACCACAGCCTATAGGGCTCTGGTCAAAAGTAGTGCACTATATATTGGGAACAGGGTGCCATTTGGGGCGGCCAATATTTTATAAAAGCACTTATACATTTCAAATGTCTCCGTTGATTCATGACATTTCACTCACCTCTGTTTCTTCATGGCAGAGAACTTCTCTGAGACAATGTGCTTCAAAAAATTGAAGCAAAAAAAGAAAATCTGCCAGGAGGAATGAAAGATGAAGTTACAAGTCTTACAGGTGTAAAAAAAATGATAAGGAAATGAAATACATGACAAAATGCTGCCCCCTAGTTTTCAAAAACACCCCAAACAACTCACTTAGGTTGAGAATTGGATATCAGTTTCAGAAATCAGATAACATTTTACTCTCATCTTCACAAGCCATTATATCTATATTGGCTTATTAAATTCCTAAAAAACGAATTCAAGACGGCAACAGTGTTATAACTGTTTGAGGGCAATAACCATATTAACTAAATAGAAAAGTAATAACCAATGTTTTAATATTCCACACATACACACACAGAGAGAGAGAGAAGGCATGGCATTGATATTGTGTTAGAGTGCAACTGACCTCCTCTCCTTTGGTGAGGCGATCAGGCAGCATATGACTGTAGAAGAGACACAAACCAGATGAACGAGTATGATCACCGAATCCATTAAACAAATCAAAGAACACTTTATTACATATGATTATTGGCTACCAACACCAACCAACATATTTAAATGTCCAATGCAGCCTTTTATCTCAGTAACAAAACATTTCTGGGTAACAATCAAGTACCTTACATTGATTGTTTTCAATTAAAATGGTAAAAAAAAAAAATGTAAAGCCTCCGAGCAATTTCTCAAGCAAGAATTTTGCTAGGACTGTGTGGTCTGAGTGGGGAGGAGAAAGCTAATGTTCAGTTATTGGCAGAGGTTGGGAATTCTTTCTTATTGGTCTATTAAACCTGGTGATGTCATCAGGCAGGCCAAAACTCCAACCCACCAAAACAGGCTGAAATTTCAGGCGGCCTTTTCAAACAGCTCTTAAACTAAAAAGGGCATTATCAAAATTTTACAGTCTTCCAACCTCATCATGTGGAAATATATATAACACACAGGACAATCACATCTTTGACTGCACTGGGCCTTTAATACTTTCTCAATGTCTGTTCCTTTCTATTCAGCATACAGTTTTCTCCATGCACCTGGTGTTACCTGGTACAATGGTTACAATGTAAGTTTTACTTTCCAATTTATATACTTGTTGACTCAAACAGTTCAAAAGATCAAAGTCAAGAAGACTGTAAAGCACAAATAGGGGACCGCTTAGAGCATGTCATTTACGGGAAAAAAGTACATCAATAACCAACTGTCCAGTTGTCACTCATTTACTCTCTTATCTCCAGCTTAGAACCTGAATTGACCATTATTTTTGCTTTTACATTTAAAGGGAAAACAACAAATGAACCAACTCTCAATGGGAGTTTAAGCCATAATGAAAGATTACACAAATCTATACATACGCTGCATCATAACACTGATAGCTGGTAAAAAAAGGACCAATTATTACAGATATTATTAAAGGGGAGAGGTTTGGTGTGTGTGTGTGTGTGTGTGTGAGAGAGACTCCCAGTTTATCCCTCTTCCCTGGCCGCAGTCTCAGAAGTTTATCCTGGAATAATTACTCTAGAGCCATCTCCGGGGCAGGGATTTTTTTTGTTAATATTTTTTTTACTCAGTTTGATGAGTTAAACTTTGGAGAGATGCACAGCAGTAATTATGAAGGAACGCCTCGAGAGAGAGCGAGAGAGAGCGAGAGGGGGGGAGAAAAAGAGGGCTCCATCTCAATTCATTCCTTGCATCCTATGTCCTCACGACCTTCTCAACTACCGTATTTTGGAGGAGAGGGTCCAAAGTTCCTTCTCGCTGACTTTCTTCTCCAATGTGTTGAGAAGGTCGAGGAGAGAGAAGGCGAGCAATCGAGGAAAGATGAATTGAGACAGGGTACTTAACTTGGCCCGCTCTACCCTCTCCTCAGAGTCGTCCTTCCTATAAAGCTCCTTCCTCAATTATGCATCTCAAACACATCTGGGTCTGGTCACGTTTCGGTTTTCCCCTCCCCACTCAGACAGTCCTCGATTGCTGTTGTGAATGCACCTCTCAGTATTACTAAGGAGCAATGGGGGTGTTGTGAGTGGAGTGCGAATCCTTACCCAAAGAGGAACCAGTCGTAGGCGATTGTCAGATAGAGGATTTCAGCAGGCTCCAGGCTGGCGTGGACGGCACCATCCTATTGAAAAATACATTAAAAGAATTTCAACATGTCATTTAAAAAGACTCCACGCAAATTAGCCCCGAAAGGCAACACATGTAAATGTGATACTTCTATTTATAATTTTTTTTAAATAAGTATTCAGACCATTTACCCAGTACTTTGTTGAAGCACCTTTGGCAGCGATTACAGCCTTGAGTCTTCTTGGGTATGACACTACAAGCTTGGCACACCTGTATTTGGGGAGTTTCTCAAATTCTTCTCTGCAGATCCTTTCAAGCTCTGTCAGGTTGGATGGGAAGTGTTGCTGCAGAGAAATTTAAGGTCCCTCCAGAGATGTTTAAATCGGGTTCAAGTCTGGACTCTAGCTGGGCCACAAGGACATTGAGACTTGTCCCAAAGCCACTCCTGCATTGTCTTGGCTGTGTGCTTAGGGCCGTCCTGTTGGAACGTGAACCTTCGCCACAGTCTGAGGTCCTGAGCACTCTGGAGCAGGTTGTCATCAAGGATCTCTCTGTACTTTGCTCCGTTCAGCTTTACCTCAATCCTGATTCATCCCCTAGTCCCTGCTGCTGAATAACATCCCCACAGCATGATGCTGCCTCTACCATCCTTCACCGCTTGGCATTCAGGCCAAAGAGTTCAATCTTGGTTTCATCAGACCAGAGAATCTTGTTTCTCATGGTAGGAGTCTTAAGGTGCCTTCTGGCAAACTCCAAGCGGGCTGTCATGTGCCTTTTACTGAGGTGTGGCTTCTGTCTGGACACTACCATAAAGGCCTGATTGGTGGAGTGCTGCAGAGATGGTTGTCCTTCTGGAAGGTTCTCCCATCTCCACCAAGGAACTCTGGAGCTCTGTCAGAGTGACCATCGGGTTCTTGGTCACCTCCCTGACCAAGGCCCTTCTCCCCCGATGGCTCAGTTTGGCCGGGCGGCCAGCCCTAGGAAGAGTCTCGGTGGTTCTAAACTTTTTCCATTTAAGAATGATGGAGGCCACTGTGTTCTTGGGGACCATCAATGCTGCAGACATGTTTTGGTACTCCTCCCCAGATCTGTGCTTCGACACAATCCTGTCTCGGAGCTCTACGGACAATTCCATCGACCTCATAGCTTGGTTTTTTCTCTGTCAACTGTGGGACCTTATATAGACAGGTGTGTGCCTTTCCAAATCATGTCCAATCAATTTAATTTACCACAGGTAGCCTCCAATCAAGTTGCAGAAACATCTCAAGGATGATCAATGGAAACAGGATGCATCCGAGTTAAATTTTGTGGCTCATAGCAAAGGGTCTGAATACTTATGTAAAATAGGTATTTGTTTTTCATTTTCTGATAAATTAGGGAAAACAATAATAATCTCCACCCGGCACAGCCAGAAGAGGAGCCACCCCTCATAGCCTGGTTCCTCTCTAGGTTTCTTCTTAGGTTCTGGCCTTTCTAGCATTGCTTGCTGTATGGGGTTGTAGGCTGGGTTTCTGTACAGCACTTTGTGACATCAGCTGATGTAAGAAGGGCTTTATAAATACATTTGATAGATTAAAAACCTGTTTTTGCTTTGTCATTATCGGGTATTGTGTGTAGATGGATCAACAAAAAAAATCAATCTACTTTAGAATAAGGCTGTAACTTAAAATGAGGAAAAAGTCAGCGGATCTGAATATTTTCCCAATGCACTGTACCTACCAGCTCTCTAAAAAGTCAGGCAAACAATACATTCCTGTGGATATTTTTGTAAAAAATGTCAAGTGGCTGAAGGACAAACCACACAGACAACCGGTAGAGTGACTTCTTCAAATCCTCCTACATCAGAAAGAGCAGATTCTGGAGGTTTCTAAAACCCTTACCAAATAACTATCTCAATTTGAATGATTAGCTCCATTTCAACTGGCTTTTCTAGTGTTAGGCAGTGGGTCTTGAATCTTAATTCAACTTGCGTGTTAAGAAAAATGGGAGGGGCATCGGGGGTGAAAGCAGATGAATACATTGTGGAATTACAGAAACATTTATTTAGAAGTGCCTTTTGAATTGAATTACTAAACTGATATCTGGGTGGCGGTGGAGTGTGTGTGGGGGGGAGAGAGAGCGATAAAAGTGGGATAGGAAGGAAAGAAAGAGAAAAACAGGGTGATAGGAATGAGAGAGAGAACACTTACTGCCCACAGTGAGAGCCGCAGGAGGGACACGAAAAGAGGCGTCCGGTCCCAACCGGATATGCAGTGAACCAGGAGACCGCTCTGATCTACAGGGCAAATCAAATCACTGATTAATCAGGCTGTCAAACACAATTAGTTGGCATATACAGCCTGAAACATTGGAGTGCATAATCAGTAAATGTTTCTTACAAGCCAGAATATTGATTAAAATTACATTTGAATTTACTCTACCGATTGTCTGTGTGGTTGGTCTTTCAGTTGCTTGAAATTTGAGAGAAAAGTCTCCACAGGAAAGTATTTTTTACCTGACTTTTTAGAGAGTTAGTAGGTTTGCCACTGCTGATTGCGAGGCAACGTTCCTTCTGTGATTCTGTTATGCTTGGGTGGCTCGGCTATTCTTTACATATTGTGCAAGTGTTTACATCGCGTGTGTCAGTAGACTGAAAATACACACCAGAAATACATACCAACAAAACCATATAGACTACCATTCCATAGTTAGGGGTCACTTAGACATTTCCTTGTTTTTGAAAGAAAAGCAATTTTTTCCCCCATTAAAAAATCGAATTGATCAGAAATACAGTGTAGACATTGTTAATGTTGTAAATGACTATTGTAACTGGAAACATCAGATTTTTTTGTGCGTAGAGGCCCATTATCAGCAGCCATCTGGCCTAGAAGGCCAGCATCCCAAAGTCGCTTCTTCACTGTTGACGTTGAGACTGGTGTTTTGCGGGTACTATTCAATGAAGCTGCCAGTTGAGGACTTGTGAGGCGTCTGGTTCTCAAACTAAGCACTCTAATGTACTTGTCCTCTTGCTCAGTTGTGCACCAGGGTCTCCTCTTTCTATTCTGGTTAGAGCCAGTTTGCGCTGATCTGTAAAGGGAATAATACACGGCATGGACGAGATCTTCAGTTTCTTGGCAATTTCTCGCATGGAATAACCTTCATTTCTCAGAACAAGAATAGACTGACGAGTTTCAGAAGAAAGTGCTTTGTTTCTGGCCATTTTGAGCCTGTAATCGAACCCACAAATGCTAATGCTCCAGATACTCAACTAGTCTAAAGAAGTCCAGTTTTATTGCTTCTTTAATCAGAATAACAGTTTTCAGCTGTGCTAACATAATTGCAAAAGGGTTTTCTAATGATCAATTAGCCTTTTAAAATGACTAATTTGGATTAGCTAACACAACGTGCCATTGGAACACAGGAGTGATGGTTGCTGAAAATAGACCTCTGTATGCCTATGTTGATATTACATTTATCTATTTTTTGATCTGCCGTTTCCAGCTACAATAGTCATTTACAACATTAACAATGTCTGCAGTGTATTTCTGATCAATTTGATGGTATTTTAAATGGACAAAAAAAATCTTGCTTTTCTTTAAAAAACAAAGACATTTCTAAGTGACCCCTAACTTTTGAACGGTAGTATACCTACCGGCTCCCTTAAAACAACACTTTCCTGTGGATATTTTGTCCCAAATTTCGAGCGGCTGAAAGACAAACCACACAGACAACCAGCAGAGTAAGGCTGTATACAGCAATTCATTGTGTATTACAGCCTGATTAAATCAGACAACCAAATAACAAACACTTGAGAAACAAAGGATTGAACCAGGTTTTTATAGCGACTAGTAAGTGATGAGGATTTAAACAGCACAATGGCAACAAAAGCCTTTGGTCTTCCCTGGGTCAAGTTTGACTTTGTAGGCCTACATCTCAGGGACCCTCACTAGACAACCATATGAGATATATGACTTACCCACTCTTTATCCATGTTCATTTTACTCCCTGACAGAAAGAAGAAATTGGCTACAGCCCCCAAGGAGCTTTAACCAACACGCGCACACACACACACACACACACACACATACTGACCGTCGCTGTTGATGATGTGAAGCAGCAGCTTCAGGTAGTTCTGGGTCTGATGGACCAGGTCCCAAGACTGAAACACAAGGACAGAGAAGAACACATGAGGACTTTCAGCACGTTTTCACCGGGGGTGCATCCAGCAGGTGACTAATGTTCAGATAGAAATATGCTATGTAGAACAAACATGCCTCTCTGACATTTGGAATAAGGATTCATGACATTTTCTATCTGCAACGTTTGCCTAGTGAACGTGGCCCTGGTGTGGTAACTACATCTCTTATTACCTAAAATATGCCTTAAAACAAACTGTCTTACAGCAGCGGTTTTCTAAAATCTCCTCAGGGACCCCCAACCTACTCACAATTTTGTTGTAGCCCTGAACTAGCTCACTTGAGTTAACTAATCAAGGGCTTGATAATTAGTTGACAAACTGAATCAGGTGTGCTAGCTCTGGAATGGATTAAATACATGAAATGGCTAGGGTTGCCTGAGGAGAGGTTTGAAAACACCCGTCTTAGAGAATGTCAAGACAACATGAGAAAGTAATGGTCGGCAGCCATGCCGTTCCACGGCCAACCTACAGAGGTCACTGTGAGACCAGTAATACTGTGGCATAATCGGAATCACATTTCACTGAAGTATAATTGGAAAGTTAGACATACCTGATATAGTGGCCTGGGTGGTCTAGTGGTTTGGGCCACTGCCTCCACACACACATAAACACGTGTTGGCATAAATTTGAATCCAGCCTCGTGCCCTGTGATACAATCTCCTATCTGTCCTCCTCTCCCTATCAACAAAACTGAGGAAATACTCAGAAGAGGGGAAAAAAAGACTAACCTGATATTCACTCCAGTTTATATTCAAGTTCTTGGTAAAGCACGCAGGGATTGTCAAAGGAGCATCCACAAAATCCTGTCAACAATAGAAATGGTATGTTTTGAAATCTGAAAATCATTCATCTGGATGAACATATGATACATCACAATCTGAGATCAGAAGACCATAGAACGACTAGAATGGGTGAGGACACAGTTAAATTGCCTAGGTTTTAGTGTCTTTTATCCCTTCTATTAACTATATTTCTATGCAGGAAGCGTTAAATCGACCGGCATACCTGATTCCAGTTGAATACTAGTCCCTCAGCGACGTAGTCTCGATCTTTGTAGTCCTTAAAGAACTCACACCCTGGAAGCACAGAGAGAGGGGTCCGGTGTCACGATACAACTGTATGCATTGAGAACAGTACAGGACCTCTAGCTCTCCAGTCCTGGGTTCAAATACGGTTTGAACTCTTTCAAATACTTTCAGTGCTTTAGCCTGCCCGGTGTGCCAGATCGGTGGAGTTTGCATCACCCATAGCGCCGGTCAACTCAATCAAGCCCAGTTTAAGTGTTTCAAATCATTGCAAATAGTATTTGATCCCAGGTCTGTAGCTATCTCTCTGGGGAAGACATGTATTAATAAGATGTAGAAATGCATTGTAAGGCCTAGTTACTGTCATCTACGTAACACTAGACTTATTTGTCAAGACTGCTGA
Source organism: Salvelinus namaycush (assembly GCF_016432855.1). Classification (NCBI taxonomy): domain Eukaryota; kingdom Metazoa; phylum Chordata; class Actinopteri; order Salmoniformes; family Salmonidae; genus Salvelinus; species Salvelinus namaycush. Next base: position 49,110,438 of record NC_052308.1, read on the forward strand.
AACCTGTTTTCCTAATAAAAATGAGAATATTTTAACAAAGAACTGAAATGTAAACGTAGGTTGGAGTTGAAAGAACTGTCTTTACCCGGGTAAGGCACAGAGAGCAGGGTGAAGTCCGCATAGCGTTGGGCCTTATCCACCTTCTCAGACGAGGTGACACTGGACAGAGAAGAGACGAGAAGAGAGGGGAAGATAAAAAAATACAAATGTAAAAAGTGGAAAAGAGAAAGAAAATATTCGGGAGGTGATGAAAACCGTACGTGTATACATGACATGATGCCTGACTTAACGGTCAGTGACACATGTACACACAGCTGCACAACCGGCGAACCATAGTAAGTATGTGAACAGACTGACACGCACACGCCATGCACTCACACACTTCAACATTACAATCATACAAGCACGCAGGCAGCTACATAAATAAAGACAACACACACCGCCACACATGCAAAGGTCAACGTCCAAACAAGTGTACACTGTTTATTACATAACATAAAGTCACCATAAGGCCAACATGAGCAGGAGCCAATGACCCAGAACAGATCCCCCTCTGTGTGGCTGTGCATGTGTGTGGGGGGGGTGAATAAATTCAGAGTCCTGGCTGTGAGCTGAGACTTACTTAAGGCCAAACTTAACCTTCTTGTTCTCCACCATGAGGTCACAGATGTAGCGCACGGAGAGGTAGCGCAGCAGCTTGATGTCCAGACCCCGCACCTTGTCAAAGAGCTGAGAGTCCCCGTTCCTGTAGCGAGGGAGAGACGGGATGGAGAGAAAGCGTTCAAAGAAAATGTTAGACATCATCCAATGACCACAAAAATGTATGGGGCATTTTGAGCATTCAAAGCAGGCAAGGAAAACAAACACACGTCACGGGATCACGTGAGAAGACACCAACCTCACACTGTCGTCCTCTGGAACCTCTGGCTCGGACTCTGCCCCCCACGTGTCATCAGTACCCCCTAGAGGGGGAGAGAAAGCGAATGAGAGAAAGGGAGGGAGAGAGAACGAGAGATGCGTCACTACCATATAATTCTTACATGCTGACCAGACCAGACACGTCGCGTGCGTTGCAAAATAAATGTAGAAATCCATGTTATTCAATTATTGCACCCACACCGCTCGCGAGCGCCAACGAGCGTCTGCGTTGCCAAGGGCTAAAATATAAGTCATTCCTATTTCTGACGCAGATCGCGCTGCAAGTCCTGCCTCTCCCATCTCCTCATTGTTTATAGAGGCAGGTACCCACGTGCCATCATTGGTTATACCCACGTGGGTGATTGAAAGACAAACTGTTTTGCCGGTTGTCGTGGTAATACTATGAAAGTGTAGATACCAATCACCATATAAGTTCAAAGATGAAAAAGCCTGGAAGGAGGAGAGATGACTAGAAACGATTCGGTTGACCATTTTGTGTGTGGATTAATTGTCGGAGTAGAGGACCTTGTGCATTTCAGGTAAAATAACAACTCAATGTTTATATCCCAGGACAAATTAGCTAGCAACAGCAAGCTAGCTAAATAGGACAAATTAGCTAGCAAGTGCAAGCCAACTAGCTAAATTGCCATACATGTTTAATGCTTTTCGACCTGTCCCCAAATTAATGTCATTGGTTCAGAGTTTGTTTTGATATTTTAACCTGCGTGTCATGATCGCGTTTGGTGTAGGGGGACAAAATAAATGTAATGTGCAATGGCGCATGTGCGCAGCCGGTTTGGGTTCCGTGTAAAAGTGGATTCAATGAGGACACACTTGAGGATACTTCTCTCATAGGAGTTGAATCGGGAGTGTTTGTAAGGTGTTTTAGATCTATTTCTGAATGAATGGGGCCCTATGGCACTACTGACAAAACCACAATATGACTAACAACTACTAAACTAAGCCAAATGTCTAGAAACGGTCTTGGGGAAATCGACGGCAGCCATCGCAAGTGGAAATATAGCAGCACTGTTTGATTGTGGAACAGAGTTCATCATTCCAGAGTTCCCAGAGGTGTGATAGATCAACTGACGAGCATTACGTTCTTGACGGTTGCTCGGCAGCGCCCGGCCGCTAACCGTCCTCCCGGCTAAACTTTGCGTGGCATGTCACTTCACACATCTCTTCGATTAGCCCACCACTAAGCACGCACCGACGGCGCGCGCGGTCAACTAGACGATCATTTGAGGACCACATTTTGATTAGGACAGCGCCGTCGTGTTGCTTTAAGACACATGTGGGGACTCCTCTTGATCAATTTGTTTTCACCGAAGCTCCATTTGGATATTGGGATTAGGCTACAATTAGGCTGGGGAAATGTTTGTGAAATTGAGGTTTGGGCTGCTAGTGATCATCTTTTCTAGTTGGCTCATTTACTAGAACCTTTAGCCAGCAAGTTATACACGTAGTTTAACAAGTGGATTATTTTTGCTATTCAGTCGCATAGTAGCCTAGCCCTACTCCCGATCAAAAGCCTGTCCTTTCACTGACTCTCCATCCGTATAGGCTATTTGGTTAATTGGTCTCTGGCTGGGCAAATAAGTGGGAGGTGATATAGCTCATCTATTCATTCGCACAGCTATCACAGATCAGAAACATTTAGCATGCAATAATGTAGCCTAAAATTCAAGTGTAGGCCTATAATTTTGCTCCATGGGGTACAGGCAACTCCAAAAAGGGCACGGAGGTTGTGAAATATGAGCACGAGACTCACATGCTTTTAAAATAGGATGGCTGTTGTTTTCTGACGGTATCACGATGAAGATAATCCCAATTTAACACCATACGGCTGCTCCTTAACAAAGTGGAGTGAAGGTAGGAAAGAGATGAAACGTGAACTTTAAAAAACACGGGCTTGGGCTCTGTTTAAAAATATTACTTTTTTATGACAGCGGCTCCACATGTTAATGTGACACCAGTTGTATGGGGGGGAAATTATTTGTATTTTATTCTGTTATATTCTTACTATAATATACTGTATATATGTGTTGACTGAGGCAGGTATGTTTTGTCGGTTTAATGAAAAAAATTATGAACTATTTATTTAATTAGGACGTAATTAAACAAAAACAATATGCTATTCTATTATTTTATTAGTCTTAATGTTTCTTAGGACTGGCCTGAACGAATTAATACAATTACTCAAATAGACGCCCACCCACATCTGCACACCACTACCACCAGTCGTCACCGGCATGCGCACGGTAGGTATAAAAGGCCTTTGCAGGCAAGAATGTGGCAATAACTGGCCTGTTTGTAAGGGGGTCATATAAACAGTGCCCAATTTTGTTAACAGGCAATGCTAATAACAGGTGTATGCAGTATAATAGGCTGGAAGCCAGAGGTACAGGGCCAACCGCAGTACAGGCAGCACCCCTGGAGCAGGGGAGGAGAACAATGGAGGAGGACGAGGATGTTACAACTCAAGATGTAAACCGAGTTCTAAATGGCATCCTATTTCTAAAATGTATATATTTTTTTAACTTTTACTCCTTTTTCTCCTCAATTTCGTATTATCCAAATTGGTAGATACAGCCTAGACACGCCGCTGCAACTCCAGTACGGACTCGGGAGAGGCGAAGGTCGAGATCCACGTGTCCCCCGAAACACGACCCTGCCAAGCCGCACTGCTTCTTGACACACTGCTCGCTTACCCGTAAAGCCAGACACACCAATGTGTCGAAGGAAACACCGTACAACAGGTAACCGAAGCTAGCTTCGAGGCACCCGGCACGCTACAAGGAGTCCCTAGAGCGCAATGTGTCAAGGACATCCCAGCCGGCCAAACCCTCCCCTAACTCGGATGGCGCTGGGCCAATTGTGCACCGCCTCATGTTTCTCCCGATTACGGCAGGCTGTGACAGCCTGGGATCAAACCCGGGTCTGTAGTGACGTCTCAAGCACCTTAGACCGCTGCGCCACTCAGGAGAACCCCTATTCCTTATTGAATTTTAACACACAATCCACTTGCAGTGAAGACACTCAACTATCCAAGACCCCCCCCCCCGCAGTCCACCCAAAAACCTCCCCATCCATCCGCACTCCCCAAACCCCCCCCCCCGAAGAGTGCTGGTCTAGGATCAAGTTCCCCTGTCCATGTAATCTAATTAAACATAAATCAAAAGGGGAAAAACTGATCCTAGACCTACTCTGAGACGCTTTGTGAATACGGCCCTGAACTCGATTCCCTTGCTAACAAAATGTCCTTTTTTGTCTGTCTCACCGGAGAAGATGTAGTTGTAGCCGGTGCGTCCGTATAGCTCCCCCCAGCCTGCCAAAGTGGACGACCGACAAATATGCTGCAATGGAAGACAACACAGGATAAGTATTAGACACACACACACAGTAACGTTAGCATACTCCTCATCTCAATAGTCTATAAACCAGTCAATCAAGTCCCTCTTATTATTGTTTTTGACATATTCACTTCTTTGCTCAAAAGGCAAGAAGTATTTATAAACAATGCTCAACAGGTTTTCAAAGATTTGAAGAAAATCAAAAGGGAGAGGCCATATTTAAAGGTTGTGACAGATCACAAACAGAAAGGGAACATACAGCAGCCCAGGCTAAAACAGTTCCAAACTAGAAAGGCAAAGTTTCAAGAGAAGCTTTCCCCCCCTCCTTAATTACAAATGACAAACGTGGTCGTAATAGCCATAGTAGGCTAATAGCAAAGCAGTAACAAGCCTAGCTGTTAAAATAAGTGAAGTAAAGACAGCATTTGAACTCAATCTAAATTACTGCCTGAAAGTATGGCATTAAAAAGCTATTAACTACAAATTACACTTTTATAAATGAAAGATCTCAGAAAGGAATGTGCCTAGCCGGCTAGAGGTGACTTGAGAGCCCTGTTCAAATGCTCTTAAAAATACCTCCTTCCACGAAGCAATCACTGATCTGACATGACAGGATTAGGCTAGTGTTGGCAAGCATTCCACTGCATTGACTTCACTAATTATGTCTGACCAGATCAGTGATTACCCCAAGGGATGGAGGAAAGAAGGGTGCATTTGAAAAAGTATTCAAACCGGGCTGAGGTCTCTGGACCACAAAAGGGACTAACTTCCTGGTGAAATGAAGGCGAGACACAGAAAAAAATACATAAACATAAAAATAAATAGATCTCAAAGTTGTACTTTGCCATTGTAGAGGATGACTGGGCAGACGAACCTCCCTCGGCAGCGGGCCATCTTGCTGCGGTTCACCAGGTCCTGCAGCTTGGTGATCTGGACCGTGCTCTCAAATCTGGGGACACACCAGCAATATATGGATCATCATAAATGGATCAGCAATATATCATCATCATGGCTCTATTATAACAAAGCAATATATGGATCATAATCCTCAATATAGCAATGGATACAGTCCTTAGCTGTGGTATATTGGCCATATACCACAAACCCCAGAGGTGCCTTGTTACTATGAACTCGTTACCATCATAATTAGAAAAGCAGACAGTGCAGGGGTGGGTGAATGGAGGAGGAGGACGTTACAACTCAAGATGTAGAATCCTACTCCCTATTATTTCTTAACATTTTTAAAAACACAATCCACTTCCAGTGAAGCCGCTCAACTAAAAGTAACGCGTTTGCTCTAGATATTACGGTTGGGTGAAAACGTTATGGGGTGTTTTTATGAATTATTGAGTGGCTGATTTCCCTAAATTGTGAATTTGCGTAGAGGGAAACTACGGAGCAGGGCACAGACACACATCCGGAATCATAATGCCTGAAGGGAGGGCATTCTCCCCATAAACATCGTCATCTTGCCTGACGAGCACATTTTAGAACGTCGAGACATCTTCTTCACTGTGTGGATCTTATTAGTGTTGCGCTGCTCTGCTCATAGGTCAAAAGCACATATTCTATTTCCCAAACACGTACCAAAATAGAACATTCCCATAATGTTTCCTGTTGATTCACACAATACATATGACCTCGGACATGAAAATGGGCATGTAATTTTAAACCCCCTCTGTGTCATGAATCATGACTCATGACGATGTGGACTGAACTATATTAAACCCGTTTAGTTTTTCTGTCCAATAACAGCCCATATTCACAAAGCATCTCAGAGTAGAAGGACTGATCTAGGATCAGTTTTGCTTTTTAGATCATCATGAATTGATTGGGCTATATGGACAGGGGGACCTGATCCTAGGGGCTTAGATAAACACTCTTACTCAGACTGTGTGAATATGTGCAGTGGACTATGGAAGGCACAAATAAACAACAGTGTAATTAGTTACTAAGTGGCCTTGATTAACTGTCAAATCCTTGCTTGTTTCCTCCATTGCTTTCAAAGCGCATTGGAAAAGAGGATCATGGTCCCTCCCTTGGACCTCCTCCTCCAATGAGCTTTGAGAGGAGTGGAAGAAACAAGTACAGAAGAAGCACGGATTGGACATCTAGCAGGCCTAATATCTTCTGACACAGCCTCAGTGATGACCTTGTTAAGGTAACGTATGTTGTAGGTACCTGTCTTTATGGAGCTCAGTGCTTTCATACTCCAGGAAGACTATCTGCTGTGGGTAGTGGCCACACACCTCGCCGTTGGTGTTGTGGATGACACTGTACTTGTAGTCTCGACCGAAGAGTTCCAAGCAACGCTTCTCTATCGTCTCGACCTGTAAGGCACAAATATACCAAAGTTATTGTTAGTCTATTAGTCAAAATTTCCCCCTGGGAAAGAAGGAAAAACAGGACGTGTATCTAAATCATGTGGACACAAACAAGGACAAGTCCACGTATGTTTTTTGTCCCATGTCCAACATTTTATTTCCATCCCCCATGGTTTCTGTCAAGAGTGCGGTGACATTAATAAGAAACTGTATACACAAAAAAAATTTGTTGCCATTTTTAAGATTTCCCACTGCTCGTTTGGTCATTTCATCTAATGACATATGAAATATCACTTTTAAGAACATGAACCAATAAGATGACTGTTTTGTCATTATCCCAGACCCATTACTTCATTGTGTAGCCTGTGTCTATGTCGTCAAAGGAGACTTTGTAAACCAACAATGTATAGGTCTAGCTTCAAATTAAAAATACAATTGTTTCTCTCATGGAATGCGATCCCGGAAACAAGCGCTGTAACATGGACACACAATGCCTTCAGAAAGTATTCACACCCTTTGATTTTTTCCCCCACATTGTTATGTTACAGCCTGAATTTAAATGTAATCAATTTGAGATTTGTCAATGGCCTACACACAATACCGCATAATGTCAAGGTGGAATTATTTTGTAATTTATTTTTCTTATTCTAAATGAAAAGATGCAATGTCTCAAGTCAATAAGTATTCAACCCCTTTGTTATATCAAGCCTAAATAAGTTCAGGAGTAAAAATGTGCTTAACAAGTCACATAACTTGTATGGCCTCAAGGGCTAACCCCAATTAGTTGACTGGTCGATTCTTTGGTCGATAGGCTGTTTGTCGACCAAGATTTTCTTTAGTCAAGCAGAGACACCCGTTTTATTCGCGCCATCTCATCGAACTAATCTATTGCGGAGGCCGAAACTAAACAATGTGGAGGCCGCGGGGATGGCACGGTCCAAGAAGGAGAGTGTGGCTAAGATGCACAGTGCAAGTCTCTCTCCAGAATACACTCTCACACCAATTTGTGCACATTCATGTTTCATAAATTAATTGTGTGAATTGTTTGTGTTTGATTGTTAGTGTCTATTAAATTCTCCATTACATATATCACCAAAATCAGAAGGGAGAAAAAATGGTAGACCTCCACAGGTCTGGTTCATCTTTGGGAGAAATGTCCAAACGCCTGAAGGTACCACGTTCATCTGTACAAACAACAGTACGCAAGCATAAACACCATGGGACCACGCAGCAGTCATACAGCTCAGGAAGGAGACACGTTCTGTCTCCTAGAGATGAACGTACTTGGGTGCGAAAAGTGCAAATCAATCCCAGAACAACAGCAAAGGAAGATGCTGGAGGAAACAGGTACAAAAGTATCAATATGCACAGTAAACCGAGTTCAATATCGACATAACCTGACAGGCCGCTCAGCAAGGAAGAAGCCACTGCTCCAAAACCGCCATAAAAAAAGCCAGACTATGGTTTGCAACTGCACATGGGGATAAAGATCGTACTTTTTGGAGAAATGTCCTCTGGTCTGATGAAACAAAAATAGAACTGTTTGGCCATAATGACCATCGTTACGTTTGGAAGAAATAGGGGGAGGATTGCAAGCTGAAGAACACCATCCCAACCGTGAAGCACAGGGGTGGCAGCATCATGTTGTGGGGGTGCTTTGCTGCAGGAGGGACTGTGCACTTCACAAAATAGATGGCATCATAAGGTAGGGAAATTATGTGGATATATTGAAGCAACATCAAGACATCAGTCAGGAAGTTAAAGATTGGTCGCAAATGGGTCTTCCAAATGGACAATGACCCCAAGCTTACTTCCAAAGTTGTGGCAAAATGGCTTAAGGACAACAAAGTCAAGGTATTGGAGTGGCCATCACAAAGCCCTGACCTCAATCCTATAGACAATTTGTGGGCAGAACTGAAAAAGTGTGTGCGAGCAAGGAGGCCTACAAACCTGACTCGGTTACACCAGCTCTGTCAGGAGGAATGGACCAAAATTCACCCAACTTATTGTGGGAAGCTTGTGGAAGGCTACCCGAAACATTTGACCCAAGTGAAACAATTTAAAGGCAATGCTACCAAATACTAATTGAGTGTATGTAAACTTCTGACACACTGGGAATCTGATGAAAGAAATAAAATCTGAAATAAATCATTCTCTCTACTATTATTCTGACATTTCACATTCTTAAAATAAAGTGGTGATCCTAACTGACCTAAGACCGGAGATTTTTACTGGGATTAAATATCAGGAATTGTGAAAAACGGAGTTTAAATGTATTTGGCTAAGGTGTATGTAAACTTCTGACAACTGTAGATGTGACTGAGGGGTGGTTATACCATTTCTTTCACATGACCCATTAAGTGTCTGAGTAAGCATCTAATAATTATAAAATATTTTACCTGAACACTTTAAAAATTAGATTATGATATTGTGTAAAAATGGTGCTGACAGAGGGCTGCCGTGCTTCTAGCTCTTAGAAAACTTAGCAGTATTTAGTTTTTGAATGTATTATTCCTGGCACATTATTAGCCCAGAAAATGTTTGGGGTTATTACATACAGCCTGGAAGAACTATTGGATATCAGAGCGGCGGTATCTCACCAGCACTACGACCAGGAATATGACTTCCCCCAAACAGGGGGTGTGAACAAAGGATCTAAGGCAAATTAAATTATTCCAGAGGCCGACCCAAAACACCGCCGGCGGAGGAGAGGTACTCGGAGTGGTCTTATAGTCTGACTGAGGAGGCGCGCACACCACCCACCGCTTCTGAGTATATTACTCGCTAATGTTCAGTCTATGGATAATAAAGTTGACGATCTCAGGGCGAGGGTTTCTTTCCAGAGAGAAATCGGGGATTGTAACATACTCTGTTTCACGGAAACATGGCTCTCTAGGGATATACTGTCTGAGTCGGTCCAGCCAGTTGGGTTCTCCAGTTCATCGCGCAGATATATAAATATCTCTCCGGGAAGAAGAAGGGCGGGGGTGTATGTTTCATTAGTAACGAATCATGGTGCGATTGTGATAACATACAGGAACTCGTCCTTTTGTTCACCCAACCTAGAATACCTCACAATCAAATACACACTGCCCTATCCCACCTGGACAAGAGGAATACCTATGTAAGAATGCTGTTCATCAACTATAGCTCAGCATTCAACACCATAGTACCCTCCAAGCGCATCATTAAGCTTGAGGCCCTGGGTCTGAACCCCACCCTGTGCAACTGGGTTCGGGACTTCCTGACGGCCGCCCCCAGGTGGTGAAGGTAGGAAACAATCACTCCACTTCGCTGATCCTCAACTCCGGAGCCCCACAAGGGTGCGTGCTCAGTCAACTCCTGTAACTCCCTGTTCACCATGACTGTGTGGCCAAGCACGCCTCCAACCTAATCATCAAGTTCACAGACGACAACAGTTGTAGGCTTGATAACCAACAATGACGAGGCAGCCTACAGGGAGGTGGTGAGGGCTCGGAGTGTGGTGCCAGGAAAATAACCTCACTCAACTTCAACAAAACAAAGGAGATGATCGTGGGCTTCAGGAAACAGAGGGAGCACCTCCCTATCCACAGACGGGACCGCAGTAGAGAAGGTCGAAAGCTTCAAGTTTCTCGGTGTACACATCACTGACAAACTGAAATAGTCTACTCACACAGACAGTGTGGTGAAGGGGAAACAGCGACTCTTCAACCTCAGGAGGTTGAATAAATTTGGCTTGGCACCTAAAACCCTCAAACTTTTACAGATGCACAATTGAGAGCATTGTGTCGGGCTGTATCACCGCCTGCTATGGCAAATGCACCGCCCGCAACTGCAGGGCTCTCCAGAGGGTGGTGCAGTCCGCCCAACGCATCACCGGGGGCAAACAACCTGCCCTCCGGGACACCTACAGCACCCGATGTCACAGGAAGGCCAAAAAGATCATCAAGGACAACAACCACCCAAGCCACCGCCTTTTCACCCCACTATCATCAGTACAGGTGCACCAAAGCTGGGACCGAGAGACTGAAAAAGCTTCTCTCTCAAGGCCATCAGACTGTTAAATAGCCAACACTAGCACATTAGAGGCTGCTGCCTATATACATAGACTTGAAATCACGCTTTGCATTAATCATCTCATATGAATATACTGTATCTTAGTCTATGCCGCTCTGACATTGCTCATCCATAAATGCATATATTCTTAAATCCATTACATTACTTAGACGTGTGTATATGTTGTAAAAAAATTACTTGTTAGATATTACTGCAGTGTCGGAGCTAGAAACACAAGCATTTCGCTACACCCGCAATAACATCTGCTAAACACTTGTATGTGACCAATAAAATTTGATGCCAAGGACTTGAGTGTATTTTTACCTGGAATTTATCCTTACTGTAAAGATATGGGTGGGGTTTAAGAGGGTGTGAACGAGCACCCCAGTAGGTGTACCAAAACATTCAAGGGACAATCTCTCAAAAGTGGGAATACAAGTTAATCAACTTTCAAAGGAAAATTACTTTCTCCATTGTTCCTCAACTTTTTTTTATTTCACCTTTATTTAACCAGGTAGGCCAGTTGAAAACAAGTTCTCATTTACAACTGCGACCTAGCCAAGATAAAGCAAAGCAGTGCAACAAAACAGATTAACAAACAAACGTACAGTCAATAACACAATAGAAAAATCCATGTACAGTGTGTGCAAATGTAGAAGAGTAGGGAGTTAAGGCAATAGAGGTGAAATAATTACAATTTAGCATTAACAATGGAGTGATAGATGTGCAAGTAGAGATACTGGGGTGCAAAAGAGCAAAAAGATAAATAACAATATGGGGATGAGGTGTTGGGTGTGCTATTTACAGATTGGCTGTGTACAGGTACAGTGATCGTTAAGCTGCTCTGACAGCTGGTGCTTAAAGTTAGTGAGGGAGATATGAGTCTCCAGCTTCAGTGATTTTTGCAATTCGTTCCAGTCATTGGCAGCAGAGACCTGGAAGGAAAGGCGGCCAAAGGAAGTGTTGGATTTGGTGATGACCAGTGAAATATACCTGCTGGAGCACGTGTTGCTCTGGTGACCAGTGAGCTGAGATAAGACAGGGCTTAACCAAGCAAAGACTTATAGATGACCTGGACCCAGTGGGTTTGGCGACGAATATGTAGTGAGGGCCAGCCAACGAGAGCATACCAGTCACAGTTGTGGGTAGTATATGGGGCTTTGGTGACAAAACAGATGGCACTGTGATAGACTGCATCCAATTTGCTGAGTAGAGTGTTGGAGGCTATTTTGTAAATGACAACGCCGAAGTCAAGGATCGGTAAAATAGTCAGTTAAACAAGGGTGTTTGGCAGCATGAGTGAAGGAGGCTTTGTTGCGAAATAGGAAGCCGATTCTAGATGTAATTTTGGATTGGAGATGCTTAATGTGAGTCTGGAAGGAGAGTTTACAGCCTAACCAGACACCTAGGTATTTGTAGTTGTCCACATAAGTCAGAACCGTCCAGAGTAGTGATGCTAGTCAGGCGGGAGGGTGCGGGTAGCAATCGGTTGAAGAGCATGCACTTAGTTTTACTAGCATTTAAACACAGTTGGAGGCCACGGAAGGAGTGCATGGTGTTGAAGCTCGTTTGGAGGTTTGTTAGCACAGTGTCCAAAGAAAGGCCAGATGTATATAGAATGGTGTCATCTGCGTAGAGGTGGATCAGACAATCACCAGCAGCAAGAGCGACATCATTGATATACAGTTGAAGTCGGAAGGTTACATACACCTTAGCCAAATACATTTAAACTCAGTTATCACAATTCCTGACATCTAATCCTAGTAAAAATTCCCTGTCTTAGGTCAGTTAGGATCACCACTTTATTTTAAGAATGTCAAATGACAGAATAATAGCAGAGAGAATTATTTATTTCAGCTTTTATTTCGTTCATCATATTCCCAGTGGGTCAGAAGTTTACATACACCCAATTATTATTTGGTAGCACTGCCTTTAAATTGTTTAACTTGGGACAAACGTGTCAGGTAGCCTTCCACAAGCTTCCCACAATAAGTTGGGTGAATTTTGGCCTATTCCTCCTGACAGAGCTGGTGTAGTTCTGCCCACAAATTTTCTATGGGATTGAGGTCAGGGCTTTGTGATGGCTACTCCAATACCTTGACTTTGCTGTCCTTAAGCCATTTTGCTACAACTTTGGAAGTATGCTTGGGGTCGTTGTCCATTTGGAAGACCCATTTTCAACCAATCTTTAACTTCCTGACTGATGTCTTGAGATGTTGCTTCAATATATCCACATAATATTCCTCCTCCATGATGCCATCTATTTTGTGAAGTGCACAGTCCCTCCTGCAGCAAAGCACTCCCGCAACATGATGCTGCCACCCCTGTGCTTCACGGTTGGGATGGTGTTCTTCGGCTTTCAAGCTTCCCCCTATTTCCTCCAAACATAACGATGGTCATCATGGCTAAACAGTGCTATTTTTGTTTCATCAGATCAGAGGACATTTTTCCAAAAAGTACGATATTTGTCCCCATGTGCAGTTGCAAACCATTGTCTGGCTTTTTTATGACGGTTTTGGAGCAGTGGCTTCTTCCTTGCTGTACGGCCTTTCAGGTTATGTCGATATAGGACTCGTTTTACTGTGGATATAGATACTTTTGTACCTGTTTCCTCCAGCATCTTCACAAGGTCCTTTGCTGTTGTTCTGGGATTGATTTGCACTTTTCGCTCCAAAGTACGTTAATCTCTAGGAGACAGAACGCGTCTCCTTCCTGAGCTGTAGGACGGCTGCATGGTCCCATGGTGTTTATACTTGCGTACTGTTGTTTGTACAGATGAACATGGTACCTTCAGGCATTTGGAAATTGCTCCCAAGGATGAACCAGACTTGTGGAGGTCTACTATTTTTTTCTGAAGTCTTGGGAAAATAAAAAATAAAATCAGCCATGATGTTAAGCAAAGAGGCACTAAGGTTGAAGGTAGGCCTTGAAATACATCCACAGATACACCTCCAATTGACTGAAATGATGTTAATTAGCCTATCAGAAGCTTCTAAAGCCATGACATCATTTTCTGGAATTTTTCAAGCTGTTTAAAGGCACAGTCGACTTAGTGTATGTAAACTTCTGACCCACTGGAATTGTGATACAGTGAATTATAAGTTAAATAATCTGTCAGTAAACAATTGACAAAAATATTTTTTCCGACTTGCACAAAGTAGATGTCCTAACCGACTTGCCAAAACTAGTTTGTTTACAAGAAGTTTGTGGAGTGGTTGAAAAACGAGTTAATGACTCCAACCTAAGTGTATAGTGGAGAAGGTACGATGGGATTCGAAATGGTCAGTGATCTGTTTGTTAACTTAGCTTTCGAAGACCTTAGAAAGGCAGGGTAGGATAGATATGGGTCTGTAACAGTTTGGGTCTACAGTGTCACCCTCTTTGAAATGGGGGGTAACCGCGACAGCTATCCAATCTTTGGGGATCTCAGACGATACGAAATAGAGGTTGAACAGGCTAGTAATAGGGGTTGCAACAATTGCGGCGGAAAATTTTAGAAAGAGAGGGTCCAGATTGTCTAGCCCAGCTGATTTGTAGGGATCCAGATTTTACAGCTCTTTCAGAACATCAGCTGAAGTGTATGATATACAATTTTATAGCACTGAGTCTCTACTTTTATCCAATGTAAAAAACACAATTTCATAAGCCCGAATCGAGGTGGCGGGTCACAAATTTGCCCATTTGGGGATCTGAGAGTATTTCTGATTGGCTTGACGGACCACCACTGATGAGCTGTGGAGTTTCTCAAAGTAATGTTTTCTTCACCTCAAACAGCAAGCAAACAAAGTCTGTTTTTACATCCATTGATAATGACAATAGTTCCTCAGTGCATTTGGAGAGAAGAAATTCAGCTCTCTCACTTTCGATAACCACTCAGCGTGAAAGGGAAAAATGTCATGCTATGATCCAGTGGAAACGTCATAAAAATAGGCCTACCTGATTACTTCTTATCCCTTACATAAAAAGCCTACAGCTGTGTCTGTCCAGAGCTCACTGGCATGGGAAACTGAGGATCCAGGATATTTTATACAATGTTGCAAGTTTCCTGGTATGCGCTATGGGTCAGACAAAAATGTGTTGATCTAATGTTTCAATTTCGTTGCAGACAGGCCATGCGTAGCCAATGTGATAGGATATGAACTTTAAAACAGGATATTCTCTACCTGCAGGCTGCAATGTTTTTATTTGCAGGCTTTATATGCTTTTTACATAGTCGGTAATGGCAATAGAAGTTACTTTTTAGGTTTGTATCATTTTCATTTAGATAGAATTTTCATGAACCACATGACAATCATATTAAGATACGAAGACGTTACTATATATTAAATGAAACCGTTCCACAAAAATTTGCATCTTGAGTCAGCTGTGTCCTATTTCATCAAACAAGCTCAATGCATATATAGTTGCATATGTACGGTGTGTCTAGATATGGAAAAATACACATTTAAAATTTCAACCAATCGATTGGTCGAAAGAACAGACGACTCTCAGTCAACCAATATTTTTTTTTTGGGGGGGGGGGGGGGGGGGGGGGGGGGGGTCGGGGACAGCCCTAATGGAATCACTCTGTGTGCACTGTTTGATGGGGAGTTTAACATGATTTTTGAAGGACTACCTCATCTCTGTACCCCACACATACAATTATATGTAAGGTCCCTCAGTCAAGCAGTGAATTTCAAACACACATTCAACCACAAAGACCAGGGAGATTTTCCAATGCCTTGCAAAGAAGGGCACCTATTAATAGATGGGTCAAATGTTTTTGAAAAGCAGACAGTGAATATCCCTTTGAGCATGGTGAAGGTATTATTAATTCCACTTTGGATGGTGTATCAATTCAGTCACTACGAAGATACAGGCGTCCTTCCTAACTCAGTTGATGGGGAGGAAGGAAACCGCTCCGGGATTTCACCATGAGGCCAATGATGACTAGAACAATTAGAGTTTAATGGCTGTGATGGGAGAAAACTGAAGACGGATCAACACTGTAGTTACTCCACAATACTAACCTAATTGACAGAGTGAAAAGGAAGCCTGAACAGAATAAAAAAATATTGCAAAACATGGATCCTGTTTGCAACAAGGCACTAAAGTAATACTGCAAGAAATGTGGCAAAGTAATTCACTATCCTGAATACAAAACGTTGTGTTGAATTGGATTTGCTCCAAACATATTACTGATTATCACTCTCCATTATTTCAAGCATAGTGGTGGCTGCATCATGTTATGGGTATGCTTGAAAATCAGTAAGAACTGTGGAGTATTTTTAGAATAAGGAAAGAAAAGGAATGGAGCTAAACACAGAAAAAATCCTATAGGAAAACCTGGTTCTGGCTGCTTTCCACCGGGACACTGGGAATTCATCTTCCAGCAGGACAATTACCTAAAACACATAGCCATATATACACTGGAGTTGCTTACCAAAAAGAGAGGGAATATTTCTGAGTAGCCGAGTTACAGTTTTGACTTAAATCTGCTTGAAAACCGATTGCAAGACTTGAAAATGATTGCCTAATAATGCTCAACAATCAATTTGACAGAGCTGGAAGAATTTTTTAAAGAATAATGGGCTAATGTTGCACAATCCAGGTGTGGAAAGCGCTTCGAGACTTACCCAGAAAGACTCACAGCTGTAAATCGCTGCCAAAGCTGATTCAAACATGTATTGACTCAGGGATGGGAATATGTAAATTAGATATTTCTGTATTTAATTTTAATACATTTGATTTCTAGATTTCTAAAAACATGTTTTCACTTTGTCATTATGGGGTATTGTGTGTAGATGGGTGAGAAAAAAATACTTAAATCAATTGTGAATTATGGCTGTAACACAAAGTATGGAGTAAGTCAAGGGGTATGAATACTTTAAGGCACAGCATGGCTGTGTGGGTACACCGACCCTAACCCTATCAAGGTGTGCATCAATTAAAATATTTTGTATTGTTAAAATTATTTCACGCAGATATGAAACATATGTTAATGTTTAGACCGAGAGTCAGGGATCTTAACAAAAACTCCCCACTACCGAAGATGCCTTCGTTCAACGACTTGTGTAATGCAATTTGAATGGAGAGTCGTGTTCGAGGGTTAATGGTACACCATCTCTGGGAAAATACATAGCTAAAGCTGGGCTATTATATGACATGCAGAAATTATGATAATACAAAAATATGCATGTTGAGGACCTCTAACTTACCCGTCGGGAGACTTCTTTCGCTCTGTACTGTGTCTTCGAAAACAAATCTATCAAATCCGCTATTTCTTCGCTCTTTCTGCCGGACAACGTTAGTCCGGAGGCCGTTAGGCTCCCAGACACAGACGGGGATGCAGCCATCATCGTGCCGCGACCCACCTTGGGCTCTATCCGAACTCGTCCGCCCTCAAACACCGCAGCACATTGGGAACGGGAAGAGCCACCAGGCCATCCCTTCCCAGCCAGTTTATTTCTGACTGCCCGCTTGAAGGGGCCGGGGCCGGGTATTTTCCCTGAATGCAGGGCACCGCCGGGTTGGAACCCTCTACAAACAAGGACGTCTAGCTAAACTTTCCAGGCAAAACTGGCCAGGCAAGAACGCTGTAGCTAACGTGGCTAACTAAGCCGGAGGTGGTGGATTTGGTTGACTAACGTTAGCTAACTTTATCTAGTTAACTTAGCTCATTTTAGAACGTATCCACGCTCCAAGATAAAACCACCACATTACCAAAAGTTAGCCTTTAAAATGTAATGCAGACAATCACCCAGCTGACTTGTTTGTAGTCCTTGCCCTCATCACGCGTATGTTTGGTGTTGACAGAGTAATACTAACGTTACGAGCTTCAATCATGTAGTCCGGGGGCCTGCCTCAGGAAATCTCAAGGACTCCTGGCCTAGTCACGCGTTTCCTCAATGTCACGTCTTCATTTCCGCTAGGCAAAGATGACAAAAAATATGAACGTTTCCTAAACGATTAATTCCGTAGCTGCAGGGATTCAAATGCGTATTTGTTGTTCTCGATCAAAATCACACGAATGTGCAAGTGTTGAAATCCGTGATCTGTCTCAAGAAACAAGTGGTAAACAGGAAGTTGAAACCAGCACGTGACCACCATCGCCCCCTGATAATGACGTACGGCACTCAATTCTTAAACGCTCATTAATTAACAGCCAATTGTCAATTCAAGTGGGACTTTCTTACATAAACCACAGATTTGCAATAAAGTGTGATATTTTAAGTTCATTAAGTCAGGATTCCTATTTGACTCAGCCACGTCTCCGTTTTAGGGAGGGATCAGCTTTAATATTGCAGATAGATTGTTGCTTCCATCAGCGTAATTGTCTGCATCATTTCCAATCCCCCATAATTTTTGGGGGTAAATATATCTTTCTAAAAACAAACACACATACACATACCCATATACATATATACATAAACATTCATACATATACACATATATATACTTACATACACATACATATATGCATACATACATACATATACAGAGTTTTTTTAGAATATACCTTAATTATTCCCGCAAACCCTACCATCCCTCGCTCAATTGGAGTAAACTAATAAACAATAACACTTAGGCTTCTACCTTCAATTTATACATACTATACACATTTTACAGACACAATCTATTTTACAATAGTTATATTTTGTTTGTTTTTAGTCCTGGCCTTCCTCTATTTCTGATGTCCATCCAGTTTAATTTCTATTTGTAACTGTGCTATTTCACAAAATTTCTGAACCTATATACATTTTGCAGACGCAGTATGTTTTACATTTTTTATCTTGTTGTTATTAGTCCCACCCTTCAACTCCATTCAACCCTTTCCCATCTATCTCTTAACACCATCCATTTTGGATTTCCATTTGCCATACATTTTTCAGCTGTGCTGTGATGCTTCACAAAAGACTGAACCTTTCTATTCTCATTGCTTCTACAGATTGTAAATTAAAGATAAACATTTTTGCTAAAATAATTATTATACTATTGATCGATTGACTATGACTTTTCAAATCACCCAGCATTGCTATCTGCAGCGTTAGTTCTAGGTAAATGTTGCAATTCTTCAGCCATTCCTGGACCTGTGACCAAAAATGAGCTACATATGGACAGTACCAAAATAAATTATCTAATGACTCTGCCTCCTTGCAGCAAAATCTGCAGAGCTGAGAAGATTGTATCTTCCATATATATAACATTCTATTGGTTGCAAGAATTTTGTATAATAATTTAAATTGAAAAATTTGAAGTTTTGAATCCAGTGTTGTTTTGCGTGTCAATTCATAAACCATGTGCCATGGAATCGGTACATTGAAAATCTCTTCCCAACTATTTAGAAATGTATATGGCACAGCCGTCATTTTTTTGGTCCTTAAATGAAACTGGTATATATTTTCATTTATCACAATTTTCTTTAACCATTTTTGGTCTTTAATGCAGGGCCGACAGACAAGTTCCTTACTTTCTCCCCCTTCCACTTGCCTCTTCCATTTTTGTGGTAATGCTGCAATTAGTTGGTTGTAATTTTGGGTAGAGCAGACATTTCCATATGTCTGTGTTAGCTGCATGTGTGACATAACTCCACCAGTCCTATTTATGATATCATTTACAAAGATTATACCTTTTTAAATTTGATTAAAAAATATGTTTTTTTTATCAATTAGTATATTTGAGTTTAACAACAATATTTGTTGTATTATTTGTTCTGTCTTTTCAGGTGGATTAAACTGAAATTGCAACCAACTTTCTAAGGCTTGTTTAAAAAAATAATGATATTTTGGAGATTATTTATTTTTCAAATACCCGAAAGTGAGCAGCTGTAATCTGAATAAAGGGAAAAAGGCCAATTTTGAACATGGGGTGAGACATTCTTACTAATTTACTACTAGAGAACCATTTAAAAATTACACTACCATTCAAAAGTTTGGGGTCACTTAGACATTTCCTTCTTTAAAAGAAAAACATTTTTTTTTGTCTATTAAAATAACATCAAATTGATCATCGATACAGTGTAGACATTGTTAATGTTGTAAATGACTATTGTCGCTGGAAACGGCTGATTTTTAATGGAATATCTACATGGGCGTTCAGAGGCCCATTATCAGCATCCATCACTCCTGTGTTCCAATGGCACGTTGTGTTAGCTAATCCAAGTTAATCATTTTAAAAGGCTAATTGATCATTAGAAAACCCTTATGCAATTATGTTAGCACAGCGGAAAACTGTTGTTCTAATTAAAGAAGCAATAAAACTGGCATTCTTTAGACTAGTTGATTATCTGGAGCATCAGCATTTGTGGGTTCAATTACAGGCTCAAAATGGCCAGAAACAAAGAACTTTCTTCTGAAACTCGTCAGTCTACTTTTGTTCTGAGAAATTAAGGCTATTCCATGTGAGAAATTGCCAAGAAACTGAAGATCCCTTCACGGAACAGCGCAAACTAGCTTTAACCAGAATAGAAAGAGGAGTGGGAGGCCCCGGTGCACAACTGAGCAAGAGGACAAGTATATTAGAGTGTTTAGTATGAGAAACAGGTGCCTCTCAAGTCCTCAACTGGCAGCTTCATTAAATCGTACCCGCAAAACACCAGTCTCAATGTCAACAGTGAAGAAGCGACTTCGGGATGCTGGCCTTCTAGGCAGAGTTGCAAAGAAAAAGCTATTTCTCTGACTGGCCAATAAAACGAAAAGATTAAGATAGGCAAAGAACACAGACACTGGATGGAGGAACTCTGCCTAGAAGGCCAGCATCCCGGAGTCGCCTTTTCACTGTTGACGTTGAGACTGGTGTTTTTCAAACTGAAAATAGTTGTGCAGTGACCTGACAAAACTTGAGAGGATCTGCAGAAAATAATGGGAGAAACTCACCAAATACTGGTGTGCCAAGCTTGTAGCGTCATACCCAAGAAGACTCAAGGCTGTAATCGCTGCCAAAGGTGCTTCAACAAAGTACGGAGTAAAGGGTCTGAATACTTATGTAAATGTGATACTTCTGTTTTTTATTTGTAATAAATTAGCAAATATTCTAAAAACCTGTTTTGCTTTGTCATTACGGGGTATTGTGTGGAGATTGATGAGGATTTTTTTTAATCCATTTTAGAATAAGGCTGTAACGTAACAAAATGTGGGAAAAGGGAAGAGGTCTGAATACTTTCAGAATGCACTGTATACAAATAAATATCAATAGAAAACCAGTCAAATGAAACGAAGTAGCAGTCTTACCAGCTTCAATTTGAAGTGACTGTTAGCTGTGTTGTTGACTAGCTCCTCTGAACAACAGTGTCCTGACAAGAGAGCACATTTTCTATGCCAAGTGAAATCACACATCATTAGCTCATTGTTATGGATGTATCCAAATAAATGTCACTAGAAAACAGCTTAAACAAATGCAAATGCAGCTACTTTGTTGTTATTCTGGCTGCACTGTTTGAAGTGACTAAGTTAGCCGTAGTTGGCTAGCTAGCAAGCAAGGGATAAGAATTAAATCTAAACCAAGCAAGGGATAAGACCAAATCTAAACCAATCATACACATACAGTAACAATTAAAAGTTTGGACACACCTAATCAATCAAGGGTTTTTCTTTATTTTTACTATTTTCTACATTGTAGAATAATACTGAAGACATCAAAACTATGAAATAACACATATGGAATCATGTAGTAACCAAAAAAGGTTTAAACAAATCAAAATATATTTTATATTTGAGATTCTTTAAAGTAGCCACCCTTTGCCTTGATCACTGCTTTGCACACTCTTGGCATTCTCTCAACCAGCTTCACCTGGAATGCTTTTCCAGCAGTCTTGAATGAGTTCCCACATATGCTGAGCACTTGTTGGCTGCTTTTCCTTCACTCTGCGGTCCAACCCATCCCAAACCATCTCAATTGGGTTGAGGTCGGGTGATTGTGGAGGCCAGGTCATCTGATGCAGTACTCCATCACTCTCCTTCTTGGTCAAATAGCCCTTACACACCATGGAGGTGTGTTGGGTCATTGTCCTGTTGAAAAACAAATGATAGTCCCACTAAGCGCAACCAGATGGGATGGCATATCATTGCAGAATGCTGTGGTAGCCATGCTGGTTAAGTGTGCCTTGACTTCTAAATAAATCACAAACAGTGTCCCCAGCAAAGCACCCCCACATTATCACACCTCCTCCTCCATGCTTCACGGTGGGATCCACACATGCAGAGATCATCCGTTCACCTACTCTGCGTTTCACAAAGACACAGCGGTTGGAACCAAAAATCTCACATTTGGACACCGGTCTAATGTACATTGCTCGTGTTTCTTGGCCCAATCAAGTCTCTTGTTCTTATTGGTGTCCTTTAATAGTGGTTTATTTGCTGCAATTCGACCAAGAAGGCCTTATTCATGCAGTCTCCTCTGAACAGTTGATGTTGAGATGTGTCTGTTACTTGAACTCTGTGAAAAACATATTTGGGTTGCAATTTCTGAGCCTGGAAACTCTAATGAACTTATCCTCTGCAACAAAGGTAACTCTGGGTCTTCCTTTCCTGTGGTGGTCTTCATGTGAGCCAGTTTCATCATAACGCTTGATGGTTTTTGCGACTGCACTTGAAGAAACTTTCAAAGTTCTTGAAATGTTCCGATTGACTGACCTTCATGTCTTAAAGTAATGATGGTCTGTCATTTCTCTTTGCTTATCTGAGCTGTTCTTGGTCTTTTACCAAATAGGGCTATCTTCTGTATACCACCCCTACCTTGTCACAACACATCTGACCGGACCAAATCTGAACCAATTATAGACGCCTATGTTTGGGCCGCACCAAAACAAATGGCACAGGAAAGATGTCCGGTCAGGACCGGAAAACGACTTTGAATAGACGTCGTGTCGGTCCGTGCTTACTGGGGTATAAATTGCTTTCCTTATTGCCAAGGCAAACAGAAAGCCAAATATGGTGTGGTAGGAATGAAGGTGCATTGCATGGGTTTACTGAAAGAAATATACAGTTGAAGTCGGAAGTTTACATACACCTTAGCCAAATACAATTAAACTCTGTTTATCACAATTCCTGACACTTAATCCAAGTAAAAATGCCCTGTTTTAGGTCAGTTAGGATCACCACTTTATTCTAAGAATGTGAAATGTCAGAATAATAGTAGAGAAAATGATTTATTTCAGCTTTTATTTCTTTCATCACATTCCCAGTGGGTCAGAAGTTTACGTACACTCAATTAGTATTTGGTAGTGAAATAATCTGTCTGTAAACAATTGTTTGGATTATTACTTGTGTAATGCACAAAGTAGATGTCCAAACTGACTTGCCAAAACTATAATTTGTTAACGAGAGATTTGTGGAGTTGTTGAAAAACGAGTTTTAATGACCCCAATAAGTGTATGTAAATTTCCGACTTCAACTGTATGTTTCAGAGGTGAATGAATGAAAAATCGCTCTATAGTTTATAGCCAAACCATATAACAACACAATATCGACCATTCATGCGTTTCTGAAATATTGTATTCACCCATTGGCAGATTCTTTACTTCTATGAATTTTTTTGACTGGTTCCGGGGGACCTTCAGACGAGTCTTATGAGGCCTGTGGGCGTCCTAAAGCAAAACATATATGTGAGAGTTCCATCTTTCCATAGAGGGATAGTTTGTAGGCCAAACCGTTCGGACTCTACAGACGTTTTCGTGGGAAGACCGATTTTTGAGATGTCTCATGGTCTGACAAACACCTCTCTGGCTCTGTCATTTTTCACGCAGATGAGGAAGTGTTACACAGGGGGATGTTTATTTTTATTTTTATACTAATTAGATTAGATTGCCCGTTTTTAGCCATTCAATGGTTCTTTGCACTTCAGAAAAGTTTTTTTCTCTCTTTTAGTGATAATTAAAATGTAAGGCGGCTCATTAAAATACCATGAGTGAGAGTGTCATTCCAGTTTATGTCATCTGTTGTGTTATACCTTACTTTTTAAATATGACGATGACCAGCAGGGGCGCAACTTTGGTTTTAGAACCTGGCGGGGGGTCTGGGGGTACTCCCTTATAATTTTTGGGGGCCTCTAAAGCTCATTTCCTTAATTTCTACACAATATAATATGACCCTTTTGATGAGCAAGAAAGTTATCGACACACAAATATCATACCTCCCCCAAAAATTGATTGTAATGGTGAGAGGTTAGCATGTCTTGGTGGTATGATATTTGTGCATCTATCTTTCTCACTCATCATCATTCACACTTCATTCAGGATTATACATACTCATTGTAGCATACAAATTCATGTAGAAGTATTTAGAAACATATTATATTGTTATTTACAATAAGGACTCCAAAATTAAACAATACATTATTTACCATTCATTTCTATTGGGCAAAAAAATGATCTGAAACACAACCAAAACGAACAGAAAATGTATCCAACAAATTTGTAGATTCACAAGCTTGATGTAGTCATTGCGTTTTATGAATGTCGGACTAAATACTTAACCTTTTACTACTTGAATACACATACAAGGGAATTTGTCCTAATACTTTTGCTCCCCTAAAGTGGGGGTCTATGTACAAAAGTGTTGTAATTTCTAAATGGTTCACCCGATATGGATGAAAATTCCCTCAAATTAAAGCTGACAGTCTGCACTTTAACTTCACGGTCATTGTTTGAGTTCAAACTTTTGGAGTATAGAGCCAAAAGAAGAAAAAATGATTAATTGTCCCAATATTTACGGAGGATTCATATCATAGGCCGAATAGTACTGTAGAGCTCTTTTTACTTGCAGCGCTCCAACCCAACACACCCCACTCAGCTTTAGAATCTTAGTAAAACATTCATTATTGGTTTCGAGTCTGTTAGGCCAAGACCAGAGTGACAACCAACTCTATGGCAGAACCTAGGGCCAGGACTGAGCATGCCATCAGCTAGGGATTGCCTAAATAGGAATCTCCCCTGACGTGGACATGTTTTCAATACAGACTCCTTTTGTCGTACAGTATTCCATATAAGGCATCCAGACCTTATGAAAGTTACTCAGTAAACCCTTAATCTTGTAATAAATCAAATCTAGTGATACAATACTTTACATTTCTGCCATCCATTGTGACGTTGTGGGAGGATAACCAACCTTACGATTAATGGCAACGCTAGGTTACACAGTTTCTTCTGATAAGAGTCTTCAGTATCAACATTTCCAAGCAAACAAAAACGAGGAGAAGGGTGACTCTGTAAACATGCTGAGATAAAAGAACATACTCTTTGCCAGAATTCAGCCAGCCTTCACAAGAGCATAACATATGCAAATGTGTCCCCTTTTTGTGTTTTGCACCTCCAGCAGAGGAATTACATTTCGGAATGCATTATATTCATGTTCACTGGCATATAGTACCTTCTATGGATGGTCTTAAACTGCAGTAATGTATGTCTGTGATTATATGAACATGACTCGGCTGTCACGCCCTGGCCTTAGTTATCTTTGTTTTCTGTAATATTTTGGTTAGGTCAGGGTGTGACAGGGGGGATGTTTGTGTGTATTTGTCTTGTCTTGGGTGGTTGTATGGTATAGGGGGTTTTGGTAGAGTGTATGGGTTTGTGTTGAGTGTAGGTGTCTAGGTAAGTCTATGGTTGCCTGAATGGTTCTCAATCAGAGACAGCTGTCATTCATTGTCTCTGATTGGGAGCCATATTTAAGGCAGCCATAGGCATTAGGCTATTGTGGGTAATTGTCTATGTGTAGTGTTTAGTGTCAGCACTATTTTGTTTGAATAGCTTCACGGTCGTCTGTTTGTTGTTTTGTTCGTTTATATAAGTATTCGTGTTCGTCTTCTTAATAATAAAGAAGGATGTATTGTTATCACGCTGCGCCTTGGTCCACTCTTCCTCAAAGTTACGACGATTGTGACAGAATTACCCACCAAACTCGGACCAAGCAGCGTGTCAAGCAGCAGCAGGAGCAGCGCATACAGGATTCTTGGACTTGGGAGGAGATACTGGATGGTAAGGGACCTTGGGCACAACCGGGAGAATATCGCCTCCCTCGTGAAGAGCTGGAGGCAGCTAAAGCCGAGAGGAGGCGATTAGAGGAGGCAGCACGGAAGCAAGGCTGGAAGCCCGCGAGTAAAACCCAAACATTTCTTGGGGGGGGGGCTACAACGGAGTGTGGCGAAGTCAGGTAGGAGACCTGCGCCAACTCCCTATGCTTACCGTGGAGTGCGAGAGTACGGGCAGACACCGTGTTATGCGGTAGAGCGCATGGTGTCTCCTGTACGTGTGCATAGCCCGGTGCGGGTTATTCCACCTCCCCGCACTGGCAGGGCTAGATTGAGTATTGAGCCAGGTGCCATGAAGCCGGCTCAACGCGTCTGGTCTCCAGTGCGTCTCCTCGGGCCGGCATACATGGCACCAGCCTTACGCATGGTGTCCCTGGTTCGCCTACACAGGCCAGTGCGGGTTATTCCACCTCCCCGCACTGGTCGGGCTACGGGGAGCATACAACCAGGTAAGGTTGGGCAGGCTCAGTGCTCAAGGGAGCCAGTACGCCTGCATGGTCCGGTATATCCGGCGCCACCTCCCCGCCCCAGCCCAGTACCACCAGTGCCAACACCACGCACCAGGCTTCCAGTGTGTCTCCAGAGCCCTGTTCCTCCTCCACGCACTCGCCCTATGGTGCGTGTCTCCAGCCCGGTACCACCAGTTCCGGCACCACGCACCAAGCCTCCTGTGCGTCTCCAGAGTCCTGTGCGTCCTGTTGCTGCTCCCCGCACTAGCCTTAAGGTGCGTGTCCTTAGCCCGGTACCACCAGTTCCGGCACCACGCACCAGGCCTACTGTGCGCCTCAGCCGGCCAGAGTCTGCCGTCTGCCCAGAGCCGCCTGCGCTATCCGTCTGCCCAGAGCCGTCAGAGCCGCCCGTCTGTCCCGAGCCGTCAGAGCCGCCCGTCTGTCCCGAGCCGTCAGAGCCGCCCGTCTGTCCCGAGCCGTCAGAGCCGCCCGTCTGTCCCGAGCCGTCAGAGCCGCCCGTCTGTCCCGAGGCGTCAGAGCCGCCCGTCTGTCCCGAGCCGTCAGAGCCGCCCGCCAGACAGGAGCAGCCAGAGCCGCCCGCCAGACAGGAGCAGCCAGAGCCGCCCGCCAGACAGGAGCAGCCAGAGCCGCCCGCCAGACAGGAGCAGCCAGAGCCGCCCGCCAGACAGGAGCAGCCAGAGCCGTCCGCCAGACAGGAGCAGCCAGAGCCGTCCGCCAGACAGGAGCAGCCAGAGCCGCCCGCCAGCCATGACCAGCCAGAGCCGCCCGCCAGCCATGACCAGCCAGAGCCGCCCGCCAGCCATGACCAGCCAGAGCCGCCCGCCAGCCATGACCAGCCAGAGCCGCCAGCCAGCCAGGATCTGCCAGAGCCGCCAGCCAGCCAGGATCTGCCAGAGCCGCCAGCCAGCCAGGATCTGCCAGAGCCACCAAAGCGGGTATTAACTATGGTGGAGTGGGGGCCACGTCCCGCACCCGAGCCGCCGCCGTAGGAAGGCCCACCCGGACCCTCCCCTTCTGTGTCAGGTTTTGCGGCCGGAGTCCGCACCTTTGGGGGGGGGGGGGGGTACTGTCACGCCCTGGCCTTAGTTATCTTTGTTTTCTGTAATATTTTGGTTAGGTCAGGGTGTGACAGGGGGGATGTTTGTGTGTATTTGTCTCGTCTTGGGTGGTTGTATGGTATAGGGGGTTTTGGTAGAGTGTATGGGTTTGTGTTGAGTGTAGGTGTCTAGGTAAGTCTATGGTTGCCTGAATGGTTCTCAATCAGAGACAGCTGTCATTCATTGTCTCTGATTGGGAGCCATATTTAAGGCAGCCATAGGCATTAGGCTATTGTGGGTAATTGTCTATGTGTAGTGTTTAGTGTCAGCACTATTTTGTTTGAATAGCTTCACGGTCGTCTGTTTGTTGTTTTGTTCGTTTATATAAGTATTCGTGTTCGTCTTCTTAATAATAAAGAAGGATGTATTGTTATCACGCTGCGCCTTGGTCCACTCTTCCTCAAAGTTACGACGATCGTGACATCGGCATTCAAACATATATATGTATCCATTCATCATCAATGGTGTCTCCCAGGTCTTCCTCGCATTTCTGTTTTACATGTTTTGTGTCGTGAGGAAAAACCTCTATCAACCCTTGATACAGTTTGGAAATCAACTTTAGAGGTTTGTCAGACTGTCTTAAAATAGTTTCAGTCTTTGAAGCTTCTGGCTTGTCCAGTGTTTGCTGCACAGAGAGAATAAAGTGTTGCGTCTGCAAAAGTTCACATCAGCGCCGTCACAGATTGGTCTTCCCTAGTTGCCTGTGTCAGTGTGAAAAGTAGGGAAGTAGCTTGGGATACTGACAGATCAACAACATTACATTGCTGTACTGACTAATAAAAACTCACATTGTGCTGTCAAAGTCAGAATATCGATCGGTCTTCAATCGTTTGGCCGCTGGTTTCATCGTTTGATTCAGGTCTAGTATGATTGAGGCAAAATTAATAGCTAAAGTTAGTGAAAACTAGCCAAGTTAATTTACTTCTGTTGAAATGGGACAAAACAAAGGCTTCAAAACATTTCCATACACACAACAGCTGTTAGATACTGCTACCTGACAGATAGCTAGAGGCTAGAGCTGAACTGGCTGTGGTAGCTACTCGCTAGCTAGTTCATTCACTTCAGACAGAACTTCAGTCGAGAGGGGATTAAACATGTAATGCATTATCTAATGTTACATGTCAGTTACACTACTAACTCAGCTCTTAAATACATTTTTTTCTGTCAAGTCAAACAGTAGTTACCTTGCCAGCTACATCAGTCAAATAAATAGTAGCCAGTTTCTGCTCTGCTTGCTTTTACAACTTGGAGAAAAAGCACACACTCTGTGGTGTCCGCGGGGGTCCTATATCCAACCTGCTGAAAACCACCAAACAGCCTACTTGACGGCTGTGAGGCGTGCGCATGGTCCTACTGCACACCTTTGACGCTTTTTGTATCAAAGTGCAATGAGAAAACAAAAATGCAAATTGGGAATGTCGGGGGGTCATGTCCCCCCGTCCCCAGTGAAAGTTGCGCCCCTGATGGCCAGTGACGCTGTCTTGTATGCATAGCTACGAGAAGATGTTTTGAATAAGGGGTGCTGACACAGGCATTTGCAGGCTAACAATAAAATGCATTTCCTAATGTGATGAGTAGCCTAAGCATAGGACAAGATTGGGCAACGATAGTCACTGCAGCCTTTGTTAATTTAACTCATGACTGTTTGCAAAACAAAATAGACCGATGTGAATAAAGCGCACATTGCTTTCTACTGCATAACTACAACGTGTGTGTATGTGAAAAAGAGAGAACAAGAGGGGTGCCTATTAAAACAGCACAAATGGACAGCTATGCGATCCATTGTGGAGAAAAGTGCTCAACCCAATCCGGCACCGGCAGGTGGAAAGCGTCACTTGCTGGGCAGCACCCAACACTGGGCTGCTTGCTGGACTGGTGGGCTAGTACGCCTACGTGTTTGACATGGGCAGGAGCAGGCATGCGACCCCGAAGGCGAGAGAATGCCTTGTTCCTTACTTGATATGGTTCCCATTCCTTTTTCGACAAATTTAGATTAGTAAACGAATAGGAAACATAAGTGGAAGACTATTGCGGGCAGCGCTCCAGATCACTTGATATCCAACACAAGGGGGAGACAAGAGAAGCGGGAGAGAGAAAGGGGAGATGGAAAGAAAGGGAGAGAGACCTGACTCAACTCAAAGTAAACTGTCTAGCATACAGCAGAGCGTGTCCAACTCCAACCCCCCACAACTGAATATATAAGAGAATATCATGAGTGCACCGCTTACAAAACAGATCTGAGAGCTTGCCGTGCAGAATGGGGCCCATATATTTTTTAAATAAATATCCCATTATCATTTATATCAACAATGAAACGGAAAAATAGATTAATAGTTTTTTATTGCAACACAATCTCTTACACCTCTTCTGCAATTTTACTATCTCACCACCAAGGGGTAATGCTGCACCCCCAGCACCCCTACTTCCTGCGGCTATGCTTGTATGGCATTGTGTCAATTGAGAACCAGGGGTGGGGAAAATTCTGCCTTTGCAAGAAGCCTCCAAGATTTACCATGACAACTACATGTGGAATTCGCGGGCCATTGGGGTTCTGTGGACTATTTTCACCATATGTTTGGCTATTATTAACGTGGTGGTGTTCATTCAGCCCTACTGGATTGGGGACAGCGTGAACACCCCACACGCCGGCTACTTCGGCTTGCTCCACTACTGCGTGGGCACTGGGAACTCCAACCGGGAGCTCACCTGCCAAGGAACCTTCGGCGAATTCAGCAGCATCCCTTCGAGCGCATTTAAAGCGGCAATCTTCTTTGTGTTGTGCTGATCTTGGGATGCATCGCCTGCTTCATCCTCTTCTTCTTCTGCAACACCGCCACTGTCTACAAGACCTGCGCTTGGATGCCGCTGCTATGTGGTAAGATATTGGCATTTGGGTAGCAACAACCACGGATGGGGCACTTCATGCATTCTGCTGCACCCCCAGCACCCCTACTTCCTGCGGCTATGCCCGCATGGCATTGTGTTAGTTGAGAACTGTTGTCTAAATCAGTGGTTCTCAATTCTCTCCTTACGGACCCCAAGCCATTCCAGGGCAAGCACACCTGATTAAACTCCTCAATTAACACAGTTTATGGAATTTTAACAATATAATATGACTGACCAGGAAAAATAACCCTGTATGGTTCTTCAAAAGGTTATTGTATTGTAGAACTTTTGAGATTGAGAAATGTTCTTAATTGTCACGCCCTGACCTTAGAGATCCTTTTTTATTCTCTAGTTTGGTTAGGTCAGGGTGTGATTAGGGTGGGTAGTCTAGTTTTTTCATTTCTATGTTGGCCTGGTATGGTTCCCAATCAGAGGCAGCTGTCTATCGTTGTCTCTGATTGGGGATCATATTTAGGCAGCCTTTTCCCACTGGGTTTTTGTGAGATCTTGTCTATGTATTGTTGCCTGCGAGCACTACATCAGCTTCACGTATCGTTTATCCTTTATTGTTTTTGTGAGTTTCATTATTAAAGATGTGGAACTCTATGCATGCTGCGCCTTGGTCCATTAATTCAACCAACGATCGTGACAGAAGATCCCACCACAAACGGACCAAGCAGCATGGCCAGGAGGAGCAGACATCCTGGACATGGGAGGAGATCCTGGACGGTAAGGGATCCTGGACATGGGAGGAGATCCTGGCTGGAAAGGATTCGCCTTCCATGGGTGCAGATGGAGGCAGCAAGGGAGGAACAATGATGACACCGGGGTTCGCAACCAAGACGCACGCACGAGAGGCAGCCCCCCTCAAAAAAATTGGGGGACACACGGGGTGGTTGGCGGAGCCAGGATTCAGACCAGAACCAACTCCCCGCACTCGCTTTAAGGAGCGTGTGACCGTTCAGGCACCATGTTATGCGGTAATACGCATTGTGTCTCCAGTGCGCATTCACAGCCCGGTGCGCTCGGTGTAAGCTCTCCGCACTTGCTGTGCGAAAATGAGCATCCAGCCAGGACGGGTTGTGCCGGCTCAGTGCTCCTGGTCTCCAGTACGCCTCTTCGGACCAGGATATCCTGCGCCGGCTCTACGCGCTGTATCCCCAGTGAGCCTTCACAGCCCAGTGCGTTCTGTGCCAGCTTCCCGCATGTGCCGGGCTAAAGTGAACATCCAGCCAGGACGGGTTGTGCCAGCTCTACGCTCTAGACCTCCAGTGTGCCTCCACAGTCCAGTATGTCCTGTGCCTCCTCCCCGCACTCGCCCTGAGGTGTGTGTCATCAGCCCGGTGCCACCTGTACCGGTCCCACGCATCAGGCCTCCAGTGCGCCTCCACAGTCCAGAGCTTCCGGCGACAGTTCCCAGTCCAGAGCTTCCGGCGACAGTTCCCAGTCCAGAGCTTCCGGCGACAGGTCCCAGTCCAGAGCTTCCGGCGACAGGTCCCAGTCCAGAGCTTCCGGTTACAGGTCCCAGTCCAGAGCTTCCGGCGACAGGTCCCAGTCCAGAGCTTCCGGCGACAGTTCCCAGTCCAGAGCTTCCGGCGACAGGTCCCAGTCCAGAGCTTCCGGCGACAGTTCCCAGTCCAGAGCGTCCGGCGACATTTCACAGTCCGGAACCTCCAACGACAGTCCAAGGTCCGGAACCTCCAACGACGACCCACGGTCCGGAACCTCCAACGACGGTCCACAACCTCCTACGACGGTCCATGGTCCGGAACCTCCTGAGACGGTCCGCGGTCCGGAACCTCCTGAGACGGTCTGCGGTCCGGAGCCTCCAGTGGGGGTTCTCAGTCTGGAGTCCCCGGCGACGATCTACGGTCCGGAGTCCCCGGCAACGATCCACGGTTCGGAGCCTCCGGCGACGATTCACGGTCCGGTTCCTCCAGCGACGATCCACGGCCCGGAGCCCTCGGCGACGATTCACGGTCCGGTTCCTCCGGCGACGATTCACGGCCCGGAGCCCCCGGCGACGATCCACTGTCCGGAGTATCCGGCGACGATTCACGGTCCGGTTCCTCTGGCGACACGAGCGGAGTGGGTACTTCGCCCCGCACCGGAGCCGCCCCCGGCGGTAGATGCCCACCCGGACCCTCCCCTATTGAGTCAGATTTTGAGGTCGGAGTCCGCACCTTTGGGAGGGGGGGGGGGGGGGGGGTGTACTGTCACGCCCTGACCATAGAGAGCTGTTTATTCTCTATGGTGGTTGGGGCGTGACAATGACTAGGGTGGGTTATCTAGGGGAATTATAATGCTACGTTGGCCTGATATGGTTCCCAATCAGAGGTAGCTGTTTATCGTCGTCTCTGATTGGGGATCATATTTAGGCAGCCATTTCCCCTTTGTGCTTTGTGGGATCTTGTCTGTGGATAGTTGCATGTTAGCACTATTATTAGCCTCACGTTTCGTTTGGTATTTTGTTGTTTTTGTTCGGTGTTCATTTAATAAAGGAAAATGTATGCCTACCACGCTGCACCTTGGTCCAATCTTTATGACGAGCGTGACATTAATAGAGCCATTCTCAATAAAGGTTCTATAAATAACAATTAAAAAGGGTTCTTTATAGCACCATAAGGGTTCTTTATAGAACCTACAAAAAAGGGTTCTATACTGAACAAAAATATAAACGCAACAAACAACAATTTCAACAATTTTACTGAGTTACAGTTAATATAAGGAAATCAGCCAATTGAAATAAATTAATTAGGCCCTAATCTATGGATTTCACCCACTGGAGAGTCAGGCCCAGACAATCAGAATACGTTTTTTCCCCACAAAAGGGCTTTATTACTGACAGAAACACTCCTCTGTTTCATCAGCTGTCCGTGTGGCCAGTCTCAGACAATCCTGCAGGTGAAGAAACTGGATGTGGAGGTCCTGGGCTGGCGTAGTTTTGAGGTCGGTTGGATGTACTGCCAAATTCTCTAAAACAACGTTGGAGGTGGCTTATGTTAGATAAATTAACATTAAATTCTCTGGCAACAGCTCTGGTGGACATTCCTGCAATCAGCATGCCAATTGTACGCTCCCTCAAAACTGCACATTTTAGAGTGGCCTTTTATTGTCCCCAGCACAAGGTGCATTTGTGTAATGATCATGCTGTTTAATCAGCTTCTTGATATGCCACACATGTCAGGTGGATGGATTATCTTGGCAAAGGAGAAATGCTCACTAACAGGGATGTAAACACATTTGTGCACACAATTTGAGAGAAATAATATTTTTGTGCATATGGAACACTTCTGGGATCTTTTATTTCAGCTCATGACACATGGTACCAACACCTTACATGTTGCGTTCATATTTTTGTTCAGTATATATAGCACCAAAAAGGGATCCCCTATGGTTAAAAGCAAAATAACCCTTATTTGGCACTATATGTAACCATTTGTTTTTAGTGTGCAGGATGCAATGTGGTTAGAAAATTAACCAACTTGACGTTGCCTTTAAATTATTGCCATGTTTTAACACCTATTAATTAATTTGTCAATGGATTAGTAGCCCAGCAGGTTTTGCTAAGCCCTGTAAGTCCCCGTAGCATAGCCTATACATCCATGCACCATTTTACAATTGTTTTCTCTGTAGGCTATACATCAACTTGTGTTTGGTTGGGAATTGAGAATTACCAGTGAGGTATGGACACTGGAGGCGTTCACATTTCTGCAATATTCAAACGTGTGCGCGCCATCATCGACAACCCTCAACATCCCCCGGTGAGCGTGATCGCGCGGAGGAGAGAGCGAGAGGGAAAACCAGGAGATAGTATTAAAACCCACGACCATGGGGTCTTGTATGTATAGTGATACGACTAAAGCCCACCTTTTCTCGTCTTCATTCTTCAAAGGACAAGTATCGGTCTCTTTTTCCGGCTGTATGTAACAACATGACAGGCGTTTGTAACGAATGCTCCCGTTTTCCTTATATCTCAATTCGTTCGCGGAAGATTCATCAGTGGGGCTCGGCAGCGCTGCTTGTCTCTCGTTTGAACCGTTCGGTCTAATGGGAGTCGTATAGCTTCATTATTAACACTCTGCCGGTGGTGGTGAATGGCAAATAATGCGTCTAATCCAGTTTTTCCAAGACCATTGTTTTGTGCAATGTGAGCTTGATCGACTCTGCTGTGTCGTTACGTGTTGAGAGGAGGGAGGATCTTCCCCATCATTGTTGAATCACGCTTTGGACTTAACGCTTCGGTCTTCCGTCATTTGGAAACCATTTGGATGTGATACTAAATAAAGCCTGGACCTGGATCTGGGGAGACAGTGGACCTGGGGAGACAGTGGACCTGGGGAGACAGTGCAGACCTTTGTGTAATTTGCATAAGAACATTTTTATCTCAATATTTTAGAGACCCCGGAGTGTGCATATCAAAAGCGTAGCTGAGGGACCATTGAAGAAGATAGGGGGGAGACGAGGAGATTACGGGTAACGCCAGGGGTGGGGAAAATGCTGCCTTCGCAAGAAGCCTCCAAGATTTACCATGACAACTACATGCGGAATTCGCGGGCCATTGGGGTTCTGTGGGCTATTTTCACCATATGTTTAGCCATTATTAACGTGGTGGTGTTCATTCAGCCCTACTGGATTGGGGACAGCGTGAACACCCCACACGCCGGCTACTTCGGCTTGTTCCACTACTGCGTGGGCACTGGGAACTCCAACCGGGAGCTCACCTGCCAAGGAACCTTCGCCGAATTCAGCAGCATCCCTTCGAGCGCATTTAAAGCGGCAACCTTCTTCGTGTTGCTGTCCATGGTGCTGATCTTGGGATGCATCGCCTGCTTCATCCTCTTCTTCTTCTGCAACACCGCCACTGTCTACAAGACCTGCGCTTGGATGCAGCTGCTATGTGGTAAGATATTGGCGTTTGGGTAGCAACCACCACGGATGGGGCAATTCATGTATTCTGCTCACAAACATTGAGGGGTCCATTACTTTCCTCAATGTTCAACAACACCTGGGTGTGCTGTTGTAGCCTACTGTGTGTGTGTGTGTGTGTGTGTGTGTGTGTGTGTGTGTGTGTGTGTGTGTGTGTGTGTGTGTGTGTGTGTGTGTGTGTGTGTGTGTGGTCTTGTATTACTATTGTCGTGGGTACCGGAAATCCCCAAAAGTCCCCACAAGGATGGTAAAACAAGGAAAATTCTCTCTCATGGGGACATTTCCGAAATCCCTTCGAGGACAAAGGCTATTTTAAGATTAGGGGTTAGGTTTAGGGTTAGGGTGACAATTAAAGTTAGGATTACAATTATGGTTGGACATTATGGTTAGGGGTTAGGATTAGGGTTAGGGATAAGGTTAGGGTTAGGGAAAATAGGATTTTCAATGGAAAGTAAAACATATGGCGTGTGGGCTGTGTGTGTGAGAGAGAGAGAGCGAGTGAGATAGAGAGAGCGAGAAACAGAGAGGGGGAAACCCCTTGACGATCAAACCCCTTGCCGATTCAAGTTTTAATCTTTATCACTGTGGCCACGTGACATCGGGGATGAAAGAAATTGTTATAGTGTAATTATATGAAATTATGCCCATTAACTTCCTTGGGAAGTATTGCAACAGCGATCACGGTTTCTATGTATGTGGCCAAGTGCCCATATAGCCATAGCCTACACCATGCCTGATTTCAATACCTGATATTTTTCACATAATCTTGGTCAAGTTAATTTAGTTCTCATCATTGGGAACGCACAGTTGAATTCCTGTCATGGTTTCAAACTGGATTTCTGTGTAATTACATGCGTATAACATGGCAATGGCACTAGTGTATATAGCTCTGTCACGACCATGAATCAGGCAATTGAATAGGATATAATATTATTTGCTTTTTTGATTATTTTTTAATGGAACCCAGTGAAGGACGTGTAAAACAAAATGGTGATTTGTCTGGCATCAAAAAAGCCATATGAGCTCTGTTTGTTGTTATTTATTTTACTGAGAGAATTTAGCCAACAACACAAATAACTGTTACAGATGACAGCCGCTGACTTTGTTTGGAATCCCTGGCCTCGGTTTCTAGGATTGTATTTCAACTTTTGTGAAAGAAACATGGGATTTCTGTCGCTGTGCCTTCGGATTCATGCACTTTGTCTGAGCGAGCGACGCGCGCACACACACAGGCAAGAGAGGGAACAGATTGTCTCAGCTCAGGTGTAGTGTACCTGTCACACGCACGCCAACTCACATTATGCACTCAGTCGCACAGAAGCCCCTCATACATCTCAAATTGCCCTAACCCCTAATTAATTAGACACCGTGCAATTTAATTCGGACTAAATGTGCGTAGCCACCGACTGTGAATTCAGATACGAGTTGCGTGAGACGTGCATGTAGTTGAGAAAGTCAAAGTGCGGATTTGAGAGTGAGATTTGGAAATGGATGGTGAGTATTAGCTTTGATATTTCTTGGCGTAATTGCGCACGCATGCACGTGCACACACACACACACACACTTCACAGCATTGTCAAAATTGGGGGATTCGGGAAACCTCAATCTGCTGTTGCACTATTGTTCTGCTTCAAAGTTATAGTATTGGAGAAGGCATGGCGTGCACAGGAGAGGGAGGAATATGGTGGACTCAGTACCTCTTCAAATCAAATTTCTCCTCATTTTCTGCTCTGCCAAGTCACTGTCTCTAGAGAGGGAGGGAAGTAGAGAAATGGAAAGGGAACGAGAGAGAGAGCATAGGTAGACATTCACAGCTGGATGACACTGGGATAGGATATATTGGAACCAAGGCCTTGTTCAAAGGCAGTGCACTATAAAGGGAATAGGATTCCATTTGTGATGCTACATATACATTTAATGGTAAGCTGTGGAGATCCATCAGCACCTCTGTCACCAGGAATGCAACAGTAGGCAACAGACTCATTTGAATGCACTCCAGCTTTACTGATAGCAGGATGTTTTCATTCAGTGTAATGTTATTCTATAGAATTCTAGAAAAGCAAAGGTATACAGTGCCTTCGGAAAGTATTCAGACCCCTTGACTTTTTCCACATATTGTTACGTTACAGCCTTATTTTAAAATGGATTAAATAAAAAAATATATCAGCAATCTACACACAATACCCCATAATGGCAAAGTGAAAACAGGTTTTTAGAAATGTTTGCTAATTTATTAAAAATAAAAAAACAGAAATACCTTATTTGCATAAGTGTTCAGACCATTTGCTCTGAGTCTTGAAATTCAGCTCAGATGCATCCTGTTTCCATTTATCATCCTTGAGATGTTTCTACAATTTGATTGGAGTCTACCAGTGGTAAATTCAATTCATTGGACATGATTTGGAAAGGCACACACCTGTCTAAATAAGGTCCCACAGTTGACAGTGCATGTCAGAGTAAAGGGTCTGAATACTTATGTAAATGTTATATTTCTGGGGGGGGGGGGGGGTTTATATAAATTAGCAAACATTTCCAAAAATCGTTTTTTCCTTTATCCTTATGGGGTATTGTGTGTAGATTGATGAGGGGGAAAAAACGTTTAAATCAATTTTAGAAAAAGGCTGTAACGTAACAAAATGTGGAAAAAGTCAAGGGGTCTGAATGCTTTCCGAAGGCACTGTACATGTAGTTCCGTTTCTCATGCAGGGTGCTTACCTTTTCATCTCCCAGCTTCAGTTTCCCCCTTTCTGCCATAAAGGTTATGTTTGACATGACATAACATGGAATTGGTTTTTAGGGGCTCCTACAGTATAACCATTTCACACAATCGTGCTGAACCAAACCAAACTGTGTTGGATATTTACTTTTCACATTTTCCGCACGATTCCAGCTACTATGGTGGGCCAGCTCAGTACAGCTCGGTTCGGCTGTAGTATGAAAAGCTCTCTACAAGCCGTAAATGTAGTGTCTTGTTTTCCTCTTCCCCCTTCACTCTCTCTTACTCTGTCGCCCCTCCTCTTCCTTCCTTCTGGTCCAGGGATGGGAAACTGACCCCCTGTGTACACCTGCGGATTGACCCCCCCCCCCCCCCCCCCCCACACACACACACACACACACATTTTGTTACATTACAGCTTTATTAAAAAATGTATTCCATTATTTTTTCCCTCAACAATCTACACACAATACAACACAATGACAAAGCAAAAACTGTTTTTTAGACATTTTTGCCAATTTATTTTAAAAAATCAAAAAATATCTAAGTATTCAGACCCTTTGCTATGAGACTGAGAACCCGATGGTCACTCTGACAGAGCTCCAGAGTCCCTCTGTGGAGATAGGAGAACCTTCCAGAAGGACAACCATATCTGCAGCACTCCACCAATCAGGCTTTTATCGTATAGTGGCCAGACGGAAGCTACTCCTCAGTAAAAGGCACATGACAGCCCGCTTGGAGTTTGCCAAAAGGCACCTAAAGGACTCAGACCATGAGAAACAAGATTCTCTAGTCTGATGAAACCAAGATTAAATTATTTGGCCTGAATGCCAAGCGTCATGTCTGGAGGAAACCTGACACCATCTCTACGGTGAAGCATGGTGGTGGCAGCATCATGCTGTGGGGATGTTTTTCATCAACAGGGACTGGAAGACGAGTCAGGATTGAGGGAAAGATGAATGGAGCAAAGTACAGAGAGATCCTTGATGAAAACCTGCTCCAGAGCGCTCAGAACTGGGGTGAAGGTTCACCTTCCAACAGGAAAACAACCCACAGCCAAGACAACGCAGGAGTGGCTTAGGGACAAGTCTCTGAATTTCCTTGAGTGACCCAACCAGAGCCTGGACTTGAACCCGATCGAACATCTCTGGAGAGATCTGAAAATAGCTGTGCAGCGACGCTCCCCAACCAACCAGACAGAGCTTGAGAGGATCTGCAGAGAAGAATGGGAGAAACTCCACAAATACAGTTGTGCCAAGCTTGTAGCGTCATACCCAAGAAGATTTATTTGTAATATATTTACAAAAATGTCTAAAAACCTGATTTTGCTTTGTCATTATGGAGTATTGTGTGTAGATTCATGAGGGGGGAAAAACAATTTCATCCATTTTAGAATAAGGCTGTAATGTAACAATACTTTTTCGAATGCACTGTACATTTGATTGTGCATCAGCAGTTTTTATTTTATGTCAGTCACTCAATTAGCCCATGTCAGCAATATTTTGTTGTTGTTGATTTTTTAGCGGCCAACTGTCTAAACTTGTATTAATCATGATTTAATTACCGACTTGGGGGCCCCCAATATCATATTTAAAACTGCCCCAAATTTCTCTCCGCCCCATGGCAAAATGAGTAGAATTGCATTAAATTTGTTAGAAAATTGTAAAATCCTCTCTCCACCCCATGGTAAAATGTGTACAATTGCAGCAAACCAGCTTTGACATGATTATTTTTTTAAATGGCCATTGTCAAAAATGTGTTATCAGGTGTCAATATGGTGGTCGCTAAAATGTTTTGCTCACAATGGGTGAGGGGGGTGGGAGGCAAAAACATTTATCTTAAGACCCCCAAAAGGCTAGGGCTGGCTCTGACTGCATGTGTGGGTATGGATGTGTGTACGCAGACTAGCGAGCCACTGCGGGCCCTAATGATGAGTTTCCAATTTTTGTGGCCCCCACCCCCATTAAAGATGCCCGTCCCTGCTCTGGTCTATCCTTTGTCTTTCCCAGGATGCGACGTGTGTATCACCAGGTAGGCAGACGGTATGAAACTGTGGCTGTTCTCACTGTACATTCGTTTTTGCACCTTCTGTCTCTTTTCGCCTGGAACAAGCTCAGAGGACTGTTGGTCGTCGCGTTCGATCTCGGCTTTTAGCACTTGTGCTTTTCTTTTTTCTTTTTAAATCAACATATCTTTTTGTTGTTGTAGTGGACTACTTTGGCAGCTGCTCAAAACCGAAGGGGGAAAAAACATGTAATCAGAGCTGCTCTTGCAGGAGTACTGATTCTATGTATTAGCCTTTCTCATCCTCTATTGACTACATGCCTTCTACACCCAAAGTATAGCTGTCTTCAATCATGAGAGCAGGTACGTTTCGAGCAAGTAGCAATGAGTGAAATCCTCCAATAGACTTCTGTAAGAGACTGGAGGGAAGACTACAATACGGCACGCTCGACTGGTGGAGGCCTAGATGACATTGCTTAAAAAGTAGAACGGTTATTGGCAACATTCTTTTAAAATGTAGTAGGCTACTACAGTGTATTTCTACAAATGTCTTCTTTAAAAAAAATACTAGTACAAGCTCAGCAGTAACTCAGTTATCTCTAAAAGATAGGCCGCATAGGTGATTTGCTGAGTTCAATGAGATATTGACTGTCGGCTTGAAAGGTGCAAACAAGTGTGCAGACGGGCAGCATTTCTCCCAGTGACAGTTTTCCTCCAGTATTTATGGACTGAGAAGTTAAAGGCCCAGTGCAGTCAAAATCCTGTGTTTTGTATCATATTGTACAACAGCTGTAAAAGTGTGATAAAAAAAATCGATGTTATTTCCTGATAGTTGCTGGTTGAAAATACAATCTACACCAGACCTTCTAATCAGCAGGTTTGCCTGGGCGGGACATTCAGCTTTCCAGGGTGACATCACCATGTGGTAAATTGGTTAATTTGATATTGAAATAAAAACACCTGCATTGGGACTTTGGACTTTTGATGACATCATTAGGTAGAACTTTTTAACTTCATATTCTTTCTACAAAACATAGAAATGCACCATTTCCACATTTGTAGACACTGGAGATAACGAAAATGAGGTTGAAAAGTGGTGGAATTGTTCTTTTAAAGGCACTACTTTACAAACATATTTTACAATGTTGTAATCTTAAGTGACACTCATTGCCATACCATGTCAAGAAATGGGCCATATCCAGGTATTTACAGTAGCTTTACGTAATGACACCACTGTGAGACCCCCTGTAAATGTTAGGTTGGATAATATGGTCCTATCTTATTAGACACATACGGGAGTCACGATTTCGTGTTGTCACCTTCAGCGGTGGCATTGTAGCTGTCTTTGCATCTGTCTGTGTGCGTGGGAGAGAATGTAGTCGCATCATCGACCGAGAGCTCACCATAACCATTCAGAGAGAGCGATAAATAGGCCTAGAGGACGAGGAACACAAGGTATGAGGTAATTCATGAAATCATCCACACTCACCTGGTCCCTTCACACACACTGTCTCTGTGTCTCTGTGTCTCTCTCTCTCTCTCAATAGAGAGAAATCTTTATGTGCAGTAATATTATATATAGGCCTAATTCAATTGCTGATATAAACCATCTGAGGAAGTGGAAACTGAAAACTATAAATACATTGAGTGACATAGCGTTCCAGGTGAAGCTGGCTGAGATAATGCGAAGAGTGTGCAAAGCTGTCATCAAGGCAAAGGATGGCTACTTTGAAGAATCTCAAATATAAAATATATTTTGATTTATTTAAGACTTTTTTGGTTACTACATGATTCCATTTGTGCTATTTCCTAGTTTTGATGTCTTCACAAAAATTCTACAATGTATAAAATAGTAAAAATAAAGAGAAACCCTTGAATGAGTAGACGTGTCCAAACCTTTGACTGGTACAATATGTAAATTTA
Source organism: Salvelinus namaycush (assembly GCF_016432855.1). Lineage (NCBI taxonomy): Eukaryota > Metazoa > Chordata > Actinopteri > Salmoniformes > Salmonidae > Salvelinus > Salvelinus namaycush. Next base: position 49,152,102 of record NC_052308.1, read on the forward strand.
CGTAATGTTTTTTTCATTATGTGTCGGACCCCAGTAAGACGAGCTGTCACCATTGGCGTCGGCTAATGGGGATCCTAATAAATTAAATTAAATTAGAAACATTTAAAAATCATCAAAGTTATATTGGAAACAAAAGCCTGTGTAGTTTTTGCGGTCTGACACTGGGATTGATTATAAAATTGCGATAAAGCACTGCACCAAAGCTAACAATTTGGTTCACAGACCTTAAATCAGATTGAAATGGTCCAGGAGTTCCTTCATTGTTTACCGTTTACTGCCTCTTATCTTTCTATCCCTGCACCTTTTACTCTCTCTCTCACTCTTTCCATCTTTGTGCTTCTTTCTCTCTCCCTCCCTTTCATCTCTCGATCAACAACCTCATGAAAATGGCTGTTGTATGGGGAGTATGTTGTGCCAAATGAGCCAACCAAAGAAAGAACAAATTAATGAACGAACTAACAAACGACAGAGAAACATGCGGAATGATAACACGAGATTAGAAGGACAGAATTAAGAACAAAAGAAAGGAGAGGGGAAAGTAAGAGGGAAATAAACTGGGGAGAAAATGTGAGTACGTTGTGGCTCTGTGTGGGTGCCAGTGGGGACCCTGTTAATGCAGATTTAAGCTCCGATCAGAGGGGGTGCCTGCACAGGGTTTCACATCGCGGCAGCCCACTCTCCCTCCCATAATCCTCTCCTTTCCCCCAAACGTTAAGCCTCCGCCAATTACTGTACACTCCCCACGAAACCCCATTATCGATGGCAGATCACCGCCGAACGGCACACGCATACACACACACACCTCCCAGGGTAGAGGAGAGAGGGAAGAGGGGTGAAATAGAGAAGGAGAGGAGAAGGAAGCAGAGAGGGAAAGGGGAGTACAAGTTAAATTCATTGGCAGGGGCTTTTGGAACAGTTCAGCGTTAAGTGCAATGTAGTGAAGAGGAGTTGACAGGTAATTGTCTGGATGTGTGTAATCAATATGTACAGTATTTCTGTCTCATTAATAAGAGATACGTGAGGGGTTGCTGTGAATGTGTGTGCATGTGTGTTTCTTGAGGGGGTTCAATAGGTTTGTTGATATTTTCAAGCAGAATGGAGCCTCAGAACAGAAGCCCTCTGTAAAAATGTGCATGGAAGAGAGAATAGAAAAGAATGCTTTTTGATGTGTGTGTGTGTGTGTGTGTGTGTGTGTGTGTGTGTGTGTGTGTGTGTGTGTGTGTGTGTGTGTGTGTGTGTGTGTGTGTGTGTGTGTGTGTGTGTGTGTGTGTGTGTGTGTGTGTGTGTGTGTGTGTGTGTGTGTATAAGAGAGGGAGCAGCCTAATGGGATTGGATATGGGCCTAATGCGCTCAGGCCGGGCGGAGATGATAGTTTAATCAGCTCTGTGGTGCAGCTCTGAGTTGGGGCCTTCCCTCTTCACTAGGCTCTGCGGTGGAGCTCCGCTGTATGCCAGGCTGCAGGCTGGCATGCCAGACGCTTGCCCAGTCAGGGACAGGAGAGGGACAGCTGCTCCACACCGGAGCCCAGGACCAGGCCAGCACCTAAAGAGGGAAGGAGGGAAAGAGAGAGATGGAAGGAGGGAAAGAGAGGGAAGGAGGGAAAGATAGCGAAGTGATCCGTTTTCAAGAAGGTGTGTGTGTATGTCGCACGTGAGGGGTTGCTGTGAGGGGTTGCTGTCTCTTCACAGGAGAGGCATTTGACTGTCTTTTTTTCCCTCCATCAAAATGCGGAAAAATACAGGAACCTTCTCGCTAGCTACAGTATGATTGGCTGAGATAATGGATGGGCTGGACATGCCGGGAGATGAGTTTGGATTGGTCTTCCATGTAGCATGCATCTGTCTATAACATGAGCTGCTCAGTATGTGTTGATAATCCTTTATATTGTGGCTTTTTTAAAAGACATAACGTTAGCCATTGAGAACTACAAAAGTTTAGGTACTTTTCTCAAAAACATTGATGCCCTGAATTTAGCAGGCGCTATTGACAGATCAGTTGGAAAAAAGTTACGATGGGCTACTTTCTACACATGCCACGGTCAGTGTGAACTGGAGAGACTTGACACAACGCTGGCCAAACAAGATGTAGCTACAAATAGTTAAATGGTTCCAGTCTGCCGTGAAGCGTTCATCTATGTATACGGGTAAGAATCTAGCTACATATTTCAGATATTATAATTTTTAATTTTGTCAGAACGTCGTTTTCATTTGCAAGTTAAAGCATACTGTTAGGTAGCTAGCGAACGTGAGCTTGCTGGCTCGCTAGCTAATGTTACGTGTATGATCTGTGTAGTAATATTATTCAAATCAGAAATCCATTTCCATTGCTAGTTATAGCCTGTTAGCTAGCTAGCGAACATTAAACCTAGTTGGTTAGCTTTAGCTAACTGCAGATTCATACTACAGCTATGACAATCAGTTTGTGTTGGTAGTCGTATGAGTTGGGATTATGCCGGTTCATTGTTTAGCTTGCTAAATAGCTCACAAAACGACTACATGGACTATCTGAGTTGACCCTTGGATTTTATTCTTATCTCTATGCACACTCACATGGCCCTACACGCTACGCACGCTAATGTCTAAACAAAAGATTGCACTTCGCCAAATGATTACATGACCAATCAAGTTAGCCAGGTGTGTCTGGGGGTGATTAGGGCCATCTATTGTATGGCCGTGTTCACGCCCTTGGCAGAAGTCATCGAGGTTAGATTGGAATTACCTTCCCCGTGTGGCTGCCACAGTCAAGTACAACCTACCCCTGTTTCCTGACATCGTCGAAGCATTGACGGCAACCTGGTCCAACCCGCATTCAAGCTAAACTGATGCTGCATGGCTGTGCCCCGTTCATGGATCTGTGGGGGATGGAGGGGGCAGGGCTGGTGCACATGCCTCCGGTGGATAGAAAGCTAGCTAGCTACCTAGCCTCGTTGGCTAACAAGGGCATGGCTAATGCGAATCCTACGCTCCCTAACAAGCACTGTCGCTTTTCGGCTGCTCAGCTGGATAAGGTGTATCATGCAGAGGGGGTGGCTGCCCAATCTCTCTCGTCTGTCACTATGCTGCAGGTTGCTGGAGGAGCACACACACACACACACACACACACACACACACACACACACACACACACACACACACACACACACACACACACACACACACACACACACACACACACACACACACACACACACAGGCACGGCTTTGGCCGCAGGAAAGCTCCACGCAGAGCTCCTGGATGAGATCCTTGTTACAGCTGACATCATTCTGCGCATGTCCCGGTACCCCATTCTGGCGCTCTGGAAGAGCATGGGAACTACTGTGGTGGGAGAGCATCATTTTTGGCTGGCGCTTTCGCAGGAGCCGGAGAGGGACAGACAGATGTACCTCAATGAGCCGATTTCTCCCACAGGGTTGTTTGGTTCAACTGTGGAGACAATGCAGGCCCGGTTCGAGGCCAAAAAGAAGCAGTGGTTGTCGCACATTTTTGCCAGGGTGCCACATTGGCAGGATTCAATCACTGAGAGAGCCGCCACCTTACAGCGTTAACCGTAAATTAAAATGACATACCTCAATTAAGTAGTTTTGTCTGCTAATGTAATATTTGTTATAAAAATGCACTCCAAATACAGCACATAAAACAAACAGCCATGTATATACACCCCTATATAAGAGCAAACCTCCTTAATAGCCTGCTTAATAGCTTAAAACACTGTTTTGCATACTCCTGCTATTTCCATCTTGCCTTGGCTCTTTCTGTAGTTTCCGACCCAATTTTTGGGCTACCCAAGAGGAAAGGCCAATGTTACAGAGGCAAGATTAAGGCGAAGGGAGAACACGCCACCTCTTCCCTCCATTCTACTGGCCAATATACAGTCACTTGATAATATGATGGATGACCTCGGATCGCGGATTTGCTACCAACGGGATTCTCGAAACTGCCATATTCTCTGCTTTTCTGAAACATGGTTTGCGGACAAGATATCCCCCATGGCTATCCAACTCGATGGATTCTCCATTCACCATGCTGACAGGACAGTAGAGTCAGGGAAATCGAGGGGAGGGGATTGCCTCTCCATCAACAACAACTGATGTGCAGACTCGAGTGCGGTGGAAGTGTCGACCCATTGTTCACCCGTCTTGGAATACCTGATGGTCAAATGCCAACCTTTTTACCTCCCAAGGGAGTTTTCAGCCAAGCAGGAAAACTTACATCCAGAGGCTGCTTTTCTGGTTGCCAGCGATTTTAATTCCACGTCATTAAGACACGTGATGCCCAACTTCCCTCAACAAGTCTCCCTCGCCACTAGGGACGATAAAGGCCTAGACTACAGTTATTCTACCCACAAGCAAGCATACAAGGCTCTCCCTCGTCCGACCATTCGGCAAATCAGATAATGACTCCGTACTCCTGCTTTCTGTTTACAAGCAGAAGCTCAAACAGGAATTAACCGTGACTCGCTCCGTTGAGAAATGGTCTGCAGAATCAGAGATTATGCTACGGGACTGCTTTGCTAGCGCTAATTGGAATATGTTTTGGGACTTCGCCGATAACATCGACGAGCTAACCACCTCCTTCACTGGCTTCATTAGGAAATGCATCGGCAACGTTGTCCCCACTGTCAAGGTTCGCTGCTTCCCCAATCAAAAGCCCTGGATCAACGCTGATTTTGGCACTAAGCTAAAGGATAGGGCTAACTCACACAGGGCTATCGCAGACAACCATGAGGCTACAGCTGAGGACAGGAACAAGTACAAGAAGTCCCGCTATGACCTCTGCAGTCATCAAACGAGCAAAAATACAATATAGGATTAAGGTGGAATCATATTACACAGGCTCTATTTGCCGAATATAACAGGTGTAGACCTTACTGTGAAATATTTACTTACAAGCCCTTAACCAACAATGCAGTTTTAAGAAAAATACGAGTTAAGAAAATATTTACTCAATAAACTAAAGTTTTAAAAAGTTACACAATAAAATAACAATAACGAGGCTATATATACAGGGATACCGGTACTGAGTCAATGTGCGGGTGGTACAGGTATCAGTATCTAACTCTATCGATCCAGTATCCCTGCACATTGTAAATATGGTACTTGAACTGACCATGTATATAGTACGCTTACTTACTTTCTTGTGTTCTTCTTATTTTTATATCTCGTGTGTCTTTGTTCTACCTTGTTATTTTTTAGTATTACATTGTTATTGATTGCTGCATTGTTGGGTTCAGGGCTGGCAAGAAAGGCATTTCACTGTACTTGTGCATGTGACATTAAAAGTTGAATATTGATGAGGGGCACTGTACCTGGTGCTCCTTGACTCTTCTCATAGAACAAATAAGCCTAGTCATGTGTTATGAACACCCCTATGTAAGAGCAACATGCTTAATAATTTGATGAGCGGAAGTGTGCCTGCTGCTCCTCGACTCTCCTCATGCAGTACTTGTACTTTGTCATGGCCATCCTAGTAATGCAGTCCAGATGTGCAGTGGGCAGTCTGTTCCTGTGTTTTTGCTTCACAAAGTTCCTGCTCACAAAAAAAAGGACTTCACTTCACTGCTTCAGACCTGGGTATTCTGTGTCAGGGACCGTGTTCCAGAAGTGGGAAACACCTGTTCTCGACTCAGCTTTCAGGGTGTCATTTGCCTGCAGTTCAACAACTTCACATTCCACTGCAGCATGGTCAGGGGAGAGGCCTGTGATGACTGGGGTAAGAGAAGACCCCCCCCCCCCCCCCCCCCCCCCCAGCTACCCCAACACATCCACTAATATATTGTCGTTGCAAAAGTTATGGGTCATCTGTGGCGACTGCTCTGAGTTTTGTGAAGTGCACAGACTGTCTGTCAGGTATGAACAGTGTGGTGATTTTGTCTTGAAATGCTGTGACGACATGCGCCATGTTACCTGCAGGGATTCAATTGGAAAAAGTCACTCTGGGAACACACCAATGAAAATCCTGTATTCCATTCCATTCTATTCTAAAACATACATTTTTTAAAATAATTTCACTCCAATCCCAATTCCACCCCTGATTACCTGGGTTGTTTAATTTCCCTTGGAGCTGGAGATTCGGTGCATTCAGACGGCAGGCGATGGGAGTCAGCGTGGCTAGGATTCTCCAAGTGGCAATGATATAGTGCTCTTGAAACAATAAAGTTGACCACTTATACAACCAGCTGCATCACATTCTTGCTCGTCACGAAAAAACATTCGACTGACAACACTTCCCCTGTGAGGCCCGGCGACACAACACACACTCCTAAACACACAGAGATTGTCTCCGTCTCTCGTTCTCTCCTCCCTTCATCCATGAATTAGAGAGAGAGGGAGAAACAGAAACAGAAACAGAAACCTCTGGGCCTGCGGGGAACTGTTGTTATTTGTGTCTAATTAGCCTACATTTGGAGAACACCGATCTTTCGAGATCTTTCTCTTTCGTTCTCTCTTCTCTCTCGCCATTGTTATTTTGCTTTTGGCCACACACTTCTAAGCAGGACTTGGCCTACTTAGCATTGATTTGTTGCTGTTAAAGTGAACTGTGTTTAGCTCCAGGAGACAACAGAGTAATAGTTAGAGATAAAGCCCGATAATGAGGGGGACAGGTCTGGTTTTGTACAATAGCTCTTGTTTTGTACAACATGCAGGAATGAAGTTCCCATTGCTGTTGTCGTGTCTTTGACTATGCCAGATTAATTGCTATGACATGCTATTCTATAAAATAATTTCTCCGTAATTAATATTACCTGATTGAACTAATCATGTAAATATGAATTAACTAGAGAGGGACACCACGAAAGAATATTTATAGAGCTGTTATCTTTCGAATAAACTCTTGAAGATTTAGTAATATTTTACTAAATAGCAGTCACATTAATCGTCATTTTATTCAGTCTCATCTGAAAGTTGTAAGTCCTTGATTATCTGCAAGAATCCTGGCTAACAAGTTGAATCAGCAATACAAAATTGGGTTTAATTATTTATTTACTAAATACCTAACTAATCACACAGAAACACACATACACAATTAAATCATAACTTGATCACAAATTACGTCATACAGAAAAACGTCCCTAGCGGGCGGAATAGATATGACAGCTTGTTACACAAAGGAAAGGGGGGCTGAGTCCTAGTGAAAGAGCGGGAGACTTGAACATAGGCGGGCTGTACTATCGTAAATACAGTATCTTACGCATTCTAAATTACCGCCCATTTGAAGAGGAAAATGCAATCAATATTTACTCTGAGCTGCGCTTCAGTAGGTTGGTGGTAGATGGCCCGTGTCATCACCCGAGTCCTCTGTCCTTTGAAGAATGTCTCTGGTAGTCACGGGAACGTTGTGTGTATTAGACGGGATACTTGGACTGTCCTTCCGAACCTGCGTTTAGCTGTTGCTAACTCAAAGGCTAGGAGATATCACTTCTGTAGTGAATACGAGTTCAAAGTTCATACCATTCACAATCAAAGTCCATGCTGATGTTGGCTTCATCTATAGTGATTATCTGAACCATTCTGACACTGGATCGTCATCCTAGCGCACCCGGAACAGAAAGTTATATTCTGGGAAAATGGCTTTTATAGTGGAGGGAGAGGGGTGTGTCTGAAAAGTCTATTAACCCATGCCTCTTCACAGGGGCGGACCACTGTGAGCAGAGGAAAACTTATGAAAGCACAGATCTCTCATTTGGAAGCTAAAATTACATTTCATCTCTTCACAAATAATGTCATATTCAAACATTTGAATTAAACAACAATTCCATGTGAATCCGATATCTCTGACATTTAGACTTTCCACAGTAGAGTTTATGTCATTCAATCCTTGATGAGAATGTGTCAGAGGGCAACCGAACTGACATAATATACCTTAAGTACCACCGCATATGTTCAGTTGGTCGAATTACCAGAATATAGTTCATTTCCCCCAACTTCTGATGTTACCCAGAATCTCTATGTTAACCCATGGGTTTTCTTATGTCACATCAGTTATAGTAGGGAGAGAGAAAAAGGGGGAAAGAGGTATTTATGACTGTCATAAACCTACCCCCAACCCAACGTCATGACACTGTCCCATTGAATTGTAGACGAATGTGACACATAATGGTCATTATGGTGATTATGTGTGCATTGTGTCCAAAGAAAGTTTGAATAACTGAGTGTACTTCTCCATCCATCCATGTACAATATAAATAAATAAAAATGGGTGGCCCACAGGCACTATTGGGAATCATTAATAAGCCTATCTAACTGTACCTTTCCCGTTCCACAATCATTTCCGGGCTTTTGACAGTTGGGGTAACCGAGGGCCAAATGTGAACTTAAAAGGCAACCTTAAGGGTAAATCTCCATTGACCTCAATTGACATCAATGGATACTTTAAGCAAAAACATTTCTAGTTACGATCAGAAACCTGAAGTCAACATTTCTGGCTAAGCCAGTGGGTTAGCCTACCATGCCAACTGTGGTAGGAAACCCTCTTTTTCTAATTGTAAGCTGTGTTTAGGTTTGTGAGTTGTCAGGACTAATTTCAGACCTAGATGAACCATAGTACCAAAGGTCCTGACTCAATAACTGACTGAAAAATTCGGATTTTGGAAAAAAAATGCTCCCCCAGGACGCTTGCTGTTTCATCGTCTTGTCATCATTTCCAAGATGCATTTGACATTGAGGCAATGTTGTTTTGATTATGGTTAAATGCAGTGTCTAAATTGTAACATTGTGGCGTATTGGCCCCCGTACATTTAAAAAAATAATTTAACCAACAATATTGGAATGGCATCCTAGGTGAACATGAATATATATTTGTAAATGTTTTTAATGTCACATACACCGGATAGGTGCTGTCATAGCTTTAGAGCAACCTTTCGGTTATTGGCCCAGCGCGCTAATTGCTAGGCTACCTGCCACGCTAACAGTGAAGGACCCTACCTAGTCATTAACTGATTCCACGGCGTGTGCGTTCGCACCGAGCGAGAAGTGATCTCAGCGCCTCGCTCCATCTCGCAGTGAATCATCACAACCGCTTATGGATTTTTTATTACATTCCACTCTTTGGGAAGCAGGAGATTGCGTCCCTCTCCTAAAGGAAGGGCTGGGGGACGTGTTCCTATCAACAGAGATAATTGAGTGGCCATCCAGCGACAAATTGTCAATCAAAGTCCCTGCTTGTTGTCAAAGCCTCGAGGTAGGGAGAATGGATGGAGGACCTTGGGTGCTGAAGACCCCATGCGTATTAGCTAACAGTCTCTGGCATGTTGCTGTCTATGATGTAGATGATGTTGTCGATACTGTACGGTAAAGTGTGTTGACATTTTAAAATGTAGGCCTAGTTTAAATAAAATTGGATTGTATTCGAGTTCAGTTGGTGATATACACTTTATTATCCCTAGTGGCAGAAGAGGCATGGACATGTAGGAACACATAATGAGGATCACACCATGTCATAAAATGCATGGTACAGATACACTGGATGTTATGAGCAGTTGTAAAATACCAATTATGTAATTACTTGTTAAGGGTGCTGGCAGTGAAGCTGCAATTAAAGCTTATTTCGCAATATCTCAATGCCCAAATTGGTTAAGAAAAAAGGACACTTTGGCACTAGATTTTTTTTAAAGTTGCCACACTGCTACACCAGAAACGGCCCATAGGTGGCACTGTAATAAGGATTCGAAGTCTAAGGCTCAGCCCTGTCACCCCGTTTGACGTACAACCACAAAACGTCAAATATAAGTGCTTCTCAACATAAGGAACCAATTTGCCTCACGGACCTATGACTTCTGCCATATTGGATTTTCCGCCATATTGGCATTTTTTTAAATCAAATCTTCCAAAATCTCCTTGAGAACGTGGCACATTTGTAAATAGCTAAACCCTAATAACTCTACTTCTCTTCACTCTATCAACTTGAAGCTTGGACAAAAAGTGTTTTGAATTGTTACATGTATAAGAGGGAAGATATATAATGCTTCCATGTAACTGTCTATTTCAGCCTGCTCATAAGACAGTACCCCATTTCATTGCATTTGTTACCTTACATGACGTAGAAATCATTGTAAGCACTGTTCAACGGAAACTACCACATTCCCTATCATCTGTAGTTCATTCAGAAACTGAGCAATGTTGCCCAGTGTTTTACCGTAGTAATTGTTGATTTACGTCAATAAATCTATACCAGGGAAAAAGGTAGTTACTGTAAGACAAAGACAGGCTTGGTCAGTATCGTTCCCTGTTCCGTTAAAATAGATTACCGTCCCTACAGTCTAGATATCACTCTTCTAATCTTAATCCCATCAGTAGACTTCTTCCAATGTAACATCTCGCACACCTTTAATCCCAATCTGGAGTCACATCCCCCAGAACAGGAGGCATATGACTGGAGATGGGGGGGGAAGGAGCGATGTCGTGTGTCTGGTCTGTTCATTTTCACCGCAGTCTTAACCAGACTTCAGTAGACTCATTGCTGAATCAAGAGTTGCGTAACGAAAGCTCATAAACAATTTTAATGGTCTATATTTGGCCCCTCGCTACTCGTGATCCAAAAACATAAATAAACGCCACTTCATGCTTGAATTCTCACCCCTGTGAAAAATAATGAGCGAGAATAATCCCATAAAGTACTCTATATGTATGCGGAACAAAGTGAAACAATAGTGAAACAGTGAACGTGAAACATGTGTGTGTCCGCACATATGAGTGAGTGAGTGAGTGTGTGTGTGTGTGTGTGTGTGTGTGTGTGTGTGTGTGTGTGTGTGTGTGTGTGTGTGTGTGTGTGTGTGTGTGTGTGTGTGTGTGTGTGTGTGTGTGTGTGTGTGTGTGTGTGTGTGTGTGTGTGTGTGTGTGTGTGTGCGTGCGTGTGTAAAGACGCATATTGTTTGAAGCTTCATATGCTTCGCTTTGCATACGGTTTGAGAATGGCTTTGATGAATGGAGGCAGTTACATTGTGCAGAATTGAGATGCATTGTATTTGTTGATGGCATGAAAGAGGACATGTCACGATAGCACATTACATTTGTCCATGGTTCATAAGTGTGCCCTTTAACTCTACTCTGAAAGAATAACTGGCTGCTCAAAATATTGTCCCGTCAACAGTAAGGTATTTGTTAGATACTGCCAATCAAAGCCATATCTCCAAAACACAGCAGGAGCGGTACTGGCACAGTGGCTGTTGGTACTGTGTGTTTGCTGTGTTTTGGTTTCCAGTACTGTGTGTCTGTGTCTGTGTCTGTGTCTGTGTCTGTGTCTGTGTGGTATAGTCTTGGGCCTTTTTCCATTCAAATGACTCATCATCTGAAATCAACTCTGATCAACCATTTAGGGTAATGTGTGTGTGTGTGTGTGTTCGGGGGCGGGGGGTTGTGTGTGCGTGTATATATCGCTATCTCTTCCTCCCACTTCTCCCTTGTTACTTTCCTCTATCTGGCTCTGCTGTCTTTCTCCTTCCTCCCCTTCCCCCTCTCTATTTCTCCCACCCGGTGGCCCATTCCCTCTATCCCACGCTGCACAGTGCCTGAGCTGAGAGGCGAGTTGTGGTAGAGTTGCTCCTCCCTTCTCCGGGGCCTAGCCGGTTGCCATGGTTTCGTGACCTTCCTGTATCGCGGCGCTACCGACTCGAGACAACTCCTTATTTGCCACTCTGTTTATGTCTCTGTCCTTCCTCCTCATCACTTATTCCTTCTGTCTCTCCCTCCCTCTCTCTGTCTCACTGTCCCTCCTTCTGTCTCTCCCTTCCCTCGCTCTCTTTTCCTCCCTCATCCCTTCTGTCTCCTAATTCCCCCTCCCTCTCTCCCTCCCTCCCTCTCATACATTGAGAGAGACCTAGTACGGTGTGTGACAGCAAAAGAATGGTGAATTGCATCTAATGTTTGAGGATCTAGGAGGATGTGCACTAGTATTAAATTGTGTGTTATATTGTGTGTGTTGTGTGTGTGTGTGTGTGTGTGTGTGTAAATAGCATACGTTGTAAGAGCCCTGCTCTTGGATAATTGGCTGCATCGACCAATCGTATGTGTCCCTGTTGCACTAATTAAAAAAACGTACATACACGTACATGCACACTTGCATACACACACTTTCATGCACGGATAAACAAATACACACACCACACACACACACAACACACACACCCACGTCTATAGCACCTGGTTCCCTGCTGGATGGCTCTCTCCATATCTGTTCCATCTGGTCAACTGTGGTCCATATGTTAAACTAAAGAGCGGATTACATCCCCCTCGAAATAAAGCTCTTTGATTCGCCACATTCAGCTTTTGATCCAGGTGCTATGAAAAGGAATGAACAATGATACTGACAGGAAATATAAGGCTAATTCAAAAGAGCTGGAATTGGAACTAGGAAGTCGAATGAATGGTGCCATTATTGAATTCATTCGCATTCATTCAATCAAATGATACCTGACATCAAATTAGTAAAAGGTTATATTGAGGAGGGAAGTACAGGTAACTGCCTAAATAAAGGAATAAGGTGTTGGGACACCACGAGTCAGGACAGCTTCAATGCACTTTGGCATAGATTCTACAAGTGTCTGGAACTACATTGGAGGGATGCGACACCATTCTTCCAGGAGAAATTCCATAATTCTGTGTTTTATTGATGGTGGTGGAAAACACTGTCTCAGGCGCCGCTCCAGAATCTCCCATAAGTATTCAATTGGGTTGAGATCTGGGGATTGAGACAGCTATGGCATATGGTTTACATCTTTTTCATGCTCATCAAACCATTCAGTGACCACTCATGCCCTGTGGATGGGGGCATCCTATGGGGTCATAGCCATGGTAGCGAAAATAATGGCCTGGCCAGCATTTTTATACATGACCCTAAGCATGATGGGATGCTAATTACTTAATTAACCTGTGTGGAAGCACCTGCTTTCAATATACTTTTATTCCTCGTTTACTCAAGAGTTTCCATTATTCTGGCAGTTGGTGCTTGCAGTTCAATTCCCACGGGGGACCAGTATGTATGCACTGTAAATGTAAATCTAACACAAGCAGCGGCCTCCCGAGAGGTGCAGTGGTCTAAGGCACAGCATCGCAGTGCTAGAGGCGTCACTAGAGACCCGGGTTCGATCCCAGGCTGTGTCGTAGCCGGCCACAACCGGGAGACCCATGAGGCGGCTCACAATTGGCCCAGCGTCGTCCGGATTAGGGGAGGGTTTGGCAGGCCTGGAAGTCCTTGTCCCATCACACTCTAGCGACTCCTGTGGAGAGCCGGGCGCATGCACGCTGACTTCGGTCGCCAGTTGTACGGTGTTCCCTCCGACACATTGGTGCGGCTGGCTTCCGGGTTAAGCGAGCAGTGTGGCTTGGCAGGGCCGTGTTTCGGAGGACGCATGGCTCTTGACCTTCGTCTCTCCCGAGTCCGTACAGAAGTTGCAGCGATGGGACAAGACTGTAACTAGCTTGTGTGGTCATACGCACATCCTTAAAAACATAGGTGCTGGGCTATTTAAAAGTAATAGTATAGAACAAGAAGGCTGTTAAAGCTCCCAATTAACCCCTTTATTGACAACGTTTTGATCCGAAACGGATCTTCGTCAGGTGTAGACTGTGACTACCAATTGGATATCACAAAATTGGGGAGAAAAAGGGGGGTAAATATATACAGTACCAGTCAAAAGTTTGGACACACCTACTCATTCAAGGGTTTTTCTTCATTATTACTATTTTCTATATTGTAGTATCAAAGTGAAGACATCAAAACTATGAAATAACATATGTAGTAACCAAAAAAGTGTTCAACAAATCAAAATATATTTTAGATTTTAGATTCTTCAAAGTAGCCACCCTTTGCCTTGATGACAGCTTTGCACACTCTTGGCATTCTCCCAAAGGCATCATGAGGAATGCTTTTCCAACAGTCTTGAAGGAGTTCCCACATATGCTGAGCACTTGTTGGCTGCTTTTCCTTCACTCTGCAGTCCAACTCATCCCAAACCATCTCAATTGGCTTGAGGTCGGGTGATTGTGTAGGCCAGGTCATCTGATGCAGCACTCCATCACTCTCCTTCTTGGTCAAATGATAGTCCCACTAAGCGCAAACCAGATGGGATGGCGTGTCGCTGAGCTGTGGTAGCCATGCTGGTTAAGTGTGCCTTGAATTCTAAATGAATCACCGACAGTGTCACCAGCAAAGCACCCCCACACCATCACACCTCCTCCTTCATGCTTCATGGTGGGAACCACACATGCAGAGATCATCTGTTCACCTACTCTGTGTCTCACAAAGACGTGGCGGTTTGAACCAAACATCTCAAATTTGGACTCATCAGACCAAAGGACATATTTCCACCAGTCTAATGTCCATTGCTCATGTTTCTTGGCCCAAGCAAGTTTCTTCTTCTTATTGGTGTCCTTTAGTAGTGGTTTCTTTGCAGCAATTCGGCCATGGAGGCCTGATTCACGCAGTCTCCTCTGAACAGTTGATGTTGAGATGTGTCTGTTACTTAAACTCTGTGAAGCATTTATTTGGGCTGCAAACTGAGGTGCATTTAACTCTAATGAACTTATCCTCTGCAGCAGAGGTAACTTTGGGTCTTCTATTCCTGTGGCGGTCCTCATTAGCGCCAGTTTCATCATGGCGTGTGATGGATTTTGCAACTGCACTTAAAGAAACTTTCAGAGTTCCTGACATTTTCCGGATTGACTGACCTTCATGTCTTAAACTAATGATGGACTGTCATTTCCCTTTGCTTATTTGAGCTGTTCTTGCCATAATATGGACTTGGTCTTTTACCAAATAGGGCTATCTTCTGTATACCACCCCTACCTTGTCACAACAGAACCGATTGTCTCAAACGAATTAAGAAGGAAAGAAATTCCACAAATGAACTTTTAACAAGGCACACCTGTTAATTGAAATGCATTCCAGGTGACTACCTCCTGAAGCTGGTTGAGAGAATGCCAAGAGTGCAAAGCTGTCATCAAGGCAAAGGGTGGCTACTTTGAAGAATCTCAAATATAAAATATATCTTTATTTGTTGAACTCTTTTTTGGTTACTACATGATTACATATGTCTTATTTCATAGTTTTGATGTTTTCACTATTATTCTACAATGTAGAAAATAGTAAAAATAAAGAAAGTCCCTGGAATGAGTAGGTGTGTCCAAACTTTTAACTGGTACTGTATATAAATTAAATAAAACAATCTAACACAAGCAGATTAAGATCATTTATTGTTATTAATAGATGGGCAGCACTACACAGGATGTTTTTTTCTGGAAAAGGTTTGGGTATAGTAGCTGTGTAGTAGTCATATGTGTATGTTTACAGTATGTATATGTTCACAGTAGATGTATGTTTGTGTTTCATTAATGCATTCATGTATGTACATGTACATGAGCTTGTGAATGGCATTAGCCTTGGATTAACAAATTCATCGATTTAGTCATTTGTTCCTCCCCCTCACGCCCCCTCTTCCCAGCTGGGCCAACCAAAATATAATGAACACCTCTGGAACGCCAAGGCCTCGAGGGCATCTGGGAAATGTAGTTATTTTCATAGAGCGGGGGGAAAAAAATCTATATCTCAGCTGACTGGCCATATATACTGTACAAATCACACTAGGCTGCATGGCAGATATACTGTAAATCCCTGTCAGAATAGCCCATTTATATTCATACTAGCACATTTCAAACAAGCTATTTCCAATGTTGAGGGACCGGCTTGATGCTTTACCGAAGCACCCAAAGCATGTTGTTTGGACACACTCTTCTCATTTCCGTTGCTCTGTTTATTAGAATGTATCTCAAACACTCCACAGTGACTGTGAATGGGCTTAACACTAACGGTCAGAGTTAATTGAATCGAGTTGGTTTTGTTCATCCAATTGTTTTCTTGCAACGTTAGAGTAGAGCGAGTCAATTGGATTTCCGTTCAGAGGACCGCAATTTGGGGGACGTTAACAACTGACGGACAATTCGTCATGCTGTTTGTTTTGTCGTCAAGCCTCTGAACAGCCTGTGCGTTTTGTGTCTTCACTCCACAGGATATATCTGACGCAATAACAACATAGCTCTCTTCACTGTTTAGTATTTGTCTCCAAATCAAATCAATGCCTAGTAAAGCTTTTTTTATTCAAAAGAATTCAAGCTGCTCAAAATTCTCAAGCCCCAAAGCTAGAAATAGTACAGAAAGATTAGTAGAGTTTATTCTTTCACACAGAGAGTGTGATAATAGTAACTGTATTTACGTATGGTACAGCTCTCAGTTGGAGGTCACTATAGAGTAGCTAGCTATCTCCAATCCCCTCGGTGAAGGTATAACCTTTATGTACATCCACAGTGCACTTCCCTTGGGTTTAACCCCTACAATGGCAGCAGTGTGTGTGTGTGTGTGTGTGTGTGTGTGTGTGTGTGTGTGTGTGTGTGTGTGTGTGTGTGTGTGTGTGTGTGTGTGTGTGTGTGTGTGTGTGTGTGTGTGTGTGTGTGTGTGTGAGAGAGAGAGAGGAAGACAGAGAGAGATGGGAAGAAAACTACTTTAAAGTGCTGTGTCTCAAAATGGGATCAGCTCTGCACTGGTTTCCAACCCGAGGCCAAACGCACGCATGCACGTGTGCACACACACACACACATGTATAAAATGAGCTCCACAAGTATTGGGACAGTGGGCCATTTTTGTTGTTTTGGCTCTGTACTCCAGCACTTTGGATTTGAAATTACACAATGACTATGAGGTTAAAGTGCAGACTGTCATTTTTTTCATCCATGTCGGGTGAACCGTTTAGAAATTACAGCACTTTTTGTACATGGTCGCCCCATTTTAGGGGACCAAAAGTATTTGGATAAATTCACTTATATGTGTATTAAAGTAGTCAAAAGTTTAGTATTTGGTCCCATATTCCTAGCACACAAGGATTACATCAAGCTTGTGACTTTACAAACTTGTTGGATGAATTTGCTATTTGTTTTGGTTGTGTTTTAGGTTATAATTGTGCCCAATATAAATGAATGGTAAATAATGTATTGTGTCATTTTGGAGTCCCTTTTATTGTAAATAAGAATAGAATATGTTTCTAAACACTTCTACATTAATGTCTATGCTTCCATTATTACGGATAATCCTGAATGAATCATGAATAATGATGAGTGAGTAAGTTACAGATGCACAAATATCATATCCCCAATACATGCTAACCTCTCAACATTACAATAACAGGGGAGGTTAGCATTTTTGGGGGGGTATGATATTTGTGTGTTTGTAACTTTCTCACTCGTCGTTATTCACGATTCTTTCAGGATTATCTGTAATCACCGTAGCATCCACATTAATGTGGATCACTGTCCCAATACTTTTGGAGCTCACTGTACATACATACACTCAAGTTCAGAGAGCATGTGCTTACATTTATTGAAGCCTCTTCCACCATCCCTGACACCGATTTAAATAATTGCCCATTAATTATTAAGTCTAAATCTTGTTAACCTGTGTCAGCCAGCCACAAGCAGAGAACAACCAATCAGAACCCAGAAACACTTCCTGGACCAATTGACAAGGAATAGAAGAGCTAGAAGGGCTCCAGCTTTGGTCAAATTAACATCAAAAGTTTAAATGTTTTGCATTTTAGCTAACTAACCCTTTTCCTAACCTTAGCATAATTCTCCTAACCTGTTGTGTTAATTATCCTTACCTGCTGCGTACATTCTCCTAACCTGCTTCGAAACGTCAAATCTGACATTAATTTGACAAAAGCTGGATCCCTTCTAACCATGACCGGGAATAGATGAACAGAAATTGAGAAAAATGTGACTACATTAATCAGACATCGATGTCAGTGCGAAAAGAGTTCACAGCACAAATCAAGTTAGAATTTGGGTCTAAATTAATTGTCTAAAGTCCAGAGTCACAAGTCCAGAGCCCGTATTCATAAAGCCGATCTAGGAACACTTTTTCCTCTTAGATCATAATGAATAAGTTGGACGGGGGGGACCTAATCCTAGATTAGCACTCCTACCCTGAGATGCTTTATTAGTATGGGCTGAGAGTTCCATTATGCAAAGAGTTCTCCTTCCTTAACGTTAAATCAGAGTGAGGGGGTTAATCAGGAGGAACGGCCCAATAAAATAACCCGGCTTGGTCACATCTGGCCTGTAGGCCACACAGGGACTGCTCAGGCCCATAGAGAGAACTCCCAAGCTGCCTGCTTCACACACACACGTGCACATGTTTAGCATGCAGGGCAAGGAGAGTGACGCATTGTTTAGCTAATAAAATGTACAGTGCATTCGCAAAGTATTCAAACCCCTTCCCTTTTTCCACATTTTGTTGACGTTACAGCCTTATTCTAAAATTGATTACATTTTCTTTTTTTGTCATCAATCTACACACAACACCCCATAATGACAAAGCGAAAACAGATTTGACATTTTTGCACATTTATAAAAAATAAATAGACAGAAACACATTATTTACATAAGTATTCAGACCATTTGTTATGAGACTCTAAACTGAGCTCAGGTGCATCCTGTTTCCATTGATCATCCTTGATGTTTCTACAACTTCAATAGAGTCCACCTGTGGTAAATTCAATTGATTGGACATGATTTGGAAAGGCACAAACCTGTCTATATATGTCTATATAAGGTTTTTGCTCTGTCCGTGCATGTCAGAGCAAAAACCAAGCCATGAGGTCGAAGGAATTGTCCGTAGAGCTCCGAGACAGGGTTGTGTCGAGGCACAGATCCTTGGGTCCTCAAGAACAGAGTGGCCTCCATCATTCTTAAATGGAAGATGTTTGGAGCCACTAAGACTCTTCCTAGAGCTGGCCGGCCGGCCAAACTGAGCAATCGGGGGAGAATGGCCTTGGTCAGGGATGTGACCAAGAACCAGATGGTTACTCTGACAGAGCTCCAGAGTTCCTCTGTGGAGATGGGAGAAACTTCCAGAAGGACAACCATATCTGCAGCCCTCCACCAATCAGGCCTTTACGGTAGAGTGGCCAGACGGAAGCCAATACTCAACAAAAGGCACATGACAGCGCGCTTGGAGTTTGCCAAAAGGCTCCTAAAGGACTCTCAGACCATGAGAAACAAGATTCCCTGGTCTGATAAAATAAAGATTGAGCTCTTCGGCCTGAATGCCAAGTGTCACATCTGGAAGAAACCTGGCACCATCTCTACGGTGAAGCATGGTGGTGGCAGCATCATGCTGTGGGGATGTTTTTCAGCGGCAGGGACTGGGGAGAATAGTCAGGATCGAGGGAAAGATGAACGGAGCAAAGTACAGAGAGATCCTTAATGAAAACCTGCTCCAGAGCGCTCAGGTTCCCCTTCCAACAAGACAATGACCCTTAGCACACAGCCAAGACAATGCAGGAGGAGGACAAGTCTCTGAATGTCCTTGAGTGGCCTAGACAGAGCCTGGACCCGATCGAACATCTCTGGAGAAACCTGAAAATAGCTGTGCAGCAATGCTCACCATCCAACCGACAGAGCTTGAGAGGATCTGCAGAAAAGAATGGGAGAAACTCCCCAAATACAGGTGTGCCAAGCTTGTAGCGTCATACCCAAGAACACGCCAAGGATGCTTCAACAAAGTAAAGTAAAGGGTCTGAATACTTATGTAAATGTGATATTTCCAGTTTTTATTTTTAATACATTTGCAAAAATGTCTATACCTGTTTTTGCTTAGTCATTATGGGGTATTATGTATAGATTGATGAGGGAAAAAACAATTTAATACATTTTAGAATAAGGCTGAATAACGGGGTCGAAATACTTTCCGAATGCACTGTATACACAGTACCAGTCAAAAGTTTGGACACACCTACTCATTCCAGGGTTTTTCTTTATTGTTTTTATTTTCTACTTAGTAGAATAATAGTGAAGACATCAAAACTATGAAATAACACATATGGAATCATATATTTGAGATTCTTCAAAGTAGCCACCCTTTGCCTTGATGACAGCTTTGCACAATCTTGGCATTCTCTCAACCAGCTTCATGAGGTAATCACCTGGAAAGCATTTCAATTAACAGGTGTGCCTTGTTAAAAGTTAATATGTGGAATTGCATTCCTTCTTAATGCATTTGAGCCAATCAGTTGTGTTGTGACAAGGTATGGGTGGTATACAGAAGATAGCACTATTTGGTAAAATACCAAGTCCATATTATGGCAAGAACAGCTCAAATAAGCAAAGAGAAATGACAGTCCATCATTACTTTAAGACATGAAGGTCAGTCAATCCGGAAAATTTCAAGAACTTTGAAAGTTTCTTCAAGTGCAGTCGCAAAAACCATCAAGCGATATGATGAAACTGGCTCTCATGAGCTCGGCCACAGGAAAGGAAGACCCTACCTCTGCTGCAGAGGATAATTTCAGATTGCAGCCCAAATAAATGCTTCACAGAGTTCAAGTAACAGACACATCTCAACATCAACTGTTCAGAGGAGACTGCGTAAATCAGGCCTTCATGGTCGAATTTCTGCTAAGAAACAACTACTAAAGGACACCAAAAATAAGAAGAGACTTGTTTGGGAAAAGAAACATGAGCAATGGACCGGTGGAAATGTATCCTTTGGTCTGAAGCATTCAAATTTGAGATTTTTGGTTCCAACCTCCATTCAGAGTAGGTGAACAGATGATCTATGCATGTGTGTTTCCCACCATGAAGCTTGGAGGAGGAGGTGTGATGGTGTTGGGGTGCTTTGCTGGTGACACTGTCAAGGATTTATTTAGAATTCAAGGCACACTTAACCAGCATGGCTACCACAGCATTCTGCAGCGATACGGCATCCCATCTGGTTTGTGCTTAGTGGGACTATCATTTGTTTTTCAACAGGACAATGACCCAATACACCTCCAGGCTGTGTAAGGGATATTTGACCAAGAAGGAGAGTGATGGAGTGCTGCATCAGAAGACCTGGCCTCCACAATCACCCTACCTCAACCAAGTTGAGGTGGTTTGGGGTGAGTAGGACTGCAGAGTGAAGGAAAAGCAGCCAACAAGTGCTCAGCATATGTGGGAACTCCTTCAAGACTGTTGGAAAAGCATTCCAGGTGAAGCTGGTTGAGAGAATGCCAAGAGTGTGCAAAGCTGTCATCAAGGCAAAGGGTGGCTATTTGAAGAATCTAAAATATATTTTGATTTGTTTAACACTTTTTTGGTTACTACATGATTCCATGTGTTATTTTCACTGATGTATTCACTATTATTCTACAATGTGGAAAATAGTAAAAATAAAGAAAAAACCTTGAATGAGTAGGTGTGTCCAAATGTTTGACTGGTAATGTATATATATATATATATAAATATACATATATATATTGAGAGCATACTGGTATGTATAGTACATACAGAATATGTTGTCGTTACTGTATAATATGTGCACATTTTTTTTCATGGTCGTTGTTGGCAACATTCAGTTCTCTGTGTCATCTAATGAAGTAATAGAAGGTTAATAGTGCTCTTCCTATCTCGATGCACACGCTCGTCGAAAAGGTTATCCCTGAATCCCAAGGATATGGGTTGTTATCAATTATTAGTCTACAGTACACTGAAATACCCTTTTATTTGTGCTCGCCAAAGTGGAATACATTGTGGTTAGTGCAGCGAGAGAGAAAGAAGGAGGTAGAAAGAGAGAGTGAGGGAGAGAGAGAAAGTGCCGCCCCAGGGCATGATGGGTAGTGCGTGAGGATCCAACCCGCTGTTGCTGTGCACTATGGCAACACTACATGGTTCCCCGACGATGGTTTTAATTCGAGTGCAGTCATTAAAATTGTAATAAGACCAGCAATAAAACTGGCAAGGTGTTTGCTTTTGTACAATGTAAAGTATTCAGACTCCTTGACTTTTTTCCACATTTTGTTACGTTACAGCCTTATTCTAAAATTGATTAAATTGTTTTTCCCCCTCATCAATCTACACACAATACCCCATAATGACAAAGCAAAAACAGGTTTTTAGAAATTTGTGAAATATCACATTTACATGAGTATTCAGACCCTTTACACAGGGCTTTGTTGAAGCACCTTTGGCAGCGATTACAGCCTTGAGTCTTCTCGGGTATGACACTAAAAGCTTGGCACACCTGTATTTGAGGAGCTTCTCCCATTCTTCTCTGCAGATCCTCTCAAGCTCTGTCAGGTTGGATGTGGAGCGTTGCTGCACATCTATTCTCAGGTCTTTCCAGAGATGTTCATTTGGGTTCAAGTCCGGCATCTGGCTGGGCCACTGAAGGACATTCAAAGACTTGTCCCAAAGCCACTCCTGTGTTGTTTTGGCTGTGTGCTTAGGGTCGTTGTCTTGTTGGAAGGTGAACCTTCGCCCCCAGCCTGATGTCCTGAGCGTCCTGAGGTTTTCATCAAGGATCTCTGTACTTTGATCCATTCATCTTTCCCTCGATCCTGACTAGTCTCCCAGTCCCTGCTGCTGAAAAACATCCCCACCTGAGCTCAATTTTAAGTATCTTAGCAAAGGGTCTGAATACTTATGTAAATAAGGTATTTCTGTTTTTAATTTTTAATGAATTAGCAAAAAATTATGAAAACCTGTTTTCTCTTTGTCATTATGGGGTATTGTGTATAGATTGCTGAGGAAAATGTTTTATTTAATACATTTTAGAATAAGGCTGTAACGTAACAAAATGTGGAAAAAGTCAAGGGGTCTAAATACTTTCTGAAGGCACTGTATATCGAGTGTTTAATGATTAGACTTTGTTGACTGATTTCAAAGGCCAGGATTGTGTTTGTGTGTTTGTGTGTGCGCGAGTGCGTTGCATGTCCAATTTGCAGTTTCACATGTGAAATAGCCATTTTCACATGTTGAGCTTAAATTTAACGTGAAACCCTATTTTCACATGTATTACATTTAGAGTTCACATGTTAACGTCACCTTTTTACACGTGATGAACATTTTCACCTCACATGTGAATTGCAGTTTTACGTGAAATTTGCGGTTTTCAGTCCTTATTTGCTACATACATTTTTGGACTTATAAATTAATTAAATGAACCCAATGATTCTTGAAGAATATAATGTATAAATGAGCTTAGTTCAACTGTCATACCCCATCAGAATCCCAAATATACTGAACAACAATATAAACGTAACATGTAAAGTGTTGATCCCCATATTTCATGAGCTGAAATAAAATACATTATTTATACAAAAATATGTGGACACCCCTTCAAATGAGTGGATTCGGCTATTACATTTTTTACTGAAGAGCTCAGTGACTAGGAAAAGTCTAGGAGCAACAACGGCTCAGCCGCGAAGTAGTAGGCCACACAAGCTCACAGAACGGGACCTCCGAGTGCTGAAGTTTGTAGTGTGCAAAAAAATAGTCTGTCCTCAGTTGCAACTCTCACTACCGAGTTCCAAACTGCCTCTGGAAGCAACGTCAGCACAACAACTGATCGTGGGGAGCTTCATGAAATGGCTTCATGAAAAGCCTAAGATCACCATGCACAATGCCAAGCGTGGGCTGGAGTGTTGTAAAGCTCACCGCCATTGGACTCTGGAGCAGTGGAAATGCATTCTCTGTAGTGATGATTCACGCTACACCATCTGGCAGTCCGACGGACGAATCTGGGTTTTGCGGATGCCAGGAGATCACTACCTGCCCCAATGCATAGTGTCAACTACAAAGTTTGGTGGCGGAGGAATAATGGTCTGGGGCTGTTTTTCATGGTTCGGGCTAGGCCCCTTAGTTCCAGTGAAGGGAAATCTTAACGCTACAGCATACAATGACATTTGTAGACAATTCTGTGCTTCCAACTTTGTGGCAACAGTTTGGGGAAGGCCCTTTCCTCACTAATGCTCTTGTGGCTGAATGGAAGCAAGTCCCCACAGCAATGTTCCAAACTCTAGTGGAAAGCCTTCCCAGAAGAGTGGAGGCCGTTATAGCAGCAAAGGGGGAACAACTCCATATTGATGCCCATGATTTTGGAATGAGATGTTCGACGAGCAGGTGTCCACATACTTTTGGTCATGTAGTGTACCCCCGAAATTCTCCATACACACAAAAAGCTTATTTCTCTCAAATTCTGTGCACAAATCTGTTTTCATCCCTGTTTGTGAGCATTTCTCCTTTTCCAAGATATTCCATCCACCTGACAGGTGTGGTATATCAAGAAGCTGATTAAACAGCATGGTCGTTACATAGGTGCACATTGTGCTGGGGACAATAAAAGTCCACTCTAAAATAGGCACTTTTGTCACACAACACATTACCACAGATGTTTCAAGTTTAGAAGGAGTGTGCAATTGGCATGCAGACTGCAGGAATGTCTACCAGAGCTGTTGCCAGATAATTGAATGTTCATTTCTTTACCATAAGCTGCCTCCAACATCATTTTAGAGAATTGGCAGTACCGCGGACCACGTGTAACCATGCCACCCCAGGACCTCCACATCCGGCTTCTTCACCTGTGGGATCGTCTGAGATCAGCCACTCGGAAAGCTGATTAAACTGTGGGTTTGCACAATTGAAGAATTTCTCCGGTAAGCTCAGTTGCGTGCATCCTGTCCTTACTAGGGTCTTGACCTGACGCCAGTCGTAACCGACTAAAATGGGCAAATGCTCACCTTCGATGGAGAAGTGTGTTCTTCACAGATTAATCCCAGTTTCAACTGTACCGGGCAGATGGCAGACAGCGTGTATGGCATTGTGTGGGGGCGAGTTGTTTGCTAATGTCAATGTTGTGAACAGAGTGCCCCATGGTGGCGGTGAGGTTATGGTATGGGCAGGCATAAGCTACTGACAATGAACACAATTTAATTTTATCGATTGCAATTTGAATGCACAGAAATACCGTGATGAGATCCTGAGGCCCATTGTCGTGCCATTCATCCGCAGCCATCTCCTCGTGTTTAAGCATGATAATGCATGACCTCATGTCACAAGGATCTGTACACAATTCCTGGAAGTTGAAAATGTCCAAGTTCTTCCATGGCCTGCATACTCACCAGACATGTCACCCGTAGAGCATGTTTGGGATGCTCTGGACCAACATTTACGACAGTAAATATAATATCCAGCAACTTCGCACAGCAATTGAAGAGGAGTGGAACAACATTCCACAGCCCTAATCAACAGCTGATCAACTCTATGCAAAGGAGATGTGTCGCGCTGCATGAGGCAAATGGTGGTCACAGCAGATACTGGTTTTCTGATCCATGCCCCTACCTTTTTTATTTATTTATTTAACTAGGCAAGTCAGTCAAGAACAAATTCTTATTTACAATGACATCCTACCAAAAGGCAAAAGGCCTCCTGCGGGGACGGGGGCCTGGGATTAAAAATAAAAATAAATACAATATAAATATAGGAAAAAACACACATCACAACAAGAGAGACAACACAACACCACATAAAGAGAGACCTAAGACAACAATATAGCAAGGCAGCAACACATGACAACACAGCATGGTAGCATCACAACATAACATAACAACAACATTGTAGCAACACAATGGTAGCAGCACAAAACATGGTACAAACATTATTGGGCACAGACCACAGCACAAAGGGCAAGAAGGTAGAGTCAACAATACATCGCACAAAGCAGCCACAACTGTCAGTTTAAGGTATCTGTGACCAACAGATGCATATCTGTATTCCCAGTCATGTGAAATCCATAGATTAGGGCCTAATTCATTTATTTCAGTTGAATGATTTCCTTATACAGTTGAAGTCAGAAGTTTACATACACTTAGGTTGGAGTCATTAAAACTAATTATTCAACCACTCCACACTTTTCTTGTTAACAAACTATAGTTTTGGCAAGTCGGTTAGGACATCTACTTTGTGCATGACACAAGTAATTTTTCCAACAATTGTTTACAGACAGATTATTTCACTTATAATTCACTGTATCACAATTCCAGTGGGTTAGAAGTTTACATACACTAAGTTGACTGTGCCTTTAAACAGTTTGGAAAATTCCCGAAAATGATGTCATGGCTTTAGAAGCTTCTGATAGGCTAATTGACATAATTTGAGTCAATTGGAGGTGTACCTGTGGCTGTATTTCAAGCCCTACCTTCAAAGTCAGTGCCTCTTTACTTGGCATCATGGGAAAATCAAAAGAAAACAGCCAAGACCTCAGAAAAAAAAGTTGTAGACCTCCACAAGTCTATTTCATCCTTGGGAGCAATTTCCAAATGCCTGAAGGTACCACGTTCATCTGTACAAACAGTAGTACGCAAGTATAAACACCATGGGACCATGCAGCCGTCATATCGCTCAGGAAGGAGACGCGTTCTGTCTCCTAGAGATGAACGTACTTTGGTGTGAAAAGTGCAAATCAATCCCAGAACAACAGCAAAGGACCTTGTGAAGATGCTGGAGGAAGCAGGTACAAAACTATCTATATCCACAGTAAAACGAGTCCTATATCGACATAGCCTGAAAGGCCGCTCAGCAAGGAAGAAGCCACTGCTCCAAAACTGCACATGGGGACAAAGATCGTACTTTTTGGAGAAATGTCCTCTGGCCTGATGAAACAAAAATAGAACTGTTGGCCATAATGACCATCATTATGTTTGGAGGAAAAAGGGGGAGGCTTGTAAGCCGAAGAATATCATCCCAACCGTGAAGCACAGGGGTGGCAGCATCATGTTGTGGGGATGCTTTGCTGCAGGATGGACCGGTGCACTTCACAAAATAGATGGCATCATGAGGTAGGAAAATTATGTGGATATATTGAAGCAACATCTCAAGACATCAGTCAGGAAGTTAAAGCTTGGTCGCAAATGGGTCTTCCAAATGGACAATGACCCCAAGCTTAGTTCCAAAGTTGTGGCAAAATGGCTTAAGGACAACAAAGTCAAGGTATTGGAGTGGCCATCACAAAGCCCTGACCTCAATCCTATAGCAAATTTGTGGGCAGAACTGAAAAAGTGTGTGCGAGCAAGGAGGCCTACAAACCTGACTCAGTTACATCAGCTCTGTCAGGAGGAATGGGCAAAAATTCACCCAACTTATTGTGGGAACCTTGTGGTAGGATGCCCAAAACATTTGACCCAAGTTAAACAATTTAAAGGCAATGCTACCAAATACTAATTGAGTGTATGTAAACTTCTGACCCACTGGGAATGTGATGAAATAAATAAAAGCTGAAATAGAATGATTTATCTACTATTATTCTGACATTTCACATTCTTAAAATAAAGTGGTGATCCTAACTGACCTAAGACAGGGAATTTTTACTCTGATTAAGTGTCAGGAACTGTGAAAAACTGAGTTTAATTGTATTTGGCTAAGGTGTATGTAAACTTCCTGCTTCAACTGTATGTAATCTTTGATATTGTTGCATTTATATTTTGCTCTGTGTATAAGCTTGTTTTACTCCAATGTTTTTAAACGAAGTAAATGTAAACAATCAATTTATAGCCTAAAAACATGGTTAAAACTTTCATTTTGATTTAATGGATTTTCAGTCCTTGCATCCAAAGCATAGTCTATGGATTTGAGAGTGGTTGAATTTCTCCAACCCCATCCGTCAGCCTTTTACTGAAACTGTGTGGAGGCACTTTGTTAATGTTTCAATTAAGGATTGTCGCCAAATACCTTTAATAGAGTCATAGTGGTGTTATATTTCGCAATCCTGTAGTGAGCGAGTCTTTTTTTGGCCATCAAGCAAAACTTCTGAATTCGAGAACAAAATTCTTAGTATTGCCAACAAAAATAATGATTTATTAACCCCAAAAGTATTGATAGCAAAACACATGAAAAACAGGTGAATTAACTTGTGTCCGAAAACCACAGTTTTTTTTCCCACACGTGATTTATTCATGTGTTTATTTGTAAGTGTGCACGTGGTGTGTGCGTGTCTACAAGAGAGCAGCGGTGGACGAGGGACTGTCCTCCCTGTTATGTGATGGATGAACAGTTATAAGTCCTGCTCCAGAAAAAGAGGACATATGCCCATAAGACACAGTGTTACCATGGAGGTACACTAAATCTCCTTCCCTCTTATTTTTCTCACAAATTTTCCCTCTCTTTTCAGTTCTTTGACGCATTGTCTTTCTCCTTTCGGACCGTCTTCATCCTTTCCTTCCATTTCTTCATCCTCCCTCTCTCTCTCTCTTACTCCTTTTGAGGCTTTATTTCACTCCGGCATTCTCCCTCCATCCCCTCCCTTCCTCATGATGAATAATTCATAAAGCTTCTTCTTCTTCTTCTCCTCGGCTGTGTGTGTGTGTGTGTGTGTGTGTGTGTGTGTGTGTGTGTGTGTGTGTGTGTGTGTGTGTGTGTGTGTGTGTGTGTGTGTGTGTGTGTGTGTGTGTGTGTGTGTGTGTGTGTGTGTGACAGTGGTGGATCAAAGCATGTCCTACCTTCACGGCGTAGATCAGCGCTCATTGGTCTTTGCCGCTGACAGGAAACAACCTGTCCCCCTGCTCCTCTTAAAAAAGTTAAAGTGATCCGTTTACTTTCCTTTTCCTCCTGTTGTATACTGCAGATGAACGACACTACTGTCTGGAGACACTTGTTTTTTTTATTTTTATATTGGTTCTGAAAGCCGATAATGTGTATGTATGTGTGTATCTTTATCTGTAAGTATAAGCCATAGTTTAGGCCTGTTCCTAGTGCAATCACAATACATAGTGCAGAGAGAATATTGTATTTTATTTGACCTTTTTTCAGTAATGTAACATACTACATCAGGTTGTATGTTATATGGCGGCGTACGATATTACGCGACTTCTGTCTCCGCTTGTATCGTTGCAGGTAATATGTACAGTGTTAGTCAGAGTTCGCTTGTTGCGAGCGACATTGGAAGAAGACACTGATACAGTGCGAATGATGCCTTCCACAAACAATGCAAGTGCAGCAGTGTATCTCCGCTTCAAGTTGTTCCCTTTGGCCGCAGGAATCCATATATAAATGGACCCTGCCTTGAGCGGGGAACTTACAGTGGCAGTGCAATGGCAGTGTGGTCTTTCAACCTCATTATAGATGACTGTGTGGTGTGGTTGTCGACAGACGCTCGCACCTCTTTAGCCGGGGTCTTTTCACTGGGCTCAGCTGCAGTGCAGTGTCAGTGTTCTCCACTGACTCCACTGGTCCTTTGCTGAAGATGAATACGATTGTCGGCAACAATAACGCTCTGTTCCTCTTTCTGCTATCTTTATTAGTATTTTCTCTCTCCCTATTTCTCTCGCTCCCCATCTCCCTCTTTCTTTGGCTCAGCCTTGGTCGAGTGCAAGAGCAGGACAGAGAGGGATGCTTGCGAAGCAGTTCCAATGGCAATGAGGGTTGACTTACGATGCAGTGTGAAATTGAGCAATTATATACTTTTTTTCTCCTTCCCTTTTTTTCTCTCCATGTCTCCCTCTTTTGTTCCCTTTCCTTACTCCAAAAACCTGTTTTCCTTGCCTAAATCTCACCTATCCTACCTATAGTACCCCTACCAACACAACACCGTTCCCATTTGTTCACCCCCCCCTATACCACCCCCCCAATCTACCTCTTCAGCCCTCCCCATGACACTTCCCATACAACCCCACCCCAAACGGTACACTTTGTACTATCTCCTTAACCCTCTCCCCTGAAACTATACACTTCATCCTGTCTCAAGCGAATACGCTAAACCATACAGTGGAAGTGTGGTCTTTCACCCTGATTATAGATGACTCTGTTGTGTGGTAGTCGACATGCACCTCTTATAGCTAGGGCTCACCTCTCTCCCCCCCCTGCTCTCTCTCCCATAGCCGTGTGTTTGATCCTGGGCTGTATGATCTTTCCGGATGGCTGGGACTCGGAAGTGGTGCGAGACATGTGTGGCGAGGAGACGGGGAAGTACACGCTGGGGAACTGTTCGGTGCGCTGGGCCTACATGCTGGCTATCGTTGGCATCATGGACGCCCTCATCCTCTCCTTCCTGGCCTTCGTGCTGGGCAACCGGCAGAACGACTTCCAGCTGGAGGAGCAGCTTAAAGCAGAACAAAAAGGTGAGACGCTAATGACGCTAGGCCGACTGCTAGGCTAATGCTAATCTTTGTTTTATTATGCGCCAAAAGTCCTATTTTTTTTTTTACCACATCTTACCAGCAGTACTGTAAAATAAAGCATTGCCCATTTACCAGATGGGCTAGGTTATTGAGACACCAGTGGCTAATGCTAATTGTTGTCATATATCAGGCAATACACTGGATTTACAAAATGCTATGTTTTAAAGTGATGAAATTTAAAAACCAGTTCTGTCCTTTTGTATTATTTTAGTGAGTATCAAGTGTCAATGTAATGGTTTTGAG
Source organism: Salvelinus namaycush (assembly GCF_016432855.1). Lineage (NCBI taxonomy): Eukaryota > Metazoa > Chordata > Actinopteri > Salmoniformes > Salmonidae > Salvelinus > Salvelinus namaycush. Next base: position 49,182,310 of record NC_052308.1, read on the forward strand.
TTTGAAATTTGGCACAAACAAGTCTCCACGTAGCTAGCTCAACTCACAGCTAACTACACTATATATACAAAAGCATCTGGACACCCCTTCAAATGAGTGGATTTGGCTATTTCAGCCACACCCGTTGCTGACAGGTGTATAAAATCGAGCACACAGCCATGCAATCTCCATAGACAAACATTGGCAGTAGAATGGCCTTACAACACTCACACCGAGTTCTAAACTCCCTCTGGAAGCAACGTCAGCACAAGAACTGTTTGTCTGGAGCTTCATGAAATGGGTTTCCATGGTCGAGCAGTCGCACACAGGCCTAAGATCAACATGCACAATGCCAGGCGTCAGCTGGAGTTGGACTCTGGAGCAGTGGAAAAGCGCTCTCGGTGTGATGATTCATGCTTCACCATCCGGCAGTCCGACGGACAAATCTGGGTTTGTCGAATGCAAGGAGAACGCCACCTGCCCAAATGCACATTTTGGTATGAGATTGTTGTGGATGGCTGTACACAAATCTAAATGTGTATGTGAACCCAAGAAGTCTAAGCTGCCTATCAATCATTGTTTTTGCAACCAGTGGACAGCCAGTGAAAAATGTGCTCTTGCAACAGCTGCATAGTGCGGATCCCAGCCTATGGAATAAAAGTGGGGCTTTTATTGTTCAATCTAATTCATTATAATAAAACATTATATACAGTGGCAAGAAAAAGTGTGAACCCTTTGGAAATACCTGGATTTCTGCATAAATGGAGTCTGATCTTCATCTAGGTCACAACAACAGACAAACACAGTCTGCTTAAACTAATAACACACAAACAACTATATGTTTTCATGTCTTTATTGAACACACCGTGTAAACATTCACAGTGCACGGTGGGAAAAGTATGTGAACCCTTGGATTTAATAACTGGTTGACCCTCCTTTGGCAGCAATAACCTCAACCAAACGTTTTCTGTAGTTGCGGATCGGACCTGTACAACGGGCAGGAGGAATTTTGGACCATTCCTCTTTACAAAACTGTTTCAGTTCAGCAATATTCTTGGAATGTCTCGTGTGAACTGCTCTCTTGAGGTCATGCCACAGCATCTCAATCGGGTTGAGGTCAGGACTCTGACTGGGCCACTCCAGAAGGCGTATTTTCTTCTGTTGAAGCCATTATATTGTTGATTTACTTCTGTGTTTTGGGTTGTTGTCCTGTTGCGTCACCTAACTTCTGTTGAGCTTCAATTGGCGGACAGATAGCCTAACATTCTCCTGCAAAATGTCTTGATAAACTTGGGAATTCATTTTTCTGTCGATGATAGCAAGCTGTCTAGGCCCTGAGGCAGAGAAGCAGCCCCAAACCATGATGCTCCCTCCACCATACTTTACAGTTGGGATGAGGTTTTGATGTTGGTGTGCTGTGCCTTTTTTTCCTCCACACATTGTGTTGTGTGTTCCTTCCAAACAACTCAACTGTAGTTTTATCCGTCCACAGAATATTTTGCCTGGAACATCCAGGTGCACTTTCGCAAACTTCAGATGTGCAGCAATGTTTTTTTTGGACAGCAGTGGTTTGGACACACCTACTCATTCCAGGGTTTTTCTTTATTTTTACTATTTTCTACATTGTAGAATAATAGTGAAGTCATCAAAACTATGAAATAACACATATGGAATCATGTAGTAACAAAAAAGTGTTAAACAAATCAAAATATATTTTAGACTTCTTCCGTGGTGTCCTCCCATGAACAACATTCTTGTTTAGAGTTTTACGTATCGTAGACTCGTCAACAGAGATGTTAGCATGTTCCAGAGATTTCTGTAAGTCTTTAGTTGACACTAGGATTCTTCTTAACCTCATTGAGCATTCTGCGCTGTGCTCTTGCAGTCATCTTTGCAGGACGGCCACTCCTAGGGAGAGTAGCAACAGTGCTGAACTTTCTCCATTTATAGACAATTTGTCCTACCTTGGACTGATGAACATCAAGGCTTTTAGAGATACTTTTGTAACCCTTTCCAGCTTTATACAAGTCAACAATTCTTAATCTTATTTGTCTTCTGGGATATCTTTTGTTCGAGGCATGGCAAACTCAAATTCTGTGAGTGTTTTTTATAGGGCAAGGCAGCTCTAACCTACATCTCCAATCTCGTCTCATTGATTGGACTCCAGGTTAGCTGACTCCTGAGTCCAATTAGCTTTTGGAGAAGTCATTAGCTTAGGGGTTCACATACTTTTTCCAACCTACACTGTGAATGTTTAAATGATGTATTCAATATAGACAAGAAAAATACAATAATTTGTGTGTTATTAGTTTAAGCACACTGTTTGTTTATTGTTGTGACTTAGATGAAGATCAGATCAAATTTGATGACCAATTTATGCAGAAATGCAGGTAATTCCAAAGGGTTCACACACTTTTTCTTGCCACAGTATATATCCATTGATTCTTGAAGAATATAACTTATAAATGCCTCATGAGCTTAGTTCGACTGTCACACCACATGAGAACCCAAAATATAAGCTTGTTTTTTCTCCAATGTTTGTAAACAAACACTGTATAGCCTCATAACATGGTTAAAACAATCATTTTGATGATATGGATGGTTAGTCCTTGCATCCATAGCTCTGTCTATTAATCTGAGAGTTCTTACATTTCTCCAGGCCCACCCCTCAACTGTGGATTCACCAATTAAACAGCCGCATATTATCAAGGTATCAAAGTGTCACCAACAAAAAAGGTCAACAATAGGCCTATAGCAAATGCCGCCTATGGCATACATTTTTCACACGTAAATAGCACTTTTCAGTAGTGCTCAAAGCATGCCATTACATGAGCACAGCATTTATTTTTCAACTCGAATCAATGAGCCCAATCAGTCCTCCATGACAACAGAATCATAAACAACAGAGTAGGCCTGGCTAATAAGTCCTTCGTTATTGGGTAATGCTCAGGTAAAACAATTAGGCTAATATATACTTCCATATTTCCAAGTCCTATTCCTGAAGATCAAGGGATAATAAATTAATTGGAATGACGGATAATCTGATAGACATTGGTTTTTAATGTAAAGATAACTTAATCATATTATTATATGTAGTAGAAAGTGATGGGTTAGAAGAAGCTTACATAACCAACACAAAGTAAAATTTTACATCCATTTATGGCCAGCTATGTAAACTATAACATTGATTTATCCTGCAATAGATGTTGTTCAATTGGTAACATACATTTTTGTAAATTGTTTGCCTCTAAAAGGGAAAGTAATCTAATGTAATCAGATTACATTACTGAGTGTGGGTAATCCAAAAGGTATGTTACTGATGACAATTTTGGACAGGTAACTAGTAACAGATTACATTTAGAAAGTAACCTACCTGAACACCGCAGGGGGAACTCTACACCATACTTAACCAGGTCAGGATGTGTTTTTCTTGTAGCTTGCACAATCAGGGCTGGTTCCCCTGCTTGTTTGACTTGAAAATGGTGATGTTGGTGGGGATGGGGGTTTAAGCTTCAGGGGACACATGTTCAAAAATATTTGATCTTGCATTTCAGTCGTGTGCATTACATCATCCAGGTTTTCAGTCATCTACCCACGGTTCCCTTTATAACATTTCAGTGTATGAAATATTTCTATGTGTGCTGTCTAAGTGTTGCATAACGAGACAACGCTGCTCTATCTAGATTCGGTGCATCTGTATATTTGTACGATTTACCATAAATATTGTTAGCGTCGTGATGAGGGATGTTGCAGCATGATCAGAGCCAGGAAAAGACGGAGAGCGCGTCGAGCTTCCTTTTTTACCCCCCCCCCCAATTCCTTCATAGCCCTCTGATTCTATTGAGGAAGTTTCCATGGTTACGTGTCAGATTCAAGCAGGATAAGGCTGCGGTTGCTCTCTCTCCCCAGCGACCCGGCACTCTGCAGCTGTGCATGCTTTCCCTCCTTCCTCTCCCTCTCTCGCTCACATACATTTTCTAATATTCCTCCAATCATTCCTCCTCAATTCTCCCCCTATCGATTGTCTCTCCTTCCTCCCCCACCTCCCTCTCTCTCCATCATCCCTCATCTGGATGCTCATTTTGTTTCATCAGGTTTAAGGATGGGGGTAAATGAGGTAGGTGGGGGTAAATGAGGTCGGAGGGGGTGGGGGGCCAGAAAGAGGGGATGGAGGGTTGGGGGGCTCTGGGATAACACAAGATCAGATTATGGGGGGGGGGGGGGCAGTGTGTGTGGAGGGGGGTGTTAAGGCATCTGTAGGTGCCTGAGGATCGGTGTTGCGTCAACAACAAAACCTGGTGGCACTGTGCCAGAACTCCTCTGGCGTTATTTGTTTTTGCCTTAATCCACTCTGCTGTTTCCCCCATCTGTATTTATTTATTCTTCATCAGATAAAATAGCTTCAGTCACAGCGTCATGGTTCGTTTCATTGAGATAAGACTGCTTCTCTGTCATAAATATATCACGCCCTGAATGCAATTATAAAAACAAGTTATACATGAAATATAAACCTAAATAAGATTAGTTTTAAACCACTTTTTTTGTTTGAATAAGATACGATGGAGCATTGAAGGGCAGATGTGGACATGTTTGTGTGTTGGGAGCCGTGCTCGTGTCCGATGGATTCCGAGGGATAATTTCCAGCCACATTTTTCAGAGGGTCTCCCTCCCCTGCTTCCCGCTCCAGACCTCCCACTGGTTCTCACCGCGGGAGGCCAGAATTTGGATAGAATTCCGACGGAGCTGCAAATCTTATTTGAGCCAGCCAAGAGGAATAGTCTTATTCAACAACCCTTGGGGATAAACAGCTGGTTTAACCTGCTATCAAAGGAAAATACACTATACTTAATACATTTATATAATGGGATTTTTTTCAACCTTCGATATTATCACATTGAACTAGTCTCTATTTGACACTGGGCTCGTGCAATAGTAGAACTGTATAAAGACAACAGTGATGTTGTGCCTGTAGCCTACATAAAATCAAGATGTGATTTAGTAAATGACTACATACAGACTACCAAACATGTATAAGCTGTGTATAATATTAAACATAAATGTTAATAAATGCAATGCAGGGGTGGACTATGATTATTATTGTCCCACAATTGAAAATATTTATTTAATGTATAGTATGTTTTTAATTTCAGGTAAATAATGTTATATATAGTGTAGAGATGGGCAACTGGCTGCCCTGGGTCCCCCTTTTTTTAGGCCAGAGGATCAATTTCAAAAGACAAAAAAAGATATACACTAAGCGGTCAGTTTATTAGGTACACCCATCTAGTACAGGGTCGGACACCCCTTTGCCTCCAGAACAGCCGGAATTCTTTGGGGAATGTATTCTACAAGTCGGAAACATGCCGACACAATGGCATCATGCAGTTGCTGCAGAGTAGACGGTGGTACACCACTGCCACCAGCCTGTACCGTTGACATCAGGCAGGATGGGTCCAAATCCTGACTCGGCATGACGCAACAGGAACCGGGATTCGTCCGGACCAGGCAATGTTTTTCCACTCCTCAATTGTCCAGTGTTGGTGACCGTGTGCCCTCTGGAGCCGATTCTTCTTATTTTTAGCTGATAGGAGCTGCAATAGCCCATCTGTGACAAGGATTGACGGGTTGTGCGTTCCGTGATGTCGTTCTGTACACCACTGTTATACTGCGTCATTCGTTGTCTGTTTGTGACCCACCTTTTAGGTTACACGATAATTGCCATTCTCCTTCGACCTCTCTCATCAACGAGCTGTTTTCGCCCACATGGCTGCCGTTGACTGAAAGTTTTTTGTTTGTCGCACAATTCTCGGTAAACCCTAGAAACTGCCTGCGTGAAAAGCCCACGAGGGCAGATGCTTCTGAGATACTGACTCCAGCGTGCCTGGCACTGAAGATCATACCACGCTCAAAGTCGTTTAGGTCACTGGTTTTGCCCAGTCTAATGTTCAATCGGACAGTAACTGAATGCCTCAATGCCTATCTGCCTTCTTTATATAGCAAGCCACGGCCACTTGACTCACTCTGTAGGAGCAATCCATTTTCATGAACGGGGTGGTGTACCTAATAAACTGGCCCTGAGTGCCTTCACAAAGTATTCATACTCCTTGACTTACAGTGCCTTATAGAAAGTATTCACACCGCTTTACTTTTTCCACATTTTGTTGTGTTAGTCTGCATTTAAAATTTAGGTTTTTTTTTGTCACTGGCCTACACACAATACCCCATGGTGTTAAAGTGGAATTACGTTTTTATTTTTTACAAATTAATAAAAAATTCAACGCTGAAATGTCTTGAGTCAAAAAGTATGCAAGCCTAAATAAGTTCAGTAGTAAAATTTTGGAAGTCCGGGGGGCAGGAAGGGTAAAGGGGGAGCAGGTACCTTTTCTAGTGGTGGTTATTCATCAGCCTGATGGTCTGGGGGTAGAAGCTGTTAGCTAGTCTGACAGTTTTTGCCATGATGCTCCGATACTGCCTGCGCATGAGTGGAAGCGGGGAGAACAATCCGTGGCTCGGGTGGCTGAGGTCCTTGATCTTCTTGGCCTTCCTGCGACACCGGGTGTTGTAGGTGTTCTGAAAGGCAGGCAGTGTGCACCCAATGGTACGTTTGGCTGAGCATACCACCCTCTGTAGATCCTTGCGGTCAGCGGCGGGGGAGTTGGCATACCAGGCTGTGATGCAGCCCGACAGTATGCTCTCGATGGTGCTCCTGCAGAACACTGTGAGGACCCTCGGAGACAGGACACATTTCTTCAGCCTTCTTCTTCTCCACGGTGTCCGTGTAGTTTGACCATTTCTGAGGAACTTGAACGTTTTTACCGTCTCCTCGTTGATGATAAGGGCATGCCCAGCATGGTTCCTCCTGAAGTCCACAATCAGCTCCATTGTTTTGCTGACGTTGAGGGAGAGGTTGTTTACCTGGCATCACGCCGTCAGAGTGCTTACCTCCTCTCTGTAGGCCGTCTCATTGTTGTTGGTAATCAAGCCTACTACTGTCGCGTCTTCAGCGAACTTGATGATGGAGTTGGAACTGTGTGAGGCCATGCAGTCATGGGCATACAGGAAGAACAGGAGTGGACTGAGGACGCACCCTTTTGGGGCGCCCATGTTGAGGACAAAGGAGGTTGCTGACACCTTAATTGGAGAGAACGAGCTCGTGGTTATGACTGGAGGGGAATCAGTGGAATGGTATGAAATACACATGGTTTCCAGGTGTTTGATGCCATTCCATTAGCTCCTTCCCGGCCATTATAATGAGAAGTTCTCCCCTCAGCAGCCTCCACTGGTTGTGGATCAGTGTGGAGGAGGTAATGTTGGCTACCTTCACCACATGTGGATGGCCCGTCAGGAAGTCCAGGACCCAGTTGCATAGGGAGGAGTTCAGTCCTAGGGCCGGGAACTTTGTGGTGAGCTTAGTGGGCAATATGTTATTGAAGGCCGTGCTGTAGTCAATGAACAGAATCCTCACATATGCATTCCTTTTGTCCAGGTGGGTGAGGGCAGTGTGCAGTGCAATAGCGATTGCTTCGTCCGTGGATCTGTCAGGTGGAACTGATGAGATGTGCCTGGTTTTCTCCAGACATAGCACTTTGCATTCAGGCCAAAGAGTTACATTTTTGTCTCCTTCAGACCACAGAATCTTTTGCCTTATGATCTCAGAGTCTATCAGGTGCCTTTTTGCAAACTCCAGGTGAGCTGTCATGTGCCTTTTTCTTAGGAGTGGCTTCCGTCTGACCATTCTCCCATAAAGCCCAGATTGGTAAACTGCTGTAGAGACTGCTGTCCTTCTGGCAGGTTCTCCCATCTCAGCCAAGGAACTCTATAGGTCCTTCTTGCCCCGTTGCTCAGTTTGGTCAGATGGCTGGCTCTATGCAGAGTCTGGGTAGTTCCATACTTTTTTTGCTTGATTTTGTACACCTGTCAGTGTTTGGATGAAATGCTCCAATGCACTAATTTGAAGTGGTGTCCACATACTTTTTCGGCCACACCCGTTGCTGACACATGTATAAAATTGAGCACACAGCCATACAATCTCCATAGACAAACATTGGCAGTAGAATGGCTTTACTGAAGAGCCCAGTGACTTTCAACGTGGCACCGTCATAGGATGCCACCTTTCCAACAAGTCAGTTTGTCAAATTCCTGCCTTGCTAGAGCTGCCCCGGTCAACTGTAAGTGCTGTTGTTGTGAATTGGAAACGTCTAGGAGTAACAACGGTTCAGCCGCGAAGTGGTAGGCCACACAAGCTCACAGAACGGGACCGGCGAGTGCTGAGGCGTGCAGCAGCATGATTCTGCCACCACCATGCTTCTCCGTAGGGATGGTGACAGGTTTTCTCCAGACATGACACTTGGTATTCAACCCAAAGAGTTCAATTTTGGTTTCATCAGACCAGAGAATCTTGTTTCTCATGGTCTGAGAGTCTTTAGGTGCCTTTGGCAAACTCCAAGCGGGCTGTCATGTGCCTTTTACTGAGAGGCTTCTGTCTGGCCACTCTACCATAAAGGCCTGATTGGTGGAGTGCTGCAGAGATGGTTGTCCTTCTGGAAGGTTCTCCCATCCCCACAGATGAACTCTAGAGCTCTGTCAGAGTGACCATCTGGTTCTTGGTCACCTCCCTGACCAAGGCCCTTCTCCCCCGATCGCTCAGTTTGGCCGGGCGGCCAGCTCTAGGAAGAGTCTTGGTGGTTCCAAACTTCTTCCATTTAAGAATGATGGAGGCCACTGTGTTTTTGGAGACCTTCAATGATGCAGAAATGTTTTGATACCTTTCCCCACTTCTGTGCCTCAACATAATCCTGTCCCGGCGCTCTACAGACAATTCCTTCGACCTCATGGCTTGGTTTTTGCTCTGATATACACTGTCAACTGTGGGACCTTATCTAGACAGGTGCCTTTCCAAATCATGTCCAATCAATTGAATTTACCACAGGTGGACTCCAATTAAGTTGCAGAAACATCTCAAGGATGATCAATGGAAACCAGGATACATCTGAGCTCAATTTCGAGTCTCATAGCTAATGGTCTGAATACTAATGTAAAAAAGGTATTTCTACAAACATGTTTTTGCTTTGTCATTATGGGGTATTGTGTGTAGATTGCTGAGGATTATTTATTTTTTTTAAATCCATTTTAGAATAAGGCTGTAAAGTAATTATAAATTGATTGGATACTTTCCTGAAGGCACTGTACATGTGCAGTCAAAACCATTTCCTCCTGTTCACATCAGTCCTACTAAAGGAGGTTGACTCAAAACAATTCTCCTTCTGTTTTCACAGATTTTGCAGTGTCCAGGGTAAGTTCAATTGTTATTATGGCTTTTCTGTGTGCCTTGTTGTGTGTTGTGGTTGTAAGGTATCTGTGTTGTGTGCTTGTGCGCCGGCGTGTGTGTGATGTGTACTAGTGATGAGCAGGTTGACTCATAACCCGCAGTCCTCTCGGTTATATCCGCGGGGAGGCGAGGTTTAGGGTCATATTGTGTGGGTGAAGGGTGGGTGGGTGGCGGGCAGGTTTGATAAATAGAAAACAATACGTAAAAAAAATGCATGCATTTATATCATAAGGCTACATTGAGGTTTTTCTTTCATTATTGTTGGCTAACTGGCATTAGTGCGTAACACTAATAGACTGACAAGAATAGACTGACGAGTTTCAGAAGAAAGTTCTTTGTTTCTGGCCATTTTGAGCCTGTAATCGAACCAACAAATGCTGATACTCCAGATACTCAACTAGTCTACAGAAGACCAGTTTTATTGCTTCTTTAATCTGAACAACAGTTTTCAGCTGTGCTAACATAATTGCAAAAGGGTTTTCTATTGATCAATTATCCTTTTAAAATGACTAACTTGGATTAGCTAACACAACGTGCCATTGGAACACAGGAGTGATGGTTTCTGATAATGGGCCTCTCTACGCCTATTTAGATATTCCATAAAGAATCTGCCGTTTCCAGCTACAAAAGTCATTTACAACATTAACAATGTCTACACTGTATTTCTGATCAATTTGATGTTATTTTAATGAACAAAAAATGTGCTTTTCTTTCAAAAACAAGGACATTTCTAAGTGACCCCAAACCTTTGAACGGTAGTGTAGATCCCGTTATCTTAATCAGCATCATAAAATCGGATAGAATTTCAACCACATAAAATATGCATCCAAGCCGAACTGAAATCTTATCAGAAACATGTTAGGTTGTTTCCAGCGCATTTAATTTCCTTAGAACCGGTCAAACTGATTTGAAAATTTGAATATTTTGCACCTTTTTTCCCCGGCCCTGAACGTCTTTGCTTGGCGTGAGAAGCAGAGATCAGAGAACTTTACTGACGTCAACTAGATTGAAGCATTCATTCTATCGATTTATGACATTTTTCTGGTGAGGGTTTATATAGTCTTCTAGGGCAACATACAGTTGAAGTCGGAAGTTTACATACACTTAGGTTGGAGTCATTAAAACTCGTTTTTCAACCACTCCACAAATTTCTTGTTAACAAACTATAGTTTTGGCAAGTCCATTAGGACATCTACTTTGTGCATGACACAAGTAATTTTTCCAACGATTGTTTACAGGCAGATTATTTCACAATTCCAGTGGGTCAGAAGTTTACATACACTAAGTTGACTGTGTCTTTAAACAGCTTGGAAAATTCCAGAAAATGATGTCATGGCTTTAGAAGCTTCTGATAGGCTAATTGACATAATTTGAGTCAATTGGAGGTGTACCTATGGATGCATTTCTATGCCACCTTCAAAGTCTTTGCTTGACATCATGGGAAAATCAAAATAAATCAGCCAAGACCTCAGAAAAAAATTGTCTGGTTCATCCTTGGGAGCAAATTCCAAATGGCTAAAGGTACCACATTCATCTGTACAAACAATAAAACAATAGTACGCAAGTATAAACACCATGGGACCACGCAGCCTTCATACCGCTCAGGAAGGAGACGCGTTCTGTCTCCTAGAGATTAACGTACTTTGGCGTGAAAAGTGCAAATCAATCCCAGAACAGATGCTGGAGGAAACAGGTACAAAAGTATCTATATCCACAGTAAAGCGAGTCCTATATCGACATAACTTGAAAGGCCGCTCAGCAAGGAAGAAGTCACTGCTCCAAAACCGCCATAAAAAAAGCCAGACTACGGTTTGCAACTGCACATGGGGACAAAGATCGTACTTTTTGGAGAAATGTACTCTGGTCTGATGAAACAAAAATAGAACTGTTTGGCCATAATGACCATCTTTATGTTTGGAGGAAAAAGGAGGAGGCTTGCAAGCCGAAGAATACCATCCCAACCATGAAGCACGGGGGTGGCAGCATCATGTTGTGGGAATGCTTTGCTGCACTTCACAAAATAGATATATTGAAGCAACATCTCAAGAGATCAGTCAGAAAGTTAAAGCTTGGTCGCAAATGGGTCTTCCAAATGGACAATGAGCCCAAGCATACTTCCAAAGATGTGGCAAAATGGCTTAAGGACAACAAAGTCAAGGTATTGGAGTGGCCATCACAAAGCCCTTACCTCAATCCTATAGACAGTTTGTGGGCAGAACTGAAAAGGTGTGTGCGAGCAAGGAGGCCTACAAACCTGACTCAGTTACACCAGCTCTGTCAGGAGAAATGGGCCAAAATTCACCCAACTTATTGTGGGAAGCTTGTGGTAGGATACTCGAAACGTTTGACCCAAGTTAAACAATTTAAAGGCAATGCTACCAAATACTAATTGAGTGTATGTAAACTTCTGTCCCACTGGGAATGTGATGAAATAAATAAAAGCTGTAATAAATCATTCTCTCTGCTATTATTTTGTCATTTGACATTCTTAAAATAAAGTGGTGATCCTAACTGACCAATGACAGGGAATTCTTACTAGGATTAAGTGTCAGGAATTGAGAAAAACTGAATTTAAATGTAGTTGGCTAAGGTGTATGTAAACTTCTGACTTCAACTGTATAATGTCAGAAGAGAAGCTGCATGTATCTAGTTATAGACAAGTTGACCTGAAAATAGCTGACCAAAGTGTCGGAAATTATAAGCAGAAACATATCTAAATCAGGCAACAACAAAAAATCCTGCACCCCCTTTCAAAAAATCGTTTTGCCGTCTCTGACTGTATCCTACAGTGCATTGTCTCAGATTTTCCCTTTATCACATATAAAGTGGTTGCGGATGGGTTATTAGCAATTGCAGGCGGGTGCAAGTGAACAAAAAGCTGATCCGCGCACTACTAGTTTGTACCAGTGGAGGCTGGTGGGAGGAGCTATAGGAGGACTCTTTGTAATGTATGGAATGGAAGGGAGTCAAACATGTGGTTTCCATATGCTTGATGTGTCTGATACCGTTCCATTGATTCCATTCCAGCCATTACAATGTTCCTCCCATCAGCCTCTGATGTTTACAGTGACCTCTGCTGTCCAGGTGGGTTAGCGAGTAGAGTAGAACCACCCCCTCACCCCCACCCCCGCGTCAGCCTGGGTGCGTGTGTTACTGCCTCCGCTAACGCAACCTGGTGTTATGTCGGTTGTCTTACCCCTCAGCATTCCACTCGTTCCTGTGAGATGGTCACATGCGCATGCCTCACTAAGTGATATTCCACAGTGATTTCAATCCTCTCTCATCCCAGCTGGGGGGGACAGGGGAGTGGAGAGAGGGGGGGAAGGCGGGGGAGGGAAGCGAGGTTAGTGGAAACAAAGGTGGTAGCATGTTGTATTAAAATATCCTGGGGCAGAATGCACTCCCACAGGAGCGAGGCATACCGCGAGTGGAGAGGAGCCGTCAAGTCGAGTAACTCATATCACTGAGCCTCTGTCTGCAGGAGAAGCTACAGGACCTGGGGCTAGTGTGTAGCCACTCTGATTCAGATCTGGGAAGAAAAAGAGAAAGAGGGGGAGAGAAAGGGAGCAGAGGAAAATGCTAGCCTAATTACGAGTGGAGCGGTCTTTAAAAAAAAAAATGTGTTCTCACAAACACAAATATGACGTGAGCTGTGAGCACCAGCACTGTGGCCCATGAAAAAGGAATTGTTAAAAGTACTAGTAGTGATGCTTAAGGGGAGAAACATGTCCACCTCTTTGTATTCCACAGAAAAGAAGCCGCCGCAATAACTTTGAATGTGCTGGGGGGAAAAATTCTGCTTATGTCTTAAATGTCTCGCAATGAAAAGGAATCGTACCTTGAATATGTGAATATTTAATGTCAGGGGTATTTTAAGAACCGTTTTCAGCATTTTAAGTGTCTGTTCACTTGTTCTGGAAAAAGGCTCATTCTTGGTTAAGGAGGAGGAGGGAAGGTTATCATTGTTCAAGGAGAGATAATAACCTCAAAGTAGAGTCGTCGATTAGAGGAGTGCAGAAATGAACTCCTTGTCCACAGTAGATTGAGTGTCTACCTTGAAAACGCTGATTTATAGCTTCAATCAATAGAAATGGTCCAAATTGAACCCTGAGGCCTTTTTATTTGCACATAGGAGACAACTGTGCTCATCAGGTGGCGAAAGTAATGACCGAGTCAGCATACAATATGGATAGAGCCGGAGGGCTGATATTTAATATACAGTAAGTAGTAAGCTGATGACACTGCTCTACAAAGACACTCCGGAGGTCATTTTTAATGCAATATCCAGAATTTTGGTCACCAGTACAGTATCCATATTAAGAAGTCGTGAGTTTTGTCTGAGAACTGATGACTTCCCAATATGGATGCCGGACAGCACACCTATAGGTTAATTGTCACTCTGGCTGCAGTAAAAAAAAATCGAAATGATCATTTCGAGGCTACAGAGGTAGGCTAGGTTTTCCCAATGAATCATCCAATAAAATCTAAATAAGGTCAATTAGGCACTGGTTGGCTATGTTTCTGCGTTTTTATTAGATTCTGAACCTCTTCACTATAATAATTTACAAAAAATATGTACATTTTCTTTGTTTATTTAGTGCTATAAATTGTAGTGATGTGACATAAGTAATTGGGTGTGGTAGACAATAGCAGTACCTATTGTCATGACGATGCACAGGGATAACGCTACGTTCCTCCCCTCCAGCATCTCCACCTTGGCTCCACCCTCAGGATGGACGGAGTAAGACCAATCAGCTTCTCCCATTCAATCATGGGGGAATATGACCTTGTCAATCAACCAATGTGCATGTATCTTACCCTAGCATTCACCTGGAACCTGTTTGTAGCTGTTTTGGATGTCTTGATGTGACTGCTTCTGTTTGTAATAAGTAGTACTGGTGTTTTGTGCACTCCATCCCTCAACCTCTCCTCATATTTCCTGTGCGTGAGGCTCCCATATTAAAGGCATCAATTAGCTTGTCAAAAATAAGTCAGCAAAATAGACATCTAGATATCACTATGTTCATATTCTCTTCTTGATAGAGACAGGTGATGTCATTTTTTATGACCACATCAGACATCTTGACATTGTTCTCTTGATATTTTCTCTAACCTGCTACAGACAAGTTGATACTTTTCTCAGTGAATCAGCATTTTTGATAATACAATAATTAATCAATATAGTTTTTCACAGAGCACAGGTCAGACACCAACTCAAAACAAAATGGCCGACATGTCCCAAACTATTGTAATTCATGTGCTCATAAAGCCTGTCTTTGGAAGGCACTTAGAGATCTCCCCATACATCGGGGGGAAGAACTCATGCACCGGGCAAGCAGACCAACCTATGTGTAGAGAGGGGGGTGAAGAGAGCGGGGCAGCTGGAGTTGGGGGTGAGGTGAAATGTAGTGTTCCAGGTGGAGCCTTAGCACTCCCTGGTATGTTTCCAAAGTGGGGGAGGAATGCGATGACTTAATTCAGTCTGCGCCGAAGCCGTCCTGGCCCCCAGCCAAATGTGACACCTGCTTGGGTGGCGGAGGTAGAGCGGGACTCTTAAACAGATGAATAACACTGTAATCCCTTTTCTCCTCCATCCACCTATTCATCCACAGCCCCCGCCCCTGATTGATTCACTTTTGGCGTAATCTGATTTTCATTAAATTGGCTTGCGTGGATGATGAGTCATCCTGGCAAAGTGCTACAGCTATTATTATCCTCACCAGGCACGCTGAGTCGCAAACAGGAAGTTAAAGTAGTCTCAGGTCCAAGCGGACTAACGATGTGGGGTTAGGGCAGGATGTGACACGCTATGTGGTTTGACTCGTTACTTTGAAAGTCCTCGTGAGGCAACGTAGCCGTTTTGTACGGAACGTTAATGGCCGCTGTGCTTGAACACGTCAGCTGGATTTCTGTGTATTCTGCAAAGCGTCAAGGACAAAACAAGTCGAGCACATGCACATTTTGTTTATGCAAACACTATTTTTAAAACCAGGCAAAAAGACAATAATAACTTGTAAACAAGGAGAGCAGCTGTACGTTCTGAGGCACATCCAAGTTTTGTTATGTGCTGTAGCGCAGTTACTGTGGTTATCACTGTCTCAACGCTGAGTCCCATTCAATATAAATATATATATATATATATATATATATCAAACATAATGAAAAGTTATATACAAGATGGTCCCATACAAAAACATAATGAAATATTGTTTTTAGGGATTTGGTCTGAAATGTCAGTGAAAATGTCATCGGTGACCTTTAAACAGTATTGCGTTTGTATGCTTTTTTGTTTCTTTCATATTCCACACCTCGGTTACTGACAGTGACTCATGTTTCATGCCCCTTGTGTTGCTCCTTTCGCATCCACAATGACATACCATATCCGTTGGATAAAATGAAAATGATTTCACAGGATTATGCAAAATTATGATAATAGCCACTAGAGGAATCAAGTAATTTGTTTTCTGTTAATCCGCTACTTGTGGCCACCCCCCTGCTTTGGTTGTGTGCTCGGTTATTAGTGTTACTCTCCGCCCCAGCACCTTTGTTATTGCTTGTTTCACCATGGTGCTGGGATGGACAGTAATACTAATAACTGAGCACACAACACAAGCAGGGGAGTGGATCCCTGACTCAAGAATAAAATCGGGCATGAATGATCCAAAACCCATTATGTGAACCTTTGTGTCACTCCCCTTATTCCAGACCAGATCCGTCCATGCTACTTCCTTGTTCTTCTCCCATTCTCTCTTTCTCCCATGTGTTGCCTTACTGTCTGGAGTCCTCTTACCTTTTTATCTTTTCCTTTTTTTTCACAGATTGAAATCCGGGAGACCAAGGATCCACGATACGGAGTCCAACGGTTTCACTGAGCACCCCCCCCCCCCCCCCACCCCCCAACAGTTTCAGACCCTCCTCTTCATCTCCTCTGCTCATTCGCCCCCAAAGACCATAGCTCTTCAGGTCTAACCACTGGTCTCAGAGTGGAGCTGTTTGTAAAATAGAACTGAAATGGAAGATATTCAAAAAGAGAAACAATTTGAAGAGGAATATGATAAAAAGGAATAATATGATCAGCTTTATAAAACTCTGGGAAACAAATTTATGATATACAGTATTAAGTAATTATCACATAATATTACTATAACAAAGGTAATGAAGTTAATGATGATGCTTGCGGCAGGCATATTCTATGAAAATCTACATATTTTTTATTCCGAATGGAAAATGAGTCATTTCCAGCTTTAAAAATAACCATTTAAGAAGTGCATTTGTACAAGTGGGTGCTACTTCTGAGATATCTAATAAAAGAAGACAAAAAAAGGAAGAAAAAAACACAAACAAGAATTTTGTACAGCGACAGTAATTTTGAAGACCATCTTTTTTTCGGACAGATTTTCAACGTCCCCCTTTTTGTACACGAGGTCTGGTCCCAGGAAATGCAAAAAAAAAAGACACGTGTAAATAAGGTGTTTCTATGGAAACAGGGTAAAAATAGCATTTATTACCCCATAATTATCATCCCTTAAAACCCTTCGGAGTAGCAACCCCTTTCTGATTTTCCTTTCTTGGAAAAGACGATGATGGATTATCTGCACCATTTCTTCTCTTCCCGTGTAATTTGATCAACCAACATCCTTGAACCAGAAATGCCAACAGGAGCAACGACAGTGGTAACGATGGACCGAATTAATTGACAGGCATTGAAAAGAAAAGACTTCACTGCTGTCAACTCTTTTTCAATCTACAGAATTTCAATCACAATCCTGCATCTAATTCACACTCTTAGAAAAAAAAAAAGGGTTCTGATAGAACCAAAAAGGGTTCTATCACTTGCTTCATATATGGCACCTCTAAAAGTTCTATATGGAACCCTTTTATAGGGTTCTTCTTCACTGAAACAAAATTGGTTCCATATAGAACCCTGTATGGCGCCATTTATGAATTATGGCTAATACTAATAAAATGTCCTATTTTTAGCTAACAATATAATTTAATAAACAATAAATAATGGAGAAAAGAATACCAGCATAGTTTTGAGATTTTACTGTCATTATATACGTAGTTTGGCAATATGCACTGGTGGTTTGTTTGAATGATGGGCCACGTCAAAATTGGTACCAACTCTAACTAAATTCTGTATGGTACAGTAAGGGTTGTTTCCTAGGTTGGTTCCTGAAAATAAGACAAAAAGGACCAAAAAATTGAGTTCATCTTCAGAAATAAGCATGAGTTGATCTGCCAAAATGAAGACAAAATTGTAGAAGAACCACTTACATAGAGTTGTCAGCAGCAGCCGAAAGAGATCCCCTGCCTCTGATAGTTGGGTTACTGCCAGACTGAGTAAAACAGATAGTGTGTTAAAAGTCATGTTATGATTAACTAGGCTATTGAGTCACCAAGACTTATAAATAATGAGGAATCATTTAGATGCATACCTCCTTTGTCAGCCCACTCACTGCCCATCACATGCATACTACAGAGGTCAGCAACAGTCTTCTAATGGCTTCATGAAACATAGTCCCCTCATCTGACTCTACAGTGAAATACTGAAATAAAAGTAACAATTATCTAATAGCCAATGTCAGGCTGGGTCTGTAGCTCTATTTGGCATATTCAATAATACAAAGTAATGTTTTTTTGTAAGAGTTACTAATAACTGAGCTAATAACTGAGCTAACTAGCTTGTAAAGTGTCGAATTAAACTAGGTTAATTTCTTGTCTAGCTAGCTAGATAACAAATGGTGCTCAAATTCTAATACAACTTTATCTATCTAGCATAGCTAGTTTATCATTTGACTGGTGTCATATTTGAATGAAATAATAAACTTTACTTACCTTAATAAATTGAAAAATAACATGCTTATTGGTAGGCTATTTGCAAGTTTAACCACCTTCATGCTGGAATGGCAGTTGGTTTTTGAATCAGAATGGCAGTTAAAATTTGAATAGACCAAAAGGTTCTACATAGAACCCCTTTTTTTATCTAAGAGTGTATGGTTTTATTAAAACACATAATTTATTCTTGCTTTTAGCTAGCATTTAGTTTGCAACAGATTTGTATGAACCTTGCTGTTTGTCACTCCGACCTCGGCAACAATGTTGCATAACGCGAATTCGATCTCCCCCCTGCCATAGAGTGTTTAAAAATGTCAGACGTCAGCTAGCCATTTTTCTGACCAGGCGATGGATCTCCCCCAAAATGTGTTGGTGTTAAGTCCTTGGTCTTGACTTGCAAAATCATTTAATTTCTGAGTGTTTTTATATTCCTGAATGATCATTCATACCTTCGATTGGGAAAATGGTGAACTTCACAGTCCCAAACCAGAGAATGAGGAAAACCCTAGTGAAAGTTAAACAAGTAAGACAACATGTCTAGCAGTGGTTGCATAACATTAGCTGAACATTTATGTTGCTGTATGAAAGAAAAATGAGTCTATCGCAACATAATGGTACAAGCAAAATAGCCTCTGTTTTTCATACGGTCATCTTAATATCATTGTGAAAGCAGGCCAGAGTACCATAAAACTTAAATTAAACACAGTCTCAAATAGCCGCCTGTCCCTTTTAATAATTGGGCACAGTCACACAGCAAATAAACGCCTGTTTCAAATATACCCCGGGTCTAAATTAATTGTTTACAATGTTACCATGAATTACTATGAATTGTTTACAAGGCTTAATGTTTGATTTATCACATTAAATAATTCAGTAATGACTCTAAAAAATGATGGCAATCAGTTGTATCGCCAGTAAGAGAAACTGCAAGCCTTTGGCTGCTAATAGCTGAGAACTGCTAGCTAACTGGCAAACAAAAAACAGTGAACACTTAGGGAGTAAAGAGCCCTAGAAATCAGCCATTCGCCCTCTAGTTGCGAAAGTAAGAACTGCCGAAAATGCACACAGTCAATGTGAAGAATAATTATTCTGTCAAGGAATTGAAAAATAATCATTGTTCATGATTTTGATTCTTTTTTTTACATTAAATGCTGTAACAGCAGAGAATAAAACAATTAATACAAGTCCAATGATGGTAGTGGCTGCCCATTACGGTGTATCACTCATCATTTATTCACATTACTTTAATAAAATATTTCAGTTGCTGTGTATATTACAGTTGTTTTAGGCCTATTTGACGACTTTATTTAATTCCAAGTCATTTCATCTCTATAGAGCTGCTGCCTATGCTGTCTGACAAAATCACTATTTTGGTCGTTTCTTCCTCTCGATCACACCACACAGACCAGATAAGTAGGCATACAATGGATTATGGTCATTGTAGTTCATTACCACGTTTTCTGCACTAAACTATGTTGAATAATGGCCTCTTGGATACTACAACTCCCTACTACACTGCGCAGTTTGCGCTTGATCTGATTTATCTCTAGCGACTAAATAGAATTCTAATAATTGAACCGACGTTGGTCCATAGATTTTGGTTAATCTTTCAACACAATATGTTAGACCCTGACACCTTAGATCCCCAGAGATTTTCTCCTACACTATTCACAGATCTTCTTACTGTAAGGCTTAGCTGCAGCTCAAATTACATACAGAGAATTGTATGTCGTCCCCACCCTCGAATCTTAATTCTGCACCAACATCGCACACTGTGGTTGATTTGATTCCATATCTAACCAATGTGAGCTCACCGTTTTTGGATCACAGATCCCATTTTTGGATCTCAGATTAAATAAATACAGGACATCCCAGGGTTGTTCTCCAACGGTGAGTAGACGAAGTGTCCCGACATGTCTTTGGTCAATAGAACTGGTGTCATCTTGAGGTCAGGGAGGTTGACCTCTTGTGCTGCAACACCATCGTAATGTCTTGCCTGGCTAGACTAATGGGATGTTGGATGTGGAGCAAAGATAATCAAAGCGGTCTCTTTGCGTGGTGGACACACTCCTCTGTGGTGCTTTTCCAACCCAGCAATGTCCCTATACCTTAAATCCCCCACACTTGAACTTTGAACCTCCAATATAGATGAGGAAATAGAAGTGCGCCTCTTTTGAGATGTAGCAAATAACAAAGGAGAATGAGCTTACGAAGAACAACAAAGGGGAGAGGAGGAGGAACCCAGCAAAATGGCGGCGAAGCCTGACAATCAAACACAGTCCACGTCCTACTGTAGACATCAGGCAGAGACAGGTACTCTTTCTTTGCCCCTCTCCTTAACCCAACACCCCTTCCTCTGGCTCCTGTGGATCAGCCGTTCTAAAATGAGGACTTGTAAATGCAAAAATATGTTTCCTTGGTAGTATTTGAATGAATATCATCAGTGTTTTTTTTCTCCCGGGCCATTGCCAGACCGATCGTTTACGTTTAGCGGGACTCTTTTGAAGGAAAGTGTGTCCTCCTCAGGCCTTTTATCCACCTGAGGGACATGGAGACTAAATACTGGTGTAACAACTGACCACAGAGGGATTTGAACGGGGATATGAAAAGATAGAACAAAAATATATATAATTTGGTGTGCTTAGTATCAGTTTCCTTTCACTTGTTTTCTACATGTTTGTTCTCTTTTCTGGTTATGTTTATAAAGACAATATGATGGGGGGGGGGGGGGGGGGGGGGGGGTACCTCATGGTTGAATACTTGGACCCTTACAAATATTTGGAGAGTTTTATATTTTGCAGAGCATCTAATATTTTGTACAGTAGGGGTGCCCTCACTAGGCTGTTTTGTTTTGAACAGTACCATGTGGCTCGTCTTTCATTAGGAGTTTCACTGGGCTAGTCTCTTGTAAACCACTCTTGCGCCCCATTGGCATGACAGCAGCAATGACAACATCCTGATGGTTTCCTCAGGACAGAGCTTCCAAAGGGTCACTTTAGTCCATATATTGCACTACTTCTGTCACCCTATTCCCTATGTAGTCCACTACTTTTAAACAGAATCCCTTCTTTTGACTAGGACTCTTGGTCAAAATTAGTTGAGTACATAGGGAATAGGGTAACAAAAGTAGTGCAATACAGTATATAGGGAATAGGATGGCATTTCAGACGCACCCTTTGTATAGCCTTTTCAAAGCAGATTTCTACTCTCATCCCAGCCTCAAATTAAATGTGTATGTAACAGAGGAACTTCTGTCTTCTCCATCTTGCTAACAGCCAAGTATATTGAAATTTATTGGGATGGTTCTAATGGGAGACTATTTCATTTTTGTATTATCCCTTTTGTTTTACTGTGACTTACATCAAATATCTCTGAACCTCTCTATTATAAATCTTTTTTTTTTTTTTACAAATCTCTCTATTGGCTACAATGAAACCTGTCAGCAAATTGCCATATCAATTCTTTAACTTGACGATATGATATCTGGTATGATAACTGACACATACATGTACAGTGTATTTGGAAAGTATTCAGACCCCTTCACTTTTTCCACATTTTGTTATGTTACAGCCTTATTCTAAAATGGATTTAAAAAATACAAATCCTCATCAAATCGACACACCCATAATGACAAAGCGAAAACAGGTTTTTCAAAAAGTTTGCAAATTTATTAAAATAAAAAAACGTATTACATAAGTATTCAGACCCTTTGCTATGAGGCTCAAAATTGAGCTCAGATGCATCCTGTTTCCATTGATCATCCTTGAGATTATTCTACAACTTAATTGAAGTCCACCTGTGGTAAATTCAACTGATTGGACATGATTTGGAAAGGCATACATCTGTCTATATAAGGCACGAAGGTCGAAGGAATTGTCCGTAGAGCTCCAAGAAAGGATTGTGTTGAGGCACAGATCTGGGGAAGAGTACCAAAATGTTTTTCTGCATCATTGAAGGTCCCCAAGAACAGAGTGGCCTCCATCATTCTTAAATGGAAGAAGTTTGGAACCAGCAAGACTCTTCCTAGAGCTGGCCGCCCGGCCAAACTAAGCAATCGGGGGAGAAGGGCCTTGGTCAGGGAGGTGACCAAGAACCCAATGTTCACTGACAAAGCTCCAGAGTTCCTCTGTGGAGATGGGAGATCTTTCCAGAAGGACAACCATCTCTGCAGCACTCCACCAATCAGATCTTTATGGTAGAGGGGCCAGACAGAAGCCACTCCTCAGTAAAAGGCACATGAAAGCTCGCATGGAGTTGCCAAAAGGCACCTAAAGACTCCCAGACCATGAGAAACAAGATTCGCTAGTCTGATGAAACCAAGATTGAACTCTGGCCTGAATGCCAAGTGTCACATCTGGAGGAAACATGGCACCATCCTTACAGGTGAAGCATGTTGGTGGCAGCATTATGCTGTGGGGATGTTGTTCACCAGCAGGGACTGGGAGACTAGTCAGGATCGAGGGAAAGATGAATGGAGCAAAGTATAGAGAGCTCCTTGATGAAAACCTGGACCTCAGACTGGGGTGACGGTTCACCTTCCAACAGGACAACAACCCTAAGCATACAGCCAAGACAACGCAGGAGTGGCTTCGGGACAAGTCTCTGAATGTCCTTGAGTGGCTCAGCCAGAGCCCGGACTTGAACCCGATCGAACATCTCTGGAGAAACCTGATAATAGCTGTGTAGCGACGCTCCCCATTCAACCTGACAGAGCTTGAGAGGATCTACAGAGAAGAATGGGAGAAACTCCTCAAAGACAGGTGTGCCAAGCTTGTAGTGTCATACCCAAGAAGACTCGAGGCTGTAATCGCTGCCAAAGGTGCTTCAACAATGTACTGAGTAAAGTGTCTGAATACTTATGTAAATGTGGTATTTCCGTTTTGTATTTGTAATAAATTGGCTAACATTTCTAAAAACCTGTTTTTGCTTTGTGTGTGTGTGTGTGTGTGTGTAGAATGATGAGGGGGAAAAAACAATTTAATTCATTTTAGAATAAGGCTGTAACGTAACAAATTGTAGAAAAAGTCAAGGGGTCTGAATACTTCTGAATGCACTGTATGTTAGTTATATGATCTGTTATTTGATTCACTTTGATATGTTCTACTGAAATGTGCCAAAAATTAAATTTAAATTCTATAAATAGTCTTAGTGTCGAGCATCCCTACAGATGAGTCTTATGTCAAACCACACTCCCTGAGATGAGTTTGTGAATTCAATATACAAGATATGCTGTACCAATTATCAGGTTTCCATCCAACCTTTTCAGGTGAGTAAAGTACATGTCCAATAAAACATTTCATTACAGGCCTGATGGAAACAGAACACTTTTCAGTCAACTTTCCAAATGTTGACAAAACAAAATATGCTAGACATCTTTTTGTGTAGGTCAAATTCATTATGCGAGAAATGGCGGTGGAAGCGCCATTATGCCCAAATATTGATATCATAACCATTGTATCGAAGTAAAGTCACACTGATATGTTGTGTGGTCCTCCCACTACAACTTGGGAAAGCATGCAGTTTATTAGGGTACAGGTTTAAATAAATTATTATGAATTTCACAGGGTGGTGAAAGTGCACGGTGATGAGCTTGATGCTCCTTTCCAATAAATATTGAGGGTCTTATTTTGGTGAAATGATGATCGATGCTTGGCTGCCTAGCATTCCTAGGAATTAGCGACTCTTGCATGGTGGAGGAAAATTATGTTTCATATAGAAAGTATGCATCTTTTCCCCGCCTTCTCGCCATTAAATTAAGTCGAAGCCTTTGTAGACTGAATGGAGAATGCTTTATGTAGGAACCGGTCGCAGGGGGACGTGAGCGTATTACCGGCTGTGCACATCAAGCCCAGACGATAGTGGAGATCCATAAGTCCCACTTAGCGGCTGCCAAGGCTAGGTAGTCACATGCACTGTCAATTTTACTTAAGAATCTGTTTTTGTTTTTGTTCTTTCTCTGATCAAAATGTGCCAAAACAAAACTGAAATTGTGGAATACTTTGTATGTTGAATACATTACCTGTTGAATGCTTTTCCTTTAAATCTTTTTTTTGTTGCTTTGCTATCGTCGTAATGTTATTTTCTATCGTAATGAGATGAAGTGATGTCTCTCGATGTTATGAAAATGGAATGTTTATGCAAGATTGTGCAGCAGGAGAGTCCACCGTGACAGATATTGTCACACACCACTTTAACATTGTTAGTGTTGTTGTTTTAAAGGAAAAAAATATGAAATAAATCAATTGAATATCATGCTTTCCATTATTTCATATTACGGTTGAGACACTAACTATCTGGAAAAACGAACAATAATGTATTCAGCCAAAGCGAACTATAACACCATCTAGTAGCATTTAAAGTTAAATAATTCTGTATCCGACAGCTACTGTAACTTCATTTTGTATTTATTCCGAGTGCCTCTGCTATGACATTTTCAAGTTCTTTGAGATTTGTTTGGGATACCTACTGTAGTTGTTACTGCCAGAACCAGACCCTGACGCACATGGTTTTTACTTAGTTTTCAAGCTAAAATGATGTTACTGTATTTATTTGGGGAAGAATCTATGAATAATCTATGAAGACAAGCTGGCTCAGCCTGGCTGACAACTCTACTACACCGTCTTAAACGGCCTTTCTGCGTAGTCAACCTGGAACAACATTTTATATCCTATGAATTATTCACCACTTACAACAGCTACCACTGCTTAAAACGGTCGGATGTCTCTCTCCATCTCTCCACTACACCACGTGCGGTAAATGAAGTGTGTTACGCTGTACAATGCACACCTACAGTTAAGACATCTGATGATTGGTTAACCACATCAACGCTATCCATCCTTATTATAGCCTATTTTTAAAGTATTTTCTAAATAATATTTAAATGAAAAGGGTAGGCTATTTATTTATAATTTAATGGATTCATATAGAGAGGAATGAGATGGGGAGACAGATTTGGAAAGTCACATGGCGGGTTTTGAACCATTGCCCATAGGGCAATGTTTAGTCTAGAGTCAGTACTACCACCGGACCAACTCTGGCACCACCTAAGTAAATATGGTCTAATCAATCATTATATAGCCAAACAGATGACCCAACCTGACCTTCACATCTCCTTCCACAATCTTTTACAGGGGTCATTGGTACTGGAAGGTGGGTAGGGGGGTGGGGGGCAGAGTGGGTGACGGAAGGACTGTGCTGGGTGCCTCTGATTTCATCCTCTGATCTCATCTGTTTGAGAAGCGGCGGGGTGTGACAGAGTACTACTGGACAGTAACATGACCAAGCTTCATCCCCAGGGCTGCGCTATGTACATTTGGGGGATCGGGGATCATAGACATGACCCTTTTCAATATGTTAACCCTTGTTGGGGGGAAATAATACCCCAGAGGTTTGGCAATGGTATTCAAACTTTTTCTGCGGGGACTCCATTCTTTCCACCACAATGTCTGGGAACCCCATTTTTCCCCCCAATAATTTCTCGTGACCGCACCACAAATATGACACAACCTTAAAAAACAGTAGATTTAGATTTTTACATTCACAAATAACCTTTCATTGAATTTTCATTTTGTCAAGAGATGCTGAAAGAAAGAAAGAAAACCTCCACTCCTGTTCCAGAGACAATTTTTTTTTTTATTGAATAATTTTACTGCAAGAAATGCATAATTTTGCAGTAGTTAATATTATATTCCACTTGAAAATTGTCATAAATAAAAAAGTATACCAGTTTAAATTAAGGACAAAAAAATACAGGTTGCAAAAGAGTTGGGGTGAGATTTTCGATCTATCAATTCCATGGCACATTGTTCGTAAACTGATACACAAAACGACGCCGGAGTTAAAACTCAAGAGTTTTTCAATTTAAATTAGTATACAACATTCTTGCAACCAATATAATGTTATATATATGGGGGATACAACCATCCCAGCTTTGCATATTTTGCTCCAAAGAGACAGAATAATTAGATCACTTGTTTTGGTACTGCCCATATGTACCTTGTTTTTGGTCGCAGGTTCAGGAATGGCTGAAAAATTGCAACATTTACTTGGAGCTAACTCTGCAAATAGCACCGATGGGTGATTTGAAAAGTCAATCAATCGGTCAATAATATAATAATACTCTTAGAAAAGGACAATTTACAATCTGTACAATCAATTTACATTTACAATCTGTAGAAACTATCGGAAAGAAAGGTTCAGTACTTTTGTGAAACATCACAACACACTGGAAAAATATATGGCAGCTAGGAATCCTAACTAGATGGTCTTCAGAGATAGATGGGAGGGTAGCTGAAGGATGGGACTAAGAGTATATACCGTATCCATAAAATGTACAGTACCAGTCAAAAGTTTGGACACATCTTCTCATTCAAGAGTTTTTCTTTATTTTCAACATTGTAGAATCATAGTGACAACAAGAAATAACACATATAGAATCATGTAGTAAACTAAAAAGTTTTAAACAATTCTAAATATGTTTTATATTTGAGATTCTTCAAAGTAGCCACCCTTTGCCTTGATGACAGCTTTGCACACTCTTGGCATTCTCTCAACCAGCTTCATGAGGAATGCTTTTCCAACAGTCTTGAAGGAGTTCCCACATATGCTGAGGACTTGTTGGCTGCTTTGCCTTCACTCTGCCGTCCAACTTATCCCAACTGGTTTGTGGTCGGGTGATTGTTGAGGCCAGGTCGTCTGATGCAGCATTCCATCACTCTTCTTCTTGGTCAAATAGCCCTTACACAGCCTGGAGGTGTGTTGCATCATTGTCCTGGTGAAAAACAAATGATAGTCCCACTAAGCGCAAACCAGATGGGATGGTGTATCGCTGCAGATTGCTGTGGTAGCCATGCTGGTTAAGTGTGCCTTGAATTCGAAATAAATCACCAACATTGTCACCAGCAAAGCACACCCACACCATTACACCTCCTCCATGCTTCATGGTGGGAACCACACATGCAGAGATCATCCGTTCACCAACTCTGCATGAACATATCCTCTGCAGCAGAGGTAACTCTGGGTCTTCCTTTCCTGTGGCGGTCCTCATGAGAGCCAGTTTCATCATAGCGTTGGATTTTTTTTGCAACAGCACTTGAAAAAAATGTCAAAGTTCTTGAAATTCTCCAGATTGACAGACATTCATGTCTTAAAGTAATGATAGATTGTTGTTTCTCTTTGCTTATTTGAGCTGTTCTTGCCATAATATGGACTTGGTCTTTTACCAAATAGGGCTATCTTCTGTATACCACCCCTACCTTGTCACAACACAACTGATTGGCTCAAACGCATTCGGAAGGAATGACATTCCACAAATTAACAAGACACACCCATTAATTGAAATGCATTGCAGGTGATTACCTCATGAAGCTGGTTGAGAGAATGCCAAGAGTGTGCAAAGCTGTCTGGTACTGTATATTAAGCTAAATTGAGAGGTTATAGGCCTACAGTCAGTGTCCATATTTCAGTTACTATTCCATTTAACCCGTATGAACTTAAATGAGGAATATTCTGTTTATTCATGGCTACAGGGATACTCATGAGCGGGATATCAAAGGTGCATGTAAACCGCTTGTCCCGAATAAGACCTTGAGCGGGATATGAACTACTAACCGTATTCAGCATGTAAACGTGGTCATTGACCTCCAAACAAAAACTCCTTGCTTGGTGGGTTAAACAATTCAAAATCTCCACCTGCTGAAGGGAGAATGATTTCCGGCTAGTTGGGCCGCTCTCTTCCTCTTCCTCTTCTTTGGTTATAACAGGGGTTGGAGCAAAAACCTCCAAGAGGGTAGCTCTCCAGGAACAGGGTTGGAGAGCCACGTTCTAGTGGTTGAAGTATTGTATAGCAAGCAGGCAAGTAGGCCTAAGTATTTTGTGCAAATGGGGGATATGTTGACATGCTTAGTTATAAAAACAGTAACAAGATGCAACCACTTGCCATTAGTGGGAAAAACGAAAATAGAGTGTGTTTTATTTTTGGAATCTAAAATAATTAGACATAGTAATCTATTTACTATTTATTTTATTTTCATAACCATTGCAAAATAAATTATTTACTTTTCTGGCCTTGATGGGTTCATATTACTTAAGTAACAATAGGCCTAAAATAAATAACCATGCACATTTCTCATTTAATATGTAAATAGATATGTAGGCCTAAATAGATCGGCTATTTCAAGTTTTGCTGTTTGTGATCCCGTAGGCAGCAGGGTGTATAGCCAACATACACATTTAACATGACAGAGGTGAACATCAAGACAGTTGATATCTTACGTTGAAGTATGTATGCTACTATTGTATGTAGCCTACTGTGATTTAAATTTGTTTTGAGTGCTAGACAATGTTTCAGAAGTTGTGGGCTATATTTAGGTTGAGGAAAAGTCGATGCAAAACATTGTTGAATTTAAACGTTCTGCTGACAGGTCCAAAACAATTTGCCATTGTTTTCTTTTTCAGAAACTGTCACAGTCGTTTGCCAATTTAAGCATATATTACTCCAACACGGGAAATTGACTGGTAGCTTTATATAAATGTAGTCTATTTTATAGTATGGGTAGGCTATAGTTTTGCTCTGTGATAGGAACACAACATCATAGGCCTAAACCTTTTTAATCTCAGAGCCTAGACCAAGGCAGGAGGACATAATCTACTGACTAACAAAATATTGAACAACAATTCATCCTTGGCATAGAAGTTTGGGCTCCTACCACAGGAGGTTGGTGGCACCTTAATTGGGAAGGACGGGCTTGTGGTAATGGCTGGAGCGGAATCAGAGGAATGGTATATACAATTCCATTTGCTCCGTTCCACCCATTACTATGAGCCGTCCTCCCCTCAGCAGCCTCCACTGGCCCCTACTTTTAAATTGTTTCCAATATATACAGTGCATTCGGAAAGTAGTCAGACTGAACTGCTACGTTACAGCCTTATTATAAAATTGATAAAATATTTTTTACCCCATCATGACAAAGTAACAACAGGTTTGTAGAAATTTTTGCAAATGTATTAAAAATAAAAAACTTAAATGCCTTATTTACATAAGCATTCAGACATTTTGCTATGAGACTCGAAATTGACCTCAGGTGCATCCTGTTTCTATTGTTCATCTTTGAGATAGTTTCTACAACTTCTTTGGAGTCCACTTGTAGTAAATTCAATTGATTGCACATGATTTGGAAAGGCACACGCCTGACTATATAAGGTTCCACAGTTGACAGTGCATGTCAGAGCAAAAACCAAGCCATAAGGTCAAATGAAATGTCGTAGAGCTCCAAGACAAGATTGTGACGAGGCACAGATCTGGGGAAGGGTACCAAAAAATGTCTGCAACATTGAAGGTCCCCAAGATCACAGTGGCCTCCATCATTCTTAAATGGAAGAAGTTTGGAAACACCAAGACTCTTCCTAGAGCTGGCCGCCCGGCCAAACTTAGCAATCGGGGAAGAAGGGCCTTGGTCAGGGAATTGACCAAGAACCCGATGTCACTCTGACAGAGCTCCAGAGTTCCTCTGTGGAGATGGGAGAACCTTCCAGAAGGACAACCATCTCTACAACACTCCACCAATCAGACCTTTATGGTAGATTGACCAGACTGAACCACTCCTCAGTAAAAGGCACATGACAGACCACTTGGAGTTTGCCAAAAGGCACCTAAAGGACACTCAGACCATGAGAAACAAGATTCTCTGGTTTGATGAAACCAAGATTGAACTCTTTAGCCTGAAGGCCAAGCGTTATGTCTGGAGGAAACCTGCCACCATCCCTACGGTGAAGCATGGTGGTGGCAGCATCATCATGCTCTGGGGATGTTTTTCTGTGGCAGGGACTGGGAGACCAAAAATCCAGAAAATCACATTGTATGATTTTTAAGTAATTAATTTGCATTTTATTGCATGACATAAGTATTTGATCACCTAACAACCAGTAAGAATTCCGGCTCTCACAGACCTGTTAGTTTTTCTTTAAGAAGCCCTCCTGTTCTCCACTCATTACCTGTATTAACTGTACCTGTTTGAACTCGTTACCTGTATAAAAGACACCTGTCCACACACTCAATCAAACAGACTCCAACCTCTCCACAATGGCCAAGACCAGAGAGCTGTGTAAGGACATCAGGGATAAAATTGTAGACCTGCACAAGGCTGGGATGGGCTACAGGACAATAGGCAAGCAGCTTGTTGAGAATGCAACAACTGTTGGCGCAATTATTAGAAAATGGAAGAAGTTCAAGATGACGGTCAATCACCCTCGGTCTGGGGCTCCATGCAAGATCTCACCTCGTGGGGCATCAATGATCATGAGGAAGGTGAGGGATCAGCCCAGAACTACACGGCAGGACCTGGTCAATGACCTGAAGAGAGCTGGGACCACAGTCTAAAAGAAAACCATTAGTAACACACTACGCCGTCATGGATTAAAATCCTGCAGCGCACGCAAGGTCCCCCTGCTCAAGCCAGCGCATGTCCAGGCCCGTCTGAAGTTTGCCAATGACCATCTGGATGATCCATAGAAGGTCATGTGGTCTGATGAGACAAAAATAGAGCTTTTTGGTCTAAACTCCACTCGCCGTGTTTGGAGGAAGAAGAAGGATGAGTACAACCCCAAGAACACCATCCCAACCAACCGTGAAGCATGGAGGTGGAAACATCATTCTTTGGGGATGCTTTTCTGCAAAGGGGACAGGACGACTGCACCGTATTGAGGGGAGGATGGATGGGGCCATGTATCGCGAGATCTTGGCCAACAACCTTCTTCCCTCAGTAAGAGCATTGAAGATGGGTCGTGGCTGGGTCTTCCAGCATGACAACGACCCGAAACACACAGCCAGGGCAACTAAGGAGTGGCTCCGTAAGAAGCATCTCAAGGTCCTGGAGTGGCCTAGCCAGTCTCCAGACCTGAACCCAATAGAAAATCTTTGGAGGGAGCTGAAAGTCCGTATTGCCCAGCGACAGCCCCAAAAACTGAAGGATCTGGAGAAGGTCTGTATGGAGGAGTGGGCCAAAATCCCTGCTGCAGTGTGTGCAAACCTGGTCAATAACTACAGGAAACGTATGATCTCTGTAATTGCAAACAAAGGTTTCTGTACCAAATATTAAGTTCTGCTTTTCTGATGTATCAAATACTTATGTCATGCAATAAAATGCAAATTATATACTTAAAAATCATACGATGTGATTTTCTGGATTTTTGTCTCTCACAGTTGAAGTGTACCTATGATAAAAAATTACAGACCTCTAAATGCTTTGTAAGTAGGAAAACCTGCAAAATCGGCAGTGTTTCAAATACTTGTTCTCCCCACTGTATATACATTTTAGAATGTAACGTAACAAAATGTGGGAAAAGTCAAGGGGTCTGAATGCTTTCTGAATGCACTGTAGACTAATCAATCTTGCAGAATGCACGGACAGGCGGAGACACGCATTCGCTATAGTCCCAGTCGGTCTTAGATAGAACTCCTGCTTGTGGGGAAAACAAGCAATGGTTACCTTGGTTACCCCATCAGGCTCACAGCAAAAACTTGATTCTGTTCATACGCAATTTTCTTGTTGTCTGCTTGTTTTAGTCAATTACAAACTACATTTAAAGAAAAGTACAACATTTTTAAAGATTACATTTCAACATTGTCTGCTAAAGGGCGTTGTCAAAATAAACATTAAATGTCAAACCGTACCAATATATCCTCTTGATACCGGCTTTGAGGACATTATCGCTTTTATACATTACCAACATATTCAAATAATGATTGACATATTTTCATTAAAACATTTATTTAGCCGGCCGTGAACGGGAATCCCATAGGGCGGCACACAATTGGCCCAGCGTCATGCGGGTTAGGGGAGGGTTTGGCCGGGAGGGCTTTACTTGGCTCATCGCGATCTAGTGACTCCTTGTGGTGGGCCGGGCGCCTGCAGGCTGACTTCGGTTGTCAGTTGAACGGCTCCGACACATTGGTGCAGCTGGCTTCCGGGTTAAGCGAGTGGGTGTTAAGAAGCGTGGTTTGGCAGGTCATGTTTTGGAGGACTTATGACTCAACCTTCGCCTTGCAGCGATGAGACAAGATCGTAATCACGAAATTGGGGAGAAACGGGGCTAAAAAACAACATTGATTTAGATACATTTATTCATACTATTTCATCCTCCACGAGATATAGTCCTGATACAAATCTAGGGTTGCTACCCAAGGTCGTTTTTTCTATAGGTTCGGTTGCCAGAGACGCGACCCAGTCGTTAAGTCTTTTTGTTCGGTATCTATGGACGCGACCTAGTTGTTCGTCCTAAATGTTCTATTGGCTGGCAACATTCTTATCCTTTGCTTGCTAGCTAGCCAACTATGGCTAACTTACAGTCACGTCAAACAGTGCAGCCAGTGGCTGCATTTGCATTTGTATAAGCTGTTTTCTAGTGACATTTATTTGGATACAGTCATAAGATTGAGTTAATGATGCGCGATTTCACCTGGCATAGAAAATGTGCGCTCTCATCAGGACACTGTTGTCCAGAGGAGCTAGCCAACAACACTAGCCAACTAACACAATATTTTTTATCTTGAAGTAGGAAAGACTACAAACTGGCTATATTTCGTTTAGTTTTACCTGTTTTCTATTGACATTTCAATAGTCCATAAAAATTATGCTGATTCATGATTTCGACTGGCTGAGAAATGCTGCCTGCCTCATCCCGACTCCCGACCCCTACACTGTCATTACTATGGGACAGCTGGAGAACGAATTTCAATATTGAAACAATGTTGCAAATGTCAGAGAGACAAGTTTTATACAAATCTCCGCTATTGAAAACCAAATAATTGCTAATTAAAATGAAATGGGAGATAATGTCTAGATGCTTTTTACAGTGGATATCAAGTTTATAAATTGTCTGGCTGGGCTGATGAGACCGTGGATTGCGTAGTGAGATGGAACAGAGTAAATAGGCATTTCAACGTTCAACATTCTTGGGCACAGGGACAATGATTGTCTGCTTGAAACTTGTAGTTATTACAGACTGGGTCAGGGAGAGGTTGAAAATGTCAGTGAAAACACTTGCCAGCTGGTCAGAGCATGCTGTGAGTACGCGTTCTGGTAATCCATCTGGCCATGCAGCCTTGTGAATGTTAACCTCTTCAAAAGGTCTTACTCATGTCGGCTACGGAGAGCGTGATCACACAGTCATCCAGAACAGCTAGTGCTCTCACGCATGGTTCAGTGTGGCTCGTCTTGTAGGCTTGTGTCACTGGGCAGCTTGTGGCTGGGTTTCCCTTTGTAGTCCGTGATAGTTTGCAAGCCCTGCCACATCCAACGAGCGTCAGAGCCGCTGTACTAGGATTCAATCTTAGACCTGTATTGACATTTTGCCTGTTTGATGGTTCGTCGAAGGGCGTAGCGGGATTTCTTAAAAGCATCCGGGTTAGTGTTCCGCTTCATAAATCATAGAAGCAGCAGAGATGGTGCTATGACCAGGTCTGAAACCCAACTAATTATAATTTAGAATATATTCCGTATTTCTTAGTTGAGTATTTACCAAGGATGTTACGATTTTAGATAGGCAAGAGAGTTTGGAAATGGGGCGATAATTTTTTGGGTCACATGGGTTGCAACCTTTATGAAGGAGGAGTATATGGGCCGCCTTCCAGACCCCGGAGATGGAATCAGAAAACACAGTCAGGTTAAAAATATGTCTTAGAGTTTCTGCTATCTGTGGAGAATCAAGCTGTAGCAAGAAAGGATCAAGCTAATCTGCCCCAGTGGATATGTTTTTTTTTTTTACATCAATCTTAAGCAAGGCATCTAGCCCATCACAAGTACAAAATTGTTGAAATAAAAAAGAATCACTAAAAGTTGACTGATCTTCAATCGAGCCAACTGGAGGCAGGGAGGGGGAAGAACAATTGACTGACAGACCAGGGTCAATTAAACCACAATTTATTTCAAATTAAAAAAGCATCACTTATCTCATTTTTCTCACACTGTCACGCTCGTCGTACGAACTGGAAGCATACTCGGTTCCACATCTTTATTTATTTAAAGTAAGTGAACCACATAACAAAACAATAAAGAATAACGAAACGTGACGACAATGGAGTGCTGACATACAACTACACATAAACAATATCCCACAAAACACAGGTGGAAAAAAGCTACCTAAATATGATCCTTAATTAGAGACAACGATTACCAGCTGCCTCTAATTTGGAATCATACAAAATCACCAACATAGAAAAACAAAACTAGAGCCCCACATAGAAATAATAAACTAGACTAACCCCCAGTCACGCCCTGACCTACTCTACCATAGAAAATAAGGGCTCTCTATGGTCAGGACGTGACAGTACCCCCCCCCCCCAAAGATGCGGACTCCGGCCGCAAAACCTGACCCAAAAGGGAGGGTTGGGGAGGGTGTCGGTGGCGGCTCTGGTGCGGGGCGAAGTACCCGCTCATCCGCCAGCATCGGCTCTGGTGCGGGACGAAGAACCCGCTCAGCTCGCGGATCCACCATCTTTGGTGGCGGCTCTGGTGCGGGCCGAAGAACCTGCTCATCCCACGGATCCAGCCATGGACCCAGGCTGAACACTGTGCCTGGACTGGACCTAGATGCCGAGGAAGGCTCCTGCCATGGAGCGGGACTGGACACCGGCCCTAGCCTGGACATCGGTGCAGAGGAAGACTCCTGCCATGGAGCTGGACTGGACGCCGTGCTCGAACTGGGCATCGGCGCAGAGGAAGGCTCCTGCCCTGGAGCTGGAGGTTCTGGACCGTGGACCGTCGCAGGAGGTTCTGGACCGTAGACCGTCGCAGGATGTTCCGGACTGTGGACCGTCGCCGGAAGCTCTGGACTGGGAACCGTCGCCTGAAGCTCTGGACTGGGGAGGCACACTGGAGGCCTGATGCGTGGGGCAGGCACAGGTGGCACCGGACTGGTGACACGCACCTCAGGGCGAGTGAGAGGAGCAGGCACAGGACGTACTGGGCTGTGGAGACATACTGGAGACCTGGTGCGTATAGCCGGCATCAATGGTACCGGTTCGATGACACACCTCGCCCGGCAAGTGCGAGGAGCTGGCACAGGACGTACTGGGCTGTGAAGGCGCACTGGAGACCTGGTGCGTATAGCCGTCATCAATTGTACCGGAACTTTAACACACTTCTCAGGACGAGTACGGGGAGCTGACTCAGGTGGCATTAAACTAATTACACGCTCCTTAGGGCAACTGTCGTGCATCTTCCACCAACTTAACAACTCTCTCCGCTCTTTCTCCTCCAATACCTCCATCCACTCTCTGACGGTCTCTGACTCTCTCCTTTCACTCTCCTCCAGTTTCTCCCTCTTCTCCCAGACTGGCTCTGGTTCACTCCTCGGCTCCGCCGACCACCCCATGTGCCTCCCCCCAACAAAAAAATTTGGGCTGTCTTTTGGGCTTTCTCTGTGGCCGCGAACCCCGGCGTCGTCGCTGTCCTCCCTTCTCTCCTTGCGTCTCCCGCCAAGGAAGGCGATCCTGTCCTGCCAGGATTTCCTCCCAAGTCCAGGATCCCTTCCCGTCCAGAATCTCCTCCCAAGTCCATGTTACCCTCTCCTCCTGGGCACGCTGCTTGGTCCTGTTGTGGTGGGATATTCTGTCACGCTCGTCGTACGAACTGGAAGCATACTCGGAACAAAGTGCAGCGTGATCTGGGTTCCACATCTTTATTTATTTAAAGTAAGTGAACCACATAACAAAAGAATAACGACACGTGACGACAATGGAGTGCTGCCATACAACTACACATAAACAGTATCCCACAAAACACAGGTGGGAAAAAAGCTACCTAAATATGATCCCCAATTAGAGACAACGATTACCAGCTGCCTCTAATTGAGAATCATACAAAATCACCAACATAGAAAAACAAAACTAGAAACCCACATAGAAATAATAAACTAGAAAATAAGGGCTCTCTATGGTCAGGACGTGACACACACATGATGCCAGAGTCTGACACAATTTGCTTAGGCAGCGAATGATAGGAAATTCCACGCTTCAGAGCATTTACAATTTTCCAAACTTTTGACTGATCAGCAGAATCTGAGATGGAACTTACAGGGTTCGTACAGACAGTGTCAAAACAAATTCAAGGACTTTCAAGTACTTTTTCAAGCACTAATATTTATTTTCAAGGACCATTCATTTGTAATAATTCCTATTATGCAATTGTTTCTAGTCGCCAACAGACGACAGCATATTGGCACAACCTCATGAAAAAAAAAAACTACCTTACTATTCATCACTACCTATTCAATAATACCTGTTTCACTGCCTATTTATTACATACACGAGTGGTAAGTCAGGACTGATGATGTTGACTGATTTCCTTACATGAACTGTAACTCAGTAAAATCTTTGAAATTGTTGCATGTTGCGTTTATATTTTTGTTCAGCGTACATAAAATAAAATTGTCTTTATATTTCACGAAATTGTAGGTCCCACAGGCTGTCCCAACACAATGACATGAAAGTGAATTCTGACAGTGTAAAGGGCCCTTAGTTGACTCTAAAATGTATTCTATACCCATTTGAAGAGAAACAAGTTATGAATGTGTTTGATAAGATTAAAGATTATGTAAGGACCCTGTCTAAATTTTAGGGGACCCCACATTGGTCCCGGACACCAAGTTTGGGAACCAATGTACTATTAACCTCTCTCCCTGTTTGCTTCAATGCTTCCTCTCTCTGTGTATCTCCTTTTCCCCCTTCATTGCAGCCTGACTCCCCACTGTCTGTCACACTACGCTCTATAGAGAAAAGGTATTTTGTTATAATAACTTATAGTAGGCCATCTTTCGATTACAGTTAGCTTAATTTCAGTCAACTGCTCCTGCTGCAGTCAGGCTCCGTTCAAGGTTAGCTTCTAACGTCATCCTTCTAGCCAGCTAGTTATAGCTAGCTACCTGGCTAATAGCCAGACCAAGGTAAAGTTGGTTTTATATTCACACATTTGGGACATTCAACAGACATTCGCCAAAAGCCATTTAAAATGGTAAAAATCCAACACGAGGGCCTCCCGGGTGGCGCAGTGGTCTAGGGCACTGCATCGCAGTGCTAGCTGCGCCACCAGAGTCTCTGGGTTCGCGCCCAGGCTCTGTCGCAGCCGGCCGCGACCGGGAGGTCCGTGGGGCGACGCACAATTGGCTTAGCGTCGTCCGGGTTAGGGAGGGTTTGGCCGGTAGGGATATCCTTGTCTCATCGCGCTCCAGCGACTCCTGTGGCGGGCCGGGCGCAGTGCGCGCTAACCGAGGGGGGCGGGTGCACGGTGTTTCCTCCGACACATTGGTGCGGCTGGCTTCCGGGTTGGAGGCGCGCTGTGTTAAGAAGCAGTGCGGCTTGGTTGGGTTGTGCTTCGGAGGATGCATGGCTTTCGACCTTCGTCTCTCCCGAGCCTGTACGGGAGTTGTAGCGATGAGACAAGATAGTAATTACTAGCGATTGGATACCACGAAAATTGGGGAGAAAAGGGGATAAAAAAATAAATAATAATAATAAAAAAAATAAAAAAAATCCAACACGAATTCATTGATTGTCACAGAAACAAAAAAATAGATATGGTTTATTCTATACATTTCTAGCATACTTTTACAACCTTTGTTTTGAGGGAAAAATCCAGTTTTGACTTGATAGCAATACATAACATCTATAAAATGCCATTTAAAGCTACATAAATCAATAACGTTTTCACTGATTATGACATATTGTTTGCCAGAGATATACAAATAGATGAGACAAATTCTAGAGACAATTCCAGGTCAGTTGCATAGCTGATAGAGGAAAGCTCAGAGCAATACATAGTACCAACAGCCTCTGCCAGTGCAGCAGGGCGGCAGTAAATCTTTGCTACAAACATATGCATGTTTTGGCACAAGGCCACATCTATAACCAAACACTCAAACCTTTTGGGGATAGTGACACTTAGACAAAATGATGCCACGAGAGTCAATTTCACATATATAGCCCCCCTTCCCCCTTTTTTCAGTCTATCACACCTGAAGATGTTGTAATCAGCAATTTCAATGTCTTTATCCATGATCGAACCATTGAGCCAGGTCTCTGTGAGAACCAGAACATCCAGACAGAACCTCCTCGTTGTTAGCCGAGAGAACTCTTGCCTCTCTCCTATATGGATGCAAGCCATTCCTCTTGTAAAACTGGGGCCTCTTCCAGAAGTTCTCAAAATTGTCAATGAACTCCAAATCTATCGAGGAACAGTAGGATTTAAGCCAGTAGTGTAGACAGAGGAGACGGTCACTACTTTATTATCATTAATTGTATTAACAATGGACACCACAGTAAACTATCAATTGAAATTATCTCCACACTACTGTTTAGTCTATGACAGAAGCTTGAAATGCTGAAACGACACACGGTTAAATATCACATTACAGAGCTATGGCTAGAAAGAGGAATGAAGAGAGAGATGGAGAGAGAGACAGAAAAAGAGGGAGAGAGTGAGAGAAAGAGGGCAGAAAGTGAATGCAAATCTGGGCAAATGGGAAAAGAGAAGTGAAGCGCAAGAGTCAGCTGGAATTGAGAGAGAGAGAAAAAAACAGAGAAGGAGACCCAGATGGTCAGTCTGGCGCTTGGCTGCAGTAGGCCGTCTCCTGTCTGCTCCCTGCGGGCTGGCCAATGGGACGGCAGGATGGAGGGGGCCCTGGCCTGGACAGTGCCAACGCTGTCGGGCAGTGCCAACATGCTTTGAGAGGGGCCAACCAGAGGCCAAGCTGTCACAGAGGAGCCCTGTGGAGGGTACCGGCAGGGCCGCTTTCACTTTGATCACAGGGCACCGACAGATGATGGCACCGACAGATGATGGCACTGCCAGTGCCAGCGGACTGACGCCAAGGTGTCCTTCTACACCCTAAGAGTATCTATTATAATGACAAGATAGTCGAGTGACCGCTCTAACAATGGAAATACATGTCCTCAAAGATGGAAGCACTGTATTGTCTTTGATGGAAGGCAGGCGGGAGAAGGCAAGATCAGGTGGGACCATTCTAGGCAATGAGAGGGCAGATATGCGTGTGATCAACAGGCATGTTTCCAATATTTTTGTTTTTTAAGTTGCCAAAATGCCACGTACGTCCACTTATATCAGCGCATTCGTGACAACCTAAGCAATATGAAACTTCTATTCGATCAAATAAGCCTCACGTAACAAATGAGCAATTCAATTTTTTGTTGACAAAATTTGACACTCTCATTGACCTCCAAACAAAAATTCCTCACTTCGGGGTCTTATCTTTGGGCGGAGTAAACCCTCTCACGTCGCCTGTTCCTCTCTGACTACACCCTTTCAAATGCCTCCTCGCTTTCTCCCTTTCTTGAGAGGTTCGCCGATGTGTTGGCAATAAGACAAGTGAAGTTGCACAGCCACACTAATGGATTGCGTCCTAAAGTCATATATAATTGAAACCTGCATATGGTGTAAACATGTCATTGTCTTTGATTGCACCAGCTGTCATCTACAGTATCTAAACAGAAGTGTGGTACGACTCAGATAGTGAGCGAGTCTGGACCCTCACTCTCAGTGTCGATCAATCGGCTCTGACCAGTTGCGCATGTGTGGTCCTATCGGCCGCTCTCCTTTCTGACCTGTAGACATGAAAGGAAAAAAAGGAATGACCAGTTGTTTATAGCACACCTTGTTTAAATAATTCAGTCTGGTCAAAGAAAAGGATGTTGTCAGCCCCTGGCTCCAAACCACTTCTAAATCATCATCACCCATCCAGTCTTTATGAGTCACCAGGAGTATTACACACAACCAACTAGGCAGTGGGTGCCACACCTTGAAGGCCTGAGCTCATCGACTGGAGAGAGAACAGTCGAGTCAGGGAGTGGACCACAGTTTGTGTATGTGTGGCCTGTCACTGTGTGTATGTGTCAGGAAGTGGACCACAGTGCGTGTGTGTGTGTGTGGCCTGCGAGAGTGTGGCCTGTGTGTGTTCACGCGGCTAGCGAAAATAATCACATGGAGTGTGGTCATCATCGGGTGAGCAGAGATTAGCTCTTTGGCCATGTGCGTTTCCCATCTGTGGATGGGCTCGGTCGGGAGTGGAGGGGTATGGGAAGGAGAACAGGATGTGCTAGGCAGGGTTTTGGTGGGGTGGGTATCTGTCAAAGGGTGTCTGAGTGTTTAGGCTTCACCATCGGAGTGGCAGCTTTGGAAATAAAGCAACCATGTCACGTCACTTTGTAGACAGAGCCAGCAGCCGGGCCTGTGAGGCTTTGGCAGGAAAGGTGGAAAACGTTACCCCTTACCTACAACGCGTACACTCGCCTGCACACACACACAGATGTCACTGCTGATTGAAAAAACGAAATTATGCTTTTTTTTTGCTTCATCTCCTTCATTCATGGGGGGAGTAGCCAGGTAGCCGAGCGGTTAAGAGCGTTTGGCCAGTAACCAAAAGGTTGCTGGTTTGAATCCCCCCCCCCCAAAAAAAAATCGGTCAATGTGCCCTTGAGCAAAGCACTTAACCCCAATAGCTCCTGAAAAATCGCTCTGGATAAGAGCGTCTGCTAAATGACTAAAATGTAGGCGAAATAACACAGGCCTACCTTGGGCACAACACAATCATAGCAGTGCAGGCAAACACATGGTTCTAAATGCCATGTTGTCGCCGTCTCCATTCTTTTTAGTCAAACGTCAGACGTGTTTATTGTCCGTCTTAAAGAACAAGATGTGCTGACAGGACTCAATATAACACCACACCCTATCTAAAGCACTGGGGGGTGACCAGGGCCCGTAGCCACAAAGTCTATCAGAGTAGGAGTGCTGATCTAGGATCGGTTTAGCCTTTTAGATGATAATGAATATATTGACAGGTGGGGACCTGATCCTAGATCCGCACTCCTGCTCTGAGACGCTTTGTGGATACGGGCCCCGATTCCAGTGGACATGTAACACACAAGCATTAACCACGTCACACACAAGCAGGATCAGCACATGTACAAACACGGGCCATCCTGAAATTCAGGCAGTGCGAGAGTATATTTCCTCTGCGAAGCTCCTAAAGAGCTTGCCCAATACATCTTATAGGAAATAATCTTCAATATATACCTTCGCCTAATGTACATAGAGCTCCATAGAAGTTACATAGATGTTTCCCCTAGGTACAGATCTAGGATCAGCTTGCTTTTCCAAAATCCTAACCTTAACCATTAATGGGGAAATGCTAAATTGACCCAAGAACAGCATCCAGGGGCAACATAGATGTCCAGGATCAGAACCAGTATGCATCTACTTACAGCCACTTACAACTAGCTGGATCTCTTTTTGGAGACTGGTTGGATGACGTGCCAAGATAAAATTAGACCGTGGTTTTCATCAGCTGGTATAATTAATCAGTTATGTAACGGTTCTGCTGCCACGGTGATGGCCTGGCGGGGGTTCTCCTCATTAAAAATGGACACATCTACCATCATCATCACCGATGCACATGCAGTGAGCTCCAAATGTATTGGGACAATGACACGTTTGTTGTTGCTTTGGCTCTTTACTGCAGCACTTTAGATTTGAAACGATATGACTATGACCCCTCAAAGGTATTGGTACAAATTCACTTACGTGTATTAAAGTAGCCAAATGTTTTTGGTCCCACATTCATAGCACACAATGATTACATCAAGTGTGTGACTCCACAAATGTATTGGATGCATTTTCTGTTTGTTTTGGTTGCGATTCAGACACAGGAGGTTTGTGGCACCTTAATTGATGAGGACGGGCCCGTGGTAATGGCTGGAGCAGAATGACTGGAATGGTATCAAATACATCAAACACATGGTTTCCATGTGTTGTGTCATTTCCATTCGCTCTGTTCCAGACATTATTATGAGCCGTCGTCCCCTCAGCAGCCTCCACTGGTTTCAGATTATTTTGTGCCAAATAGAAATGAATGATAAATCATGTATTGTGTCATTCATTATTTACCATTACGTTCTATTGGGCACAAAATAATCTGAAACACAACCAAAAACAAACAGCAAATGCATCCAACAAATTTGTAGAGTCACAAGCTTAATGTAGCCATTGTGTGCTATGAATATGGGACCAAATACTTAACCTTTTACTACTTTAATACACGTCGGGCATCCTTCTGAGAATCCGGAGGCGAGCGTGTAAACTCCCACTGCCTTCCATTCTTCTGGCTAACGTGCAATCACTGGAAAATAAAATTGATGACCTACGTTTAAGATTATCCTACCAACGGGACATTAAAACTGTAACATCTTATATTTCACCAAGACGTGGCTGAACGAAGATACGGACAATTTAGAGCTAGCGTGATTTTCCATGCACCGGCAGAACAGAGACGCTACCTCTGGTAAGACGAGGGGTGGGGGTGTGTGTCTTTTTGTAAATAACAGCTGGTGCGCGATGTGTAATATTAAAGAAGTCTGGAGGTATTGCTCGCCTGAGGTAGAGTACCTTATGATAAGCGGTAGACCACACTATCTGTATGTATGTACATATCCCAACCAGAAGCCATGGATTACAGGCAACACCCGCATCGAGCTAAAGGCTAGAGCTGCCGCTTTTAAGGAGCAGGAGACTAATCCGGACACTTATAAGAAATCCCGCTATGCCCTCAGACGAACCATCAAACAAGCAAAGCATCAATACAGGATTAAGATTGAATCCTACTACACCGGCTCTGATGCTCGTCGGATGTGGCAGGGCTTGAAAACTATTACGGACTACAAAGGGAAACCCAGACGCGAGCTGCTCATTGACGCGAGCCTACCAGACAAGCTAAATGCCTTTTTTGCTCTCTTCAAGGCAAGCAACACTGAAGCATGCACGGGAGCACAATGGATGACTGTGTGATAACGCTCTCGGTAGCCGATGTGAACAAAACCTTTAAACAGGTCAACATTCACAAAGCCGCTGGGCTAGACGGATGACCAGGACTTGTACTCAAAGCATGAGCAGACCAACTGTCAAGTGTCTTCACTGACATTTTCAACCTCTCCCTGACTGAGTCTGTAATACCTACATGTTTCAAGCAGACCACCATAGCCCCTGTGCCCAAGGAAGCGAAGGTAACCTGCCTAAATGACTACCGCCCCGTGGCACTCACGTCGGTAGCCATGAAGTGCTTTGAAAGGCTGGTCATGGCTTACATCAACAGCATCCTCCCGGACACCCTAGACCCACCCCAATTCACATAACGCCCCAACAGATCCACAGATTATGCAATCTCAATCGCACTCCACACTGCCCTTTCCCACCTGGACAAAAGGAACACCTATGTGAGAATGCTGTTCATTGACTACAGCTCAGCGTTCAACACCATAGTGCCCACGAAGCTCATCACTCAGTTAAGGACTCTGGGACTAAACACCTCCCTCTGCAACTGGATCCTGGACTTCCTGATGGGACGCTCCCCGGTGGTAAGAGTAGGCAACAACACATCTGCCACACTGATCCTTAACACTGGGGCCCCTCAGGGGTGTGTACTTAGTCCCCTCCTGTA
Source organism: Salvelinus namaycush (assembly GCF_016432855.1). Classification (NCBI taxonomy): domain Eukaryota; kingdom Metazoa; phylum Chordata; class Actinopteri; order Salmoniformes; family Salmonidae; genus Salvelinus; species Salvelinus namaycush. The sequence continues at coordinate 49,225,952 of NC_052308.1, forward strand.
TTCCCTGTTCACCCATGACTGCGTGGCCAAACATGATTCCAACACCATCATTACGTTTGCTGACGACACAACAGTGGTAGGCCTGATCACCGACAACGATGAGACGGCCTATAGGGAGGAGGTCAGAGAACTGGCAGTGTGGTGCCAAGACAACAACCTCTCCCTCAATGTGATCAAGACAAAAGAGCTGATCGTGGACTACAGGAAAAGGCGGGCCGAACAGTCCCCCATTAACATCGATGGGGCTGTAGTGGAGCGGGTCGAGAGTTTCATGTTCCTTGGTGTCCACATCGCCAACGAACTATCATGGTCAAAACATACCAAGACAGTCGTGAAGAGGGCACGACAAAACCTTTTCCCCCTCAGGGGAACTGGAGACTGTTTTCTCTGCTACCGCACGGCAAGCGGTACCGGAGCGCCAAGTCTAGGACCAAAAGGCTCCTCAACAGCTTCTACCCCCAAGCAATAAGACTGCTGAACAATTTAGAAAATCACCACCGGACAATTTACAACTTCCCTTTTGTACACTGCTGCTACTCTCTGTTTGTTTGTTACCTATGCATAGTCACTTCGCCCTCACCTACATGTACAGATTACCTCAATTAGCCTGTACCCCTGCACACTGACTCGGTACCGGTGCCCCCTGTATACAGCCTCGTTATTGTTATTTTTATTGTGTTACTTTTATTATTACTTTTTATTTTAGTCTACATGGTAAATATTTTCTTCTTCTTGAACTGCCCTGTTGGTTATGGGCTTGTAAGTAAGCATTTCATGGTAAAGTCTACACTTGTTGTATTCGGCGCATGTGACAAATAAAGTTTAATTTGTACATGAATTTGTCCCTAAAATGTGGGGGGGGGGGGGGGGGGGGGGGGGACGACGACTATGTACAAAAAGTGCTGTCATTTCTAAATGGTTCACCTGATATGGATGAAAATACCCTCAAATTAAAGCTGACAGTCTGCATTTTAACCTTATAGTCATCATTTGATTTTAAATCCAAAGTGCTGGAGTACAGAGCCAAAACAACAAGAAATGTGTCACTGTACCAATACTTTTGGAGCTCACTGTATATACAGAGCCTTCGGAAAGTATTCAGACCCCTTGACTTTTTCCACATTTTGTTACATTACAACTTTATTCTAAAATGGATAAATAAATAAAAATCTCAGCAATCTACACACAATACCCCATAATGCAAATGTATTAAAAATAAAAAACAGAAATACCTTATTTACACAAGTATTCAGACGCTTTGCTATAAGAGTCGAAACTGAGCTCAGGTGCATCCTGTTTCCATTGATCATCCTTGAGATGTTTCTACAACTTGGAGTCCACCTGTGGTAAATTCATTTGATTGGACATGATTTGGAAAGGTACACACCTGTCTATATACGGTCCCACAGTTGAAAGGGCATATCAGAGCAAAAACCAAGCGGTCGAAGGTCGAAGGAATTGTCCGTAGAGCTCCGAGACAGGATTGTCCCGAAGTGGCTTTGGGACAAGTCTCAATGTCCTTGAGTGGCCCAGCCAAAGCCCGGACTTGAACCCGATCGAACATCTCTGGAGAGACCTGATAATAGCTGTGCAGCAAAACGCTTCCCATCCAACCTGACAGAACCTGAGAGGATCTGAAGAGAGGAATGGGAGAAACTTCCCAAATCCAGGTGTGCCAAGCTTGTAGCGTCATACCCAAGAAGACTCGAGGCTGTAATCGCTGCCAAAGATGCTTCAACAAAGTACTGAGTAAAGGGTCTGAATACTTATGTAAATTTGATATTTCAGTTTTTTTTTATACATTTGCTAAGATTTTTTAAACCCTGTTATTGCATTGTCATTACGGGGTATTGTGTGTAGATTGATGAGGAAAATAAACAATTTCAGCAATTTCAGAATAAGGCTGTAACAACAAAATGTGGAAAAAGTCAAGGGGTCTGACTTGGATCATTTTCAAAAACCCTGAGGTTGGGCAAAAAGGTGAATTTGCTGCTAATTACTTGGTTAGGATGTTGGGTGGTAGATGAGAATAAACTCTACTTAATGTGGCCAAAAAACAGGTCAGGAGCCACTCACGGCCCAGACTTGAATGGAGGGATTGAAAAGAGGCTTGTGTCATGGTAACTGGGTTAGATCACGGAGGGCTGTCGTGTTCCCGTCAGGTCTGTTAGCTCTCCAGAATTTCCTCTCTGAGTGATTGTTATTCCGAGTGCAACAGTGACGACAGATAGACCTACACGACAGCCTGTTCCCACGTAAGACTCCAGGTGTGGTTGACTGATGTGCGTGTGTGTTTTTGTGAAAAAGCCACCCAGCGTGCTACAGTGCTAGACACGGCACCGACACCCACAAGAAAACGCCAGGCTGGGACATTCCGAAACGAAGCGGTCCACATTCCACACCTAGCGTTACAATTCCGGAAGCTGCGCTTTGCTCATATAAACCCAATGAGTCAGAAGAAATATCAAAATATTTAGTGGAACTTTTCCCTTTGCCCAGACGGACCAAACCCTAGTCGACCCAGAGCGTTCCAGAACGGAGATGCGCCAGCCAGACAACGAGGGGCGGGGGTGCACTCTGGCACAGACATGAGTGCAATAGAAAGAGGAACGAACGAAAATAACATTTAAAAATTGGAAAGAAACAAGCACAGAAATGTGTGTTTAGTCCTAGGCGTCTCCCACCCTCTCTCTCTCTCCGCTGTGTGGTACCTTGGCGGTCAGAGCAGGTGTTGGGCAGGGAGGGTATAAAGGCCATCTGGAGCACAGAGCAGTGAGAATTAAGACTTCCACACTCTGACAGGGCTCAGACGAACCATCTGGTCCACCCCTCGCTTAAAGAACCTGTTCCCAGCTTCATCACACACCGGCCTCCGGCACTTGCGCTCTCTCACTAAAAACATAGGCTACCTCTTCGCTCACTCGCTTTGATTAGCATTTGCTGTTGGGAGGTTAGTGTCGTGTGAAGACCTGCTTCTTCCTGGTAGATTTCCAGTTAATTTTTCTTGTTACTTCTTGGAGTGGAGTCGGGCTGCCATGGCGTGGGTGAGACGTGTGTTTGGACCTGGGATGTCAGTCTGTCTCTGGGCTTTGTGTCTGTCCCTTAGTCTCATCTGGACTTGTCAGGTGACTCAGGCAGCCATCTACAGACACGCAGGTACAGTACAACCTTGATTATATACACTCTTAGAAAAAAGTTGTAATGAAGGGATCTGTTTTTTGGTTCCAGGTAGAAACATTTCACCTAACGAACAATCCTTTTGTAAAAAAGGTTCTACCTGGAACCAAAACAAGGGTTCTCCATCAGGAACAGCTGAAGAACCCGCTCTGGTCCTAAGTAGTGCGCCAGAGTAGGCTAACATGTTTCTGGTAACTTGTCGTTTCTCTTTTGGTGCACAGGCTATTTCGTTTTACCTTTCTGTAAAAAAAGAGAAGTAAAACCTATATAGAATATATTTTGGCTTAGGTCAAATAAACATTTTGCACACATTTCTTCCTTCAATTGAATAGTGACTTGACAAAACAAAGCAAAACTCCCCTTAACAAATCAGCGTAGATAAAAGATACGTTGTGTTGTACTATCAATTAAAATAAAATCACATCTGTGATAATGCATTTTCACATGCATTATATGAATCCATTTCTCAATTTGGGTCATCACTTATTTGGTATGGAACGCTTTACTGTTCAGCAGTTTTAAGTGTACCATTTCCATCTACTGGCCAACTGAAATAATGCTGGCAGCGCAGGGTGTGATACAGCAGGGCAGGCCTATTTATTCAGGGTCAGATTGGTATCAGGCAGTAATCTCTTGAGTTTATTTGTAAATCCTTGCAATTGTGCATGCCATAGCCAGATAAATTGACAGTGCATTCTAACAACCGGTACCTTTTTAATCAATGTCAATTGAGCTCTGTATTCTGACTGCAGGTCCGTGTATTTACAAGGAGGTTCAGTTTCAGCCTGGACAGACCTTCTACAGGGGCTGTGACAAGTGCTACTGCCACGAAAATGGCTACTTTTGCCTCTCGTGAGTAAACGAACCAAATGAATAGCTAAGTTAAAATAGACCTTAAAATGTTGAGTACTGGTATGCAACAGTGAGATAGAAAAATCTGCTAAAGACAAACAAGAATTCTGTTGTTGCCAATATCAAAGTGCCTCGTTTCTGTTCGTATCCCCAGACCGATGAAACCTACCACATGGCCCAACAAGTGCCAGCGGGTTTCGACAGAGTGTGGCTACCGCATCGTTTATAAGGAGTTGCCGGAGGTGGAGTGTCGTGCCTACAGCTGGATCCGGTGAAGGAAGACACACCGATGCCCCCTACAGTCAAAATACAAGACGGCAAGACTCTGGCAGTGGACAACCCTTTAACGAAGCAGTTACGCGGCAGAGAACATAACCCACTCGACCTTCAATTTGGGAATTGGTTCTCTCAAAAGGAGGAACCAATTCCCAAATTGAACAACCCAACTCCCAAAGTTTCATCCTGTGTGCCAGTGTGGGTGCCAGTGCGTGCACAATATTGACTGTAAAAACATTTAACTGGACCAAAGGATCTCAGTTGGCATGGATACTAATAAGGTGTTATCAAACAAGTACCGCAAAAGTAGCAACCAACTCCAGTGTACAGTTTCCTATCGTCCCAATATGCTTGTTCAGATTCCTGCCCATGGCCTTACTGTAATGACCACTGATACATGGGACAAACTGAGTTGATTGGTGGACTGCGTTGCCCTTCTAAGAGGACAGACCATGTATCACCTCGCGACAAGTTCGCAAGACAAATGGCGTTGCATTATACAAATGGCGTTGCATTACACTCCGCTGCCAAAGCGTGGGCGCCCATACCCCGACCAGACACCCTTCATTACCACGCAGTGTTACAAAAAGGTCTATAGCCATTTCCCTATTTATAATTTTCCTATCTGTTCTTTCGTAAGTCTTCAATCTCCTATATGACATTGACTAAGCAGCGCTTTCGCACCCTGATAGGTTTTCAATGTGAAAGGTAGCGAAAGCGCCATCAGTCAACTTCACAAACGTAGGCTGGGTTTACACTTCACTAGGCGTACTCCAGAGGCTTCCAGACTTCACACGACACCGAGATTTCGGTGCATGTCAGAAATTGCAACTTTACGCAAGCATCCGTGAGGTATTGCTAAGCACCCTAGCATCACTTAGTTTATGCTAAGGAGATGCATGCCAATATTTCACTGTTGACTTCATTGTATGTATATAATTTCTTTCTAATAAAAAGTGGCAGTTTAACATACTGTGTGGACATTTTTTCCTCACAGATTTGGGGGGGGTATACACAACATACCATAGTTAGGGTGGAAGGTAGTCTAGCGGTTAAGAGCGTTGGCCCAGTAACCGAAAGGTCGCTGGGTCGATTCCCTGAGCCGACTAGGTAAAAATAAAAATAGTTGACGTGTCCTTGAGCAAGGCACTTAATCCTAATTGCTCTGGATAAGTCTCTAAATTACTAAAATGTAAACGTAGGATTGTCCTTGCATGAAATATTAAAAAAACTCAATGTATTTTATTACAATTAATTACATCTCTTCTGCTTTCTTTTGGATGGGGAGTCCAAATAGTTACCACTATGCTCTGTTTAAAAAATCAAAACAAAAAAGTTAAACCTCACCAAAAAAAAAAAAAATGCACTGTCCCGTTTTGAGTAAAACAGATTTTCTGGACAGACTCAGTCATCCCAATCTGTCCATCGGTAAGATCCAGAAAATAAATATCATGCTGCAAATTTAGTGTACTATATTTTTTCTTCGTACAGTTTAACACATTTTATACAAGTACACATGATCTTACATTCTCATTTGTTTCATTTTAGGGGTTTGTCTTTCACTTAAGGTGCTGGTAATATTGGGTCACAAATTTCTCTGAAGTCTTCGGTCAAACATTCATGTAACAAGTGAGTACCCTTTGTCTATGGATGAGGCAATAAGGTCAAGTGTCCGGTCAAGCTGACAAGTCCCTCTGTCCAAAACCTTCCCTTAAAGCCCCAGTGTGGTTCCTGGCTCCCCAAAGACATTTACTCCCAACCAAACTAGAACGTCCGAACGAGTTCCATAAAAAGTCCATCTTCCCGGGTCTCGTCTGTCACGAGGAGACTACATCTCCCAGTGTGCATCAGCAATGTCATTTAACATTGATTAAAAGTCCCACTGCAGTGATCATGGCACATGACTTGTTAACGTCGCTGTGTGATTCATCTTTTTGGATTCAGTTGGTGAAGACCCTACTAAAATGGAGGTACAGCATTCTGTGGGAAGGGAAACGTCTTGAAGCAGCACTTGCGTAAAAAATAAGAAAACAAGGAGAACACAGCAGCTTTTTTTTTTTTTTTTTTATACCATTCAAACAAATCCCGCCATAGATTATCCTCCTATTTTCTTAGGTGGCATACGGAATGCAAGGATTGGTCAGAGGGAGAGAAAAAAATATATTCAATACATTTTTCATAAAAAGAATCCGACAGGATTCAAGAGACAACAAACCCAACAACGGAGTAAAGAAAAATGAAGTATTCTGCTTCTTACTTCTCGCTCCAGCACAATAAAAGTTAACGATTACTAAGATGTATTTCTGGCAAAAGTCTTGATTCCAAATAACAAAATGAGCTGAATCAACCGGTTGAGTGTGGAACATAACTGGATTTGAATGTAAATAACTTAAAAGACGAAAACAACTGCAGCACCATGAATTACAAGATCTGTATGACTCAAGTACAATATAGCAAATCTACTGTGAAGTAGTAATACATCAAATAAAAAGAGTCACGTGGAAAAAGAAAAAAAAAGAGCAGAAGAAAAATCATTGAACAGTAAAATACAGATCAAGAGTTTTCAGAAATTGGCTAAATTTGAGACACAAAACTGGAAATCATAAGGAATGATTTTTAGGCAGCTCTTATTTGCCACCCTCTGCATCTTTATAATGGATGATACACACATACGCTTTTGCTAGTATCGTTTCCCCTTTACAAACGAAACACTGCAGGACTGACCCGGCTTCTAGCCAAATCCAAAAAGTAACCTTGACAAAGTCTCTGCTGAGTTACACCTGCCATCTCAGCATTATCAAATCCGGAAACAAAACCATAGGTACGCTTCTTTAAGAACAAAAACAAAGAAAACACTTTGTACAGATAGTCACGGTTGAGTTTCACCATCTACTTAGCCAGTTTTACACAGTCTGCTCATGTCAGGGCAATTCCAAATGACACATCTTTTTTTTTGTTGAACATGTCTTTTTTCGCTTTTCATTTGATTCCTTGATGATGTTGAAGTTCCTCAATTAGCCATGTTTAGAATGCAGCAATTTATTTTCGGATAAAACAAAAAAAGACAGAAAATAAGGAGAAATCCATACAAGAAGCCAAGTCCTTTCTCCTCTTAGGTCTGTATATATCCCCTCCCCCGAGCCTAGTTTCTCCACAGGGTTTAAGATAGAAGGTACACAATTTCACACACACGCTCAAGCAAACAAACACACACACAACATCCTAAAAGCTTCCTGACTGTGTCCTTACTCCTGACCCCTGTATGGGTGGGTGCTGGAACTGACTGAGGGGTGTCCCGCGCTGTGGGTAGTGTTGGCCGGTGGAGGACGCCAGGAGCCTGGAGCCGGCCTGCAGCACTGTCTGCCCGGGGCTGCCTGGTTTCAGGCTCCGGGACGCCTGCTGCTGGCTCAGTCTGGAGGCGTGGTGGGACACCGGGTTCCCCGCAGCACCGGCGCCCAAGTCTGTTTTAGGGTTGCCGTGAGCCCTGGAGCCAGGGGTGGGAGACCCTGACAACCCGCTGTTCAAGAGGCTGGCTTTTAGGTGGCTCCCGCCACTGTACACGTGGGACCCGTCCATACTGCTGCTGCCGCTCGGCTGGTGCAGGTTGCCTCCTGGCGGTCTGGAGGCCCCACACAGCGCCGAGTCTGCAGTGGAGGTGGTTTGGTTGGGGAAGGAGGACAGGGGGTTGAGGGGCTGTTGTTGATGCTGCTGCGAGGGGTCTTGAGACAGGCCGGAAAGGGAGGACAGGCGAGAGTAGAAGCCCTGGCCTGAGGGAGGGGGAGCCGAGGGGCTGTAGGAACCACGGAATGGAGAGGACACGCTCTGCTGAAGGAAGGCTGGACTGTCCACTGTCTGCTGGTGGCTCTCCGATAAGGGGGGCTGCACCTTAGAAGGAGAAAACACACAAAATACTTCCTGACACCCTAGTACAAAACAAAACACTCAACTCTCGCAAATGACAAGGGACACCATACCTGGTGTGTGTAGACAGACGGGCTGTATCTCTGTGGGCTTTTCATGGGAGAGGCCAGGGGTACCGTCTGGATCTCATACCGGTCTGCATCTGGGATAAACATAACAGGACACAAGCTTAACAGGAGAACAGATGGTACATGCGTGCCCATTCCCCGAAACCTCGGAATCTGAAATGAATTTGGCAAATGTTGTTCCAGACTAGGCTAGATACTGTAGCTACATTTCAGACAAAAACTTAAGACGAGAAAAACCAAGATAAACCAGCCTAAACACGCCTCTATATTTCAGACTAGAGGTCTATGCTTTAGTCTAGTCTAAAATTTGGACGGGAGGACGTCTGGTCTGAATTTCCTACTACTTCATTCATGTGAATACTAGAAAAACGGGTAGTGAAAACGAGTGCAGTACCAGGGTCCTTGTCTGTAGCCGAGCAGTCCGTTCTCTTCAGCACACGGTCCATCTTGAGGGAGCCCCTCAGTACCCGCTCTAAGACACCCTGGCCCTCCCTCAGCCGCTCAACTGTCGTGGGCACCATCCTGGACCAAAGCAAAACACCAACACCGTCATGTACAGTATGTTCAGTCACACAGACACACACACAAGGGGCTTATGTAGGACTCTATAAAATCTGTACAATATATTTGTTTTTTGCCGAATCCGTGGTAGTTTTTTCCTAAACTCAGTTTAAAAAAAAAATTTAATAGGAGAACAAACAAATTGGATGTTCCAAGTCCACAACAATGCTTAAACCACATCAGGAGACCACTTTTGAGGTCTGGGGAAAAAAACAAAATAAATTTTTATTTTTGAGTGTAGTTACCCTTTAATTCAACTGCACACCAGCAAGACAAGTGAATGCTAAGTGACAGGGAACAAAGTGCTGTGAGAGGATGTGGTGCCAGTGTCTAGTCTTACCAGTGGCTGGTGCCTTCCTGAGCCCTGGACTGTTGCGGTGTTGACGGTCCAGGGGCGTGGGAGGTGGTGACGTTGTGGTGGTTATCTGGGGGGCTCACCTCCTCTATCTGGGGGATGGAGGAGTGGGTGGGGGAGGAGAAGGAGCTGTGGGGGGAGGCTGGGGGCTGCAGGTGGAAGGAACGGAGGCCTCCGGGGGACTTGGCGCTGGCACAGCTGGAGCGGGTGTCCAGGGAGCTACCCCCGGGCTCTGGGTCCCTGCTGCTCCCCTGCTTTCTCTTACGGTACTCCAGCAGAGACACCTGAGTCACCGAGGGAAAAGAACCATCCCTAGTCAGTCATATGTACAGCCTTAGTCCCATGACACACACACACACACACTACCACTGGTTGCATTGCGACACCAGTGATTACTCACCAGTACAGTATGGTCAGGGCGTCATGCATCAACTCAACTGTTAAGACGACTTACCTTGAACGCACGTTCGCTTAGACGTTATCAACGGACTGACCAAACATCCAAAATGTTACCAAACCCTGAACGGAAGAGCAACCACAGGTCACCGATCTACTACTTCTACCATCCTGGCAGTTCTATGGTGGGTCAACATCCTCGGTTGCTGTGGTTATCTGACGTGGATACAGAGGGGCAAAAATACAATACCTTGGCTGACAATTGGAACGAGTTGACTTTTGACAATAACAGACAAACAACGAAGCAATCCTGGGTAGCTTTATCACGCTCTGCCTACAGTGTCGGGACAAAACCCTGCTGAATGGCAAAGAAAATGGCTTTTTGTATCAGAGTATTGATACTGGCATCAATGTTATTACCAGAATCAGGAAGCTATCGTTTTCTAAAATGGGTTTTGTCACACACCACCATTCTGTTTTGACTTTTGAAGCCTTTGTTCTTTGTGGATAGTTAGTAACGGGCCAAAATTGAAACATCAGCACAGGCAACTTATCATTTTCAAATGAAACATCACAACACAAAGCAACCACTGCGAGGTAATAAACAAAACAGAAAAAGGGGGGAGGGGGGGGACGACAAAAACAGAACCACAGAGCACTCGCGTACGGTACATACACCCACACTCAAGAGACAAATGAGAACAGCCCGGCAGAAGGTCGTCATGAAACAGGCAGGAGACTCAAGGAGGGGACGGGGGGGAGGATGAGAGAGATGAAGGCTGGCTGAATGGACAGTCCGATATCAGGGCTACCAGGAGGCCTCACCTAGACCCTCAGGACTTGAAGAATCGCCACACAGTAGGGTCTTCGGACCCGAGGACTACTGTACTTGTTAGGGCCTTTTGATTCTGCTTGGGCCCTTAGAACAGCTTCTCGGGCTCCAAAGACTACTTTTATGGACCTTCTGATTGTCCTTGGGCCCTTAGGGGTGCCTCTTGAAGGGGTACTAGTATGGTTCTTAGATGGGCATTGGCCATACTGTTGGTATGGATCGAGGCTGGTGAAACGGGATGCGGGCACAGAGGGACAGAACTATGGATGAGATGGACCATAGACGAATGGCCAGTGAAGCCGACGCCAACAGGGCCTAGCCCAACCTCGGCAGCCTGAAGACGACACCATGAAGCATCGGGCTCGTAGCACGGCGCTCCGAGACGACGGGGTGACCATGTTTCTGATACAGAGATGTTTTGATATAATAGGTCATATTCATGTAGGTTTCTTTTGGAAAAGGGGAGTTTGGGGCAGGGCTGTGTATGCGGATGCCAAACAATATTTACATGCACACTTCTAAATGGTATGGAAATATTCACCATATTGTGTACTGTCTTGTATTCACGTCTTACTGCTATAGCCTGGTAACCTGGCTGTCCTGTCAGCAGACTAACGGTTTGCAGGTTGGCCCTCTGCCTTGGTAGAAACAGTGGAAGAAAGACTTGGCAAAGGTTTCAGGAGGAGCATAGGGGGGAGTGGGAGGGTGAGGAGAGGGTCGACAGAACACAAAACCTGTTGGGCTAGCTGCAGTAGGAAAGACAGAATACACATAGAGAGAGAGAAAATGTGTAAATCATTCTAGAAGTACGGCATTGTTGGTTTCTAAAGACATGTATGACAATTGTTACCCCACGTCTATTTTGATTTAGTTATCTCGGCGTGGAATCACTGAGCCCACTTGATCTATTTGACACAAAGTGAATGGAAAACACAAAGCAAGGAAAGACTACAATGTCCGAGTAGACATTCAGTTTCCACATACCCTACCAAACTCAAAATGACTCTTTCACCCTCAAATTTGGACATTATACCAATAAGCATGTAGGCACTTCTTCCATACTACCACTACAGACATGATCTACCTAGCATACCGCCATTTGGGAGTTTCATTTAAAACACAAATATCTTTGTTAAACAGTACAATTTCTTTGGGGGGAAAAAAAACAAAAGCAGGAAGACGTTGAGCGAGTTGGACTTGCCTTCTTTTTCTGCGGTGGGTTACTGGTGTGGTGGGGAGGGGTGCCGCTGTCTGGGTAGCCCCCGCCATAGTGCTGCTCGCCGTAGGGCGACAGAGAGCCAGGCCCTGCCTCCGCCAGAGGCCCTTGGCCACTCACGGTGCTGTAGAAGGACTCGGCCGGGGAGAAGCTGCCCTCCGATTGGCTGAGGCGCCTGTCGGTGGTGGCGGGGTTGCCCAGGTTGGCGTTGAGCGGGGAGCAGGTATAGATGAGGTTGAACTCAGTCCTGAAGCTCTGCTCTCTGGCCTGCTGGGCCGACTCGGACAAGGTGCCTGGCGCCAGGGGAGTGAGAAGGCCTGCCCCGCCCACCATTGAGGCCAGCGGCCCCTGCGTGTCGGGGGGAGGAGGCCCCGTTGCCAAGAGGAGAGAGAAGTCGTCTGACATGGCGGGCACAGGGCCATCGAGGCCCGAGGACAGGTTGGGGAACTGCAGTGCGCAACGCGGGGTGTCAACGTCCGGTTGCAGACACGGCTACAGGTGGAAGAGGAAGAAGAGGGAAACAGGGTTACGAAACCTGTGACAAAGGTTCCCTATCCGGTGACACTAAAGCTAACCCATTTAGCCCCGTCTCCAGTGCTCTCACAGTTACTCTGGGTCTGTGGGGTGAATGCCTACCTCCGGAGAGATGGACTCTGGCCTGTGCACAGGAGAGGCCTCTGGAGATGATATGTTCTGGATGGGTAGAAGAGAGACACATGAAATACCATTAGAAACAGATCGATAGCACAGTGAGAACAACTATGTCTATGCACTGTAGCGTTGTACGCAGAAATGTCATATGTTCTGGTACCCCACTGACACACGCTCAGTATGTCCTGTGTGTGTGCGCGCATGTTTGTGAGTGTATTTCTGTATGTCCTGTGTGTGTTTATCCGCCTCCTTCCAACGTACCTCAAACTGCAGTGGCGTGTTGCAGCGGCTGGTTGGCAGCGAGGGCAGTGGCGAGTAGCCAGCCATGCCGTTGGACAGCCGGCGCTCCTCGTCGCCGTAGCAACCCAGCAGCGCGGCGTAGGAGGCGGGGCTGGGCAGGGGTTGGTCCGACGGCAGCGGGGGAGTGATAGGCGACAGGGGCCGCAGCAGCAGACCGTGTTCTTCTGAGCCGGGCAGAGGCGGCGCTGCCTCCACCTCCGGGCCATATATGGACCGCCGCTTCTTGGGGGGCGCCGCCAGTTCTTTTTTTTTTTAAACGGAAAGAAAAGCAATAGCGTCAGACGATCTGCTGTGACAGGTGTCAGCGCACACCGATGAAAAAGATCTTTGTTTGGGGTTAAGTTCACTTAAAATTATGTACATGGTTGACTAATTAGGATAAAGTAAAACAATACCAGACTAATAATAGCCAAGGCTAAATATTGGCACGTCTGAGTAAGTGTGCTCGTCAACAGCAAGACTGTTATACCGGACCCGGGTTCCAAAAACGATTTCAACTATTAGAAACCTTTCAAATGCTGCAGCTGTGCTTGGCTGACCTCTTGCAATTGAACAGAAAAATAAAAAGTCCCAAAAGTGCAAACATCGTCCACCTTGAAAATGCTCAACGTATTTGAAAGACTTGGAATAGTATAAACCAGGTCTGTACTAAACTCAGCAAAAAAAAGAAACTTAACATGTGTAAATATTTGTATGAACATAAGATTCAACAACTGAGACAAACTGAACAAGTTCCACAGACATGTGACTAACAGAAACAGAATAATGTGTCCCTGAACAAAGGGGGGGGGGTCAAAAGTAACAGTCAGTATCTGGTGTGGCCACCAGCTGCATTAGGTACTGCAGTGCATCTCCTCCTCATGGACTGCACTAGATTTGCCAGTTCTTGCGGTGAGATGTTACCCCCACTCTTCCACCAAGGCACCTGCAAGTTCCCAGACATTTCTGGGGGGAACGACCCTTGCCCTCACACTCCGATCCAACATGTCCCAGACTTGCTCAATGGGATTGAGATCCGGGCTCGTCGCTGGCCATGGCAGAACACTGACATTCCTGTCTTGCAGGAAATCACGCACAGAACGAGCAGTATGGCTGGTGGCATTGTCATTCTGGAAGGTCATGTCAGGATGAGCATGCAGGAAGGGTACCACATGAAGGAGGAGGATGTCTTCCCTGTAACGCACAGTGTTGAGATTGCCTGCAATGACAACAAGCTCAGTCCGATGATGCTGTGACACACCGCCCCAGACCATGACCCTCCACATCGATCCCGCTCCAGAGTACAGGCCTCGGTGTAACGCTCATTCCTTCAACGATAAACGCGAATCCGACCATCACCCCTAGTGAGACAAAACCACGACTCGTCAGTGAAGAGCACTTTTTGCTAGTCCTGTCTGGTCCAGCGACGGTGGGTGATGTCTGGTGAGGACCTGCCTTACAACAGGCCTACAAGCCCTCAGGTAGCCTCTCTCAGCCTATTGCGGACAGTCTGAGCACTGATGGAGGGATTGTGCGTTCCTGGTGTAACTCGGGCAGTTCTTGTTGCCATCCTGTACCCGATCCTGTGCAGGTGTTGTTACACGTGGTCTGCCACAGAGGACGATCAGCTGTCCGTCCTGTCTCCCTGTAGCGCTGTCTTATGCGTCTCACAGTACGGACATATCAATTTATTGCCCTGGCCACATCTGCAGTCCTCATGCCTCCTTGCAGCATGCCTAAGGCACATTCACGCAGATGAGCAGGGACCCTGAGCATCTTTCTTCTGGTGTTCTTCAGAGTCAGAAGAAAGGCCTCTTTAGTGTCCTAAGTTTTCATAACTGTGACCTTAATTGCCTACCGTCTGTAAGCTGTTAGTGTCGTAACACCCGTTCCACAGGTGCATGTTCATTAATTGTTTATGGTTCATTGAACAAGCATGGGAAACAGTGTTTAAACCCTTTACAATGAAGATCTGTGAAGTTATTTGGATTTTTACGAATTATCTTTGAAAGACAGGGTCCTGAAAAAGGGACTTTTCTTTTTTTGCTGAGTTTAGATTACAAATCCTACTAGACTTGTTAGTAAACAGACAAAAAAAAGAAGTTTGTAGATACCGGCTTTGAAAGGGTTGGGGGTGGAGCTGCTGCTGTTACTTTGGTGGGAGGAGGTGGACTCGGTGCCGTCCTCCAGGCCTCCCGAGCAGAGCCCGCTCTCATCCTGGGCTTGTTGGATCCATCTCTGCACATAGGGGAGATACAAACAGGCATCAGACAAAATACCGGAACACTGAATATCCTTCAAACCTATGAAGGGTAGTGGACAAGTGCACACTTGGGATGCATCCACTTCTAACAGTTCTGTCCTTCTCAAGCACCCACTACACATCACATTATCCATGTACCCCTTATTCCCCCATTGACCCCAACAACTTCCACAACTCCCTCCACCGTTACCTTCTTGAAGGAGCCGTAGGTGGCGTCCACACTGACGGGCCGGCGCCGGCGCTCAGGGTTGAAAGGCGAGCCGAAGCGCACGTAGTGTTTGGGCGCTGTGCAGATGAGCGGCGAGGCCGCAAGCCCCGGCAGCATGTTGAGCGTAGTCGCCAGCACCGTGGGGTCGGTGGTGATGCGCAGTTGCCGTTCCACTGTGGGCGCCTCCTGCTGGACTACCTTGTCCAGCACTTTGTCATTCAGCCACTCCGTCACCAGATACTGGGGGAGGGGGAGATCATTATTTGCAAACAAATTCTGGAAGACTCGTTACCGCCAAATTCTAAAAGGGACTTTTTAGCGAGAAATTTGGGAATTATTTTTAACTAATTGTGGAAGAGACTTTTCAGTGCCAAATTCTACATGTGTGTATATTGGGACTATAAATGTTGTAATACAAACACAAAAAAAACTCTACAGAGTTGTCCTGGTTCATTAAATGTTTAAGAAATTATAACGATTAAATACAAAACTAGATGGTGGTTGGAAGTCAGCCCCATCCCGCTCACCTTCTTAGTCTTAGGCAGGTTGCGAAGGTTGCCCTTGTTCAGAGCACTCAGGCCTTCTCCGTCAAGGAGTTGCCCAGCTCCCAATGCTCCGTCCCCCAGCCTCAGCTCTGTCCCGGGTCCCCCCAGGGGACCCTCCTGCCCCTCGGCCACCACCGCCTGCTCCAGGGCCGCCTGCTGCAGGGCCAGGGCCTGCCGCTGGCGGCGGGCTCGCTGTGATGAGCTGGAGCGGTAGCGTGAGATGCGGCTCTTGGGCCGTGGCTTGGAGGAGCGGGCCGGGGGAGGCTTGGGGGGCGCCGCGAGAGGGGCCAGGAGGGGTGCAGTACACACCAGGGCCTTGTCTGTGTCAGCTGCTAAGGAGGGTTCCTGGAGAGAGAGATTCTGTTAGGGTGGGGGGGCAATATTGAAATTGGAAAATTGGTCACAAAGTTCAAAGAGAGAATGTGGCGGTAAGGGGGATGAAAGTCTGACTCACGGTGACGTAGGTGGCACGGCGGGTGCTTATCCCCACCCCTGCTTGGTGGGCCGCGGCGTTAACCCCCGTGGGGTTCCCTCCGCTCCCCTCTACAGGCTCCAGGCCCTCCTGTTTAAACTCGTCTATGCCCCCTGCGCTGGGCGTCCTCTTCTACAGACAGAGAGAGTGGGTTACGAACTGCAGACTTACACTATGATTTGATAGTGACAGTGGGTTGGTTGGTGCCACAGGAATTATGTGGCACATACCGGTCTACTGGAGATGAGGACTCCGTTCTCGTTCAGCTCTTCCTCCTCTCCTTCCTCCAACTTCACCCCATCTAGGAGTCCCTCCTGTAACACACATTACTTTGTGATTGCGAAATGGCGCATTCATTTTCATTACACAGTGCACACACCCCTGTGTGTCTCTGTAGGAAAGCACCACATGAGTTGTAAAATCCTCTACAACCCACCCACCCCGTCTCTATACGTACACACATACGTCTTTGCACCAAGACAAACACACACCTCTGTGTCACTGTTGCCCAGGCTGACGTTGCCCAGGCTGACGTTGCCCAGGCTGACGTTGCCCTGCAGCGTCTCCCGGACCTCGCCACTCTCCTCGGGCGGCTGGTTACTGTCATCTGACATCCCGAATGGTCCCTTGCCGCCACCTGGCCCCTCCATCTCTCTCCGCTGGGCCTTCCGCCGCCGCGTCTCGGCCCCCGTGGGTGCCGGGGGTTGGGAGGGCGGGGGCAACGACCCTGTGGCGTGGCAGAGCAGGGTTTCGCGCGGGCTCAGGTTGTGCTTCAGCACAGGGCAGTTCTGCTGGTTGCCCTTGTAGCAGGCACAGTCCACCTTGTAGTTACTGCAATAACAATAAAATTATTTTTCGAGTGCTTTTCTAAAACCCAGATCTGATACTTTAGGGTCGAGATAGAGAAGAGCAAAACCGTACATTGTGCTGATATGAAAAAGGCTTTACAGATATACTTGATTGACACTGACCAGCTATTGAACTCGTAGTCAAAGCCGATGGTGACCTCGGCGTCCTTGATGATTTGCGTGACGGCGTAGATACAGAGGTGGATCATGCCATCGGCGATCATATGCCGAACCTGGAGGGGACAGAAGACATTATCTTTTAGCTTGGCTAGGACTGTACCCACTTCCCCCCTAGAACAGGGGTCTCCAACCTTTTCCAGCATGAGAGCAACGTAAAAATAAATAAATGAAACATGTCACAAGCTACTCATTTTTTCCTAGCTTTCAAATAGTCACATTCTTCTCTTCTCCTCTCCCCTGCAACTCTTCCCCGGGTCCTTACTGTACAAGAGAAAGCAGTGCCCTGTTTTCTATCAATATACCTGGTAAAATAATGGTTAATGAAAAACTAAGGGGGCACTTTCAAATCTGTGATGTATTATAAAATTGTGTTTTACTCACTTGTATTTTTCCTGGTTTTAGATTTTAGTATTTCACTCTCAAAATGACAATTGTTCATAGAGGAACAACAAAATTGGATGTTCCGAGTCAATGGTTAAATCATATCAGAAGACAATTTTTTTGTTTAGGTCTGGAAGAAAACGACCAAATTGATTAAGTGTAATTCCCCTTTAATTGCACATCTAGCGAGTGAGGAAAGTGCCGTCTAATGTGCCGGTCTAGTGATGGCTCTGTACTGCTGCTGCTCATTTCAAGGCAAAGTTCGCAAATAACAATAGATACTCATGATATACTTCTACCAGGTAAGCCTACAATGCAGTTAACACTTCATTGAGAAGGTTTTGGGGAAAGCACCAGACAAACAGGGGCAACTTTTCTGGAAATTAATTGGCAGATATTGTTTTAGGTTTGGCTTTTTAAGCCAATGGGTGGCTAACCAGGGGTGGGATAATGTCAGTGTTGCGTTGATTAGATAGTAGCTTGCGGTGTCTGATACTTGTGAGATTGGTTTATGAAAGTTTGCGATGGAACACATGGAAAATTGCATTTAGGCCTACTTTCAGAATTGTTTGATCGACCTGTTGGAGACTCCTGCTCCAGAAGGGTGCGTCTCAATAGGCGTACACCTCCTCCTCTCCCTATCTCTTTTCCTTCATCTATGCTGATGTAAGAGCCCAGGAAAGGTGAGAGCTAAATTCACCTGGTCTGACATTTCAAATGAGTAAAGTGAACTAAGGAGAGGAGGGAGTAAGTGTAAACTATTGAGATGCACCCAATGCCTTTCTTGAAGAAAAAATAACAAACAACCAAGATGGCTGACCTCTGCGCTGGGTGTGCAGGACCTCCGGATGAAGCGTGCGTCATTCCCAAATGTCCGCGCGTCCACGCACATCTCCACATCGTTGAACTTGGAGTAGAACAGCACGAAAGGGTAGGGCCTAGAAGAAGTCAAAATCATGTCAATTTGTATTTTTTTCATAATAATACATCCTCAATTTCCTTCTTAAAAACCATGCAATGGAGCAGCATATGAAAACCAAAATATTCCACCTTAAAAATGTCAGATTCGACATCTTACAAATTAGTTGGATGCCACAATTTAAATGCCACATTTTTATTGGGCCTGCTTGAAAAAGCATGGAAGTTTGGGAAAGGTTTAGGGAATTCTGCAACCATATGGAGAAGTGTAATGAACAAATGCATACTTTTTGAAGAAGTGTCCGTTGACCTCAAACTGCTGTTTGAGCATGACCTTGCCCCGGTACTCGATGATCAGGGTGTCTGGCTCTAGATCCCTTGACGCACGCAGGATCTTCCGGTGCTTCTGCACACGTGTCACCCGCCCCAGTTGTAACTGCATCTGAGAGCCAAGCACCGTGTTGTTGCACGCCAGCTCCGTTCGGTTAATTGTGTCCATGGCATTGGCCGAGGCGTTGACCTGGGCCGGTGAGGTCGTCGTTGCCGCTGGCGTTGTATCGCCCATTACCACGCCCTCGGCAGCAACAGTAACGGTGGCGGAGCGGTGCAGCTGGAGCAGTGTCTGGACGTCAGCACTGTACTGGTTGGCCGTGGCCTCCTCGTACTGGTCCGTCCACTGGCGGATGCGGCTCTCCCAGCCCTCCGCTGTGGTCTCGTCCACTGCGCTGGCCTCCGTAGTGGAGTTCTGGGGGAGGGGAGGGGAACGTTTTTACTTCAGAGCCGTGTCGTGTTGAAAATACACTTATTTTTATTGTATTAACCTCCCTTCTAAAACCTTTCATAAATGACCATGTCAGGGGTACAACACGTGTTTCTTCCCCTTAGATGAATGGGTTACCATGGGTGGGTGGTGCACTGTGCTCTATATCAACTTAACATATGATAATAAAATGGGTGTATTTGTGTTATGCTCAAAGGAACACGTCACTCAATGGAACCCTGAAGCTAACAGTGGCACTGATTTCTTCATCCCATTAGCTACTGCTGTGAAGTTTATCTATACATCGATATACAGTACCAGTCAAAAGTTTGGAAACACCTACTCATACAAGGGTTTCTTTATTTTTTTGCATTTTCTACATTGTAGAATAATAGTGAAGACATCAGAACTATGAAGTAACACATATGGAATATGTAGTAACCCAAAAAAAAAGTGTCAAACAAATCAAAATATATTTTATATTTGAGATTCTTCAAAGTAGCCACCCTTTGCATTGATGACAGCTTTGTACTCTTGGCATTCTTTCAACCAGCATCATGAGGTAGTCACCTGGAATTAATTAAATTAACAGGTGTGCCTTGTTAAAAGTTAATTTGTGGAATTTCTTTCCTCCTTAATGCATTTGAGCCAATCAATTGTGTTGTGACAAGGTGTGCCTTATTTAGAATTCAAGGGTGGTATACAGAAGATGCACTAAAAGACCAAGTCCATATTATGGCAGGAAGAGCTCAAATAAGCAAAGAGAAACAACAGTCCATCATTACTTTAAGACATGAAGGTCAGTCAATCTGGAAAATTTGAAGGACTTTGAAAGTTCCTTCAAGTGCAGTCACAAAAACCATCAAGCGCAATGATGAAACTGGCTCTCATGAGGACCACCACAGGAAAGGAAGACCCAGAGTTACCTCTGCTGCAGAGGATATGTTCATTAGAGTTACCAGCCTCAGAAATTGCAGCCCAAATAAACGCTTCAGAGTTCAAGTAACAGACACATCAACATCAACTGTTCAAAAGAGATTACGTGAAATCAGGCCTTCATGGTCAAATTGCTGCAAAGAAACCACTAGTAAAGGACACCAATAAGAAGAGACTTGCTTGGGCCAAGAAACACGAGCAATGGACATTAGACCGGTGGAAATCTGTCCATTGGTCTGATTAGTCCAAATTTGAGATTTTTGGTTCCACCCGCCGTGTCTTTGTGAGACGCAGAGTAGGTGAACAGATTTTCATTGCATGTGTGGATCCCACTGTGAAGCATGGAGGAGGTGTGATGGTGCTTTGCTGTTGACACTGTCAGTGATTTATTTAGAATTCAAGGCACACTTAAACAGAACGGCTACCACAGCATTCTGCAGCGATACGCCATCCCATCTGATTTGCGCTTGGTGGGACTATCATTTGTTTTTCAACAGGACAATGACAAAAAAACACACCTCCAGGCTGTGTAAGGGCTATTTGACCAAGGAGGGAGATGGAGTGCTGCATCAGATGACCTGGCTTCCACAAATCGCCCGACCTCAACCAAATTGAGATGGTTTGGGATGAGTCGGACCGCAGAGTGAAGGAAAAGCAGCCAACAAGTGCTCAGCATATGTGGGAACTCTTTCAAGACTGTTGGAAAAGCATTCCAGGTGAAGCTGGTTGAGAGAATGCCAAGGGTGAGCAAAGCTGTCATCAAGGCAAAGGGAGGCTACTTCGAAGAATATCAAATATATTTGGATTTGATTAACACTTTTTTGCTTACTACATGATTCCATATGTGTTATTTCATAGTTTTGATGTCGTCACTATTATTCTACAATGTGGGGGTGGGGGAAAAAAACATTTAATGAGTAGATGTGTTCAAACTTTTGACGGATACTGTATATAAATGAACTTCACAGCAGTAGCTAATGGGATGAAGAAATCATCAGTGCCACTGTTAGCATCATGGTTCCATTGAGTGACCGTTGACTGGTAACTGTATAACTAAACAAAATATCCTCTGGAAGGAATTCATCTTACCTTCATCCTCATGGACTTTCTAGAACCCTCTCTGAAGGCCTGTAAAGACAGACACTCATTTACACAACATTTCAGAGTCTACTCACAGCGTTTAGACAACATTCAGAGGGAATCCTACTCACAACGTTTAGGCAACGTT
Organism: Salvelinus namaycush; assembly: GCF_016432855.1. Taxonomy (NCBI): domain Eukaryota; kingdom Metazoa; phylum Chordata; class Actinopteri; order Salmoniformes; family Salmonidae; genus Salvelinus; species Salvelinus namaycush. Next base: position 49,247,275 of record NC_052308.1, read on the forward strand.
TCAGAGAGTCTACTGGTCAAGATTCAGCTAAATAATGTAGCAAAAATAAGTTTATGCTACTAGAAAAAGACGTATACCTCGAGGCCAAGAGAGAAGTTGCATTGGCATATTCAGCCTTAAGAGCAAGTTAAAACAAGTTACTTTACCATCTTGGTCCTCGTCCTAGCTGTGGGTTTTGCATTTGCTCCCTCAGCCCCTTTTCACACTTTGCTTGTGTGGCAATTGGCACACTTGGCCATTTTCCCCATACTATTGGTGTCTTTAGCAAGGATACTCTTGCCGTCGCTACCGCCTGCATTTAGCCCACATGGTGGCTGGCACCTTCCGCTAGCACATAATTTGGCACTCTTGCCTGGCATGTCTCGCATTTCACACACACTTAGGACTCTATGCTAACTGTGCTCTTTTGAGGACTGTGCTCTTGCGCCAAAGTTCCTACCTTTATTTTCTTGCCCTTGGGCACTCCGCGGGCCTTCTCTGTGCTCTTCTTCCTCTTCTTGGACTTGTTCCGCTTGACGCGGTTGACTGTGAGCGTGATGCTGGTGGGCGTGTGCTGCGTTGCTGTGTAGGACACCGTGGCGGGCGACACTTCCTCGTCGCCACTCTCCGTGGCGCTGCTATCGCCCACTAGAAGCGCAAGAGAGACTTGAGCATTCACAGGTACTTGGCAAAGTTAGTTTCCACCTGGGCACGCCAACAGTAAAGACTTAGGGTTGGTTTCCCGGACTAAGATGCTATTTAAATAGAGATTCTGCATTGAACTTTTTAGACCAGGCCTAAGGGTGCTTTCACACCAAATTGGTTTGGATAGTTTTTCCGAACTCTGGCGCGTTTTCTCCCTTAGTTCAGTTCGTTTGGACTGGTGTGAACACTATCCGCACTAGGGAGCGCACTAAACACACCGTGGTTCGCTCAAAAAGTGCGATCTCGGTACGATTCCATTTGTACTGTGGTGTGGTTCGATGCAGGTGATCATGCAGTCCGGACCAAACACAGTAAAAGAACCAGAGGTTCATTCAGTATTATTGGTTGTTTGACTGCGATAATTTGATCAAATGCATGCAGTGCCTTAACATACGGTGAGTAATATCACATTTATGAGCGCATCCCATGCAGATTAATGGAGAAGGGGGCTATACTGTAGGCTACTGAGCAGGTAGTGAAATTCTACACACCCCTTGCACAGTCTTCACATTTTGCGGCCTGAATATAACATCTAAAAAGGGATTACATAGTATTTTCAAGTAATGAGGTGGCAGCATCATGTTATGATTGTCATTGGCAGGGACTGGGGAGTTTCATATGTCTTTTGATCCTGACAAAGGAGCAAAGCTCACGTAAAAAGTTAAATGAAAACCTGCCTCAGTCTTCTGAAAACCTAACCCTGGGATAGAGTTTTATCAGCAAGAAATTTACACAGATCTTTATGCCAAAGACACACCAGAATGGCTCTTCAAGAGGTCTTGCGTGTTCATGAGTGGTCTAGCCTCTTTCCGGACTTAAATTTGTTTGACAATCAGAGCCAAGGTTTAAATATTGCTGCCCATCAATGATTCCCAACCAAATTTACTGAGCATGAGACATTTTGACCAAAACAAATGGACATATGTTGCCCTAAGAGTTGTGCAAAGTTGGTAGAATACTATTCAAAATGATTCACAGCTGTAAACTCTGCCAAAGATGCTTCCACCAAGTATTAACACTGGGGTGTGAAGACATACGCAACCAAACTTTCACTTTGAATATGTGGAGTAGGTCGTTCAGATGTGAAGGAACAAAATCCAATGCAATCAATTTTTAGATTTAATTTTAAGGCAGCAAAATGTGAAGACTGTGCAAGGGGTGTGTCGACTTTCACTAGGCACTGTAGTATACTCTTCTCCTCTGGCGGCCGTTGTCACAGTTAGAGTGGATATTGCGCGGTTTCCTCACGCATTTTATTGGATGACCAAAGCGAAAGTATTAACTCAGCAAAAAAAGAAGCGTCCTCTCACTGTCAAAGGCGTTTATTTTCAGCAAAATGAACGTGTAAATATTTGTATGAGCATAACAAGACAAACTGAACAAGTTCCACAGACATGTGACTAACAGAAATGGAATAATGTGTCCCTGAACAAAGGGGGGGGGGGTCAAAACCAAAAGTAACAGTGAGAATCTGGTGTGGCCACCAGCTGCATTAAGTACTGCAGTGCATCTCCTCCTCATGGACTGCACCAGATTTGCCAGTTCTTACTGTGAGATGTTACCCCACTCGGCCCTAGCCCTCACGCTCCGATCCAACAGGTCCCAGACTTGCTCAATGGGATTGAGATCCGGGCTCTTCTCTGGCCATGGCAGAACACTGACATTCCTGTCTTGCAGGAAATCACACACAGAACGAGCAGTATGGCTGGTGGCATTGTCATGCTGGAGGGTCATGTCAGGATGAGCCTGCAGGAAGGGTACCACATGAAGGAGGAGGATGTCTTCCCGGTAACGCACAGCGTTGAGATTGCCTGCAATGACAACAAGCTCAGTCCGATGATGCTGTGACACACCGCCCCAGACCATGACGGACCCTCCACCTCCAAATCGATCCCGCTCCAGAGTACAGGCCTCGGTTAAACGCTCATTCCTTTGACAATAAACCGCGAATCCAACCATCACCCCTGGTGAGACAAAACCGCAACTCGTCAGTGAAGAGCACTTTTTGCCAGTCCTGTCTGGTCCAGCGATGGTGGGTTTGTGCCCATAGGCGACATTGTTGCCGGTGATGTCTGGTGAGAACCTGCCTTACAACAGGCCTACAAGCCCTCAGGTAGCCTCTCTCAGCCTATTGCGGACAGTCTGAGCACTGATGGAGGGATTGTGCATTCCTGGTGTAACTCGGGCAGTTGTTGTTGCCATCCTGTACCTGTCCCTCCAGGTGTGATGTTCGGATGTACCGATCCTGTGCAGGTGTTGTTACACGTGGTCTGCCACTGCGAGGACGATCAGCTGTCCATCCTGTCTCCCTGTAGCGCTGTCTTAGGCGTCTCACAGTACGGACATTGCAATTTATTGCCCTGGCCACATCTGCAGTTCTCATACCTCCTTGCAGCATGCCTAAGGCACATTCACGCAGATGAGCAGGGACCCTGGGCATCTTTCATTTGGTGTTTTTCAGAGTGTATAGAAAGGCCTCTTTAGTGTCCTAAGTTTTCATAACTGTGACCTTAATTGTTTACCGTCTGTAAGCTGTTAGTGTCTTAACGACCGTTCCACAGGTGCATGTTCATTAATTGTTTATGGTTCATTGAACAAGCATGGGAAACAGTGTTTAAACCCTTTACAATGAAGATCTGTGAAGTTATTTGGATTTTTACTAATTATCTTTGAAAGACAGGGTCCTGAAAAAGGGACTTTTCTTTTTTTGCTGAGTTTATGAAGTTTGGGAGACAAGTTATGCTTCTTGATAATCATTGATGGATTTAACATGACCATTTTCTCCAATAAACAAATGGCTCGTATGAACACATGGTTGTTTAACATTTGGCAATGTGAAACCAACCTGACCAAATGCAAAAAGTAACAGATAAAATCAAAGTCGGATTCGAACTATAGCTATGAACTGTGTGTGAAAAGCCCTAAACTTAATCAGTGTCCAGGAAAACTGGCCCATGGAGTTTACGTGGTTTAGTTGAGGCCAAGTGGCACCATGTATATACGTAACGCCAGTGCATTAATGTGGTGGCTGTATGCGTTTTCCATACTTGGAATACGCACATTGAGATGTAGGTTATGTAGTCTGTCATTCACCATACCTGATACATTTTCTTGTTTCCGGCGTTGGCCATCCAGTCCTTTCCTCCTGTCTAGCCCCCTGAAATCACAGAAATAAGAACATTACAATCAGGAAATTGCAGATCTTATAGGCCTTTAGCAAGGTGATATATATATACATACTATGTCTGTATTAATCTAAGACAAATAGAAGTGGTGACCCACCATTAACGTAGATAGATACACACACAGTTGAAGTCAGACGTTTACATAAACGAGTTTTAATGACTCCAACCTAAGTGTTTCAACCACTACACAAATTTCTTGTTAACGAACTATAGTTTTGGCAAGTCGGTTAGAACATCTACTTTGTGCATGACACAAGTAATTTTCCCAACAATTGTTTACAGACAGATTATTTCACTGTATCACAATTCCAGTGGGTCAGAAGTTTACATACAGTAAGTTGACTGTGCCTTTAAACAGTTTGGAAAATTGCAGAAAATTATGGCATGGCTTTAGAAGCTTCTGATAGGGTAATTGACATAATTTGAGTCAATTGGAGGTGTACCTGTGGATGTATTTCAAGGCCTACCTTCAAACTCAGTGCCTCTTTGCTTGACATTAGGGAAAAATCAAAAGAAATCAGCCAAGACCTCAGAAAAACAACAACAAGTCTGGTTCATCCTTGGGAGCAATTTCCAAACGCCTGAAGGCACCACGTTTATCTGTACAAACAATAGTACGCAAGTATAAACACTATGGGACCACGCAGCCGTCATACCACTCAGAAAGGAGATGCGTTCTGTCTCCTAGAGATGAACGTACTTGGGTGTGAAAAATGCAAATCAATCCCAGAACAGCAAAGGACCTTGTGAAGATGCTGGAGGAAACCGGTACAAAAGTATCTATATCCACAGTAAAACGAGTCCTATACTGAGATAACCTGAAAGGCTGCTCAGCTAGGAAGAAACCACTGCTCCAAAACCGCAAAAAAAAAAAATCCAGACTACGGTTTGCACATGGGGACAAAGATTGTACTTTTTGGAGAAATGTCCTCTGGTCTGATGAAACAAAAATAGAACTGTTTGGCCATAATGACCATCGTTATATTTGGAGGAAAAAGGGGGCCGCTTGCAAGCCGAAGAACACCATCCCAACCGTGAAGCACGGGGGTGGCAGGATCATGTTCTGGGGGTGCTTTGCTGCAGGATGGACTGGTGCACTTCATAAAATAGATGGCATCATGAGGTAGGAAAATTATGTGGATACATTGAAGCAACATCTCTAGACATCAGTCAGGAAGTTAGAGCTTGGTCGCAAATGGGTCTTCCAAATGTACAATGACCCCAAGCATACTTCCAAAGTTGTGGCAAAATGGCTTAATGACAACAAAGTCAAGATATTGGAGTGTCCATCGCAAAGCCCTGACCTCAATCCTTTAGAACATTTAAATGCAGAACTGAAAAAGCGTGTGCGAGCAAGGAGGCCTACAAACCTGACTCAGTTACACCAGCTCTGTCAGGGGGAATGGGCCAAAATTCACCCAACTTATTGTGGGAAGCTTGTGGAAGGCTACCCGAAACGCTGACCCAAGTTGAACAATGTAAAGGCAATGCTACCAAATACTAATTGAGTGTATGTAAACTTCTTACCCACTGGGAATGTGATGAAAGAAATAAAAGTTGAAATAAATCATTCTCTACTATTATGCTGACATTTCACATTCTTAAAATAAAGTGGTGATCCTAACTGACCTAAGACAGGAAATGTTTACTCTGATTAAATGTCAGGAATTGTGAAAAACTGAGTTTAGATGTACACACACATACACGACATCCCACAGAGTGTACCATGTATTCAGAACCTTAACTCAAAATGGCTGCCGCCAGCTCTCACCTGCAGCTCTCGCACTTTATGAGGAAGCCATCCTGAGTCAGGCTGCAGTGGCACCAGCTGGCCACGGCCCCTTCTTCCTCCGACGAGCTGTCGCTGTCAGCAGAGTTCTCCTCCTGGCGGCCGTTGTCATGGTAGCGGGAGGTAGGGCCGCGTGCCACGCCGTTGAGCTCCATGCGGGGGATGATGGTTTGGGAGAGCGGGGAGGCGGGTGGGGTGGGGGGAGGGGGCGCGCCATAGTTGTGATCCTGACAACACACAACGGAAGACTGTTGCATCTTCAAACAATGGGTGTTCAGGTACAAAAAAAAAAAAAAAAAGAGGAAGGGGGAAACGGAAAATGGAAGACGAATGAAAATGAGGGTAAACAAAATGGTACGTGACAATATAGCATGTTAGCTAAAAACGCACGAGGGCGCTGCGAACGTGTTAATCAGCATTAGCGATCCATAGCATTGAAGCCTTGCGCCGACTTTATTTTGCTACGTTTTTCTAGATACTTGAGACTTAGCATGTCGTGCGGGACTCTCCTTCCACTCGGATGTAAGACTACACTTGCAACAGTACTGGCCTTACGCGCGCTTAGGCCGACACATTAATTTAGTGTACTGATGAAAAGTCCATAAGGGACATCTTACAAAAAGGTACTTGATCGGAATGTTGATATCGTCAGATATGAGAGAGACTGGCCTATAAAATTGGCCACATTGTGACAAAGGAAGAAAAGAGCTGTGTACTCACAGTATATGGTAGTCCCCGATACCCATGACTCTGTGCACTCACACAGCTGTGGTTGGGGTAGTTTTTCTCATTCACGGCAGGGCTTGCTTCCACTGACTCAGGGCTGAAAGAGGGAGAGAGAATGAAACCGTAAGCAGTGGAAACATGGACAGTAAAAGAGTAATGGTACAGACACATCGGGAAATCTGACTGCTGATAGGTACTTAGCACAGTTGGAGGCTGTTCCTCCTCTTGCAAGAACAAAGATGAACTAAATGCGTTACCAATAAATAATTTAATTCACTCTCCATTATCCCACATACTGCCAGTGTCAGTTCGCTTGCAAGCGTCGCCATTTAGCACAACACCGCTAGCTACTCCATCGTCTCTCGAAAGACAGGCAGCTGCTTCATTCAAAAAACAAATCCATTGTGATTTAATTATAATGTTGCTAACTACACTAGTTATCTATACTGAATACAAATATAAAACAACATGTAAAGTGTTGGTCCCGTGTTTCATGAGCTGAAATAAAAAGATCCCAGAAATGTTCCATACGCACAAAAAGCATATTTCTCTCAAATGTTGAGCACACATTTGTTGACATCCCTGTTACTGAGTATTTCTCCTTTGCCAAGATAATCCATCCACCTGACAGGTGTGGCATATCAAGCTGATTAAACAGCATGATCATTACACAGGTGCACCGCGTGCTGGGGACAATAAGGCCAAACTAAAATGTGCAGTTGTCACACAAAACAATGCCACAGTTTCAAGTTGAGGGAACGTGCAATTGGCATGCTGATTGCAGGAATGTCCACCAGAGCTGTTGCCAGAGAATTGAATGTTAATTTCTCTACCATAAGCCACCAACATCGTTTTAGAGAATTTGGCAGTACGTCCAACTGGCCTCACAACCGCAGACCACATGCAACCCCACCAGTCCAAGACCTCCACATCCGGCTTCTTTACCTGCCGGATCATCTGAGACCAGCCACCCAGAGAGCTGATGAAACTGAGGAGTATTTCTGTCTGTAATACAGCCCTTGTGGGGGAAAACGAATTCCTGATTGGCTGAGCCTGGCACCCCCGTGGGTGGGCCTATGCCCTCCCAGGTCCACCCATGGCTGCACCCTGCCCAGTCATGTGAAATCCATAGATTAGGGCCTAATGAGTTTATTTCAATTGGCTGATTTCTTTATATGAACTGTAATTCAATAAAATCGTTGAAATTGTTGCATGTTGCGTTTTATATTTTTGTTCAGTGTAAATAGCCAAGAAACACAAGGATAGTTTCCCTTCCGTAGACTTTCGTTTCAAGTAAATAAGTAACAGAGCAGCTTGCTAGTTAGCTTACATTAGCTCCAGCATGCACAAGCCAAACAAGCTACTGCCACCTTGTGGCCTGGAGTATTTCAATGAAGCAAAGAGGCGGCAAAACTGTTCTGTGTGAACAACAAAGTAAACTGCCGACACTCTGGGCAAAGGTGCTAAGTACCTACCAGAGGTCAGATCTCTGTGTGTCTAACCCGTAAAAAAGTGTAAAACAAAAGTTGGAGAAATGTAGGAGTTAAAGATAGAACGAGATCCAGATATAGGGAAAAGTTAGGAAATATAGAATGAAATATCGTATCTAGAAAGAGTAAACAAAACTACAGGGAAAGCCATTTTTCAACTACTAAGCAGCTAAGCTTGGTCATATTCATAACACAACAGACTGAAAACAGAAAAAAAATAAAGACAACCTAAATTAGCCAATAAGACATGCCCGTTGTCACTTATCGTCACAAAACGTTTTGGTATAGTTTGTCTTGATGAATACTACCATCTTGGGGGGGTTCCTGCATTAACCTGCTTTACTTGTAGACAACTCTAAGGTGATATCTCCTAGACCTGTTCTGTACACTAGATGGCACCACAGCCCAAACCATCCTCAACAGCCAAGGGAAGTCTGGGTGAACGATGACAATTCAGGAAATGGAATGTCAGCGGCCATGATGCGTGTTATGCAACTCCCCCGTTGCCCTTTAGCAGAGGTCTTGGTGGGAGGGGAGAAGAGAACCTTGTCTTTTTACCCAACTACTAACAGTCCTGGTACACGTAGCCCTGCCGAACAATATCAAATGTCAAAAGGCTACATGTCAAAACAAGAAAATATTACATTCCGGCTGGTGATTTTTCTAAATGTCGCCCATGTCTGCTTTTCTGTTTCTCATTGTTTTCATGTGAGGTGAAATCCCCCACCCTGCATGCCTTCCCCTGAGTCAGGTTGGGTTTCTTAGAGGGAGATGTATGGGGGAGGGGAAGAGCCTGATCCAGCTACATTCCATTGAAGCTCAGTCATCTGGCTCACCTACAGGGTAGTAGGAGCACTGGGTTCAGGTTGTTTTCCCTGTGCAGTCCGGAGCCATTTCCTCATACAGCACTCAGCAGAGCAGCTGGCTCTTGATCCAATACTTTTCTGATTTAGCCTCAGCCATCCTTGGGGTCATCACTGATCAGTTACAGGTTCTGTCCCAAATGGCACCCTATTCTCTATACATTTTTAGCAAAAGTAGTGCAGTATGTATGGAATAGGGTGTCATTTGGGGCGCAAACACTATGTGAAGGGGTGGTTGAGTGCAAGGCCTGACAGGGGAAGGAGGGTTCATATCCTAATGGTCTCTCACGCTGCCTTCTGCCCCATAGATAGAAAGTAGGGATGCACGATATATCGGTATCGGATGATATTAGCTGAAAATGCCAACATCGGGCTCGGCCCTAGTTTAACGCCGATGTGCAAAACCGATGTCAAAGCTGACGTGCATACCTACATAACGTAGGTACAAGACGTAATGACTCCATGTAAAAATGTTGCGCTACACGTGCAACACAGCATTCCTAATCTATACCACGGTGTCTGCTGTGTGGATCAAGCAATCAACAAATCGAGCAGTCATTTGAAAGAGTAAAAAAAAAAAGTCAGCAAGACAACTCAAAAGGCGAAATCCATTAACGGCAAGATAAATGGCATTCATTGCCATTGACAATCAACCGTTCTCTGTCGTGGGTGATGTTGGCTTTCGCCGACTGGTCGAGCACCGGTACACATGTTGCCCTAACGGAGTTACACAGTAATAGCGTCACAGCTATTGGCGTCACAACATACTATGGGACGCCGTTTGGGTCTTTGCGTGTCAAAAAAGATACGTCAAATAACACTATTTGACGCGTTAAATAAGCTTTTAAATTTGACAGGTCAAATAACAGTTCTATTATAGAATGCGAGTTCTGAATTTGCATGTGCAAGTCACGCGCCACCACTACTATCAGTAGCACTGTCAAAGCTGCACAAAAAAGTCTGCAAACAAGCAGACACCGGCCACGAACGATGCATTTACAATAAATACCACGTTGGTAATGAAGCATTATTTGTTTGACCACAACTTCTGGGGTAGCTAGCTTTAGCTTGGTACCTAGCTAGCACCAATACAACCAGCCTGAAAACAAATGACCAGTAGAAACTGCAGTCATTTTCATTATTTTTTGCAATGATTTAGGAATCCTTGTGAGTAAGTATTACGTAGGTAACCACTTGTTGTTCGCCTATTGAAATTGAACTTCAAATAAATAGCTAGCCAGCTACTTAACCGTGTTGCTCAAAGCTAACGTTATAAGCAGCCAGCTAGCTTCATCTGGCTATTGAGGCTCGACCTGACCGGCTATTGAGGCTCGACCTGCCACAATAAGGATTAGGTACAAGTGGAATTTGCAGTTTGCCTTCAAAATAAAAGTTCCTATTTGACAGTGATGCAGAAGGTTACAATTGGTGGAATCATGCCATATTTAGACTAAATAATGTTAAACAAGGTTGGAATGTGAAGCAATGAAATGGGGTCAGTCTACTTGGTGACACCCACAGAACACAACTGTGAAGAGTTTACGCAAATATTAGCGTTGTAGCTCTTATCACGGGACTCACCTCCCCAGTCAGCCTATTGTGTGTATTGACATTCATATTGCACTGTACAGCCGTACCTACAGATTGGGGATCAATGAAATGGGTTATCAGTCTACTCAATACCCAAGATATTTTTTCCCAATGTCCTCCTCAGAGAGACTCCAAAACATCCATGCAGTATTGTTTTTCCTCGGGAATAGTGTTCAATACACATTAGGTTGATAATAAATGTGGCTCAATTCACAGTTGTTTCAGAGTCCCGCAAGAGCTACAACTTTAATGTTCTCTGGGTGTCACTGAGTAGACTGATACCCCATGTCATTGATCCATAGGTAAGGCTGTACAGTGAAATAAGTATGCCCTAAACGCAATTCTAAAGTAGAATACATCCAGTGTGATTTCAGATGTCAAATTAACAAATTGTCTTTTGTTAATTTTATATAATATTCCAACCTCGTTTAGCATGATCTATTCAATTATGGCATAATTATACTATTTGTATTCATTTGCATCACTGTCAATGACATACTTATTTTGAAGGCTACCAGCAAAGTCCACTATTGTGCCTAATCCTTATTGTGGCTAGCTTCAAATAGATGGGTCTGACCACATTTTAGATGACACCTAGCTATATAGTTAGCTAGCTACTGAAGTGGATGTCGTTTTGCTATGTTTTTGGGGATGAACATTGCTTGCATTTTTTTATGACCAGCACTGTAGTAGGTGCGCGAGACAACTTTACCAGCATCATAGCATACGTATCGATGAAACATAACACATGAAATACGAGTGATCGTGTAATAACTATGTAAAAAAATGAATAAACGCATTAAATTATTATGTGACGTGCAGTCATTTTCAGGTCCTGATTGGTCAACAAGCTTATTTGACACGTCAAATAGTGTTATTTGATACAAACACCCAAACGGCGTTCCATAGTATGAGAAATCCTGGTTAAGCATGAAACTGAACAAATTAACAACGAAACTGCACAGCAAGTTAAAGAAATAGGTTTTGATTATGTTTTAGTGGTAATGGGGACATGCTTAAATGCCAACAAAATAACTTTTTGGTCAGTGTGGTGTGTATGTGTGTGTAACCTTTTTTAACTAGGCAAGTCAGTTAAGAACAAATTCTTATTTACAATGACGGCCTACCCCAGCCAAACCCGGGTCAATTGTGCGCCGCCCTATGGAACTCCCAATCACGGCCGGATGTGATACAGCCTGGATTCGAACCATGGACTGTAGTGACACCTCTTGCACTGAGATGCAGTGCCTTAGACCGCTGCGTCCGTGTGTGTGTTACCTATTTAACTGTAAAAGAATGCTTAATAGGCCGTTAAAATTCGGAATATCGGTATCATTTTTTTTGGCAAGGGAAATATAGGATATCGGTATCGGCCAAAAATGTCATATCGGTGCATCACTAATAGAAAGGCATCCGGTAGTACTCCTGTATTCTGTCCAGGCTTGGGCGGTATACGGAAATAAGCACGGGATGGGTTTTCAATACCATTAAAACAATTTATAAGTTTTTTAATAAAATGTGAATATTTGTAGCTACTTAAATACCTGCTGTCAACTTGAACAATACGTTAGCAGATAAAGATCATTCTTCATTTCACCCGAAACATTTTTCATTACGAAGTTTACTGGTACTCCCTAGTCACGTGGCGTTTGTTTACAAGCACACAACGACGAGAGCACACGCCAGGTGATCTAGTTACGGTATGGAATTCGCAACTAAATGTTTGGAAGCTGGATATCTTTTAACTATTAAGTTAACGGTCTAAAATGTGCTGAATGCTCAGCAGTTGTGTATTAGGTTTGCTCATTTATTAACTTGTTAGCTTGATTTTGGAAGAAGCGTCGCTTGGTAACAGCAGAGAATCTCCTCCTTATCAAGAGCTTTGCTGTCTAATATTTGTTTTTGAGTTACTTGTATAACTTTGAGCTGGGATGTTTGTCCTGCAAATAATTTAGCTCAGACACTGTATAAAATGTTCACAATGCACTTGTTAGCATTCTCTATGGGATATTACATGTAATTGTTAGTATTGCGAACCTTTGGATTAAAAAGGCTCAGTGGGGTTTGAAAAGAGCACCCCCGTGTTCAGTGCTGATATTACCGAATATCCTGGTATGGCACAAGGTCGGTATGAAAGTATGACAATCGGGATACCGCCCAAGCATAATTCTGTCTGTGGTGGGCCCCAGCTTCCTGGTCTAGGTTGGAAGGCCTTCACTGTGACCTACACTTTCCAGCTCTCCTGGTCACTTCCTGATTCTGACCACAGTGGAAACACAGCAACAGCTAGTTTAGAAACGTTTTGAACTGCTGCACATGGCTTGTTGGGTTGTGAAAAGAGAGGACACACACACACAAACCCTAGCATCCCTATCCTCAACCCCCCCTCCCCTGTGGTACTCACTCTGATCCAGCAGCCATATCTGAGTAGGACGTTTCTGGTGTGGTGACTCCCAGCGCGATTACTATGCTCATGACGTCCAGCACAGCGGCGCGCAGGGAGGAGGGGGAAGGGGGGGGGAGGGAGAAGGAGGGGGGAGGGTGGGATGGGACAGGGGGGAGGAGGAGAGGGGGGGGATCACGGGGTCTGAACTGTAGTGACAGACCACTCCAGGGGTGGGGTGCCGTAGAGCCGCAGCCGACGGCTCACGGACATGGGGAGACCTGGGGAGAGAGCGAGAGGACAGGTCAGGAGTGAGACAAACACGCAACCCAAACACGCCCACCAGCAAGCGCGCACACACACACACACACACACACACACGGAAACAAGTGAAGAGTCAACAAAAGACACTTCTGACCCCATGAACTTGAGAGTTGGGTATAGCCTAAAATACAGGTAGAACCATTAGAAATATATAATCTAGATTATATTTCTATGGGTAGAACACCAATATACGGACAAGCATAAAACTGGGTTTCCCGCTGCTGTTAATACACAATTGGACCATTTAATTTGGATTCTCAATGAACTATCGTGAGTCATACAATTTTAAAGGTCATTCTAAATGTTGGGGCTTGTAAATCGATACAAGAAGCCTAAAAGAAATGCTACAGAAGTTGTCACATACACCGGATAGGTTGTGTGAATTGTTTTGCAGGGTCAGCCATTGTATATGGCGCCAGTGGAGCAAATTAGGTTTAAGAGCCTTGCTCAAGGGCAAGTCGACAGATTTCTCACCTTGTCGGCTCCGGTATTCGAACAAGCGACCTTTCGGTTACTGGCTCAGCAGCAATACTCTGTCTTACCTAAAAGCCAAATGCAAAACAGGGGGAAAACTGCTGCAGCCCCATATTCTGTAAGTGTGTGTGAACAATGAACTTGATTGAGTTTCAATACCATGGGTCGGCACCTAGGCCTAATTCCTAGACAAGTTGGAGAATAGGCCTAATGTTTATGGGGTGTTTCCACACCAGTGTGGACAGGGAATATTTTTGGCATCTCAGATTCTGCTCTGAATTTTCACAAAGAAAATTAATTGGGAGGAAGGATGTTTATCAATATCTTGTGTCAAATGGACAATGCGCCAATCCTCTCCAAAATGGGATGGTATAATTTGATACAGAATAATTTCTTAATTTATAGACTAATCAACGCTGGTCAGGCTCTGTCCTGGCTGGTATGCTGCACTAGCCGAGACAAAATTGCCACCCTCCTAACCCCGCAAAGTAGAATAGTAGCCTAGGCTACATACAGTGTAGGCCCACAATGCACTTTTATGAATGCCCATGTGGTAACCTACCGTTTGTAATTTCTTTCATAAATTTGTGAACGCATGTATTAGTCATTTACTGTTCTCATTCTCGGAGTGGAAACGTTGTTTGCAGAGTTCACAACCTGCCACACTTGTGAGAAACGAGTTTGGGTTCATTACAAACCATAATTTATGTGTGTGCCATGTGAGCAATGAGCATCTGTCTGGTTTCTCGGTCCTGTTAATGTTGACGGCACGTGCGCTTGAGCACGCATAGAAGTACCTTGCCTGCTTCTCGCAAATGTCAAATATAGGAAAGTGCCCATTTGGGGACAGTCTGATTGTCTTAACTCACCATGTCCACCAATAATAAGCTGGGCTTCAGTCATTTTTTCCCTTCACCTCAAAGTATATCAAGTAAGTATTTTTAGAATATATATATTTTTTTACATCCATTCAAATGATAATACTTCCTCACAGTATTTGAAAAATCTTTCCACCCCCCCCCCCCCCCCCCCCTCGATAATCAGCGTTGCTGATAAATAGGTTATGGGCATATTGCGTGTATTTGTTTCCATTTTAAATGATTGTCAAATTCATCTTCACATTATAGCATAGCTGTACCCCTCATACGTTCCTTGTCAAATCATTATCTTATAGCCTACTTTCGGAAAGCCTCGTTTTTTTTAATACGTTTAAAGGAAAGGAGAAATATTTGCTTGTGTCTGGCGTATGCTCGTAGCTTTGATTGACGGGTGCTTTTACTGGGGTGTGCATGTATGAGTTCGCTGATTCTCTATACGTCTATTCAGAACAATTCCTAAAGTAGCCTGTCTGGACTCCATCTCTTTAAATCATGACAGGAGCGTTTGATTATTATCTCATTACGGCGTCCTCTCTGACGAACATGCCAATGCCATCGAATGGCCGCAGCAACAGGGTGTGACGTAATGCGAATATTTTGGGGAAAAAGTGGGAGAAAACCCACCTGACTTCGTTTGAATGGTGTTGTGCGTCGAAATAGGATCTGTATTAAAAACAATTATATGCAGAACAGGTAAGCATATCTTTAAATTTGACTATTATTATAGAAATGCGACAGATCCTCTCCAACCTGGCATATCTTAATATTTATAAGTAATAACCTGAATGATAATAACAAAGTGTAATTGCCTTTTTCAAATATGCTTCTTAATAAAACCTATCCAACAAGTGTACAGAATTGTGACCTTCCCTTTTTTGACCTCCCGCTGGCCGGTTATGTCGGTGACTTTGTACATTGCCCTGGCCAATTACCATAAGCTCAAATTCCAAAACAGTCACATCCCTAGCACCACCAACACAGTGAATGGGAAAATGGATTCAAACGGAACTCCCTTTGCTGGTGATTTGCAATCTTAAAATGAGGGCTATGATTGGTTAATTACATATATCAATTTCTTTGAATAAAATGTGTCATATTTTCAAAAGTACCAGAGAGCCCGCTCTTAAAACATGATGTACGTGTGTTACAGTATAACTTTACGGCGTCCCCCCGACACGGGCGCGAACCAGGGACCCTCTGCACACATCAACAACAGTCACCCACGAAGCATCGTTACCCATCGCTCCACAAAAGCCGCGGCCCTTGCAGAGCAAGGTGCAACCCTACTTCTAGGTTTCAGAGCAAGTGACGTAACTGATTGAAACGCTACTAGCGCGTACCCGCTAACTAGCTAGCCATTTCACATCCGTTACACTCACCCCCCTTTCAACCTCCTCCTTTTCCGCAGCAACCAGTGATCCGGGTCAACAGCATCAATGTAACAGTATAACTTTAAACCGTCCCCTCGCCCCGACACGGGCGCGAACCAGGGACCCTCTGCACACATCAACAACAGTCACCCACGAAGCATCGTTACCCATCGCTCCACAAAAGCCGCGGCCCTTGCAGAGCAAGGGGAAACCCTACTTCAGGTCTCAGAGCAAGTGACGTAACCGATTGAAATGCTATTAGCGCGTACCCGCTAACTAGTTAGCCATTTCACATCCGTTACACGTGTAGAGTATTAAAGGGTAGGAAGCATGAGTTTACTCAAACTAGGGCTGTCACACACCCCCCCCCCCCCCAAAAAAACGATCTTTGTCGAACAAGAGCATTCGTTCGACCAATCGATTGGTTGAAATTTTTAAACGTGTATTTTTTCCATATCCTATGTGTTTTAATCAATTAAACTATATGCACTGAGCTTGTCTGATGCCTTAAGCAAACTGTTTGACGAAACAATAACGACACAAATGACTAGATGGAGGCTGGGCCTGGCTCAGACTTGCTGCGCTGGGCGTGACTGACTAGCACCCGTTGTCTCTCGCTCTACTCCCTGCTGCAGCGACCACCACAGAACATCAAAAGTGTGTATCGCGCTGTCCGTGTTGCTGAAGCTTTAACATAATTACAGCCATTTCTGACTTAAGTTGTTAACAAAACACCTAATTTGTTTAAGAAAAATATTTCCTATTCCCTTGCTCTCTTTAAGTGCATTCGGAAAGCATTCAGACCACTTGATTTTTCCCACTGTTACGTTACAGCCTTATTCTAAAAAGTTATTGTTTTCGTCCCCTCAATACCCCATAATGACAATGCAAAAACCAGTTAGAATTTTTTAGCAAATGCATTTAAAAAAAAGAAATTTAAAGTATTCAGACCCTTTACTCAGTACTTGTTGAAGCACCTTTGGCAGCGATTACAGCCCTGAGTCTTCTTGGGTATAACGCTACAAACTTGGCACACCTCTATTTGGGGAGTTTCTCCCATTCTTCTCTGTAGATCCTCACAAGCTGTGTCAGGTTGGATGGGGAGAGTCTCTTCAGAGATGTACGAGAGGGTTCAAGTCTGGCCTCTAGCTAGGCCACTCAAGGACATTGAGACTTGTCCCGAAGCCCCTCCTGCGTTGTCTTGACTGTGTGCTTAGGGTCGTTGTCCTGTTGGAAGGTGAACTTTTGCCCCAGTCTGAGGTCCTGAGCAGGTTTTCATCAAGGATCTCTGTACTTTTCTCCATTCATCTTTGCCTCAATCCTGACTAGTCTCCCATTCCCTGAAAAACATCCCCACAGCATGATGCTGCCACCACCACCATGCTTCACCGTAGGGATGGTGCCATGTTTCCTCCAGTGAAGCTTGGCATTCAGGCCAAAGAGCTCAATCTTGGTTTCATCAGACCAGAGAATCTTGTTTCTCATGGTCTGAGTCTTTTGGCAAACTCCAAGCGGCCTGCCATGTGCCTTTTACTGCGGAGTGGCTTCCGTCTGGCCACTCTATCATAAAGACCTAATAGTTGGAGAACTGCAGAGATGGTTGTCCTTCTGGAAGGTTCTACCATCACAGAAGAACTCTGCAGCTCTGTCAGAGTGACCATCGGGTTCTTGGTCACCTCCCTGACCAAGGCCCTTCTCCCCCGATTG
Organism: Salvelinus namaycush; assembly: GCF_016432855.1. Taxonomy (NCBI): domain Eukaryota; kingdom Metazoa; phylum Chordata; class Actinopteri; order Salmoniformes; family Salmonidae; genus Salvelinus; species Salvelinus namaycush. The sequence goes on from NC_052308.1 coordinate 49,264,738, forward strand.
CTCAGTTTGGCCGGGCGGCCAGCTCTAGGAAGTCTTGGTGGTTCCAAACTCCTTCCATTTAAGAATGATGGAGGCCACTGTGTTCTTGGGAACCTTCAAAGCTGCAGAAGTTTTTTGGTACCCTTCCCCAGATCTGTGCCTCGACAAACTTGTCTCGAAGCTCTACGGACAATTCCGTCGACCTCATGGCTTGGTTTTTGCTGACATGCACTGTCAGCTGTGGGACCTTATATAGACAGGTGTGCCTTTTCAAATCATGTCCGATATTTAATTTGCCACAGGTGGACTCTAAATAAATTATAGGCATACCAAAAAGTCGTCACGTAAAAAAAGAAAAAAAAAAAAAAGCCTTTATTACAGCAAAGACTAAAAACAGACGCATTCATTTGTGAACACAATTCCCGAAATGGAATGGTTCAGGCCTATTTATTGTTAACGATAATTATTCAATGTTTGCTTTGTTATTTTAAAAACTAAAATGCTTGATTGCATTTCAAATCATGAATGACAAGTATGCTATGAAAGACCTGAACAAATAAATGATTGATTGATACAGTAGCCTATATAAAAATATTGAAATAGGCCTAAGTAAGTTACGGTTTTAAGACTAAACAGGATGCACTATTAGGCCTACAGCTCGATGGTGGTTATACAAGGCTGCTATACAAAGCCTACTAATGATAATGAAATAAAATTATTATTATTATATAAAGGAAAAATTTGGGGGTTTATAAGTAAGGTCTTAAAAGTCAAGCTTGTGAACTGCAGCTGGCAAGCCTGAGGTGATTTACAATCTGACAAGAAAGGTCTACGAAAGTGCAAACCCATGCCATTGGTAGGTTATAATTCAATGAAACTTATATTTTAACCATTTCACATAACGAAATTGAAGTTTAACCCTTCATAGGAAAGACAACATAATGACGTGTCAAGATATAGTAGAGGTAAGGGAGGAATGAGTCCAGCTAGCTCAAATAAACAAGGGAATGAAATGGGTGTATCAATCCCTGAGTCTAGGGGGGGGTTAGAGGTATACACTGAGTCTACAAGACATTAAGAACACCTGCTCTTTACATGACTTACACTGACCAGGTGAATCCAAGTGAAAGCCATGATCCCTTATTGATGTCACTTGTTAAATCCACTTAAAATCAGTGTAGACGAAAGGGGAGGAGACAGGTTAAAGAAGGATTTTTAAGACTTGAGAAAATTGAGACATGGATTATGTATGTGGCATTCAGAGGGTGAACGGGCAAGACCAAAAAATATAAGTGCCTTTGAACAGGGTATGGTAGTAGGTGCCAGGAGCACCGGTTTGTGTCAAGAACTGCAACGCTGCTGGGCTTTTCATGCGCAACAGTTTCCTGTGTGTATCAAGAATGATCCACTACCCAAAAGGACATCCAGCCAACTTGACAACTGTGGGCAGCATTGGAGTCAACACGGACCAGCATCCATGTGGAACACTTCCGAAACCTTGTCGAGTCCAAGCACTGATGAATTCAGGTTGTTCTGAGGGCAAAAGCGGGGGTTGCAGCTTAATTAGGAAGGTGTTCATAATGTTTGGGAAACTCAGTGTATATACAAGCAGTTTGTGAGACTGGTAACAGATTAAGACTGACTGATGCTGTTGAAATGCAGTTCTTGAGGAGAAACGACCACACTGGATTTGTGTACATCTCGCCAGCCAAGGACGACAAGGCTTGGGTGGCTGCAGGTCAAGTTGTCCATTCCCTGTGTCCTTTTGAGGACAACAAGGGGAGGAGATACCATTTTATCGAGCCTGTGCTGGCAGATTATAGGGTGTGAGATTAATACAAAGCATGAGCTAATAAAATTAAAAAACACTGAATTGAGTTTTTGTATGTTTATTCTGTCACTCAGGTGGATTGCTAATAATATTTTAAAATAAAACATCTGTCATTAATGATCTAGAATGAAATGACTAAAACGTTGTAAATTTGAAACGGAGTGCAGTGTCATCACTTGCTGTCTTGTCTTTTGGGACCCTGTCACATCCATAACGCAGAATGTCACATCCATAACAACATTCTCCTCTAGTGTTATGAAGGGTAAAATATTTCTATAATTGAGGTATGCAGCACTCTAATTCGCAATGAAAACAGAGATTTTCAAATAAAGAATTGTAAAATAAAATTAAAAAAAATTGCACATTTCTGCATTTCTGGTTGTTAAGACGGGACCCACGAGTGCCCTTTGATAGCCTATGCAATAACTATTCAAGACACTGGAGATTTCTTGGATCTTTGAGGTGCGCTGCATTTTCAGATTATACAAGTATTATGATTAAGTTTGGTGAAGAAATAATTAATATACAAAAACACTCCTTTTACACAGAGTCACAACCATAAAGAATGTCATATCCATAACGGTAAATTTTCCTCTCTAAAGAATATGACAATTGCTGCATTTTCATTGTAGTTGTTTTAGTGTAGCCAAGCCTTACTTTCAAAGTGGCCGTTGTGTCCCTTCTCGCAAAAATGCATGTCCATTTCCGTCACATCCATAACAAAAGTTTTGCTGTTCCGTTACACAATTCTAAGTAATACCACTTTGAAGTAATTGTGTATACACTTCCCCTATGGGGTTCTGCAAATCTACACATTCACATTTTCATTCATGCCTGATAAGTCAATTCTGTGAAACATTTTGTTTCTCATTTTGTGTGCAAATGTCACCTAAATCACGCTGGAATTGCTCTGCACAGGGTCTTGCAGGCAGAATGTATAGGTACAAATGTAAAAAGCATATCAAACATCCTTCTTCCCAATTAAATTTCTATGTGAGAAATGCCAGAACAATCTCAGAATGACATTGCTATTGCCAGAACAATGTCAACTAACGTCGGATATTTCAACTGCTTCATAGCAAAAGAGTGTTCCATACTCAAATCGGGAAGTGTCCATTACAAGTACCTTTCTATGGCATTTGGTGCCACCTCCCACACACACGCAGACAAACAGTTACACATCCACATGTAACTAGTGCATGTATGGCACAAGGGGAAACGTCAAAGAGCCACCTATAATACCTCACATTACACAAACACTATGCTGAGTCATGCTGCCATCTATGACATGGGGTTGTGTGCAGGCCAGGTTGGCGGCACTGCTCCACCTAGATCAGCCTTGCAATGGCAATGACTGTCAGGGACGGACTTTCCACGTCCCAAATACAGTGCACTATTTTTGACCAGAGCCCTACGGGTTACTGTCTGACTGTACGCTCTGGATAAGAGGGTCAATACGTAAAAGTAAAATGTAGTGCACTAAATAAGGAATAGGGTACTGTTTGGGACGCAGACATTCCCTTCCATACAAAGGTTCACTGCCCAAGGCCAGTAGTGCTTTCCAATGTGGAGAAAAACAAGCACCAGATTCCTCAGTCACCACCACCCCGCCCCTACAGCAGGAGCTCTATCTGGGCCTTCCTCTCCCCTCACCAGGAACAGTACCAAGGACAACCAGCGGGGGCAGTGTTTGCCCAGACAGACATTACTAGGGGGTGAGTCATCCAGAATTAGGCTGGGCAGCCGGTCATGTGATCCACACTCCACGACTACGCAGACGCTGGAACACTGACCCACACTCCTCCCCCTCCCCTCCCCGTCTCATCCGCCCAGCCACCTCGCAGGACAGCCAGGAAGCAGAGCAGACTGTGGCTGCAGAAAGAAGAAGCAGCCCTGGGAGCGTGTGAACCCAGCAGCAGCAGCAGAGAGAGGATTTGGCTTAGAGCAAGGTCACCTGAAGGCCACCCACACGCACTGACTGACTCTCACACAGACATGAACGCATTCAAAACTTGCACATGTACACACACAGTCACAAGGGTGTGGCTTTTAAGGCTTCCAACAAAATCATTCTTCCGCACTACACAGACCTTGATCCACCCTTGTATAAAGTTATTGTTCAACTGTAGTGGTGGGTCCAGTAATGGGTAGCCTAGTAAAAGTACTAAGATGCATGGCATTTCTGAACTGGTCACTTAGCTACGTTTAAAGCTAGCTTGCGTGCGTTCCCAGTGCCTAGTTACCAGCATCTAGCCACAACAATGGGTTAGCTAATGGCCTAGCTGCCTCCACTAACGTCAAGGTCGGCTAACTCTGCTGCCCAACATTTATTTCTAGCTGGACAGCGATAACTGTCTCTTGATTAGAGTGGAACTTGCTGACGGCAATCCATAGGCGACTGTTGATTGGTTTGGTCCTAGAAATGTTTGATATATATATATGTTTAAATATGTTGTTGCAGATTCAAGCCTCGTGTTAGGTTTGATATGAAGGAATAATATACAAAGCGTTTAAGGTACAGATCAACATGCCAATTTTACACTTCCGAGTTGAATTCCCCTTTAAATCTGAGGAACCATTTAGTAACTTTTCTTTGAGATAAAATGTTCATCTATAACAAGTAGACTATAGTCAGAAAATCCGAGCCGTATATAAAGTACCAGTCAAAAGTTGACAAACCTAATAGTGAAGACATCAAAACTATGAAATAGGTAGTAACCAAAAAAAGTGTTAAACTAATCAAAAAATATTTTATATTTGAGATTCTTCAAAGTAGCCACCCTTTGCCTTGATGACAGCTTTGCACACTCCTGGCATTCTCTCGACCAGCTTCATGGGGTAGTCACCTGGAATAAATCTAAACAGGTGTGCCTTGTTAAAAAAGTGAATTTGTGGAATTTCTTTCCTTAATGCGTTTGAGCAAAACATTTGTGTTGTGACAAGGTAGGGGTGGTATACAGAAGGTAGCCCTATTTGGTAAAAGACCAAGTCCATATGGCAAGAACAGCTCAAATAAGCAAAGAGAAACGACAGTCCTTCATTACTTTAAGACATGACGGTCAGTCAATACGGGAAATTTTAAAGAAATTGAAAGTTTCTTCAAGTGAGGTCGCAAAAACCATCAAGCGCTATGAAACTGGCTCTCATGAGGACCGCCACAGGAAAGGAAGACCCAGAGTTACCTCTGCTGCAGAGGATATGTTCATTAGAGTTACCAGCCTCAGAAATTGCAGCCCAAATAAATTCTTCAGAGTTCAAGTAACAGACACATCAACAGTTCAGAAGAGACTGCGTGAATCAGGCCTTCATGGTCGAAATGCTGCAAAGAAACCACTACTAAAGGACACCAATAAGAAGAGACTTGCTTGGGCCAAGAAACACGAGCAATGGACATTAGACCGGTGGAAATCTGTCCATTGGTCCGATTAGTCCAGATTTGAGATTTTTGGTTCCAATAACGGTGTATTTGTGAGACGCAGAGTAGGTGAATGCATGAACTCTGCATGTGTGATTCCCACCGTGAAGAATGGAGGAGGTGTGATGTGTGGGTGTGCTTTTCTGGTGACACTGTCTGATTTATTTAGAATTCAAGGCACACTTAACCAGCACGGCTAACACAGCAGCGATATTCTATCTGGTTTGCTCTTAGTGGGACTATCATTTGTTTTTCAACAGGACAATGACTCCAAAACACCTCCAGGCTGTGTAAGGGCTATTTGACCAAGGAGGGAGATGGAGTGCTGCATCAGATGACCTGGTCTCCACAATCACCCGACCTCAAACCAGTTGAGATGGTTTGGGATGAGATGGACCGCAGAGTGAAGGAAAAGCAGCCAACGGGTCCTCAGCATATGTGGGAACTCCTTCAAGACTGTTAGAAAAGGTCATCGGTTGGTGTTTCCTCCAACGCATTGGTGTGGCTGTCTTCCAGGTTAACCGGGCGGGTATTAAGAAGCCTGGTTTGGCAGGTCATGTTTCAGAGGACGCATGACTCTACCTTCGCCTCACCCGAGACCGTTGGAGAGTTGCATTCCAGGTGAAGCTGGTTGAGAGAATGCCAAGAGTGTGCTAAGCTGTCATCAAGGCAATGGGTGGCTACTTTGAAGAAACTCAAATATAAAATATATTTTGATTTGTTTAAGCCTTTTTTGGTTACTACATGGTTCCATGTGTTATTTAATAGTTTATGTCTTCACTATTATTCTACAATGTATAAAATAGTAAAAAATAATAATAATAATAATAAATAAAAAAAAACACTTGAATGAGCAGGTGCCCAAATGTTTGATCTGTACATATTTTATACATGGGTTTTCACAAAATTGGGGAATTACCAATTGCAATCTAATTACAATATTGTCTCGTCGCTGCAACTCCCCAACGGACTCAGGTGCGGCGAAGGTAGAGTCATGCTTCCTCTGAAACAAGGTCAAACCAGGCTTCTTAATACCCGCCCGGTTAACCTGGAAGCCAGCCACACCAATGTGTTGGAGGAAACACCAACCGATGACCTAAGTCAGCCTGCAGGCGCCTGGCCAGCCACAAGGAGTCGCTAGAGCGCAATGAGCCACGTAAAGCTCCCCCGGACAAACCCTCCCCTAACCCGGACGACGCTGGGCCAGGGTTGTAACAGTCTTGTGTGTATTTGCATTTCTGTAAAAAAGTACACACCATCATTTCCCTGTTTTGCCTTCTTGCCAGGTCACCTTCGTAAAACAGGTTTCTAGCCTAGCCTCAAATGGTTCTTACCTGGTAAAATAAAATAGAGAGAAGTGCTTATTAAAAACAACTTGACTGTTAGAAGCGAGAGAGCTGTACTATTTTTTGGGACAGAAATAGCCGGTTCCCTGCGAGGCCTCAAAGGGAGTTCACGATTGGGCCTTGTTCCAAAACAACCAGACGGTGAACTGAGAGATAAATTCCAAAAGGGAAAAGAAAAGGCCTCTTTACCTCTCCCTCTTTCCCTTGTTTGCTCCCCCTAGCCTTGAATTCCAGGCTCAAATTACCAATGGCCTCAAAGTCTTTTCACTTCACTAGAAGAGGCCATTTTGGAGAGGAGTCTGAGGGGGACACAAAATGAACAGCAGAGAGAATACTTTCTCCCTCCCTATCCTGCTTCCGCTCTTCCCCGTCTGTCCCTCACTGACTGTCTCTCTTTTATTTCACTCTCCAGACAGTTAAGCTATGCTACACACACACACACACACACACTTGTCCCTGGAGGGATAGTGCATGTATGGCATCACAAGAAGGGGGAGAGAAACCAGGATGTGTACACAGACACACAACAACTACACACCTAGCTACAGTGTAGCAGGGCGGAGTAAAGGCGTCAGCATGCCTCATTTCAGCTGGCGGCCAGCTGAGGTCGGCCAGGTGAACCAAACGAGTGTGCTTGCATACTCCTTTAAAAAAAAAAAAAAAACTTTGCTTGAAAAATGGGAAAAGAGGCAATAGTACTGCTTGTCCATTTTGAGATGCCATAGCCAGTATACTCATAATTAACGCAGGAAACTAACGCAAGAAATCTGCCATACATTTTTACATTTTTGCCGAGGAGATCTTAGTCGTGCAATTTTACATCTAAGATGTTCGATGCAGTATTCTCAATGAAAAAATGAAAACGAGTCATCTCTTGTTGAATGACAAACTTAGTTGACCACTATAGTTGACCAATAACGGACGGAGGGTTGTAGACTTCAGCTCCTAACTTTGGCTGGCCCCGGGAAAAAAAAGTATACCCGAACATTTTCTTACTTACTGTGGCGTTCGTTGAAAGCATTTGCATGGGAAAAATTAGGCTAGGCCTACGTCTGTCGCACAGAAATAATTTGTTACTAGCACGTAGTAGTAGGCCTACACATCAGACACACACCTTGTCAAGTCATTCCCATGTTTGGCCGCCAAAGATTAGCCTACACCAACACTCTGTCACCCCGAAACCACACTGCAATGGCTGTGCGTATTCTGCAATACCGCAATCACATTACCGTACAGACTAGGGATGCACGATATATCGGTGAACATATCGGAAAACGCCGATATTAGCTAAAAATGCCAACATCGGCCCAATGTCTAGTTTAAAAGCCAATGTGCAAAACCGATGTCAAAGCTGACGTGCATACCTATAATAACTTAGGTAGATGATGTAATGACTGCATGAAAAATACAGCGCTACACAGAACAAAATCAGAAAAATACTAAGCGCACAGTTTCAACAAGTAAACAAGTTCAAGTCGAGCAGTCATTTGAAAGAAAATGTCAGCGAGACAAAGGCGAAATCCATTAACACCAAGATAACGGAATTCATTGCCCTTGACAATCAACCGTTCTCCGTTGTGGATGATGTTGGCTTTCGCCGACTGGTCGAGCCTCGGTACACATGACCAAGTAGGTGCTATTTTTAAGATGTTGCCCTACCGGAGTTAGACAGTATTGTTGAAACACACATCTATGAGTGTCACTTCTATTAGCTTCACGACTGACATTTGGACAAGCGTTGTCAGCCCCGTGAGCATGCGGAGTCTGACAGCACAGTGGGTCGACGAGGATTTCGTACTGAGGAAAGCCATAATGCATGCTCAAGAACGTGCTGGTTCTCATACCGCTGCTGCCATTTCAATGGCATTAGAGAACATGTTTGAAACATGAACACACTCCTAGCGCCGTTCGAACAACTGACTCGAAAAATAAGCTCAAGTGCGTCTGCAGCGGACTTGATACACTCTGTCATGGCATTGAAATGCCTGCTCAGCAAAACTGCCGGCACACATCGTGGGGTTAAAAAAAGTACTCTACAAGAGGCTGTGAACAAGCGATTTGGTGGCAGTCTCTCTGAGCCTCTGTCGTCACCATGCTCAATGCTAGGTAGAAGGACTGCTACTTCGATGCAGACAAGAAACAGGGTTTATGAGAAATGTTACAGACAGAGCTGGAAAAGATGGAAACGGACACAGTGACAGTGCGCACCAAGGAAGGGAGGCCACGGACAGACTTCACTGATTGACATGTATGATGAAATCCTGGTTGAGACTGAACAAATGAACAACAAAACAGCACAGCAAGTAAGTGAAAGAAATAGGTTTTGATTATGTTTTACTGGTAATGGGGACATATGTAAATGCCAACAGAATAATGTTTGTCTGTGTGTGTGTTAACTATTTAACTACTGGAATGCTTAAAAAAAAGGCAGCTACATTTTTAAATATCGGTTATCGTATGCTTTTTTTTTTTTGAAAAACATGCTACCTTACATGCAAAAACTCCAAAAGGGATACAGTACCTTGGTAATGTGAATGCCGCACAAGTACTGTTAGCAAACTTTTTGTGAGTGCCCACCAGAAACCTTTAGCGTAATATAAGACCATAGCCCTAAGCACAACGCGAGCCTCATTAACCCCCGCAGAACGTTAGAGAAATACACTTGAAGTGGACAAAGTGGTTCAGAAAAGCTAGTCTCACGTTTCGATTCTTCAATGACGTGTTGCTTCAGCACGGGGGTAGGCTATAGCCTAGCATGTTTCGCTGTGGGTTATTTTTAATTGTGGCTGATTGGCATCAGAAAAAGAGGACAACTGATGCTTGAGGTCTAGATTGAGGGTATGGGCTCAAAGACAAAGGAGCTTACTGATGCACATCGTACTGGCTGAATTGACAGAACATGTGTGGTGGGTGATGAGAAGTAGGATAGAACATTGATCAAAAGGTGAATAGCCATCTTCTGGGGAACAAGTAGGAAATCAAGGCCTCAATGAGAAATATTTCCAAACTCATACCTCTTTCGTTTCCTCTTGTGCGCACACACATTCACACACTGACGTCAGAGACTGATTCTGCAATCATGTGTTGTACACGGCCTGGGATGAGCGCTTCACATTTGAGCTGCGGGGGGGATAGTCAAATAACAGGATAGGCTACATTTGTTCACATATTTTTCTGTTTTGGAAAAATAGAAAATAAAAGAGAGGCTAAGGTTATTGAAGCAGGTAGAAGGGTAAAGCTCCTCACTCAAATCCAACAATATTTGGCAGAATTCAATCATCATTTATGCAAACCTTTCAAATGAAAATAACGCAGCGAGAGGGGGGGGGGGGAAATAAGGGCAGGAGCGAAAGTACAGTTTGCATTATATCGGCTCTTCCATCTCTCTTACCCTCTTTGAATCTAATATCCACCACCCGCTGCTCCCTCAAAAAAAAATGCAATTACGTGACAACAACCGTCTGCTCTACGCACAACACAATTATTCCCCACATCGACAGTCTCCTGGTCTCACAAGAAAAAACGTCTACATCAGATAGGACACCAGCTGGCCTCCTGCTAAAAGCAACCCCTGAAAGTAAACATGGGATACTACTGAGAGACGAGCTATCACGATAATAATCCCACGAAATGGTATGAGTCCCAACTTTAGTATCCTTTTTAGTTAATGATATATTTCAACATCTGATATCACGATCTTGACATATTGTCACATCGTCGAGCCAGCAAAAACTACAAAAGAAAAAGTAGAATGACTAAACCGCGACTTCCAGTCAAATTTTGGTCAGCCGGTGTGTCGTCAGATCATTATGCCGCCATCATGATCTGACCGTTCTCATGCCGTGCGGTCAGGCGGCGAGGAACACATTGCAGCCTTCCATTAACACAACAATGTCCAGCTGTCTGAATGGACCGGGACCAGACTGGGGATGAGAAGGACACAATGGAGAACAAAGGGGGAGAGAGTGCCATAGGAGGAGGAGGGGAAGAGAGCAGGCCGACAGAAGGGCCAGTACACAAAATCAATCATCTGTTTCGGGAGCAAACAAACCAAGCCACTGTCCACTGGGGCAACAGAGGAAAGGGAGGAAGGGAAGGGGTGTCTATTTGGGTACACAATATCCTAGCCTGCCCTATCACTTTATATTAGTCAGACTGAGACATCAGAGCTGCTCATTGAATAAATAAAAAAAGTCTTCTTCTCGACGTTCTGAGGTCTAAGCTAACAAATCGGCTTAGCTTAGCTGTGAATGGAGCCGTACAATGTGAGTCCAGTCGACATTCATCACGGGGCGGTTACTTTCTTACATTTGTTGGAACAAAAATGTACGTGTTAGCTACATTTGTTTGAACAAAAATGTACGTGCTAGCTACATTTGTTTGAACTCGTTGGCTTCCTGGGTGTCGAGGGTGTAATTTCCCCCTGAGAGAGAGAGTGTGTGTGTGTGTGTGTGTGTGTGTGTGTGTGTGTGTGTCTCACACACACGGGTCAGCCCTTGTGCCACCTCGCACTGATGTTCATCACAACACACATACGTATGCTAACGCTAGGCTAGAGGCAGCATCACAGAGAGGCCATTTTACATGCCTGGGAGCTCCTGGGTTTAGCCCATGTGTCTGCTTCCCACAAAGTATATTCTGTTCGGGGCCTAGGAAATGCAATAATACAATGATTTAAACAGGAACCAAAAACGACAGCATACAGTATTTAATAAAGTAAGCATGGCTGAGTGAAAACAAAAACAAAAATCAGACCATTGCATGATTGTGGTCAGGACAGAGTGCACACATCTACTGCTGCCAAACTTTCAATACAACCATAACCAGTTTTGGGAGGGGGGAGGGAGACATGTAGCAACTCTGGAAAAGGGCATTGAAAAAAGGCAGCCTTCACGAGGCTGCAGTGGGTGGAGAGGTGTTGAGCGGCCAAACTCCTATTTCTTTCATCTTCCTCATTTGCTCTCTGAGGTGCAACAACACCCTTTGTGTAAACACACAAGTCAGAAATATGGTTTTGCAATGGTTTCACCTGACCAAGGCAAATGTGTCAGTACTCGGGGACTCGAGCTTGTTTTATTGTCCCTGCCACATAAGAGAGGGGAACATGGCCAAGCTCTTCTTCCCTGAAGAAAAGCTTGTCTCTGCCATACACAACAGGTCTCTTCATTAATCAGAGCCTTTTGTGAAAAAAATGTATGAATAAATAAAAACTAGGAAGGGAGAAACTGCCTGTGTGGGAGAGCAAGGCGGAAAGAGAAAGAACGAAAGAGAAAGAACAGAGAGCGAAGGACAGAGCATGAGGGCGGAAAACCAAAGAGAAGAGAGAACATGAGAGAAGGGGAGGGAGGGCGTGAGGAGACAGCAAGAAAGAACGAGAGAGGAGAGAGTGTGAGATGATTACGTAGCTCACTCGCCCGCTTCTCCTGGCCTTGTTTTTCCCCCAGCCTCTTCCTCCTCCCCCTCCATTATTTTCCCAAGAAGCTTTGCTCCTCGCCACACAACAGAATTACCCAGCAGAGCCCTCTGCAACACTGCTCTCCCAGTGCCATGGCTGAGTTGAGGAATCGGCAAGCCCCATTGGAGCAACTCCAGAGCGCCTGGGCCAATCAGAGGGCACCAGAGAGCCAGGCGTCACAGCGACTTTTTTTTAACCCCATTGTGCAAGACGAGCCAGCAATACAACACAGAGCAGCTGCCGAAGAGCAGAGAGAGAGAGAAAGAGAGCGAGAGAAACAGAGAGAGCGAGCAAGTGAAGGAACAAGAGACATAGCAAGAGGGAGGGAAAGAGTCACATACGCAGGCAGTCACACACCCTTAAACACATATTCAAATGCAGGCAACCTTCACTGACATGGACATGAGCGAAACAATGTTGCAAAAGCAATCAATATCCAGCATGTACAGTACTAACCACATTCTTGCTATCGTCCAGTCAGTAAAAAGGTATAGACTCAGTCAGGAAAAGCAACCATAGCAATCTCCTAATAAAAGAAGCAGAGATAATGGATTAACTGAAAGCCAGTGTTTCCGCTGCAGTCATTTAGCTGTGGCGCTGCACCAAAATCATTGCCACCATGCCCCAAAAATATGGAATATTAGAGAGAAAAAGTACTCGGACACTGACAACTGACACTGACAACCCCATAGTAGAATATTTTATCTATATAGACGGCTTGTTGTGTGATCTATGTGAGAGAAATCTCTCTCGAGGCGTATTCAAGTTACGACCGCCACCTAATATAGCCGGCAAAAATAGGCTACATTTATTTAGTGGGCAACTCAAACTTTTAGTAGTCACATCGGTTTACACTTTATATGGCCTGCGTATGGTCTAATGAACGAAAGCCTGAATTCATGGGATCACTGAATAAGCTTAAACAAAATAGGTCTACCTGCTTGCACTTTGTGCAGGCGGTATATCCATCTACCACACCGTTGTCCTTCCAAACAGGGGATTTCACTCATGCAGCACCTGTTTCCACAATTGTGTTGTAGCCTATACCCTTATCATAACCTTGCCTTTCATTTCTCTGGTTAGGCCTACGTTAGCCATTTTCGCGTGAGCTAGGCTATCCAAAGAAAGTAAACTTGGCAATGTGTCGGAATCTCACGTGGGGGAGAGTTTAAATCAACTCTGCGGTGGACAAATTCAAACATTTTAGCCCCACACAAATAATGGACAGTCCAATATGTTAATCATTTTTAAATGAGCTCCAGTCATTTATAAAAATTATCCGGGGGGGGGGACACACCCTCCTCCATGAACCCCCGCCCCCCCCCCCCCCACTGCTGGGAATAAATGTGTAGAAGAAACCATTCTGAAAGCCATTTCAAATCACTACCAAACAAGGAGGTAGCTAAAGTGAAACCACAGTCTCTCAGACACAACCAAGCTTCTCTTATTAATTCTCTGAGCCATGAATTCAATCCGTCCAACTGGCCATATAATGACACATTCAAAACAGTGACTGTGCTCTGCATAAGCAGAAACTCACCACTGCATTACCATGTCAATGGACACACCTGCCCTCCATGTAATGAATCGAAGTGTCATCAGCATACAAATGGGGTAGCTAAAAAAAAAAGGGCAAATTTCCCCCCACTCTCTCTCTTTGCTCTTCCTAACAACCAGCCACATCCCCCCCGGCCTAAAGTAGTCTGCACGACGGAGCTGGGATCCTGTCTTCCTTTGTTGAAAACCGGCCAGCATCCTGCCTGTCTCTCTTTCACACACACACACACACAAAGGTGATCCAAATAAGATGCAACTATGTCAACATTTGAGAAACAACCTCCCCTTCCATGGATTGGTGTTATGTTAGTTCAACGACACATTGTTGCACCAACAGTAATGATCACTTGTTGTTATTTTACAGCTGTGTGCGTGTAGCCATCTATCCACTTTAATAGGAACACCACAAAAAACCAGGCCAGACTAATCTTGCCGGTCCACACATTCCTTCAGATCTCTGAAAGTTAGCGAGGCCCACTTTTGGGGGGAATTCCACAGCCTCCCCACACACACGCGCACACACACACACACAATAAAGCAAAGGAAATCCGAGCAGATGTTATTCAACAGTACAGTACTCCCGAAGATAAGCTTGCCAAGGCAAAACACAAGTGTACAGAAGCCATTTTCTCTTTCTGAATGACTCCTACGTTACCTCCTTTATGTTGATTGTGTGTTACATGTATGTAGGCTAAATTCTTTATGTTACGCGGGTGGTGGGAAGTGTTTTACCCTCACAAGGTGACCCTGTGTAAGAGGCGCCTAAAAATGCAAAATGGTAGGCTATATGAGGCAGGTTATAGAAAAGGAACAAGTCAAGTAGACCATGTGGACATTTCACAATATTTGCAGGTTGGGTTAAGAAAGCGAGCCATTGTGTGTCCATGTCCCAATTCTCTCTGCGTTTCTTAGGGGCTTGTGTGCTTGTCTTTGTCTCTCTTGGTGAGCACACCGTTTGTTCTAGATAACAAGGGTCGGGCCAGGGGGAGTGTGGGGGGCTTATGTTTCAAATGGTTATGAGTGGCCAGAACGGCAGCGGCGAGGCTATTAAAAGACAGGAAAACATATTCAGAGAATGCGCGCCGGGACCAATCAAAATAAGTCTCTACTCTGTGCGCCTTACCACCGGCATGCTTCGAGAGCAACCAACACATTTCAATCCCGCCTATTCGGTATGAAATTGGCAAGGTCATGGTAGCCGCACAACTAAGGTTGTGGATAGCCAAACGGTTTCATCAAATCACCAGTCCATCGGTGACATTTAAGTTTTACCATTTTATTCCTGACAATCTGAAAAAATGGACTGACTATTTTGCGGTTATACAAAACAGGAGCTCTTGATGTGTAGGCCTATCATGCTGTGTTGTGACACCGAAGGCTTCGAATCTAAGCAGAGCTAATCAACAGCAGCATACCTTGCTATACCATCAAATAAAGTACATGTATCCAAACGTTACAGCAGCTCATCTACTTGGGTTGAAATGAGGACGGACAAATTAACCATTATACACTCATTTCATTTGTAGAAGAACTTTGACATTTGAAGAATATTTGTAGAAAACATGGCAAATTCGTATTATTATTCCAAAGGAGGACTAGGTAATGACACGTTGAACACTGAGTCGTACACAACACATTCGCTTTGACTAGGTCGTCACACATCCGGTTCCAGATTGGCCTACACAGGCAAAACTGGGAGGAAATCAAACAGACTTATTTTTCTCACTGTAGCCAACTCTCTGCTCTGGGAGCAACAGACTGCGCATGTACAGGTAACTGCCAAAATAAAGGAAACACCAACATGACATGTCCTAATAGAGCATTGGGCCACCACTAGTCGCCACCACTAGTCGTTCTGGCGATTCAACAAATGTCTGGAACTCTATTGGAGGGATGCGACACTAATCTTCTATGAAAATGTTCCATCATTTGGAATCTCCCATAAGTGTCCAATTGAATTGATATCTAGTGATTGAGACACACTCTTTAAGCCCCCTATGCTCCTTTGAGACCCCTCTCACAAAGTCAATGAGATATCTTCTTCTAGCCATGGTAGCCAAAATAATGGGCAACTGTTTTTTTATTTTATATACATGAACCTTAGCATGATGGGATGTAAATTATTTAATTAATTCAGGAACCACACCTGTGTAGAAGCACCTGCTTTCAATATACTTTGTATCCCTCATTTACTCAAGTGTTTCCTTTATTTTGGCAGTTACCTGTACCTCATGGAGTCTACATGGGGCAGCTGAGTTTACCCAAATAACTCAGGCAACGATGAGGGAGGGCAGCGATTGTGGCGTCCAAATGAATTTAGCAAACTATATAACATAAGCTCAACGCACAATGGCCCTTTACTATTGTAACAATGCATAAGTAAAACATTTTAACGGCTGCCAGCCAGTATACAAAATTAAATGTTAAGATCAGTAAGCCTTCTTACTGATCTTACAATTAGGCCAACGTCAACAACAAGAAAGATCCAGGCCAGCCATGGGTGAAGCTAAAAATAAACTGCGAGGGCTTGTCCAAATCAACTCTCTACAAAGACAGGAAAGATTAATCTGACTACATTGGTGGCAACTAAGTGAAACAGTTGCCCGTCGAGTTCATCGTGTGTGTCATTACCAGGGCATTGTCCAACATAGACCGACAATCAAACAGGCCAAAACAGTGTTGAATCAACTTCGCAGAAAAACAGAGCTCAGCATCAGCATCCGAGTCTACAGCGATTCCATTCTCGCGCAACAATTCTAGCGCTCCGACTCACTTGTTGAAATAAAAATGGAGGCTAAAAAAGGAAACGCGAGCTCCCTTCAAAAATACC
Source organism: Salvelinus namaycush (assembly GCF_016432855.1). Taxonomy (NCBI): domain Eukaryota; kingdom Metazoa; phylum Chordata; class Actinopteri; order Salmoniformes; family Salmonidae; genus Salvelinus; species Salvelinus namaycush. The sequence continues at coordinate 49,281,151 of NC_052308.1, forward strand.
ACCCATTTCTATTCTCCACCAGAGGTTGGGGGTTGGTAGATGGGGGAGGTGGAGAAGAATGAGAAAAGCAAATCACTACTATTGAGATATGAGATATGGCTTTCTATTAGCTCGAATCGACAAAGAAAAAGTTATTTCCCCAATCTTATATAGCCTACATTTATTTTTTTACACCACAAGGCTAATACACTGAACTCAAACGTAGCTAGGGTTAGGCTAACAGTATTGGCTAACTTGGAATAAATAACAGAATAGCCTAACTCAATGTAAGCACAACTGTAAACATGTTCAGCAAACGTAGCTATATTCACCATCTCACAACTCAGACTGATAATGAAATACTGAATCAAGTGAGTACACAATCAACTGGAAAATGTCCATAAAGTTAGCAACATCCTTGCTAGCCTAGTCAACTAGTTAACTTCCTTGAGGACATTTCCCTCACTAATTTTCGTCCAAGGCTGCTCCTAAATGCAGAGCTAGCTACCAAGAAATGCAACTTTGTATCAAACTGATGATTCCAAACCACAGCCATCTACACCCACACTATCAACTTGCTAAGGCAAGCCAATCAACTTGTAAGCAACCTAGCTATCTAGCCAATTTTGCTAACAAGCTCATATAGTTAGCTAACTAGCTAATAAACACCAAACCAGGGTCCCATGGAACCTACTAAGAATGTCTTCTTGAAACGTGGTTTATTCTAATGTAGTTGGCTAGTTGTAGTATAAAACCACTTACTAAGTGGACAGTCACTTCAAGGGGAAAAGGTATATAGCTACAAATAGTTAACAGCTAGCTAGATTTCCTATTTTTAGGTAGACTATACTCAATGTAGTGAGAACAAAAAAACGAAAGATGGATATTCATCTTGATATGAATATTCAGCTGCTCAGTCATCGTGGGAACCAACCATTAGAAGTTGAAACCTCTGTAACAGTTATGGAAATGGTGTACCTAAATAAAATGCACTCATTGCTGAGCTTACGTTAGTTCAATTAAACTAACAAATGCAGAAGAATACAATGTTTCAGGTGATCATAAAACAAGAATACATAGTGTTGATATTAGGTAACGTTAGTAAGCCTAGCTAACTACCAAAGAATTCCAATGAATGCGGCTAGCTAAATTACATGGATTGCACGAGGACCTGGCCAAAACCAAGGATAATCATTGCATACATCAACTGCTTTGCGACGTTAGACAACATCAGGAATATTAGCAAAGGAATCTAAACTATGAAAGACTTAAACTACCCCATGAAGGACAACAAAGTGACAGTTGCATTAGCTAGAGAACAGGCTTACTGATACAGAATTTCTATTGATGGCGTTATGATACTGAAAGATAAAAAGCAATTCAATGCGTTTAAACTAAAACATTGAAAAGTTGACCAACCCCCCAAAATACACATTTAACATGACAACCACTCACCTAGTGAGACATTCCAACCCAGCACAAATAAAATATCCTCCTGTGTTGTCTGCAGATCTTCGAGTATTCCAACATCAAATCGAACTAGACCAGTAGGCCTCCACCTCGGCCTCGGCGTCTCCTGTATCCTTTGCTCCCCAAGATAGCTCCCTCTCCCGGGGTAGGAAACAAACTTCTCTATGTCTCCCACGCAAAGGTTAAAAGTTTAATTCCCTGTCCTGCTTGGGCACCGTATTTCCATCGCGTGTCTATGTTGAATCCCCGGTGCTTGGATCCATTTATTATGGCGTTTTATATGATTTACAATTTATATTTATAAAGGGGTATATGCTGCTCTATGTTGTACAGGGCTCTGATTCTGTCTCGGGTTCTAACATTCGCAGTGGCACCCATCCCCCTTCACCGGCATCGAACGCGGGTCCCAGCGAAAGTGACACACAACCATGCCACCGGGTTTCCCAAGCGATGATGCAGGGGCTGATTAATAGGGCGGGTTTTGCGCCGATGTCCTGCCTCCTATATATTATTAGTTTGTATGAGCAAGCGATTGGGCGACGAATTTTGATTTTCTCTACGCAGAGGGCGTGACGTTCTTCTAGGAGGGGTGTGGAAGCACATTCGGATTCTGCTATGTGTAGTGGTGGCACACAGGAGTGAGAGCAAGTGACGGTAGAATGGATGGATTTGGCAGAGAATTTGATACAAAAAGCGGACCCGTGTCTACAGTACGAAGAAAATGCTCAAGTAATTAAATGAAAAAGCCGTGGATTTTTTTCTCTCATTATTTTATAGAAGGATTATATTGCTTGAATGTTTTATGTGTTTGCTCAACGAAAAGAGAAAACAACTTCGTTACATGCATTTAGAGCTAATCATTAGAGTATCCAATTTTAGCTAAACGGGGTCTACGGGGCCCCATAAAAGGGAATACGACAGAATATGAGGTATCGGGCGCGCTTGTATGATCGATCTGACATGGGATTGGGCAGGGAAATTGACCAGGGTTGTATGTATTAACTCTGGTCCCACCTACTGCCCAGCCCGAATTCAGTCGCTCCACACTTGAGTGGGGATAACCATTGATACGCTTCACGAAAATGCTATCTATTCGAATGGCTCATTAACTGCACGAAAATACAATGTTTGCGAGCAGATCGTATTTTCTTATAAAAAAAAACACATTCCATAGCAGTAAAACATATTTGATTTTGGGCTATATTATACTGTTCTTACGCACATCCAAAGAATGGATGAAATGTTACAGATTCCGCTTCCATTATCCTTCATTGGTAAACAATAAATAATAACTGCGTCTGAGGAAGAAAGGATGTAATTAAGCGTTCGGCTTCTTAATTTGTTCTGACGTCATTAGACCTGGGAGAATAATTGGGATTGGCTAAAGTGATCACGCTACTGTCATTATTTTTGCAACGGTGGGAAGTGGAAATACGGCTAGACTATATAACGCTGTTTTTTCACGCTTCTCAAATGTATAAATTGTTACTTTTACTCAGATGAATTGTTCCGAACCCAATGCATTTTGACAGTAGGTGAAAAATGTAACCACAAACTCACAATAAAGATGTTAAACTGTGTACATTTTTGTGAATATAAATTATCAATTTGAGACCTTACATACACTGTCTATTTCTGCACGATGAAAACGAAGATTATGTGATCTGAATAAATCAAGGGTTCTTTCGTTTTTTCCCCCTTTTCTATAACATTTTACTAATTTAGCAGACGGTCTTATACAGAGCGATTTACAGTTTAGTTCAACTGTGTACATTTCAGTGAACAGAAATTAAAGTTCCAAAATAGATAGATTGTACGACATCTTGGTTTTATTCCTCGCTTGGATTGATTTGGGGGAAGGGCAGACCATTCCTACACCCTTGACGTAATTGGCACCGGCTTTGTTAATTTATTTAGCTTCCTAGCTCTGCAGATATACGACTGGTACATTTACAACATTTTCTCGAGGGTAGCTCAATACATAAAACAAGCTAGACATGATGGGCTCCCGTAAACCTCTATTACCAAATAACTCATGAGAATGCATTCTAACCCAAATATAACAGAATAACACAATAACAAATAATTCCACACTGGTTTCCAGGTTCTCACACCCCTCTACCGAACCGAAAGACGCACCCAGGTTGTGTTTTGTAAATTGTTCTTGGGAAGTTGGGTAAGTGTAGACAGGATAACCTTTGTTCTGTAGCCCTCACGTGATTAAAGATCTCTTCTGAAGGACGATGTACAAGTTTCCCAGCAACCGTTCCAGATAGAGTGCCTTCGCCAATACTTCTATTGTAAATACGGTGAACAGGCTACAAACGTGGCAGGGCACAACTTCCAACATTAATAGTTTTAATACAATAAGCAAAACAGCAAAGTAATTTTGTGCCATACGACATTGTGTTGGGGTAGATATGTTCACATAAAACATAAGTGTTATACGGATCACGTAACTAAAACAAACAAAAAAATCAGTTCACTTGGTCAGGAGTCATTTCTAATTGTCTCCTTGGTTTTAATATGAACAAATGCTTGTAACACTGGAAGGTATCAAAGCCCTAACACATTAACATGGATGCAGCCATGGGGTTTTGCATGGTCTCTAACACAAATAATAAAAAAACATTTCATTTGAGTAACTGTTAGATGCAAGTCATGTAATTTCCATTTAAATCATTCATATAAGCCTTTTCCATATTTAGTAAGACTTCGGAGCCATTTATGGTCCCAAATGGAATCTCATGCCCACAAAATACAATTTATGTTTTATAGTAATGAACAAAGAGTTGTTTTAACAGAAACATACAATATATCCTAGGTATCTGTTAGTCAAATGTTGAAGACTGTAAGTGCAAGAATCAATTATTCTTTAAGCGGTCCTTAACAAATGTTAACCTGTATTTGCTACGCCATCTTAAAATGTATGTACCGGTTTGGTAAAAAAAAAAACTCACAGCGCAACCGTTTAGCTAGCTAGCTTCAGTGTGCTAACACATTTACCCTCAAAGCAGTTACACAAATATTTCACTTGTGTAAACTATTATCCATAATAGTCAGCTAAAGTACATGCGCTCAGGCACTGTGCAAGCATCAGCACTGTCACTTATTTTGACCCATACAATGAGTTCCTTACACTCAAATCCTATTCACCAAATACAGTGTTATTTCTGCCAAGCCCCCAGTCAAGGAATTATAACTCAGTGAGCCTCAAGTCGACCGTATCCTTTTTTGCAAGAACACAAAAATAAAATAAATGTAAAAAACACCAAAAATTATGTAACAAAGTCCAACAGTGATTGTGCGAAACGTTGAGGATGGCACACCCATAGCGACTGATAGACCTCTAGCGGCCTAAAGCCTGTAGCATGGGCAGCACCATTGAGGGCTTCCATGCTTCCGCCATTTGGAAGTAGTCAAAGTAGTCAACTGGGTGGGGATTCCTATGGGTTCTAGCCTCAATGGCGCTGCCCATGTTGTCAAAGTGCTATAATGGCACAGATAAAGATGAGCCCTTTATCTCAAATGGGCACACCACATTATATATGGCCTAAGCAGATGCACATAAATGCAATGGATGGACATTTGACATCAGTATGTAGTGTTATAGATTATAAGGGACATGGTATTTGGAAGAGAATGTATACATATACACCTTACCGTTACTATTTCTTTGATGTATAAAATTATCAGTAAAGCACTCTTCCCAAGCAGTAGGTCCCGTGTGGCTCAGTTGGTAGAGCATGGCGCTTGCAACGCCAGGGTTGTGGGTTCGATTCCCACGGGGGGCCAGTACAAAAAAGTATGAATGTATGTACTTGTAAGTCGCTCTGGATAAGAGCGTCTGCTAAATGACTTAAATGTAAATGTAAAATGCAGTATCCTAAAGGATCTAAAAGGATATTGCAATTACATATTTCGCTCCTTGAATTTATGACAACAGTATTTAACAATCACCAAAAGACTAGGTTCTATCCTTGATTTTTTTTCAAACGCTAAAATCATATCTTAAATTGGGAGATGGAATTAAGATTGTCATGGACTTACACCTTTATAAAAATTGGATATGATTCTCTCATATAGTAATGGACTTTCCCTTAACTAGCAAAACTCCATAATCAAAAAAAAGATACAAGTAGACACTAAAAGTTGTTCAAACTGCCATCAACATGGTCAGTTCGGGGAACCAGTCCCTTCCTCTCAACCTAAGCAGCTCTGTGTACATCTCTTCTCCAGTCAGTGGATCGGACAGGAAACAAGAAAAAAAATGGCTGAGTGTGTTCGTCTTGGTGGTGGTGTCATGTCTGGTTGTTTCTTTTTTCCTCTTTTTTGTTTCTTTATGTTGTTATGCGCTTGCATGTTGAGACCCTTTCGCTGTTAGGGGATGCTGCCCTCTGCTGGTTGCCCCAGTGGCAGTACATGGCCCTGCACCTCCACAGCCGGTTAAGTCCCTCAGAGCAGCTTCAGACTTCCAGTGACGTTGTTCACCATATCCTCTTCCCCAACGATGGCCAGGATGGTGCGCGAGCCAGCTTCCACCTGGCAAAAGGGCAGGAGGTCATATAATTTAGACTAGCATCCTTGTGGGGAGGAGGTACGAGGAATAGGTTGTAACAACAAGTGTGTGGGAAGGCAGGGAAGACTAGGCATTCATTAATTTAATCTCAATAGAGAACCCCTTAATATTAACTGATGCATATTGTTTATTATGTTGAATGAATTGCACCCCCCCGTCCTCTACAGAATTTGTGAGCCCCACATTTCTGCTGTATTGTCTTTTACAGTGCCCTCAAAAATGTTCACAACCCATGACTTTTTCCACATTGTTCTGTTACAGCCCGAATTTAAAATTTATTAAATTGAGATTGTGTGTCACTGGCCTACACACAATACCCCATCTCATAAAATGGCGCCGACAGAGGGCTGCCGTGCTTCTAGCTCTTAGGAAACTTTGCAGCTTTTTTTTTTTTAATGTATTATTTCTACCATTAGCCCAGAAAATGTGTTATTATATACAGTCGGGAAGAACTATTGGATATCAGAGCGGCGGTAACTCACCAGCACTATGACCAGGAATACGGCTTTCCCAAAGCGGATCCTTTGTTTGCACCCCCCAGGGCAATTGAACTGACTCCAGAGGCAGACCCCCAAAAAACGCCTGCGGAGGTACTCGGAGTGGTCTTCTAGTCCGACGTAGGAGGCGCGCACAACATCTACCGCTTCCCGAGCATATTACTCGCTATTGTTCAGTCTCTGGATAATAAAGTTGACGAGTTCAGGGCGAGGGTTTCTTTCCAGAGAGACATCACGGAAACATGGCTCTCTCGGGATATACTGTCAGAGTCAGTCCAGCCAGTTGGGTTCTCAGTTCATTGCGTAGACAGGAATAAATCTCTCTCCGGGTAGGAGGAGGGCGGTGGTGTATGTTTCATGATTAACAACTCATGGTGTGATTGTGATAACATACAGGAACTCAAGTCCTTTTGTTCACCCGACCTAGAATAACTTACAATCAAATGCAGACCGTATTATCTCCCAAGAGAATTCTCTTCAGTTATAGCGGTGTTTTGGGCTTTTGAGTGGCACAGCGGTCTAAGGCACTGCATCTAAGTGCTACAGACGTCACTACAGACCCTGGTTCGATTCCAGGCTGTATCACAACTGGCCGTGATTGGGAGTCCCATAAGGCGGCGCACAATTGGCCCAGCGTCGTCCGGGTTAGGGTTTGGCCGGGGTAGGTCATCATTGTAAATAAGAATTTGTTCTTAACTGACTTGCCTAGTTAAATAAAGCTTAAATAAAATAAAAATAAGTCACAGCCAAGTACCCCCCCACTCAAGCCGATACCACGACGGCCCTCAAAGAACTTCACTGGACTTTATGCAAACTGGAAACCACATATCCTGAGGCCACATTTATTGTAGCTGGGGATATTAGAGCCAATTTGAGAAAAAGGCTACCGAAGTTCTAACACATTGACTGTAGTACCCGCACTGCTAAAACACTCGACCACTGCCACTCCAACTTCCGGGATGCCTACAAGGCCCTCCCTCTCCCTCCTTTCGGCAAATCTGACCACGACTCCATTTTGCTCCTTCCTTCCTATAGACAGAAACTCAAGCAGGAAATACCGGTGCTAAGGACTATTTAATGCTGGTCTGACCAATCAGAATCCACGCTTCAAGATTGTTTTGATCACGCGGACTGGGATATGTTCTGGGTAGCTTCCGAGAATAATATTGACGAATATACCAATACGGTGACTGAGTTTATCAGGAAGTGTATAGGAGATGTTGTACCCACTGACTATTAAAACCTACCCAAACCAGAAACAGTGGATAGATGGCAGCATTTGAGCAAAACTGAAAGCGCAAACCACCGCATTTAACCATGGCAAGGTGACTGGGAATATGGCAGAACACAAACAGTGTAGTTTTCCCACCGCAAGGCAATCAAATATGCAAAACGTCATTATAGAGACGAAGCGGAGTCACAATTCAACGACTCAGACACGAGATGTGGCAGGGTCTACAGACAATAGACTACAAAAGGAAAACCAGCCAAGTCGCGGACACCGAATTCTTGCTTCCGGACAAGCTAAAAACCTTTGCCCGCTTTGAGGATAACAGTGCCACCGACACGGCTCGCTACCAAGGACTGTTGGCTCTCCTTTGCCGTGGCCGACGTGAGTAAGACATTTAAGCGTGTTAGCCCTGGCAAGGCTGCCGGGCCAGACGCCATCCCTAGCTGCGTCCTCAGAGCATGCGCAGACCAGCTGGCTGGTGTGTTTACAGACATATTCAATCACTCCCTATCCCAGTCTGCTGTCCCCACATGCTTCAAGATGGCCACCATTGTTCCTTTACCCAAGAAAGCAAAGGTAACTGAACTAAATGACTATCGCCCCATAGCACTCACTTCTGTCATCATGAAGTGCTTTGAGAGACTAGTCAAGGATCATATCACCTCTACCTTACCTGTCACTCTAGACATTTCAATTTCCTTACCGCCCCAATAGAGCCACAGACGATCCAATCGCCATTGCACTTCCCTATCCCATCTTGACAAGAGGAATACCTATGTAAGAATGCTGTTCACTGACTACAGCTCAGCATTTAACACCGTAGTACCCTCCAAGCTCATCATTAAGCTCGAGGCCCTGGGTCTGAACTCCACCCTGTGTCTAACTGGGTCCTGGACTTCCTGACTGGCCACCCCCATGTGGTGAAGGTAGAAAACACCACCTCCACTTTGCTGATCCTCAACACTGGGGCCCCCAGAAGGGTGCGTGCTCAGCCCCCTCCTGTACTCCCTGTTCACCAATGACTGCGTAGCCAAGCACGCCTCCAACTCAATCATCAAGTTTGCAGACGACACTACAGCGGTAGGCTTGATCACCAACAATGAGACAACCTACATGGAGGAGGTAAGGGCTCAGGGAGTGTGATGCCAGGAAAATAACCTCACTCAACGTCAACAAAACAAATGATCGTGGACTTCAGGAAACACCAAAGGGAGCACCCCCCTATCCACATCGATGGGACCGCAGTGGAGAAGGTGGAAAGCTTCAAGTTCCTCGGCGTACACGTCACTGACAAACTGAAATGGTCCACCCACACAGACAGTGTGGTGAAGAAGGCGCAACAGCGCCTCTTCAACCTCAGGAGGCTGAAGAAATTTGACGTGGCACCCAAAACCCACAAACTTCTACAAATGCACAATTGAGAGCATTCCTGTCAGGCTGTATCACCACCTGGAACGGCAACTGCACCGCCAGCAACCACAGGGCTCTACAGAGGGTGGTGGGTCTGCCCAACGCATCACCGGTGGCAAACTACCTGCCCTCCAGGACACCTACAGCACCCCATGTCACAGGAAGGCCAAAAAGATCAAGGACAACAATCACCCGAGCCACTGCCTGTTCACCCCTCTATCATCCAGAAGGCGAGGTCAGTACAGATGCATCAAAGCTGGGACCGAGAGACTGAAAAACAGCTTCTATCTCAAGGACATCAGACTGTTAAATTGGCATCACTAGCACAGAGGCTGCTGCCCATATACATAGACTTGAAATCACAGGCCATTTTAATAATGTTTACATATTTAGCATTACTCATCTCATATGTATATACTTTATTCTATTCTATCTTAGTCTATGCCGCTCTGATATTGCTCGTCCATATATTTATATATTCTTAATTCCATTCCTTTACTTAGATTTGTGTGTAGTCGGTGTATGTTGTGAAATTGTTAGCCATTACTTGTTAGATATCACTACATTGTCAGAGATAGAAACACAAGCATTTCGCTACAGCCACAATAACATCTGCTAAACACGTGTATGTGACCAATAAAATTTGATGACAAAGTGGAATTATGTTTAGACATTTTTACAAACGAAAAGCTGAAATGAATCGGTAAGTATTCAACCCCTTTGTTACGGCAAGCCTAAATAAAGTTCAGGAGTAAAAATGTGCTTAACAAGTCACGTAAATTGCATGGACTCACTGTGCGCAATAGTGTTTAACAATTTGAATGACTACCTCATCTCTGTACTCCACACATACAGATAATTGTAAGGTCCCTCAGTCGAGCAGTGAATTTCAAACAGATTCAACCATGAAGACCAGGGAGGTTTTCCAATGTAGATGGGTCAAAATAAAAAAAAAGCAGACATTGAATATCCCTTTGAGCAGCGTGAAGTTATTAAACTTATTACACTTTCACTACAAATATACAGGCGTCCTCTTCCTAACTCAAGTTGCTGTTGAGGAAGGCTGTTTAATGGCTGTGATAGGAGAAAACTGAGAATAGATCAACAACATTGTAGTTACTCCACAATACTAATCTAAATGACGAAAGTGAAAAGAGGGAATACTGAACAGAATTTTTTCTTCTCCAAAACATGCATCCTGTTTGCAATAAGGTATTAAATTAAAATTGCAAAAAACGTGGGCAAGAAATTAACTTTATGTCTGGAATACAAGGCTCTGTTTCAGGCAAATCCAACACAGCACGGAGTAACACTTCATATTTTCAATCATGGTGGTGGCTGCATCATGTTATGAGTATGCTCGTTGGAGAGTTTTTTTGAGCTAAGCACAGGCAAAATCCTAGAGGAAAACCTGGTTGTCTGCTTTCCAACAGCCACTGGGAGACAAATTCATCTTTCAGCAGGACAATAACCTAAAACTCAAAGCCAAATATACACTGGAGTTGCTTACCAAGACAACATTGAATGGGTTAATTTACTGTATACATTGAGTGGCCTAGTTAGTTTTGATGGCAAGACATGAAAATGGCTGTCTAGCAATGATCAACAACCAACTTGACAGAGCTTGAAGAACTTCAAAAATAATAATGTACAAATATTGTAAAATCCAGGTGTTAAAAGCTTTGAGACTTTCTGGGAAAGACTCACAGCTATAATCGCTGCCAAAGTTGATTCTAACATGTATTGACTCATGGGTGTAAATGAGATATTTCTGCATTTCCTTTTCAATAAATTTGCAAACATTTCTAAAAACATGTTTTCAATTTGTCATTGTGGGGAATTGTGTGTAGATGGGTGAGTAAATAAATAAATATTTTGAATTCAGGCTGTGACAAAATGTGGAATACGTCAAGGGGGATGAAAACTTTGAAGGCACTCTTATTTTCTCAAACCCATTGTAATATTTATGTACCCCGTCTAATCCCATTTTATAATACCAAAAGTTAAATAAAAAATCTTGGTTACAAAAAAAGTTATTGCACATTTAGCAGGCTATGATTTGAAATAGGCTATTATAAGTGTTTTATTTTATTAGGTATCGTTAAGGCCGTCTCATGTGCTTATCAATATACACAGCACCTTTTCCCCCACTCCTATGGATAAAACAATTGTATAATGTCATACAGAAGTTTTACAAAACGGGAACTTTCAAATGCACGCTGTCATTACTAAATATGTAATGTGATAGGTATTTAAGTTTTTTTTTTTTTTACACAAACAATTTGATTAATTAAATATTTAATCTGTCACCTTTGATGACGCAATGTTCGCAAGAGGGAACGAATCTGATTTCATTGGTCCTCAACACACGTCTCAGACACTTCATAAACAGAGTTAGCCCCTAGTTAGCTTGCCCCAGAGCAGGTTAGTTCTGAAGCATATACATTTACCTGGCTATACGGTGAGCCTCTTTTGTGGTACCGGCTGTCCCAAGTTGAACTCAGAGTTGACCAAAGTTATCTCGCCAACTCCTCAAACCAGATGGGTATACTACGTTCAAACTCAATACTTATCATAATGGCTGGGCGTACCCCTGAAAGCAGACACTATAGTGTTACGTGGAAACTAAATGGCTTCCACGTAACACAGCAGGTGCTGCTGTGGACCCCCAATGCTGGTGCATGTGTCTGTAAGCAGGAGCTACGAAACAGTCATGGTGGGGCTGTGTGCCTGTAAGCAGGTGCAGCAGTGCTACCATAGAGCCGTAATAGTGGCGCATTGGGTCTGTAACTAGGTCCTGAAACCGCTGCCGTGTAGCCGCACGTCTCACCTGGGTGCGTCCGGCGTCCTGGACCAGATACGTGGGCAGACTAAGGCTCATTGCCAGGGCCTGCAGCTCCAAAAGGTGAGCCATGTTGGTCCCCTGCAACACCACCTTCTTCGCCCTGCACACCACAAACACACAGATATCCTGCTGTGGCAAACATCGACAGCAGGTTGAACCGGCACATAGAACAGCCAGATAGTGGTATTGCCATTACCAGCTATCGTCATGGCGTTATAAGTGTCTGGCGTTCTTAACCTGATCAGATCCAATTTGTTCAGCAGTATGGAGTCTCAAGTAACACATATGATTATGGTATTGCTCCAGTAAAGCCCTCATGAAAAAAATGGTCCAGTCCAGTCAGTTCCTTACCCGCCATGGTCCCACTTCCAGGCCATCTCCCTCCAGCTGTTCTTCTCCTGCAGGGCCTGGTAAAGCCCTACGGCCGCATGGCCCACCTGCGCAGCCACCTACACAACACACACACCAAACACTTTCAGAGTAAGCAGAAATCTTTTTTTTTTTAAAGTTTAATGTATTAGCTTTGAGTGTGAGGTGTGATTCTCATTTAAAAACAACAGGGGCAAACTGGGCCATTATGTTGGAACAAACTACACCACAACAAGCATACTAGCCAAACAACATCTATCATATCTAGCTATGTAATGTTTTTGCACCATGTAATTTAGGGACCACAATGGCAATAAGTCTGACTTTGTGATATTCCTGTCACACGTTCACAATGCATGCATTGGTTTTCTTAAACTGGCAAATAAAATCAAAACACATTCCAACCCCTGTCTTCAAACTGACCTTTCCCACACCCATGGCCAGGTCCATGTTCACCACAAACACCATCTTGAACATGAGGTCGTCGTCTCCTTCTTCCTGAGGGGACGAGAGAGAGCGAGAGAGAGCGAGAGAGAGAGAGAGAGAGAGAGAGAGAGAGAGAGAGACAGTCAGGGTGGGCTCAGACACAATACAGGAGAGGTAATGTACCAAAGTGTACCTGTGCGGACTAAGGCTATCTTATGGGTACCTCATTCTCCAGCTTGTTGAAGTAGTACATGGCAGCCTCCTCAGCAGACACATTTCGGGTGTGCAAGAGTGCCTGCGGGATGTAGAAACATAGAAAATGTCAGAAAATTATGTTGGATGGATTAGACATGTCAATCATAGCTATGGTACTCTTTACAGTCATTATGAATGCCTTAGTAAGTAGATAAATATAAATATTGCATTAGAAAATTAAATGCAGAACCAAGATAAAATTGACATATACTGCAGATCATATCTCAGGAAATGCAAGAGCACCTGTATACAGTAAATTAACCCACCTGCTTGGCAGCCTCCTCTGGGATGTCCAGCTCTCGAAGCTGCTGTAGGTACACAGGGTTGACCTCCTGAGAGCCAGAGTCTGGGCCTGTCTGTTGGTCGGAGGGCTCCATAGTTAGCTGGAGCTAGTTGGATTAGAGTTAGTTTAATAAGGTGCACCATTCAAAAAACACTCAATATATACACCTTAGCGTAGTTCTCCACAAGCTGTGTCAATTAATTTAAAAGACTAGCACCATGATGTTAAATTATTAACTTTTGGTGCCTGTATTTCCTGTTCAACTAGGCTTGAGGCACAGCCAGAGAACCATAATGCATTATCATCCTAGTAGACTAGCCATCAGGGTTATTCTCATCCTAGTAGACTAGCCATCAGGGTTATTCTCATCCTAGTAGACAAGCCATCAGGGCTAGGGTTGCAAAGGGTTGGAAACTTTCCGGTAAATTTCGGGAATTTCAGAAATTTTCCATGAATTTTGCTTAAATTCATAAAATGTTAGCTTATAACATTGAACCTTTTTTGTGAGATACACATAAGGCAATTCTATGTCTTATGGCATATTTTGGTTAAACTATCCAATTCAATGGAATTGCAACCCTCGGCACACACAGTGCATTCTTCCATCACATGTGCAGCTGATTCTCAAGATCTTGCACACTAATGAGATGCTATTGAGCCCACACTACTACACTGTCTGAGCCAAGGACTACATGGGTTCTGTTAAGTTGTGATAACAATACTGGGTGGGGTGAATATACACTGCTCAAAAAAATAAAGGGAACACTTAAACAACACAATGTAAGTCCAAGTCAATCACACTTCTGTGAAATCAAACTGTCCACTTAGGAAGCAACACTGATTGACAATAAATTTCACATGCTGTTGTGCAAATGGAATAGACAACAGGTGGAAATTATAGGCAATTAGCAAGACATCCCCAATAAAGGAGTGGTTCTGCAGGTGGTGACCACAGACCACTTCTCAGTTCCTATGCTTCCTGGCTGATGTTTTGGTCACTTTTGAATGCTGGCGGTGCTTTCACTCTAGTGGTAGCATGAGACGGAGTCTACAACCAACACAAGTGGCTCAGGTAGTGCAGCTCATCCAGGATGGCACATCAATGCGAGCTGTGGCAAGAAGGTTTGCTGTGTCTGTCAGCGTAGTGTCCAGAGCATGGAGGCGCTACCAGGAGACAGGCCAGTACATCAGGAGACGTGGAGGAGGCCGTAGGAGGGCAACAACCCAGCAGCAGGACCGCTACCTCCGCCTTTGTGCAAGGAGGAGCACTGCCAGAGCCCTGCAAAATGACCTCCAGCAGGCCACAAATGTGCATGTGTCTGCTCAAACGGTCAGAAACAGACTCCATGAGGGTGGTATGAGGTGCCCGACGTTCACAGGTGGGGGTTGTGCTTACAGCCCAACACCGTGCAAGACGTTTGGCATTTGCCAGAGAACACCAAGATTGGCAAATTCGCCACTGGTGCCCTGTGCTCTTCACAGATGAAAGCAGGTTCACACTGAGCACGTGACAGACGTGACAGAGTCTGGAGACGCCGTGGAGAACGTTCTGCTGCCTGCAACATCCTCCAGCATGACCGGTTTGGCGGTGGGTCAGTCATGGTGTTGGGTGGCATTTCTTTGGGGGGGGCCGCACAGCCCTCCATGTGCTCGCCAGAGGTAGCCTGACTGCCATTAGGTACCGAGATGAGATCCTCAGACCCCTTGTGAGACCATATGCTGGTGCGGTTGGCCCTGGGTTCCTCCTAATGCAAGGAAACCATCCGCCACCTCATCAGGAGCATGCCCAGGCGTTGTAGGGAGGTCATACAGGAACGTGGAGGCCACACACACTACTGAGCCTCATTTTGACTTGTTTTAAGGACATTACATCAAAGTTGGATCAGCCTGTAGTGTGGTTTTCCACTTTAATTTTGAGTGTGACTCCAAATCCAGACCTCCATGGGTTGATAAATTTGATTTCCATTGATAATTTGTGTGATTTTGTTGTCAGCACATTCAACTATGTAAAGAAAAAAGTATTTAATAAGAATATTTCATTCATTCAGATCTAGGATGTGTTATTTTAGTGTTCCCTTAATTTTTTTGAGCAGTGTATTTAATATGACATACATGATTCTTTGTTTACTAGTAAACAGTAGCCTACAGCAAAGTGTGTTGAAATAATTTCTAACTTGTTAACAATTTCTGCTATTTAGTTTTTACTACCATGTGGGTTTTAGCTTGCTTGAGCCTGCTGAGGAGTGTTAATTCACCTGTTTCCATACATGTTTCATTTTAAAACATTTATCTCACAAAAGGAGTTGTTTAATCTAACTGCTTAACTATTTATCTGTTCATGGAATTGTATTTGGGTATTTTTACATTTTCTTCCCCTAATCTTTACAGGAAAATGCCACAGGCACCATCTGATGTGTGGAGACATTTCACTGCAGCTAATGAAGGAAAAGCTGTGTACATTTCCAAATAGTGTGCCAAATCATATGTGAAAAATGAAAAAAAGATACAGAATCATCTGGCCAAGTGCATAAAGTTCCCTCAGCACTCACAACAAGCAAACTCTGACAAAAGTCCCTCTACTTCTATTCGAGGTGAACATTATGAATCAGACATCTTATCGATAGCAACAGCTCATGGTCCTCCTGGAATCAGAAGTTTTTTTGACTCAATGGAGGAATGTAGTCAGAAATGCAGATGAATGTCTTGCTCGAGCTGTGTATGCAACTGGTTCAACGCTGATGCACACAGGCAATGTGTATTGGAAGAGATTTCTTTAAGTTCCTTGCCACATATACACCCCTCCAACCAGACATGCTTTATCTACTAATTTGCTGGATGCAGATTTCAACAGAGTTCAAGTGAAGGTCAAGCAAATCATAGAGAAAGCAGACTGTATTGCAATCATCTCTGATGGGTGGTTGAATGTTCATGGGCAAGGAATAATTAACTACATCCTCTCCACCCCTCAACCAGTGTTCTACAAGAGCACAGACACAAGGGACAACAGACACACCGGTCTCTACATTGCAGATGAGCTGAAGGCAGTCATCAATGACCTTGGACCACAGAAGGTATTTGCACTGGTGACAGACAATGCTGCAAACATGCAGGCTGCTTGGTCTAAAGTGGAGGAGTCCTACCCTCAGATCACACCCATTGGCTGTGCTGCTCATGCATTGAATCTGCTCCTCATGGACATCATGGCACTGAAAACAATGGATAGACTCTACAAATGAACCAAGGAAATTGTTAGGTATGTGAAGGGTCATCAAGTTATAGCAGCAATCTACCTCACCAAGCAAAGTGAGCAGAATAAGAGCACCACATTGAAGCTGCCCAGCAACACCCGTTGGGGTGGTGTTGTCATCCTGGATGGGAAGGAGTCTCTCCAAGGAATGGCCATATCACAGTCTGCCGATGGACAGCCCCATCAAGAGGATCCTCCTGGATGATGTATTTGGGGAGAGTGTGGTAAGCAGCCTGAAACTCCTGAAACCTATAGAAGTAGCCATCGCACAGATTGAGGGAGACAATGCCATCCTGTGATGTTCAGACTCTGCTTGCAGATGTAAGAGAAGAAATCTGTACTGCCCTGCCCACTTCACTGTTGCTCCACGCAGAGGAAACTGTAGTTCTGAAATACATCAAAAAGCGTGAAGACTTCTGCCCGAAGCCCATACACGCCGCAGTGTACATGTTGGTCCCCAAGTATGCTGGCAAGAGCATCTTGTCTGGTGCAGAGATCAACAGTGCCTATGGTGTCATCACCACCGTGTCTCGCCACCTTGGCCTGGATGAGGGCATGGTTCTTGGCAGTCTGGAGAAGTACACTTCCAAGCAAGGGCTTTGGGATGGAGATGCAATATGGCAGTCGTGCCAACATATCTCATCAGCCACCTGGTGGAAGGGACTCTGTGGATCTGAGGCTCTTTCCCTTGTTGCCTCCATCATCCTCCAAATCCCACCAACATCAGCCACCTCAGAGCGCAACTGGTCCTTGTTTGGGAACACACACAACAGGCTGACAAATACATCCCATGTGAAGAGTCAACTCATTTAATTAAAGTTCAATTCGGGAACTAAATTGTTTGGGGGGTTTTTCTATTGGAAGGATTTAATCATTTGCAATTATGTCTACTTATGATACGGTAAAATGTTTATGTTTGTCTCCATATGATATGGTAAATATATCCAATGCTAAAAACATCAAATTTAAATTGTATTAATATTAATGTGCATATATTTTCGTTAATTCACACGGAAAATGTACACCTCTGAATATTCCCCAAAATGTGCAATCCTAATCAGGGCATTCTCATCCAAGTAGACTAGCCGGCATCAGGGCATTCTCAACCTGATGGCTAGTCTCTTGACAACTAGGTAAGACACCCCGTAACTAGCCAGCTGTTTCACTAACTAACTTTAGTTAACTGATATCATAGCTACCTAGCAACCTAAATCAAAATTGTGTAGTTAGCCAGACATCAGTGGTCTACAGCTAGCCAGCTAAGTAGCTACGTCGAGGAAGCTAACATAGCCAGGTAACGATAGCTTTCTAGCTACAACGCACGCAACTAACGTCCGTTAGGTAAATTACTAACGTTAGCCAATTAACGTTACCGACAGAGAAGAGCAAGTCGTGTCTAACGTTAGCCAGCTATCTAGCTAGTTACTCATATAATGGCATGAAACTAATTATATCGCTTACAAATTGGCAGCTCGATTGTGGGATGACATCTAACTAGTTAGCCAACGGTGATAAACAAGACACCGAGGTGAAATAATGTCAACCATGAAATAGAAAACAAACCGTAACGTTAGCCAACCAACTAAATTGGCTACAGTACCTAGTAGCATGCGTTGTAACAGTAATATTATTGAGCAGCACGCATTAACGTTAACTAATAGCTGATTGCATTTTCTACATTGTAACTAAACATCGTTATGTTTTAGCTAGTTACCTAGCTAGCTAACATGCATTTGTTTGCTATGTATTATTTTTCCTGCAAGTTCTGGCTAGCCAACGTTAGCTAGTTTACAGTGTAAAATTGCGCCAGCCACTCCTACCTGCGCTGCCTAGATAGCGTGTTAGCTATAATCCCTGTGAATTAGTGGGATGGGAGTGCAAATTTGCAAACCAGTATTCACGCAGTCCTTTCACTACGAAGAAGCCAGGTTGTTGACTGCAGATTACTTGTTCATTCAAAAATGGGCGTGTTGTGGTTTTCCCTCTTTACACCATTTTGAGCACGGTTCGTTCCGAGAGGAAGAGGCCAAGCGAGAGGGTTTACTCCGCCCAAAATCTGTCCACCAAAATAAGACCATGAAGTGAGCAATTTTTGTATGGGGGTCATTGAATGTCTAATTTGGTCAACCAAAGATGTACTTGCTAATTTGCTACGTGAGGTTTATTCGATCGAATAGAAGCTTTGTAATGGTTAGGTTTTTATAAATGCACTGATGAGTTAACGCACGTGGCATTTTGGCAAAAACGTTATCCGAGTTGTGCCCATAGAGAATGATAGAGGCCTCTAGTGGCCAAAAGGACGTATTTTCGGACTACATCCAAAATGTATATTGGCGCTACATACTGGGTGGGGTAAAAACTGATACTTGAACGAAAAAAATAAAACATTCATATTATTCTCAAAAAACAAAATGTACTCAGATCCCTACACAGCCTCTGGGGCCTGAACGGGTGAAGCATCTTCAGACAGTATTCCCTGCAATGTTTCAGCTGTGAAATCCTGGAGATCCAAGAACCCAATACACGCAGCAAAATCAACCTTCACGATTAGTGTTTCAGGATCTCTCAACTGGCTGACATCAACAGACTGTTGGGCATCCACTGCCATAGCTTCATCATCTCTACTCGCTGCTTTGACAATTGTCACTGCCTCTGCATATTAGACCTTCGACAGTCCTGATCTGTCCTACTTTGACCTCCTTCACCCTAACAGGGCACTAGGGGAACTCTGGAACGTGACTCCCATCACAATTGCAACACCTTGCATCCTCAGACTCTTCAACAATGATATTCCGTTTGCAAACACGTGACACATGGCCAAACGTTTACATTTATGACATTGAAGTGACTTTTGTACATAAGCTCGCACAGCATATGTATATCTCATATATCCCAGCTTTACATGGGTTGGGAGAAATTCTTCATCAAACATAAGAAAGGCTTTCCTGCTCCTTTCCATTCACAGTGCGGGTTAAGCGACGTGAATCAGATGATAAACACTTGGCCAAAATGTTAGAACTGAATGTTTTTACATTAGCATGTTGTAAGTTGCTTCATCATAAACCATGAAGCCTCAATATCCATCGAGATGCCAGATATGACACCTTTTATCGGTGCCCTACTCCGATAATCATAGCATTCCACTTCATGCGTAGATCATTTGAACAGCCACAGTGCTTTCTCCTTTAGTTCTTTTGACACACATGAAATCAACATCAGATCACTGACTGACTCCACTTCTCCCAATGTATCCTTCACCATCTTTGTGACCGCAAACAGGTTCCCCCCCCAAAAAAACATCCTTGCTCATGAAATGCATTCCAACATGAGGCATTATCATACTGAGGCTAATCTTCATTTACAACTTTAGCCCTTTTAGCTCCATTCTCAGATGTTACAGTATTCCACTAAATGTCTCGATCTTCACTCGCGCCAACAGAATCAAGCAGTGATTCTGCTTCCGCCATTGCTCTAAAAAAAAACAACAACCCTCCTCAATCTTTCTGGGCAGCGCCATTTAGAGTTTCAACCATTTTAATGAAGTCCACTGGGTCGGACTTCCAACTTCATTGGCTGATCCCTCCTGGTGACCCGGTTGGAGTCATGTCATCAGGAGGGATCAGACAATCGTGAAGAAGAAAATGGAGATTTCCTCAATGGCACTATATGGTTGTGCCTGTTGTTCACTAACTTTACATAGCAGGCCTAGAAAAGAGAAAGACACCTGAGCGGAGTTCATAAAATAGATTGAAAATACGGTATCCCTGAAGACAGGATGTTAGCATTTTCTGCTGACTCCGCATCAGTGAGGTATAATAAGAACTGGAGACTGCGTCCAAGATGTCCGACCATTGTTTTCAAGGTATACTACTCATGTCTTCTTCAATGACGTTTAACGGCAGTTGGCAATAAATGTTGTATTGCACCCACCGACTAGACTGGAATATAACTCCCTTATACTTGGAAAGTAGGGAAATAAATACCCTACCATCTAACCCTACACTCATTAAAAACCCACCACCCTACTCCACTATTTAAACCTATCTAGTCCTACCTCAGTCCAACAGCCTAAAAGGACAGGACACCACCACTCAACAGACCCTGTAACTCTTCTGACGTCAAATCTCGTACACCCAAATACTTCTCTGCAGCTGCCATCACAACCTCTATTTTCAACGACATAATGACATGATAACCATTGCTATGAACGCTAAAAAGCCAATCTTACTGAAGCATACATCACTCTTTGGCCATTCCCTCTGTACTGGTACAGATCTACTACATGCAAAACTTCTCAGGATCCCTCCCCTTTGACCAGTCTTCCTCAACTTTCTTCACTGCCTCAGCATACAACACCCTCTGCTCTACTCTAACCCTGGTAACCTCAACCTGCCTCTCTCACAACAGACATTTCTGATCCCCAGCCACTTGGGCACCCCTACAATTAACACGTACCGCATCTTTACCCAATGCTGCACGTTCCTTTGTCTCATGCCCTTCTGCTCACACCTAGGAACCTCCCTCCTACACACTGCTGCCACATGCGCATACGCTTGACACCTGTAACAACGTAATGTATTTGGCACATAAGCTCGTACGGGATAACTGAAATATCCTAACATCACTATCGGCCAAATACTCAACATCAAAACGACAGACAATTAGTCTTTCACCACTCACGCCACCCTGTTAGTGTTGCACCAAACGACGAGTATCACAAACACCAGGAATCTTTCCCTTCAGTTGATCCACTTTCACATTTACCACTACCCCAGTAGTCACTCCTTTCAATAGTGCCCTTTTCTTGAGAGCAATTCAAGTCACATCTCTTGTCCGAATTCGTTTGGTGCGAAGTGCCTGCTCCCTCTGACCAGCAGAAACACAAACAATTATCACAAGACCACTTCAGGTTACCTCCACCGATTCCACAGCACCCGACTCTGGTTTCACCCACCCTGAAACCACAAATGGATAATCTACTCATGTTCCAGATTGTATCTGGTTTATACAGACCAGCATCACATGCGCACTAGCACTCAGTGCGCACAGGGAGCAGTAAAGATATCATCCATAAACATGGCAGACATTGGATGAATATAAAATGTTACTATCTTTGGCTGTGAGTGATGAAAAAAGACATCTGCCTCAGCGACAATTATTTGAATAATTCAACGTATGGTGATGACTAAAGTGTCTTATTAGGAATGTTCAAATCTATGTGGCCGTCTATGGAAATTGTCTTTCTGGACTGTCAGTTAAGCTGCAGTACCAAAGCAAAACAGTAGGTGCATTCGAAGACAGTGCTTCTTGACCAGAACCCTGGCCCCTTGCTCGGCATAGGCAATAGAAAAGCGTATCTGCCCTCTTCTGCCCTCTCATTGGCTAGAATGGTCCCACCCTCCTCACTCCTGCTTACCATCTTTGAGGACATGTATTTCCATTGTTATAGCAGTCACTTGACCATCTTACCAATATAACAGATAATATTTGGCTCCTTTTCCCGTTGTACTCTACCAGGTGGCGTCACTTTTAACCCCCCCCCCCCCCCACACACACACACATCCAGTTCTGCACTAATAATGGGTCGTGTGAAACTAAATTTGTTCCTCCGTCATTAGGTTCTGAAAGTTTCCTAACTTTGTTCAAGTAGTTTCCCATGCATGCTGCTTAGTCACTTCATGACCCTCCTCAAACTGATTTGTTTTGCATATGGTGTGTGAAGGCATTAGGTAATGTTAGAGCGATTATTTCATTTTCATGACTAAGTGAAGGGCCTTCCATTCCTCATTTCCTTACACTGATCTGAAAGCAATATGTCAGTGCAGACAAATGTGGAAACGAGCATAGTGGACTGAAATTCCCTTCACTTCAAAACATTACTCCATATGAGACAGGTGTAGACAAAGAGCGTGTGATTTTACGAATACTTTATTAAACACACCTCCAGGTAGTGTGAATTTACACTCTCTTATTAAACAGATTAAGTCGCTACAAGTTACATTGTTGAAGTCATTATGTACAATGATATTAACAGACAAAAGAAGAACCATCCTTACAAATTGCTCATTGCAGAGCCTGCTCTACATAGCTGAATTTATACAGCCTAACAATAGTTAGTTTTTTTCCTCAAATGACCTCCATCATAAGGCTTCATACATACTCGTCTACATTAAAAGCATATGACAGTACTAATTGTCCATTCAAATGAGACATTAATTGCATGTGGTAAGTAGTGTGATGTTAGCCTATAGGCTACTATGATTCGGTTATACTGTGCAATCTAGGGATAATGGTGGTGCACATGAAAGAGCATCAAACTGGAGAACCTACACGATGGCATGTAACGGATACACTCCCTGCACATCTGTTAAAAAAAGGTGCCTCTCTCTGAAATGATTGGCTATCCAAACAGGAAGACACGTGATTGGGTTTTACAGTGAAATGATATGCCGACTCATTGCTATATCATATGAAGATATAGCCTACCAGGAAGGTGGTGTCAAACTTCATCCATAAATCAGTTAAGGCTTATGTGTAGTTAACATTCATGCAACACCTCCAATTCATGTGATAACGTTGTTGCTTGGTACGTAGCTTTACCAAAGGATTTCATCCTAACTTCAACAAACTATTAAAGCTCTGTGGGACAGAATGAGAAGTCTAGGGATGCGTCCCAAATGGTAGCGGATTCCCTACATAATGCATTACTTTTGACCAAATCCGTATAATCCTAACCCTAAATGGGTGCCATTTGGGACGCAACCTAGCTTTAGAAAATACGTCTGTTGTCTAATAGAGCATGTCGAGGTGAGCAAATGAGGAATAACATAGCCCACGGGGAAACCATTAGAACTCATATCGGTAAAGTTCAGAAATGGAAATTAATGCTTTACAATCCTAATATTTGAATCAAACCTTGGAAAATATGACTAGGTCAAAGAATTTTCTGTGAAACTTCATGTACAGTAAATACAGCAGTTTACTTGTGTTAGAATACAAGTTCAACAAATATAGGAGCGGTTGCCATCTTGTGTTCAATAGAAGAACTGCACATATCAATGAGCGGTCTCCAATGTCAGATAAGTAGTCTACCTCAGAACAGCACAAAGTGAAAAATCATGATTCAGTAGAATTTTCTTGGTTTAAAACAAAAAAGGAATGTTAAAAATGTACAACATGGGAAGCTGTATGAACATTCACCATAAAATACTGTCTGCGGGACACGTTTTAACTATATTAAATTCAAAAGTTGAGATTTGTTTGTTTAATCTCTGATCTAGTGTCCCTCCAGTGACCGTTACCTTTTAGAAACGTCAAAATAAACAGCGTTAAAGCAACAAACAGTCGAAGTAAACAATTCATTCACACGGTCACCTATTTTCAGTACCTTTTGAAAGACTGCCTCTGCTTTCAGTACCGTTCTTTTAGTCCTGCAGTCTAGTCAGGACAGAGCTATTCATTTCAACTCTTACAATAACATTTTCCTCCCGTTCCGATAACATAAAGACGAACAACGCACAGATGTGTATGGACGTGGGCGCTACCTGAAAAAGCGGAATGACAATTACAGATTTTAAAAGACTGATTAAAAAATATATATAATGTGTGAACTATGTGTGCGTGTGTGTGAAAGACACCATTTGACCTTATGATTTGGACGGATATGGAAAAGCTACTGTTATGACATAAAGAGAGTCAGGGGGAGAACACAATCTGGTTTACCATAGCAGACAAACAGTGATCACATGAAACAAGTTTCAATGAGATAAGAGGATAGCTTGAGTATTTAGTTGAGTAAAAGGAGGAGGAGAGTGCTGATAATTGATGAGACTCAAGACCCTTGAAACTACATCGTCACCAATTAATACAGTTGTATAGGGTATGTTTCCGAGTAATGTTTATGAAATGCT
Organism: Salvelinus namaycush; assembly: GCF_016432855.1. Lineage (NCBI taxonomy): Eukaryota > Metazoa > Chordata > Actinopteri > Salmoniformes > Salmonidae > Salvelinus > Salvelinus namaycush. The sequence goes on from NC_052308.1 coordinate 49,305,652, forward strand.
AATAAAACATTTTACTCTGCTGTGAAAAATTGTCTTGTCTTGAATGGGGGGGAGATCCAACCGGAATTCTGGCAATTGTGCACAAGAGAGAGGGAGGTATATACAAGTAATGCCCAACATATATACAGTACCAGTCAAAAGTTTGGACACACCTACTCATTCAAGGGTTTTTATTTATTTTCACTATTTTCTACATTGTAGAATAATAGTGAAGACATCAAAACTATGAAATAACACATATGGAATCATGTAGTAACCAAAAGTGTTAAATCAAAATATTTTATTTATGAGATTCTTCAAAGTAGCCACCCTTTGCCTCGCTGACAGCTTTGCACACTCTTGGCATTCTCTCAACCAGCTTCATGAGGTAGTCACCTGGAATGAATTTAAAATAACAGGTGTGCCTTGATAAAAGTTCATTTGTGGAATTTCTTTCCTTCTTAATGCATTTGATACAGCCCGACAGGATGCTCTCGATTGTGCATCTGTAAAACTGACAAACTTTTACAGATGCACAATTGAGAACATCCAGTCGCGCTGTATCACAGCCTGGTATGGCAACTACACCGCCCTCAACCACAAGGCCCTTCAGAGGGTGGTGCGGTCTGCACAACGCATCACCGGGGGCAAACTACCTGCCCTCCATGACACCTACAGCACCCAATGTCACAGGAAGCCCAAAAAGATCATCAAGGACATCAACCACCCGAGCCACTGCCTGATCACACCGCTACCATCCAGAAGGCGAGGTCAGTACAGGTGCATCAAAGCTGGGACCGAGAGACCGAAAAACAGCTTCTATCTCAAGGCCATCAGACTGCTAAACAGCAAATCAGTAACTCAGAGGCTGCTGCCTACATTGAGACCCAATCACTGGCCACTTTAATAAATGGATCACTAGTTACTTTATACAATGCCACTCTAAATAATGCCACTTTAATAATGTTTACATATCTTACACTACTCATATCACTTGTATATACTGTATTTTATACTATCTATTGCACCTTGCCCATGCCGCTCGGCCATCGCTCATCCATATATTTACATGTACATATTCTCATTCACCCCTTTAGATTTGTGTGTATTAGGTAGTTGTTGGGGAATTTTTAGATATTACTGCACTGTCGGAACTAGAAGCACAAGCATTTCGCTACACTCGCATTAACATCTGCTAACCATGTTTATGTGACAAATAAAATGTATTTGATTTGAGCCAATTAGTTGTTGTGACAAGGTAGGGGTGGTATACAGAAGACAGCCCTATTTGGTAAAAGACCAAGTCCATATTATGAAAAGAACAGCTCAAATAAGCAAAGAGAAATGACAGTCCATCATTACGTTAAGACATGAAGGTCAGTTAATGCAGAACATTTCAAGAACTTTGAGTTTCTTCAAGTGCAGTCACAAAAACCATCAAGCGGTATGATGAAACTGGCTCTCGTAAGGACCGCCACAGGAAAGGAAGACCCTGAGTTACCTCTGCTGCAGAGGATATGTTCATTAGAGTTACCAGCCTCAGAAATTGCAGCCCAAATAAACACTTCAGAGTTCAAGTAACAGACACATCAACTGTTCAAAAGAGATTACGTGAATCAGGCCTTCATGGTCAAATTGCTGCAAATAAACCACTACTAAAGGACACCAATAATAAGAAGAGACTTGCTTGGGCCAAGAAACACGAGCAATGGACATTAGACCGGTGGAAATCTGTCCTTTGGTCTGACGACTCCAAATTTGAGGTTTTTGGTTCCAACCACCGTGTCTTTGTGAGACGCAGAGTAGGTGAACAGATGATCTCTGCATGTGTGGTTCCCACCATGAAGCATGGTTGAGGTGATGGTGCTTTGCTAATGACACTGTCTGTGATTTATTTAGAATTCAAGGCACACTTAACCGGCATGGCTACCACAGCATTCTGCAGCAATACGCCATCTCATCTGGTTTGCTCTTAGTGGGACTATCATTTGTTTTTCAACAGGACAATGACCCAAAACACACCTCCAGGCTGTGTAAGGGCTATTTGACCAAGGAGGGTGATGGAGTGCTGCATCAGATGACCTGGCTTCCAGAATCGCCCGACCTCAACCAAATTGAGATGGTTTGGGATGAGTCAGACCGCAGAGTGAAGGAAAAGCAGCCAACAAGTCCTCAGCATATGTGCGAACTCCTTCAAGACTGTTGGAAAAGCATTCATCATGAAGCTGGTTGAGAGAATGCCAAGAGTGTGCAAAGCTGTCATCAAGGCAATGGGTGGCTACTTTGAAGAAGTACTTGGTTACTACATGATTCCATATGTGTTATTTCATTGTTTTGATGTCTTCACTATTATTCTACAATGTAGAAAATAGTAAAAATAAAGAAAAACCCTTGAATGAGTAGGTGTGTCCAAACTTTTGACTGGTACTGTATATCCTCAATTACATAAAACAATGGTGTCTGTGGGCAGGGCATGTAAACCAAAACAGTTTACCCTTGCACGCATGCACATTTAAAGAGGGAGATGGACAGACATACAACCTCTAATTATGCAACGACACAAGCACAAGGCATGGGAAGTACCCTTTTCCATTTCATCCACCCAGTGTTTCCCATTGTGAAAAGGCTTCACGTCATACCATACCAAAAACAGTGACCGGTAAGTCCTTTCCATCTCTCTCTCACACTCACTCTCCATCTAGCTTCCACTAGAACCACCATGTTGATACATATAACACGACTTCTTTCATTCATTCATATGAGACTACAGAGTTTTGACTTCAGCACGTTTCCATTGACACGTCACGTAATGTCCAGATAGCGTCCGGATAACATCCAGATCTCCCAAGCACTTTCTTATAATTCTCCTACTTCCACAGAGAGTTCTAGAAGAGAGGCAGACGCAGATGCCACAACGTGGTCCAACTCAAGGCTGAAGGTTGAACGGGTGGGACATACAAACAAAGGCTCCTGGTCTGTATGTCTCCCTTGCCCTTTCCCTCCTGTTGTTGTCCACAGTGGAGAGTGAGAGAAGGGTTTGTGTCCACCACCATCTCTAGAGGGCTTCATGTGTCCAGCAGCCCAATCCACCCCCCCCCCCCCCCAAAAAAAAAGGAGAGTTTGTGTGTAAACACCAGTCACCCATTGGCCCTTAATGTGGAAAAGGGGGTGGGGCTTTTTGCTCCTCACTCTGCGTTTCCCTCCCCCACTCTAGTGGGTAACCTCACAGTGTGCGCGTCTCTTAATGTGGTCCCCCTGGCCGGCGTGGTCTCGGTCGGTGGTTCTGCTGTCACAAGTCGGTGACTTTGTTCTCCACGGCTGCAGCGACCTGCTGGAGCCGGTAGCCCAGCTGCATTTTCTGGGCCATGCTGTCCTCCTCTAGGGCCCCGATGATCTGAGAGAGGGAGGGATGGAGAGAGAGAAAGGGATGAAGATAGATGGAGAACGGTGGAGTGTGATGGAGAATGGTGGAGTGATAGACGGATGGAGAGAGAGTGGGATGGAGAGGGATGGGATGGAGTGAGACAGAAAGAGAGGGAGTGAGAGAGAGAGAAAGAGGGATGGAGAGAAAGAGAGGCGTGGAGTGAGAGAGGGATGAAAGGAGAGAGAGGGATGAAAGGAGAGAAGGAGGGAAGGCGGGAGGGAGGGAAGGAGAGAGGGAGGAACACAAATCCAGTTTAGAGCAGGTGCAAGGTAAACCAAAGACAACTATGATTCGTTATTCCATCCAACCAGACAAGCGACTGAATGAAAACTCACCTGGTCATAGTATTTGTTGATGTACTTGTACAACTCGTGCAGGGCGACAAGGTAATTCAACTCTCCTGAGTAATTCTGGTTGGGGGAAAAAAACATATTTTCATGTCATTCCAAATAAATAATAAGCACATCTTTTCAAAGATTAACTGAAGTTGAATTGAAAATGTGCTAATATAAAGTTCAATTAACGATAGGACAAAGAACAGCTTAAAGGGATAGTTAACTCAAACTGTCAGCAGTCAAGTTTTCAAGATGGAGCACTTTCAGTACAGAGCAAAAACTTTGATGGAAGATCACTTTTGCGAAGATCGCTTTTGGGTGAACTCTCCCTTTTAAAAGGAACAATACAGTGTTTACTGAACAAATAAACTGAAGTAAAATACCCACCCTGGACAGCTCTGCTAGAGCGGAGTTCATCTCCTGATCACTGGCAGAGATGGTCTGTCTGATGTCAGCGTAGTACCTTTCCACCATCTGCTTGTAACGGGGGATGTCTCGGGCATACAGCAGTTTGTTGATTGGTGAATCCTGGAGAGAGAAACGGAGGGAAAGAGAGAGAGAACCAGTTTAGAAAAAGAAATATCACATCATCCATAGTCCTCTCATCCCACCCTGTCCCTTGGTCCCGTCTCTCCCTATCTGTCTCTCTCACTCTGCCCAGCTTGTGCTCAGCGGTGGTGCAGGAGTCCATGAACGTCTGGGAGATGACCGTCAGCACAGCGTCCACGTGGTCCGAGGGCTGAACGTCAAAGATGAACTGGGGGTTCTTCACAATGTTGATCCAGAACCTCAGGGGCAAACTGAAGGCAGGGAACCAGCGTTACAGAACTGTTATTGCCATGTTCACATGTTACATATATATTTGTTTATTTGGATCCCCATGAGCTTTTACAGAAGCAGTAGCTACTCTATACAACAATATACAAACACAACAAAAAATTGTCTGTGTTAGTGTGTCTGTGTGTCCCCTCACAGTCCCGCCGTTCCATGAGATGTTTAAACCATTTTTTAAAAGGTCATTTTTCTGTTTGCTTCGGTACTTGGAGATGGGAGATCCATGCGATCACGGCTCTGTGTAGTACTGTGCATTGCGTGAATTTGTTTTGGACTTGGGGACTGTGAAGAGACCCCTGGTGGAATGTCTTGTGGGGTATATATATATATGAGGTGTCTGAGCTGAATTTTATTTGATTATGCAGTCAATCTGAAATTGTCATTACAGTAATATTTCTCATAACTAGGAGAAGCAGTTTGTATCTCGTCAACCCTCAACCGGGAAAGACTGGCATGCATATTGTTGATGTTCGTTCTGTATGTGCAGTTAAGAGCAAGGCGTGCTGCTCTGTTTTGAGCCACCTGCAGCTTTGCTAGGTCTTTTTTTGCTGCACTTGATCATATTACCTGACAAGACCCGAGCCTGAACAACTAATACAATAGATTGTTGTGTAAAAACATCTTTATAACAGACATAGACCTAGGAGTGTAGATTCCTCAACTTGCTCAATGGTCACACCCTTTATGTACAACTCCAGCTGAGGTTTAGGTCTCAGAGAATGTTTTGAACCAAATACAATGTTTTTAGTTTTAGATGCATTTAAGACTAGTTTATTATTAAATCACCCATTCTGATACCCACTGGAATTTCAGTGAGCTCACTGGCTTTGGGTCATCCGCATACATAGTCATTCAAAATAGAGAAGAGTGACGGCTCAAGGCAGCTGCCCTGTGGGACACCGCGCTGTATATTGCTGATGCTAGAGAAGCTTCTATTGAAGAACACTCTCTGGGTTCTATTGGATAAATAACTCTCCAACCATGTGATGTAAAGCCAAAGTGAGTTACTTCAATATCAATTTATTATTAATAACAAAGGCTGCACTGAAATCTAAAACTACAGCTCCAACTGTCATCTTATTATCCATTTCATCTGTCATCTGATTCAGTGCAGTACAAATTTAGTGCCCTCTATATGCATGCTGAAAGTCAGTTTACATATAGATACATATATCACCAGACCACATACAAACATACACATGTATGCACACACACAGATTCACAAAGACACACATGTTGATCTTCCAGATGTGGACGGCATCGGGATAAGTGTGTGTGCATATGCGTGGGGTTGAACCTATGTGCGTACGTGTAATGTGTGTCTGCGTCTGCAATCGGCGTGTGTGTGTGTGTGTGTGTGTGTGTGTGTGTGTGTGTGTGTGTGTGTGTGTGTGTGTGTGTGTGTACCTGTTGGTCTTCCAGATGTGGATGGTCTCGGGGTCAGTGATGGCGTGGTGTTGTGCCTGGTCGTCCAGCAGGTCAAAGAAGTACTTGACGGCCAGCGGAACGGGACGACTGGTAGACAGGATCACAGTGAACAGGTCGTCTACAAACTTCTGCAGAGTTCCCTGTGGAGGGAGGGAGGGAGATGTGGAAAAGGTTAGGGTTTGAAAGTGGGTGGAAGTGTGTGTGTCTACAGCATCTGGCTCTTCACTTGATTCTTAGTGTGTATGTGTGCATCCAGTATCTACCTTCATAGAGAGCAGGCGTGTGAGGTAGATCTCTGGTATAGCCTTGGCCCTCTCCCTCTCCCTCACGCTGCCCCGGCGGTGCTTGGGTAGCTCAGGCTCCTCACTGGCCTTGACCAGGTGCCACAGCCTCACCCCGCCCTCGTCCGCGTCCTCCAGCATGGGCGTCTCTGAATGAGGGAGGGGGAGAGAAGAAAGGAGAAGGGTTGAGAAAGAACGTTTGAAAGAATAAAATAAAAATGCTTATCTTGTATTTTTTATTCCATGTCCACAAAAGTGAACATCGGAGTCAACGTTTCAGCCTAGTGGCCTTTCTCAAGACGAGATACACTGACACTTATTCGACAGAAACTTAGTGGAAGAAACTGGACATATAGCTAGTTTGGCTGTGCACTGTAGAAGAACAACGAGACATTTCCCAGAGAGAGAGAGGAACAAAAATGCAAGCGGAACTCACTTTCCCCTGCTACGTAGTCATGATTGTCGTGGTGGATGTGTTTGCTGTGGCGCGGGACCAAAGCCACTGTCGCGCCATCTGGAACCTAACACACAAAAATAACAACAACTTATAAATCTCTCAAACGGTTAGTGTATGCACTATGAAGGCTTATGAATGCTTATGAAGGGATAACGAAGTGATACACCGTTAAGTAAAGGCTTAGAAACATGAATGTTAAATCTTAAAGCCATTATGAATGCTTTATAAAGGCTCTATAAATACTTTACGTGTTACAAACTCTGTATGAAGCGTTAGGAAGGCTCTATGAATGTGTGTGGGAGCAGACCTTGTAGTGTTGTAGTGTATTGAGGCGCTTCCAGTTGCCCTGGACAACAGATGTCAGGTCTTCATCAGACAGGATCAAATGACCAGCTACACCGGACCTCCACTCTGAAAACACACACACAATGTTAGACAGGGCTATAGACAGAAGTAAAATAGAACACTATATTAAAGAACACAAAAATGATATTAAAAGAGAGATATAAAAGAGGCTGTGTGTGTGTGCGTGCGCATCGTTGTGTGTGTGTGCGTGCGAGAGAGAGAGTGCATGTGAGAGAGAGTGCATGTGTGTGAGAGAGAGTGCATGTGTGCATGTGTGTGAGAGAGTGTGCGAGAGAGAGAGTGTGCGAGAGAGAGAGAGAGAGAGAGTGTGCGAGAGAGAGAGAGAGTGTGCGAGAGAGAGAGAGAGTGCGAGAGAGAGTGCGAGAGAGAGAGAGAGAGAGAGAGAGAGAGAGAGAGAGAGTGCGTGCGTGCTTCTCACCCAGGTCTAGGGAGTCTGTGTGTGGCCGGTGGGAGAAGGAGGTGCCCTTGTAGACCTGGTCCAGGAGTTTCTCCTTCACCTGGGTGATGGTGTCTATGTCCAGCACCTTGGAGGGCAGCGGCTGGGTCTCGTTCACCCCCCCACCCTGCATCAACACGTTCAGGGTCTGGGAGAGGGGGAGGAAAGAGAGCGAGGATGAGCTTTCAAAATCACTCACAAAGCACACTTTCTTGGATGTATATATAATCTATTTATCTATCTCTGGCTTTTCACTGAAGAAAAAAAACACACTGTGCGTGTGTGGTTAGATTGAGTGGACATGTGTGCGCACGTGTTTGAGTGTGGGTCTGAACCCTTGAATGTGTGTGTGTGTGTCTGAACACGTTTGTATCTTTGAGTCCGTGTGTGTGTGTGTCTGAACCCCTGAGTGTGTGTGTGTGTGTGTCTGAACCCCTGAGTGTGTGTGTGTGTGTGTCTGAACCCCTGAGTGTGTGTGTGTGTGTGTCTGAACCCCTGAGTGTGTGTGTGTGTGTGTCTGAACCCCTGAGTGTGTGTGTGTGTGTGTGTCTGAACCCCTGAGTGTGTGTGTGTGTGTGTCTGAACCCCTGAGTGTGTGTGTGTGTGTGTCTGAACCCCTGAGTGTGTGTGTGTGTGTCTGAACCCCTGAGTGTGTGTGTGTGTCTGAACCCCTGAGTGTGTGTGTGTGTCTGAACCCCTGAGTGTGTGTGTGTGTGTCTGAACCCCTGAGTGTGTGTGTGTGTGTCTGAACCCCTGAGTGTGTGTGTGTGTGTGTGTCTGAACCCCTGAGTGTGTGTGTGTGTGTGTGTCTGAACCCCTGAGTGTGTGTGTGTGTGTCTGAACCCCTGAGTGTGTGTGTGTGTGTGTCTGAACCCCTGAGTGTGTGTGTGTGTGTCTCTGAACCCCTGAGTGTGTGTGTGTGTGTGTCTGAACCCCTGAGTGTGTGTGTGTGTGTGTCTGAACCCCTGAGTGTGTGTGTGTGTGTGTCTGAACCCCTGAGTGTGTGTGTGTGTGTGTCTGAACCCCTGAGTGTGTGTGTGTGTGTGTCTGAACCCCTGAGTGTGTGTGTGTGTGTGTCTGAACCCCTGAGTGTGTGTGTGTGTGTGTGTCTGAACCCCTGAGTGTGTGTGTGTGTGTGTGTGTCTGAACCCCTGAGTGTGTGTGTGTGTGTGTGTCTGAACCCCTGAGTGTGTGTGTGTGTCTGAACCCCTGAGTGTGTGTGTGTGTCTGAACCCCTGAGTGTGTGTGTGTGTCTGAACCCCTGAGTGTGTGTGTGTGTCTGAACCGCTGAGTGTGTGTGTGTGTCTGAACCGCTGAGTGTGTGTGTGTGTCTGAACCGCTGAGTGTGTGTGTGTGTCTGAACCCCTGAGTGTGTGTGTGTGTCTGAACCCCTGAGTGTGTGTGTGTGTCTGAACCCCTGAGTGTGTGTGTGTGTCTGAACCCCTGAGTGTGTGTGTGTGTCTGAACCCCTGAGTGTGTGTGTGTCTGAACACGTTTGTGTCTTTGAGTCCGTGTGAGTGTGTGTCTGAACTCCTGAGTGTGTGCATCCTCACCAGGGTCTTGTACTCCACGTCTTCTCGGAGCAGGCGGTTGTCGTTGAGCGTGTACTTTGCTTTTCCCGTCACCGCATCCACCGGCCCCTTGTCCACCTGGTGCTTGATAGCCCTGAACAACATGTACAGGGACTCGCCTGCAGAGTCCTAGGGAGAAACAACAACAGTTAAACAACTAGCATCAGGCAAACCATGCTAACGATCAGGTAAACAATTAGCATCATGCTAACAATCACTGTCCTGGGAAAGACAAGGACACAACATACAGTGATTATGTTTACGCTAATAAATGCTAATGCTACAAGGCATTTTGACCCAAGTATGCTTCAAACTGGCATGGAAGACATAGCCAAGATTCCCACCCCTGGAATAAAGGCCCCGTTCGCATTCTTCTAAAGTGAATCCTTCCTTCCATGTAATCACGGATTAGAAATGAGTGGACAGGTGAAAGCCATGTGGTGGAGCCATTTTATCTCTGTCCAATTGTGTCTCATCTGTGATTACTTCAAGGAAGGGAGCAAGACGCTGCACAACAATGCACTTCTAAAGAACGGGGGCCCATCATTTCTGTCCAATTGGCTGCGTTTACACAGGCAGCCCAATTCTGATCTTTTGCGCAATTATTGGCAAAAAAGATCTGATCTGTCATAAAACCAATTAGCGGCAAAAAAAATATGAATGGGGCTGCCTGTGGAATGGGGCCATCATTTCCTCCTCTTTGTGTGACAGTAATTCATGTGGGCCGACTCACCCTGAGGAAAGCGTAAAGGCAGATGGACATCCAGTTGGTCAGAAGCTTCTCCACCACTGTCTCCGTTCTGAAAAATGACGCCATGTTAAAAATCAGTTACAGGTCCATGGAGCACACAGACACACAATCCCACCCCCTGACCCACACATCCCCACTCTCCAACTCTTCCTATCTTACCTTCGCAGCATGAGCTTTGGGTTCTTGGCCACGTACTGCTCCACTAGATCATTGAGGAGGGTCTTGAGGATGTCGGTGAAGTACTCCAGTTTACCGTGCAGCGCCACCGTCAGGAGAGATGCCACGTAGGCCCGGTCCCGAGGCGAGAACGTCCGCTGGCTCTCCAGAGTATGGATGAACTGGGGGGGAGGGATGGAGGAAGAGGGATGACAGAGTTAGGGGGGGGAAAAAAGAAAAAAGGGAGCGAGAGACCGCCAAATATCACCCATGAATACTCTCCCGTAATATTTCAACGAGAGGAGGCTGGTGTATTCAGGAAGAAGAGGATGGTTCTCTTCTGTAATTTGAGTGTTTTTTTTCATTCTCCCTTGATATATAACCATATACTACACAATTCAAATCCTGGTCTAAGTCTTGCTAGGTCAGCTACCAATGTTCTTCATCGCAGTCATTGCACCTTGCCTGCTTTCCTTCAAAACCACTTGTCTAAAACAAACTTTCACAAGTCCACTAACGTGGTAAGAACCGCCAATCATCATCACTGTCCCCCTACCTTGGTGAGGAAGAGTTTGCTGTTGAGCAGGTTGGAGAGCTGCACCAGGCCCTGCTCCACTGTGGCCCGTCGACACTCCTGCACGTCCAGATCCCTCCGCAGGGGCGACTCGCGGTGGCCCGGGAAGAAAATCCGCTCGGCGTAGCGCCGGTAGTCCAGGAAGGGAATGCCTGAGCCCACCAGGTCACTGGACATGTCCATCATCTCCGTCATCAGGTCTGTGGGGGAGGGGGGTCAGGGGTTCAAAGGTTAAGAGAGTATGACCTTCCTTGGAACACATAAATGGTTGAGTGAAAGTCAGTGGAGAAAAAGAGCCCCTTAGAGAGTATAAAGAACTTTTGGCTTTTAAGCCAAAAGCGGTCACCTAAATGAACAGATGTAATTTCTGGACAATATATCATTGGACAGAAAGGGTCACCCCCCCCCTAAAGCCTTGAGAAACTTCCCTCAGGGAACTCGTCTCATGGTTTTTAATGTTGTCAATGTCATTTAGAGCTGGTATACCGTATTTGACCATGTACCGGTATTGATGCACAGAACGGTTTGGGGTTTTTACTTTACCTTCTATAACAGTATTGTAATTGTTAAATGTGATACGCCACTCCGGCGCGTGTAATGTCCATTTTTATAGTTTACTCCGTTTGCTACTCGAGTCATATCTCTCCCTCTCGTCCTGCATGCTACTTCCCCATACGCTTCACTACACTAAGCCCTGCCCCTGTCCCTCAAGTACTTGCCGTGCTCAAAGTGCTGCTCACTATATTCCAACTATAGCACTAGAATAATCCTTCTATTTCCATGATTCCAACAGTTCACCAATTAATTAGGCCTAGATTTTTTGAAAATGCTCAACATAATTGTTGGTTGAAGTTGGATTGAACAATAAAACAAATCAGAATGAATAAAGTCCCGTTGAAAAAGAATAATTGATGTGTTTCCACCCTAGGGGTCATGAACTACTCATAAAGCATATTTAGAACATTTATTGTCCAAAAACATACTGTGAAATACCTTCATAAATGTGAAAAATATCTCGATGACATTTTGGCCATATCGCCAAGATTCCACACTTTGGTGTGGACAACAACGTTTTTTTCTGTCACTTCCTCTCACCCTCTCTCGCTCTGTCTCTCCCTCTGACGCTGTCTGTTAGTCATAGTGTTAGGGTCTGACCTGTGAACTCTTTCTTGCACCGGTCTCTCACGCTGGTCTCCAGGTTCTCCAACTGGATCTGTACCTTCTTGTAGTCCCTCAGAGCCTGCTTACTCTTCCTCCTGACAGACAAACACACACACAGAGACAGACAGAGACAGAGAGACAGAGAGAGAGAGAGAGAGAGAGAACACATACAGACACACATTAGAATTACACTCGTAGCTCAAGGTACAAAAAGTTTACGTAAACAAATGCAAATGCTTGCACCCACATACCCCTACCCCACCTTACACACACACGTACCTGTAGATGAGGACTATGATGAGGACGATGAGGGCTACAATGGAGGCCCCCACGCCCACCCCTATCTGGGCCTCGAGGGGGAAGGTGGACAGGCTGAGGGTGTCATACTGCACCCTGCCCAGGGAGAAGTTCAGGTTGCCCATGTGGACCTGGAACACACACACACACACACGTCAGCTATGGAGCGACACTGAACAAAAATATAAATGCAACAATTTCAAAAGATTTTACTGAGTTACAGTTCACTCTTCCTCAATGGCTTTGTGAAGTTGCTGGTTATTGGCAGGAACTGGAACTTGCTATTGTATAAGTCGTTCCAGAGCATCCCAAACATGCTCAACGGGGTGACATGTCTGGTGAGTATGCAGGCCATGGAAGAACTGGATATTTTAAGCTTCCAGGAATTGTGTACAGATCCTTGCGACATGGCCGTGCATTAATATGCTGAAACATAAGGTGATGGTGGAGGATGAAAGGCACGACAATGGGCCTCAGGATCTCGTCATGGTGTCTCTGTGCATTCCAATTGCCATCGATAAAATACAATTGTGTTCGTAGCTTATGCCTGCCCATACCATAACCCCACCGCCACCATGGGGCACTCAACTTTGACAAAACAGCACATTCTGGAGTGACTATTTATTGTCTCCAGCACAAGGTGCACCCGTGTAATGATCATGCTGTTTAATCAGCTTCTTGATATGCCACACCTGCAGGTGGATGGGTTATCTTGGCAAAGGATAAATGCTCACTAACAAGGATATAAACACATTTGTGCACAAAATCTGAGAGAAATGAGCTTGGACATTTTCTGGGATGTTCTATTTCAGCTCATGAAACATGGGAGCAACACTTTACATGTTGCGTGTATATTTCTCTTCCGTATAGAACGTGTACAAGCTGGGGCAGTTCGTTTGCCTCTAATGGGGTTAGGAAGTCTAATTGAGACTACTGAGATGCACCCTTGTGTGTCAACCTTTGTCTGATTCACACTATAGGGACAAACCGAGCCAAGTGGAACTGTACTGGGCTGGCCTGGTTACACATGCATCCCTCAAAGTTGATGAAACCATGCTTGAAAAGACAAAGTGAAAAGAATCCAAGCCCGCACACTACAGTTTTGGTCAGCACTGTGGTGTGAAAAGAGTATTAGTGTGTTGTAATTGACTCTCTTATCGATCTTGTGTATTGAAATGTGTTTTGGGGAAATGTCAGTCTTTGGGACAATGCGTTTTGAAACATGTGATTCTGTCTGTTTGGAACAAAAGTGTGTCTAGGAATGGAAACGGCAGTAGTGGAGCACATAAGGTGGACTTACGGTGAACTCGGGCAGCGTGTCGGCGCCCTCGCGCTTCCTGCCGCCGTTGGGAGGTCCCGGGACGGGCTGCTGGGGCGGGGGCTCGCAGTACAGGTGGTTCCTGGTGAGGGTCTTCACGGCACACACACCCTCCCCCACCAGTACCACCACCTCCTCCTTAGAGATGGCCAGGTCCAAGTTCTCACCCTATGGAAGGGGGGGGAGAAAGAGAGAAGATATTACCACATTGAGCATCATGCTTGAATCAAGACTTGTGCATTCCTAGCCTCATCTTTGGAATATTCCTCTATTTCCCCCCATCTCTCATAGGAGTCTAGCCTTCTCCTAAACTCCAGCCAGGGGACAGAATTAAGGTTTTATTTCTGACTGCAGCTTTCAGCTGCAAGGCCTTCCTGGAGACTTCTCTCTCAAGACCAGTTGAGTGGAAAGTAAAGAAAAAAAAGAATCTTTACATTCTATACCTTTGCCTTGGATTTATAGTACTAGCTAGCAGATAATGCTAACCTTCAGCTGACAACTGTACATGCTGTTAGCCTGAAAGCTGTCTAGCCTCCCGCAGCTAATTTCACAAGTTGAGAGTAGGTAGCGGCTAATGCTAACCTCCAGCTGAATGAAGCTTCCTGGGTTGTAGCGGTAGGGCTTGAGGGGCTCCTGCTGGTTGAGCGGGTGCAGCACAGGGTTGGGCTCGTAGCTGAAGGCCCCCTGGGGGCTGACGGCACCGAACGGGAAGCGCAGGTTGTCCAGGAGGAAGGCCACATCAACCCGCGAGCCCCACACCGAGGGCTCCACCGCCGGGCTCCGACACAGGATCAGACTGGAGGAGTTCACCTCGCAGCGCTCTATGTACTGAGGGGGGGGGGGACAGAGAGGAGGGGGAGGTGATATCAATCAATCAAATGTATTTAGAAAGCTCTTTTTACATCGACAGTTGTCACAGAGTGGTTGTTCTTAGCAATCTAGGGCCAGCGTTGGGTGTAACGGAAGTAACAGTTACAGAAGTAACAGTAACAGAAGTAACGCGTTTACAGTAATCAGATTACTTTAATGAGTAAAAGAGTACTATAACAAGGGACTTTAAAAAATATTGTAATAATATTACAGTTACTTTTTTAAGTAACACGCGTGTCACCTTTATGTTACTCTAAGAACATATTTCCCCACCGGGGGCGTTGTGCTTCATGATTCATGATCTCGACTTGTTTCCCCATTTAGTTCTCGAGCGAGCAGAGAAAGCTTGTTTGAAGAATTGTCGCGACAGCTGGCCATAAAAATGGATAGAGGGCGCACCTCTGATCGCCAACGATCCCTTCTGTAATAGGAGCACAAGTATCTTGGCTTCACCACCTAGTGGCAAGTGTGCCGTCTAGCTACCCAACGGTCGCACTGGAAGGAAAAGAAAATCTGTACAGAGGTTTAGCTTCTATTAGGTTTGGCTGTGCAACATATCATCCATTTCATAGGATGACACAAGTTTAGACTAAAGGGATTTAGTCTTTATAGTGAAAAAAGAACGTAAAAAAATGATTCCCACCGGAACTTCTGACGGCAGACCCTCTGAAAACAATTTCCCAGTTCCAAATGCTCCACAATCATGAAATTATTCAGCAAATAGCCTCGTCTACTACTAATTTTGTACGCCTATTCATTTACATTATCATCGCGCATTCTATAGACACAGGCTTTACATTTCTTGATCAGTGCGCTGGCACATACTGTACGGCTGCAGTGTTGTGGATTAGGCCATCAATTGGGACAACTTGTTTTCTATCAAACCAAAAGAGGGTACATGGAATTATTGATGGTTGACAGATAAGGTAAGACATTTTTTTTTTTTTTTTTTACTTGCCTCGTAAATGGATGAATACAACAGTGCTTAGCCTACATTTCACGTGTGCATAAAAGATTGTCTTGTGTCACGGAGGGGCCATGCTATGGGTGTATCCTAGTTCACATAATATGTACCGCAAATGTTCTGCAAAATTCGGACATAAATGCAGCAGTGAATAAATCAGGCTACACCATTTAGGAAACAAAAGTTTTGACCAAGATGTTTCTGATTGGGTTGAAGAGTAGAAGACGTTAGTAGCCTATCTTTGGTAGAGCGTGTGTAGCTCGCCTCGCTATTTCCGACAGTCAAATAAACATTGCGGTTTCAGATTGTGTTTCATGCAAAGTAATATTGTAACACAACAAGTTACTCCCCCCCCCATGTAACAAGTAATATGTGATACTACTTTTTCATGTTAATCCCAACACTGCCCAGGATAGAGGGCAGAGGGGGAGGGAGAGCTGCAGGAGGGAGAGAGGGACGGGAGAGGGAGAGCGATAGGGATTTCCTTGAGTGAGGAAAGCCTGACACAGTCAGAACGTTATTCCTTTGAGTAGAGTTTCAGCTACGAATACCATAAAGATGACAGCACACACCCTCTCTCTATCCACACACCTGTTTTATGGAGCATAGGGGGTCCCCGGGGCAATGGGGCTCCGGGACGATCCTGCGATGCCTCAACAGCAGCACCTTGTCCTCAGTCTCTTCCTCCCTTTCGCTTCCACTCCTCCTTCTCTTCCTCTGGCCGATGGACTCATAGGGGGACAGGGTCACCAACATCCTAGGTTCCTGCACCACATCCAGGTTATGACCAGACACGAAGACCAGACGACCACCGCTACAGAGAGAAAGAGAGAGAGAGAGAGGGAGAGAGGCAATATTGAGTCTCTCCAAGTGTTTCAGTCTAGCTGACGAGGTCTAAGGGTCTTTGCCCATACCTCTAACTATATGGTCATACCCAATTCTAGGTTTCTGAAATACACAGTTTCGGTGTAGGAGTGGTGCCAAACACACACACACACACACACACACACCTGAGGAAGCTCTTGGCGGGCGCGGCCTGGGTGATGTTGGGGTTGGGGGTGTAGCGGTAGGCCGACTCGTGGAGGTGGCGCTGGCTGTCGCCATAGCGAAGCGTCACGCGGTGCTCTCCCGTCCCATTGCTGCTGCCCGTCACACACACCACACTGCCCTCCTGGACCTCCGACGAACTGGGGGGAGGAAGAGGAGAGGGAGGGTAGTTGAGAACCGAGAAGTCGTACAATACGGCAAATAGGATCATGTATCAATGGCTCTGTGTGTGTGTGTGTGTGTGTGTGTGTGTGTGTGTGTGTGTGTGTGTGTGTGTATGTATATGAATGTATGTGTGTGTACATGAGTTTGTGTTTCATAATCACTCACATGACACAGGGCACTCCTCCCACAGTGACAGTGATGTCAGAGGGGCGTCCCGTGAGCAGGTTCCTCCCAGTGATGGTAAGGGATGATCCCCCCGCCATGGGACCCCTCTGGGGGGACACCTCCATCACAAAGGGGTCCTGGTAACTGAACCTCTGGCTGGAGAGGCCAAACTCTCCCCCGCTCACTTCTACTGACACCTGGCCCATCTTCTCTCCCCCGCTGGCTTCAGTCTTACACACGATCCTACAGAAACCACACAAACGCACAGATTGAAGACGACGCGTCCGAGAAATAGTCATCTCACACACACTCTCTCATTCACCGTCCTTACCTGGAGGAGACCTCGTAGAGGTGGGGGATGACAGAGCAAGAAACCCCGGCCACACTGACAGAGTGGAGAATGTCCTCAGCCTTCTGGCCCAGGTTGGACCCTGAGATGGTCACCACCGTGCCCCCCTCCACCAGACCTGACAGGGGCTCGATCTAACAAACATATCCTCCAACATAAGCCTCAACAGTATTAAGATATCTCTATATATATGACTCATGTCTCTATATATATATATGACTCATGTCTCTATATATATATATGACTCATGTCTCTATATATATATATGACTCATGTCTCTATATATATATATGACTCATGTCTCTATATATATATATATGACTCATGTCTCTATATATATATATATGACTCATGTCTCTATATATATATATATGACTCATGTCTCTATATATATATATATGACTCATGTCTCTATATATATATATGACTCATGTCTCTATATATATATATATGACTCATGTCTCTATATATATATATATGACTCATGTCTCTATATATATATATATGACTCATGTCTCTCTATATATATATATGACTCATGTCTCTCTCTATATATATATATGACTCATGTCTCTCTATATATATATATATGACTCATGTCTCTCTATATATATATATATGACTCATGTCTCTCTATATATATATATATATGACTCATGTCTCTCTATATATATATATATATGACTCATGTCTCTCTATATATATATATATATGACTCATGTCTCTCTATATATATATATGACTCATGTCTCTCTATATATATATATGACTCATGTCTCTATATATATATATATGACTCATGTCTCTATATATATATATATATGACTCATGTCTCTATATATATATATATATGACTCATGTCTCTATATATATATATGACTCATGTCTCTATATATATATATGACTCATGTCTCTATATATATATATATATATGACTCATGTCTCTATATATATATATATATATATGACTCATGTCTCTATATATATATATATATGACTCATGTCTCTATATATATATATATGACTCATGTCTCTATATATATATATATATGACTCATGTCTCTATATATATATATATATGACTCATGTCTCTATATATATATATGACTCATGTCTCTATATATATATATGACTCATGTCTCTATATATATATATGACTCATGTCTCTATATATATATATGACTCATGTCTCTATATATATATATGACTCATGTCTCTATATATATATATATGACTCATGTCTCTATATATATATATGACTCATGTCTCTATATATATATATGACTCATGTCTCTATATATATATATGACTCATGTCTCTATATATATATGACTCATGTCTCTATATATATATGACTCATGTCTCTATATATATATGACTCATGTCTCTATATATATATGACTCATGTCTCTATATATATATGACTCATGTCTCTATATATATATTACTCATGTCTCTATATATATATTACTCATGTCTCTATATATATATTACTCATGTCTCTATATATATTACTCATGTCTCTATATATATTACTCATGTCTCTATATACACTGCTCAAAAAAATAAAGGGAACACTTAAACAACACAATGTAACTCCAAGTCAATCACACTTCTGTGAAATCAAACTGTCCACTTAGGAAGCAACACTGATTGACAATAAATTTCACATGCTGTTGTGCAAATGGAATAGACAAAAGGTGGAAATTATAGGCAATTAGTAAGACACCCCCAAAAAAGGAATGGTTCTGCAGGTGGTGACCACACACCACTTCTCAGTTCCTATGCTTCCTGGCTGATGTTTTGGTCACTTTTGAATGCTGGCGGTGCTTTCACTCTAGTGGTAGCATGAGACGGAGTCTACAACCCACACAAGTGGCTCAGGTAGTGCAGTTCATCCAGGATGGCACATCAATGCGAGCTGTGGCAAAAAGGTTTGTTGTGTCTGTCAGCGTAGTGTCCAGAGCATGGAGGCGCTACCAGGAGACAGGCCAGTACATCAGGAGACGTGGAGGAGGCCGTAGGAGGGCAACAACCCAGCAGCAGGACCGCTACCTCCGCCTTTGTGCAAGGAGGTGCACTGCCAGAGCCCTGCAAAATGACCTCCAGCAGGCCACAAATGTGCATGTGTCAGCATATGGTCTCACAAGGGGTCTGAGGATCTCATCTCGGTACCTAATGGCAGTCAGGCTACCTCTGGCGAGCACATGGAGGGCTGTGCGGCCCCACAAAGAAATGCCACCCCACACCATGACTGACCCACCGCCAAACCGGTCATGCTGGAGGATGTTGCAGGTAGCAGAACGTTCTCCACGGCGTCTCCAGACTCTGTCACGTCTGTCACATGTGCTCATGTGCTCAGTGTGAACCTGCTTTCATCTGTGAAGAGCACAGGGCGCCAGTGGCGAATTTGCCAATCTTGGTGTTCTCTGGCAAATGCCAAACGTCCTACACGGTGCTGGGCTGTAAGCACAACCCCCACCCGTGGACGTCGGGCCCTCATACCACCCTCATGGAGTCTGTTTCTGACCGTTTGAGCAGACACATGCACATTTGTGGCCTGCTGGAGGTCATTTTGCAGGGCTCTGGCAGTGCACCTCCTTGCACAAAGGCGGAGGTAGCGGTCCTGCTGCTGGGTTGTTGCCCTCCTACGGCCTCCTCCACGTCTCCTGATGTACTGGCCTGTCTCCTGGTAGTGCCTCCATGCTCTGGACACTACGCTGACAGACACAACAAACCTTTTTGCCACAGCTCGCATTGATGTGCCATCCTGGATGAACTGCACTACCTGAGCCACTTGTGTGGGTTGTAGACTCCGTCTCATGCTACCACTAGAGTGAAAGCACCGCCAGCATTCAAAAGTGACCAAAACATCAGCCAGGAAGCATAGGAACTGAGAAGTGGTGTGTGGTCACCACCTGCAGAACCATTCCTTTTTTGGGGGTGTCTTACTAATTGCCTATAATTTCCACCTTTTGTCTATTCCATTTGCACAACAGCATGTGAAATTTATTGTCAATCAGTGTTGCTTCCTAAGTGGACAGTTTGATTTCACAGAAGTGTGATTGACTTGGAGTTACATTGTGTTGTTTAAGTGTTCCCTTTATTTTTTTGAGCAGTGTATATTACTCATGTCTCTATATATATTACTCATGTCTCTATATATATTACTCATGTCTCTATATATATTACTCATGTCTCTATATATATATTACTCATGTCTCTATATATATATCTAAGTGTGAATCAATGAGCAGTAATAAGTCCTGAGCGTTGAACTCTTGACAGGGGGGGGGGGGGGGATTCTCACGGTATGAATGACGGGGGCGGGGCAGGTCTGTTCGATAGGCTCGCTGCAGGAGTCTCCGTAGAGACAGGTGGACTGGCCCCCTCCGCACCACACACAGCCATACTTCTGGTCCGCCGTGTGACACCGGCTACAGTCTGAACGCCCCACTGAACAGTTGTACAGAGTCACTGGGAGGGAGAGAGAGGCAAACTATAGTCAACTCACTGAACTAGACAGTTGAGTTGAAATGAGTCTCTGTAGGAGAGTTGTAGAGTGCTGAGGGAAAAATATACATGCTGAGTGTACAGTTATACAGAGTCATTGCGAGGAACAGCGAGAGAGAGTTATACAGATTGTGTGAGAGAGTTTACAGTGTGTTGAATGAGTTTAGAGTTGGAGTTGATGGAGTGTCTGTGAGAGTTTACAGTGTGTTGAATGAGTTTAGAGTTGGAGTTGATGGAGTGTCTGTGAGAGTTTACAGTGTGTTGAATGAGTTTAGAGTTGGAGTTGATGGAGTGTCTGTGAGAGTTTACAGTGTGTTGAATGAGTTTAGAGTTGGAGTTGATGGAGTGTCTGTGAGGGAAAGATGTTAGAGAGTGAGTGGAAGAGGAATACAGTCACTGGGGGAGAGAGTGTGTGTCCGTGAGTGCGCGCGGGCTTGCATGCTTGTGTGTGTACAAAAACAGAAGACAAGGCGTGATAAAAAAAACATCACACGACCACACTCATGCTACCAGGTCTCTCTGGACCACATATGCTTGATACAGACGTGAAATAGATAAACATGTTAAAAAATATAAATTGTTATGGCTGAGAGCAACAACAGCTGTCTGGGCTGGCGGCAGGTGTTCCTCAGTGCTCTAACGCCGGGGCTCACCATACAGGTCGTGAGCGCTGTCCACGTGGAAGGTGTCCCGCCTCTTCACGTACACCATGGCGTTGTACTCTTCCGCCGGGGCAGAGTAGGAATACTGCAGCGAGAATTAGTTATTAAAGTTTCCATAGAAACTGCAAGAGTACTACAGTTTCCATAGAAACAGAAAGAGTACTGCAGTGGCACTATTCCCTTTAGAGTGCACTACAAAGGGAAACGGGTGTTTCAATAGAGTATTGAAGTTTCCTAAGAAATGTCAATAAAGTTACCATAGAAACTTCAACATTTTCATTTAAAAAAAGGGGATATAACAGTGATCAGAAAACTACAGTTGGCTGCAGTGTCAGCAGTGTTTAACCCACATTGAATTGAATTTATTTTGGGTAACAGACATACAACAAAGTGTACAATATGGACCCAGAGGATATCACTTGAAAGTATTAAGACTCTTGTATCCAAAGTGGTCCTTTAAAGCGTTTAAGTATAACAAAGCCATGAATAAAATCATAATCATATAGGATAAATCCAAAGTCCCATACCACAATGCACACCGATATGCACACCGATATATTTAATCTTTCTAGGTAATGTAGTGTGGATATTGGAACAGAGACATATTAAAGTCACTGACGAGATTCAACGAAATCTTCATCCAAACTGGCAGTGAGTGAGTATGGGATAGAGTCTGACCTGGTGCAGCTGACAGGTGATGTCAAAGAGAGACGGGTTCATCTCGTCCATCTCCACATAGGCATCCACCACCACCGTACGGCCCTCGATCACCAACACACACTCGTAGTCCAGGTCTCTGTCCTGCACACACACACACACACATCAAGCCAGGTTTAAACGTCAACAGGGGCATTTGTTAATAGATAACTTCTCAAAAATTAAATGAAATCCTGACTTTTGTAATTGCCCCAGAACCCGGAGTAGGGGTGTGTGTGTGTGTGTCTTACCTGGTACAGGTGGAGGTTACGGGCGAGTAGCGTGATCTTCCTCTCCACTCTGACTGGTAACAGAGGCGAATCCTTGACCTTCTCCACACAGGGGCAAGCAGACGAGCCCCAACTCACATAGGAGCCCTCGTCCCCCTACATTCCCAACACACACAGTTGTGTTAGATACATACACTCACAAGGACACACACACACTCCAACCAACACAAGCTCTCGCAAATTTCTGAAAGTCCCATCAACCCATAAGAAATGGACAGTTATACGTTATAAGGATGTTATAGGATTTTTGATGTAATACCGGACTATTAGAATGGTCTAACAAACAATAAAACATATGAAAACATTCACAAAAATGCAACTGCTCCAGCTTGCGCTGATGCAGCCATTTTTTCAGGTCGATTTCCAAAAGCCAAAGCAATGTCAACAACGAAAATCAAAACACAGTGAGGAATAACAAGGGGATAAGGGGACATTGGGGATTCTGGCAATTGGTGTCAGAAGTGGGATTCTAGAGAGCCGTGTCCAGTCAAGAGCTGGGACCACGGCGGCCATGGAAGCTCCAGGGAACTCGAACTCACCGGCAGGAAGATGTCGGCCGAGTCGTACTGGTAGTCCAGCTCTGAGTCGGCGTCAAGAAGTCGGGGGTAGGCAGAGGCCGAAGGGGAGTGCTCAGCTGCCTCTCCGTCCCCTGAAAGCACGGTGGTGGCTGAAAACGCCACGCTGGTGTCGTTCTCCGCCGCTGTGCCCTCCGTCTCCTCCTCCACTTCCTCCATGGGCCAGAGGAACACTTCCGGCTCGGCTCCCTGGCCCTCCGCCTCAGTGGGGGGGAGGGGCTCTAGTGGGGGAGGGAAGTGGGCTCCCGTCAGGTCTAGGTGGAAGGTGGGCTCCGAGTTGGCCGGTTCCCACAGGGGGAAGGGGGTCGGGAAGGGGGAGCTGCCAGTGGTGGGCTGGACCTCCATGGGGGGCTTGGCCAGAGTCAAAGCCTCGTCCAGTTCCTGAGGGGGGGACGCGATGACCACTTCCAATGGGGATGTCTCGGGGGGGAATGCCAGGGGGTTTAGGGTGGCGAGATCATCGGACGGCTGCTCGTCTTCGGTCATAACTGTCGCCACCTCGGTTTCCGCGGCGAGCTCCATGTCACCAGGGGTAACCACAGGGCCTTCAGTTTCACTTTCAGCCTCTGCAAAGAGCTCTCCTGTGGTTGTTTGCTCCTCTTTCTCACTGGTGGTGGTCTCAGGCTTGGGCGTTGTAGCCTCGACTAACGTTGTAGGGGGAAGAGTGGTGGGGGCCTCCGTCGACATAGCAGTGGTGGGCGGTGTAGTCGGCTCTGGTGTGGTGGTTGTGGGGACAGTTGTAGGCAGGGTTGTTGTCGGAGGCTCCTCGGTGGTAGCTATGGTGGTTGGGGCTTCGGTTGTTGTAGTCGTGGCGATAGTTGTTGTAATTGTGGTAGTTGTCGTTGTTGGGGGCGCGGTTGCTGTTGTAGTTGTTGGGGGCGCAGTTGCTGTTGTGGGGGCCACAGTTGTGGATGGGGAAGTCGTTGTTATAGTTACGGCTTTAGTAGTGGGAGGAGCCGAGGTGGGGAGTTTAAACTGGGTGGTGGAGGCGGGTAAAAGGGGGAAGACATGGGGGAGAGGGCGAGACAGAAATAAACAAACTCATAAGTTGACCAAAAAACCCAAATTGGATGTGAAATACGTCTCCTGAATGTTGTCAGTGTTAACATCAACGAGGACACATCTCATGCATTTGGTTGGCGACACACAGGCAAAATGGAGATGATTATTAGTTATATCTGATGTACGCTTGTTTTGGGACATGAGGAGCCGTGAGAAAATGAGTGTCTGGTTATTAATGACTCCCAACAGTTTGTGTCCTCATTAGCGACCTTCTTTCGCTCAACCGGCTACAACTGATCGGCCCCAACCAGCCTTACACTAGGGTGCATCAGGTGGACAAACTCTACAGTGAACAAAATAGCCAGGCTGGCGGTTCCTTTAGCAGAAAGCGCATAGCATGCCGTTTGACCTCTAGCTAACTGACCATTGGTCGCGGTGTGTGTGACTTACGTGTTCGTTGTAGATGATGACCCCCTTGTCACAGGTGGGCTTGTGGGTACAGGTGTGCTGGTGGACACACCAGTTGCAGCCCCAGCGACTCAACACGCAACCACGGCAACTAGAGGAGGAACAGTGCAGAAATCAGTGACCATACTAACACAGCTGCAATGAGAGAGTGAGAGGGGGATTGGGATACGAGAGAGAGAGAGAGAGAGGGAGAGAGAGAGAGAGAAGCAGAGGGGGGTATAGAGAGAAAGAAAGTGAAAGGAGGTTAGAAAATAAAATGAAAGGAGAAGAAGGAAAAATAGATCAATGGGAGGAGGGAGAGGAAGAGCGAGAGCAAGCTTGGCCCAGAGTGCCATCCATTTGCTGGCAATCTAGGGCCAGTGGTAAAAAAAGGTAATTCATTTAATTGAATAAAGTGGCGGTCGCTGGTTCCTTGTCAGAGTGCTCTGAACCATGTACAAGGAAAGGAAAGGAGACGAGAGGAGAAAGAGGGGTAATTGAGTGAGTGTATGTGCTAACATCATAGAGATTGATAGAGTGCTCACCATGGCGCCGCCCATGCTATCAGTCTTTCGTGGTCAAGCGTGCCCTCTATCCAACTGAATAAGGACATTACTAGACATTAGAGCTTGACAAGGCACTCCTATCTCCAGATATGCCGCTTCTGACACCAACTGTATCCAATGCATTGCTAATAAGGGTTTTGCACCAGTGTGAAGTTTGCAACTATCAATAGGGAATACAACACACAAAGCAGAAAACAAAAAGTCTAACGAACATGAACAGATTGATAAAAGTGAACAGACTGATAACACCTGATGGACGATACTAAAGACGGTTATGTTGAATTTCTCTCTGAAGAAACATGGCTCCTACTCCAAGTACTCTTGCAGGGTCCTTTCATTTGCAGACAGTTTTCCTGCAGGCCATATATGGAGATGTCTCTGAGATGTGGTTTTAATTATCAACCAGACTAGAGAGCGGAGGAGGCATGTGACCACCACATGTGGAGGGCAAGGGTAAGGTGCCTGCAGCCATAATAACCACAGGTTCTCCTGAGAGTGAGTGAGTGAGTGTGAAAGGAGAGTACAATGGGTTTAGAATAGGTTTGGAATGGAGCGTGGGGATTGGAAGATGCTATAAGCGGTTCCAAGTGGTGCAGTACAGAGGTCCAACAGACCCAGGTCAATCAGCCCATATGGGCGAAGAAGGGGAGAAAAATAGAGAGAAAGAGAGAGACCCCTATTGAAGGGGGCAGAAGGGCAGAAATTGATTTTGAAATGAAGAGGGGAAAAGGAGACAGGAAGGGCAAACAAGAGTTTGAGAGAGAGAGAGCGATAGGGGGGAAAAAGAGAGCAAGAGTAGGAAAAAGAGGGAGAGGGGTGGGCCAACTCACGGCACGCTCCCAGACAGCTGCTTGACTGCGGTACAGTCGTAGAAGGTGAACTCTGTTGCCGTGATGACGACATCACCGAAGCGCAGGGACAGGGTGACCGTGACAAACTCTGAGGAGAGAGCGAAACGGAGAGAAAGAGAAAAGACAACAACGATAAATCATAAGCAACATTGTGTTTCCCTTCCCCAGGATCCCTACCCGAACACCGTGCCAAGCTTTCTGAAACTACTCTCTTCGGGAAGATTTGAGAGAGACAGAGACGGAGACTTGGCCTTGTCGGTCTGACCGCGTCTTCAAAACAGTGTGAGGAGGGGAGAACGTGAGAGTGAGACGTTGCGCCCCCAAATAGCGCCCTATTACCTATTCAGTGCATTATGGGGACTGGTCAAAAGTAGTGCACTATGTAGGGAATGGGGTGCCATTTGGGACAGCGCCTGAGAGTACACTTGGCCAAGTGTAGAGCCATAACAGAGCTCTGTAATAAAATCCATCTGCAGCCCCAAAGCCCCCAGACGTAAACAGTGCAGAGGGAGGAGTTCAGGTCTGTGGGGCCCACCGTGTGTGAAGTATGAAGCGCAATGATTGCACACACGCAGACACGCTCGCACACCTACACACAGACAGAGACAAACACACACACACTGGCATGTAAATATTGCATAGGTGTATTACCTCACACACGTAAATATTTTCGGGAGCTGGGTCCATGCAATTGGATTGTATCACTTCACTTAATACAATCTTGAGTCATTTTCAAAGTATCAAGCTGATCTTCCTAATTCTAATCACAGGATAAGAGCATCTGCTTAATGAATTAATGGTTCAGACTATGAACTAAACCACGATTACATTATGTGAGTAGGGCTGGACTCCCAAGATCCCATTTGAACCCCCCGCAGATCTCACACACACACACACACACACACACACACACAAATTAACTCCATATACAAACACACACAGTCACACACACACAGATCTCCCTGTAATACCTGTGGGATCAGTGGATCCCCCCTGTGTGTCTATGCACTAATACCCCCAGGCAGACGGGCATAACTACCTAACCCTCACGGCCTGAGAACCACAACAATCCTCCTTGCTCCAGGAACGATGTTCATGGGAACCAAGGGGAGAGAGAGAGATGGGGGGGATGAGAAAAAGAGTGGACGGATGGAGGGAGGGGAGAAAGGAGAGGAGTTCCTGATGTGTGTGTGTGTGTGTGTGTGTGTGTACATGCTTGCTTTTTTATCGGCGCTCGATAGTTAACAGTTAATCCCCATAACAGTTAACAGTTAATCCCCATAATTCCTCCGAAATGACTAACTAAAACAAATCGACGGCTCCAAGCACGCAACCGAACCGTCGCAGACTATCCCAGACAAAAAGATAGAAGAGGCTGAATTGTTGCGCGAATTTAAAATCATTAGTTATAGCTGCTACCCGGACCGGCGGAGTTGGAGATTACTCCCTGCTGTGTAAACTGGGAGCCAAAGAGGATTGGGCTGCAACACACATCTGCTCTGCAAGGACATAGGATGTCGCTGCCTAGAGTGGCGCTAGAGGCTGATCGGCCTGTATAGCAACACACACACACACACGCGAACACACGCCACACGCTGACACACACCACACGCTGACACACACTTTAATGAACTCATGAAACTCAGTGTGTGTGTGTGTGTGTGTGTGTGTGTGTGTGTGTGTGTGTGTGTGTGTGTGTGTGTGTGTGTGTGTGTGTGTGTGTGTGTGTCTAAAAAGTATGTAGATGCAGGTTGAATGCCCAGTACATGCTGATCTCACCCAGTTGGTACTCACCTTGTCCAGGGGGCACAGCTGGCACCCTGTGGGGGTCAGGGGAGAGGCAGGTGACGCCCGTGTCGGTGACCGTGGCAGGACTCTCAGTGTCATGGAAGTAACAGGCGTACGAGTTGTCCTCTTCTAGGATGGGCAGGCCCGGGACCGATAGAGCAATCTAAGGGAGGTAGGGAGAAGAGGGGGAGGGTGTGAGAGAGAGGGAAAGAGAGAGTGTGAACGAGCTGGCTCGGCTCTGCAAGAGCGGATCTGCATTTCAACTAAATTCAGGAACTCAAGGAACACTAAATTGGACCATGGCTGGATAGAACTGGTTTGATCTTGATAAAGGTTGGTAAGATCTGGATTTATCTGGATTTCACAGAGATGTCGTTGAAGGCCTGAGCAACTGAGGAGAGATCGAGTCTCCCTCGAGGAGTTTTGTCACCACTGACAAGCAGCATCGCAATAGTCCAAACTCGCCCTCGCTCCCTCCCTCCCACCGTATTGATGTGAGCAGATTAAAAAAAGCAAATCCTCAAGAAGAATCCACCATATCACCTTCACCCCCCCGATTTCAATCAGCGCAGATAAAAGCAGAGGAGACGAGACGCACCCAAGGTCATGCCTTGCATGTTTACCTGGACGTGTCCAAGGAGACACCCTTCCCTCCCACTATCAATCCCCAATGTCAGATGATATACATCAATTTACATGAATTATTCTGTAAAACTGTCCAGAGCCGGATCACTTAATACATGATTTATACTGAGTTTCTACTAGATGTTGAGACAGGGGCAGCTAGCGCCGAGTCTGATAACCATCTCTGATCTTTGCTGCGACACTGGAAGTCAAACGAGCAAACACTATGTCAGCCAGGCTGAAACTAACTACCATGTGCAGTGTGGACATAAAGGAATGCACTGTCTGTGAGCATGCGCTCGCATACTCATGTACGTGGACACCCACAGACACACATGCAATCAAACGCATACACACAGAGACGCGCACACGTACACGTCCCTTCTCCTCACGGCTGATGTTGGAGGGGCTGAGGGACTGGATGGTGAGGCACTGCTGCTCCATGTCGAAGCTCCACAGCCACTGGCCCTCCTGAGCCCTGTGTGAACACTGAGACCGCTGGCCACACCTAAACACACAACCGATTATCATCACACAATACCGTACACACTGCGTTATCAGATCATACCGTAACACACACGTTATGACCTCTGTTATCGTATTGCTGTGAAAAGGCGGGATGTAGACGGAGACGGGAGGGGAAGATTATAAGGGCAAAGGGGAGGGAGGGAGACGGGAAACGGAGGGACAGAGAGAGGGAGAATGGGAACACGGGAAAGGGAGAGAGTGAAGAGTGACAGAGGAACCGGGGGCGCAAAGAGGCGATGACGCCGACGAAGGCCGAAACGTTTGTCTATCTACCTAACCCTGAGTGAAATAAATACTAAAAATCCTTGAATCTCCTTTTTGAGCGTGGACCGGCTACACACTGTTGATGGGAGAAATAGAGTGGGAAAAATGAAGTCAATGTGGAAGGAGGATAGAAAACCAGGCGAGTTGATAACATTACATAACATTAGCTGGGGAAAATAGAGAACAAGGATGGAGGACAGGTGGCCATGGTGCAGGAGAAGAAGGGAGAGGGGGAGGAGGGAGGACAGGTGGCCAAGGTGCAGGAGAAGAAGGGAGAGGGGGAGGAGGAAGAGGGAGAAAGAGATGGTTAAAAGAGATGATGCTCTTCACCACTGCATCGTTACTCATAGCAATCCCTCTGAGTAAATACGAGTGGCACCACAAATACATTCTCTGACTGTGTTGAGCGTCTGCAATGCCCTGAGTTTTTCCAGTGTGCTTGACCCGACAACGGAAAACTCTGGGCTCTAGTTTGATATGTCAACCCTTTAACCACACACAGAATTGTGTGGATTACTTGAAAAATGTACCAGATTACATGTCAATAAAAGTCATTTGTGACGTCAAGTCCCATTGGATTACTCCGAATGAGCCACTCACCTCCCCTCCAGGACACACCAGCCACAGTAGGGGTCGTGGGCCGACAAACAGGCCTGGCAGTCCAGGTGTTCGTGGCACTCTGCCACCGGCCTCTTCTGCAGCTGTGACCGCAACAAAACAACAGGGAATATTCATCATGACGTTATGTCCAACGATGACACAGCTCTTAACCGAGACCCATTTTACCCCCCCCCCCCCCCCACCACTCCACAGAGACACACAACTGTAACCACTTACTGGGTAGCTGAAAGGATAGTTGTGTCGGTATAAGCAATGTGGTGTAAATGTTGCCTAGTCTTAGCCTATCGGTGCTGTGGATGAAGTCATTACTATAAATGTAACCTCGTCCTCAGGCCTAAAAGAGCTGCTGTGGAATGAGATAATCTATATACCAGCGCTTCCCAAACCTGTACACCTTGGTGTCCCCAGGACCGAGTTTGGGAAATGCTGCTATAAAACTATAAAATAGTATTTTATGAGAGACACTTGTTGACCACTGTGCCTGTGTGAAGGGGGGGGGGGGGGCTTAAATTGCGAGGTGGTGTACCTATGGCGTCAGAAGTGGGATTCAACAGTGAAACACAGACAATGACTCGAGAGACTTAAGACGGCGCCAACAGTTCTGGGACCAGCCTAGTGTACTGTACCATGGTGGAGGTCATGATGAAGAGGTGTTCCTCCGACTGATCCAGGACCAGGTCAGAGCTGATGGCTGCGTTGGCCTGGATGGAGACGACGGCATACTCCTCCACCTCACCATTAGGGCCCAGGAACACCTGGAGCACACACAAGCCAATGGTTAAGAACCCCATAAGGTACATTTCAATTCTTTATGGCAAACGGACGGAGGGGTAAGAGAACTCGGGTCACTTGTGTGAAAGGAAAACATGCAATAGGGTTAGCCTACTTGAGGGAATTATAACGTAGGCTCATTAGCGAGGATCGCTACAATATTATAGAATCTAGAGATGACAATTTTCGTAAAAAATCTTTCGAAATTCTATTTTAATGTGACGCATACCCCTTGTCATATAATTCACTAGACAGGGAGACAAATAGCCTAGCATGAGCTGTTAAATATAGCCATTAGGAATAACAAGCGTGCATAATTGAATTCTGTTGTTATTTGAAGTATTTTGAGCCACAAAGGTTTCAGAGAGGAGTTTAAAAATGGTGAAACGTCATAGGTCTGTTGAAAGCATTAAGATGCGCTGGTTGGAGGAGTTGGGACGCCAATCTAAATGTGTGTCTTGAAGAGGTCAACTGGGAACATGGCGACGGGGTAAAGTAGATGTTGTTCACTCAGTCATCCTCATCTCTTTTTAAATCGCTCTCCTCGCGCTCTCTTTTCAATACACACCCGATTCGTGTTTGGGCGTGGGTATAGGTGTGTGTGTGTGTGTGCATGTTTGTCTATGCGTGCGTGTGTGTGTGCATGTTTGTCTATGCGTGCGTGTGTGTTTGCTTGTTTGTCTATGCGTGCGCGTGTGTTTGCTTGTTTGTCTATGCGTGCGTGTGTGTTTGCTTGTTTATCTATGCGTGTGTTTGTCTGTGTCTGTGCGATCAACTGTCTGAATATTATTTCAATGCAGGAATGTATTTCTTCAAGAAACGCAGAGAAATTTGCCTTGGCATTTCTTGAAAAGAAAAGCTGATCTGATGCGTCAATGCCCTAAGCTTGCTCCCCTTTGAAGAGGGGGGGGATCTAATTTAAAATTGGTTGTTTCATGTCTGGCAACCCATCTGACCCATCTGTTCTGTAGGGTTGCCATGTTGGGGGACTAACTGTGCTCTGGTGTGGGCTAAATTGCTGTTATTAGAGCCTAAACAGTCAAAGCCTTTGATGAACGCCGGGATCAAAGAACATGCGACGGCACAGCTGACCCAAAACTCTCCCCCACCGTCCAATAGAATAGGATTATCTCATCACGGCGAAATCTTGGCCTATATCTCGACCATCGCACTCCCCATCTGTGTGTGGCCCTGCCTGGACACACACACACACACACACACACACATACAGAACAAACAAACTCAGATGCAGGCACACACACACACACACACACTTTCACAGATTGAAACACAGACACATGTTCTTTCTATGCTTCTTCCTCCTTCTCATTCGCTCTGTCATACACCCCCCCCCTACACCCACCCACACTACACACACCCACCCACACTACACACACCCATCACATTAGGATGATTGCACTCTGGTGGAGGTCCACGTGAGAGAGCGAAAGAGTGGAGGAGTGGAATGTCCAGTAATAGCATTACATTAGACAGGTAACCTGATGTTGAAAGGCCTGCTGTAAATAACATAAAAGCCTGACGCTGTGGAGCTCCCGGTCAAGCACTTCTCACATTAAGGTGGCTCAGCCCCCATTGCCCCAGTTTTAAACAGTGGAACAGCAGGAAATGCTGCCCGCATACCTCGACCTAATGGATTTAACTGTTTTGTGACGTGTAGCATTTGTTCATTTGGGGGGAAATGTAGCATTTTTTTGTACTGGATGTCATTGCTCTTTCTTCCCACTTCTGGCCTCCAGGAAGTTAATACGACATTTGTGACAATGAAATCGCATATATTTTTTATTTTATTTTTTATTTAACTAGGTAAGTCAGTTAAGAGCAAATTCTTATTTACAGTGACGGCCTACACCGGCCAAACCCGGACGACGCTGGGCCAATTGTGCGCCGCCCCTATGGGACTCCCAGACACGGACGGTTGCGATACAGCCTGCAATTAAACTAGGGTGTCTGTAGTGATGCCTC
This sequence comes from Salvelinus namaycush, assembly GCF_016432855.1. Classification (NCBI taxonomy): domain Eukaryota; kingdom Metazoa; phylum Chordata; class Actinopteri; order Salmoniformes; family Salmonidae; genus Salvelinus; species Salvelinus namaycush. The sequence goes on from NC_052308.1 coordinate 49,337,761, forward strand.
AAGCACTGAGATGCAGTGCCTTAGACCGCTGCACCACACGGGAGCCCAAAGCCACTTTATGGCCAATACAAATCAATCGATTCCCAATATCAAATCTGTTCTAGTTACAGAGCTAAACAAATACCATTTTCAACAAATATCTCTTTCACTGCCAATTCACCTAGAGGGTATCAGTCTTGTGCAGTAATACGCAAGCGAGAGACGCACATGTAAGATAATATATACTTTATTGTCTATTAACTTACAGAGAACAAAAAGTGTGCCTTTAATGCTCACAACCCAAACCCCCCCAAAGACACTCACACTCCAAGGGGTTGGAAGCAATGGGCCAGCCACGGTGCAGCACCACTAGAGCAATTGTAAGGGGTTATGTGGCTTGCTCAAGGGCACAATGGCAGGCAATGGTATCTAGTATGTCCCAGGGTCATATATAGTTCTGGGAGTACAGTTAGGGACTTCATTCTCACAATTCGGCAGTGTGAGGATTGATGAGTCAACGGAAAGAGAATAGGGCCTTCTGTTTAGAACTGGTTTTTACCATCTAGTTGCCACTAGTCAGCGTCTGTGCACTGTGACACACACAACAAAGCCCTGAGTCATGGAGTGATATTAGCTAGCTAGTGGTGTTGTTTTGTGGTCAGTGTATACTTTTTTTTTTTGTTACTGTTAATGGGTGTCATTGTGCTGATAGAGCTTCCCTCCACTCTACCCCACTCCTCCCTGGTCACAACCGCAGGGCAGCTATTGACAAAAAAAAGGCACAAAACGCTAATTGTTAGCGCTTAGCGCTAGTCACCATTCTGAGAGTGACATTCTGAGAGTGAGAGAACTCGCTACTGTTATGTACTCGGGATGCTTATAAATACTCTAATGTGGCTTCTCCTTGGCTTCACTGACAGTGATAGGCGAACCGACTGGAGGGTTTCCACCGAGGCAGCAAATTTAAACTACTGAGATTCACCCTAAGAGCCCACCCACCTCACCACCCCTTTAATTTCCATGTTTGGGTGGCATAAACTCAATCCCTGGCCCTAATGTCTTTCAAGACCATATTTGAAGTGTGGTGTAACCCCCTCCCTCCCAAGCCCTCTGTGTATCACTGTCATGTTAACACAAAGTCCCCCCCCCTCAAATGTGTGCGCCCTGGTCCATGAACCCCAGAAGATACAGCTCCCCCCGTGACCTCTGCTCTGCACCAGGTGATGGCACCACACAAAAATCTAGCGGACAGAACAGAACCGTGCCTCCTGTTCACACCAGCTTCATGTGACCCCAGCCAATAAGGAAAGCCAATGGACTGGACTTATTCCAGCCAAACTGGCAAACCAATGGACTGGACTTGTCCCAGCCAAACTGGCAAACCAATGGAATGGACTTATGCTAGCCAACATGACAACCCAGTGGATTGGATTTATCCCAGCCAACATGGCAACACAATGACCTGGACTTATCCAAGCCATACCGCCTAGACTTAATGTTCTGGGACAATTACGGCTGTTGAGTTTCTATAGAGATGTCCGTTCCCTGTTCTCTATATCGGAGGATGGTACAGGGTGGATGTACGAATATCCCCCTCGTAGCTTGTACGGTTAACAATAGTGTCAGTCTATACGGCCCTTCTTCTATCAGTGACCTGGTCCATGCTGGGCCAATACTGCCTTTCCCTGGAGTAACTTACAGGGCTTTCAACCAGACAATGGATGACTATGACTACGGTTTACGAAACAGGACATGAATAAATGAAGTAAGAGAGCTGTGGGGGGGGTGGGGGAGACCAGCCAAAGAAAAGGGGAGAGAGAAAGAGAAGAGGCCTTACTGTGCATTACAACAGTACTAGTGTTATCTGGCAGGTCCATGGAAAAGCAAAAACGCACCCAAAGCCAATTAAGAAGGACGCATTCGTTACCTGGGCCGGTCTGCTCCTTCTGTCATTTATGGAGTGCTGAGTACAGTCTGCGCTAATGTGGAAGATGCTATTTCTGACCTCCTGGTGCGCGTGTTTGTGTGTGCATGTGTTCGTGCGGCAGTTTGCGAATATCTGGAGCTGCAGTTATCTACAGATTATCAAAGGCTCACTTCATGCAATGGAATGTACTGGAATATACTTTATACAAAAACAACCAGCACAGGACATGTCTAGTCAGGGCCCAAAATTCACAAAGAGTCCTGATCTAGGATCAGGTCGCCCCTGTCAATATAATCTTATTTTGATCGGTATAGAAGGTGGTTCCCTTATACCATAGATATAATCCGCTCCATCAGTTTGATCTCTATGGTCTCTACCTTGCGCAGGTTCCCCTTGGAGTCCCCCAGGAAGGCGATGGTATGTCCCACCCTCACGCTGACAGCCACTGCGGTGAGACGGGCGGACGGGCTGTCCAATATGGGCTCGGTTTCCACCGGCACCCGGCTGGCCATTGGACTGGGGGTGTGGTCCGAACCACAGGGGTAGGCATCAAGGGTATTCTATAGGTCAGGAGGGAAGGAATATGCAAATGAATGTAGTTTAGAGACGTATGAGGAAGTAGGAAACAGTTTATTAAAGTAGGTGAAATGTATCTACAATGAAACAATAGCGTTACAATCAGACAACAAGTCTAAATGCAGATGGATTTGCGCTTAAAAAACATGACTAAGGTCAAAAACAGATACGCAGCGGCAACTCATTCACTAGTATTATTAATTGCGTGGAAGGTAAGACAGGTGCTAAAAGTCTATAGTGGCTCCCTCGAATCCTATACGAACACAGTCACGATTTATACTGGTAGGGTTAGAGGTGAGGGGGAAACTATTGCAGGAATCCGGCAAACGGTGTTCCAAAGTGCTTTAAAAAATGTTTTTGCTTCGACCCTTTGACAGCGGAAGATCTATGGTTGGACAGGTTGTTTTTTTGTTCCGCAAGTTTTGGGAACACCCGAGAGCAAGTCATTACTAGATCAAGAACAATTCCCGAGTACAACAATCTGTTTTTACAATCTCCCAAACACAAACGCATCCACGGAATTTCATTATGACACCGTGTCAAGATAAATAACCAGTTTACGAGTACCTGCAAACAAAAAACAACAAAGTAGCAGCAACAGGAGGTACAATAAATAAACATTGGGATCTACCCACTGTTCATAGTGGCCTGTTTTGATGGTTTCCTATGGTGTTGTTACTATTTGTTACAGAGACTTACAGAGCCCAGCACTATCCCCATAACCCTATCTCCCTCCCTCCCTTCACACACACACCCAATCTCTCGCTTCCTCCCCCTGGCTCCTCTTCCCTGTCCTGTCTGCTTCACTGTTGCCATCTCCCTCCTTCGCTTCTCGGCGGTGGGTGACTTTATCTGTCCTTGTCAGTCCTCGTTAAACATGGCCCTCCGGCTAATGAAGGCTAATGCCGCGGATCAATTCCCCCCCCATACAATCCTATTAAATTACCCAGCATGCGTCCCGCCCTGTTTCCTATGTAGTGTACTATACAGGGAATAGGGTGTCATTTGGGACACTGCACCACCACACTACTATTCCCCAACCCTCACTGGAGGTAAACAGCATTCAAGGGTCAGAGTTGAACAATTGTTCTGTTTCCTCTATGTGATGCATCATTAAACACGCTGTGGCTCAGTGACCAACTGTAGTTGGAGCGGTAGTCGCACCAAAGGTACACACAAAAGCGCACATACAAGTATACACATGTGTATACAGCACACACACACACACACACACACACACACACACACACACACACACACACACACACACACACACACACACACACACACACACACACACACACACACACACACACACACACACACACACACACACACACACACACACACACACAAACATAGAGACAACAGGGGAATTTCCAAAGCTAGTGGCATTACGAGAAAATAATCAAATTGAATTCCCCAAATAGGAGGATTACATTTGTCTGTACTAAAAGATCAAATGAAATGTCATTACATTTCTAACATGGAGGTCACGTTGCTGAAACCGAATGACCCCGGAAAGCGTCTGATCTAGTAGCACGCTCAATAGTAGAAAGAAACAACATCTTCATTCGCACATGTCGAGGAAACCCAGTTAAACTCTATTTTACCATTGTCTAGTTGCCTTCTAAGTACTTTTAAAACACGGTTACAGCATACATGCTACATTATTAGCACTTCATAATATTCTAATACTACCACTAGGTTTTCAAATAAGGACCAAAACATATCAATCGCATGCCATGTCATTTCGTAATACATACCAGCTGAAAAGAACTATTAAATAAAACACTACCAGACACAATAAAACAAGGATTACTGCTTACAATCTGGCACAGAATGGTTACAAATTGTTGGATTTTTGGCAAGGGGCACCGGAAAGTACCCATTGTTGCCCCACAATTTCCTCATACGAGGTAGCCTAAATATCAGCAATAAAAGGGACTGTAAACTAAAGTGCTTCCAGAAACACAACACAATATTGGCGAATAGACCTGGGTTCTAATAGTATGTGAAATTATTTCAAATACTTTAGCGGGCTTGAGTGAGCTTATTTGACACTATGGAAATGAATGGAATAGACCAAAATGCAAAACCCCGTCCATCTGAGTCTCAAGACGGGCTAAAGCGAATGCTAAAAGATTTGGAAAGATTACGAACACTATTTGAACCCAGGATTGTATAAAATAAGGACCTGGCAAGTCAATCCACTCATCCCCACTCCTACTCACCGAAGGCAGGTTGGCGCAGTTGGATTTGACCTCGTACTCGATGTAGGCCGCCTCCCCCCCTCCCTCGTCCCGGCCGAACTGCGTGTAACACAGGTCCCTGGTGGAGTTGATCCTCTGGTCCAAATCGTCAAGATTGAACATGCAAAGAGCAGAGTCCTCGCTGGGTCGCGTGGACGAGGCCTGCCGGGTGGAGAACACCCCCAGGAGCACCTCTGCCTGCCCAGCATCGCCCCCACTCTGCTTGGGTGGTAGACCAAGGCGGACAGCCTGGAGCAAGTTGTAGCTCTTCCCGGCCGCTGAGCGACAGGCCAGGGGCACTTCCACGTACGAGTAGTAGGCCTGGTCGTCCAGGCACACGCGTGACACGTAGGTGCGGTACTCGCGAGACTGAGACTTAATGTCGCGGCGGTAGAACAGGAAGTAGACGTGCTGGCGGTGGGCGAAGGACGCCACGAAGTGGTGGTCGTACTCCGAGAGGCGACCCGCCACCGCTAGCTTCGCCGTTTCTTCGTAGGAGAAGACGGGCTCCTGGGCCAGGTTGCGTGTGGAGATGGGTGGGTGGCTGCTGGTGTAGCCGCGGCCCACAAAGAGCACGGGCTGGCGGTCGGGGCGGGAGCGCACCACCAGGCCCACCGTGCTCACGTTTGGGTGGTTGGCAGCCACGTACTGCGTGTCCACGGGCCGCTCGGCCGAGAACAGCACCGTACCCACCGAGTCCAGACTCCGCTTCTGGCAGATGCCCTGGTTGACGCTGCCGCAAGTGATCAGTTCCATGGCGTAGGGGTCCACCAGCAGGAGCTTGTTGTGGTTGCTGGTGCGCCGCGCTTGCGGGCAGTTGCTCTCGGTGACGGGGGGCAGGCACTCGCGGCTGTCCGTCACGGGCCCCGTGTTGTCCTGGAGCTCGGCGGTCAGATTGCGGTCCAGCTGGAAGAGGTGGTCCCGCGCCCCCACGTAGATGCGCCCGACTGCAGGGTCCGGGTGCAGGGCCAGGTGCTCGAAGAGGGCGTCTGTGCGGGTGAAGGTGGGGTAAGGGGAAGAGGGGGTGGTGGAGGGGTCAGAGGCCCAGGCCAGGCCATAGGAGGGCCAGCTGGCGGCTAGCAGCAGCGACAGTACTGGGACCGCCGCTGGGACTGAGAAACCATGTCGCACCATCCCCGGAGGCATGGCAACCATTCTGGCAACCCAGGAGAGAAAGAGAGGGATTCACACACTATTTTTAAACATAGATACGTATATACAGTACATAGACGAGATTCACAACATTTCTAAGTGCCTTGTACATACACTCGTACACTACATATTTACATTAAAAAACAAGGCCCTGTAAAAAACTGATAAACTACAACTTATACCTCTATTTGACAAATGAATAGGATAGCTTTTCCACACCATTTGTTTCCAACGATGCGTTACAGAGGCATGTCACCTCTTGACCTCCCAGCAGCTTGGTTTGGTTAAAAACACCTCCTCTACAGCTCCAATCTGCAAGACAAAGGGAGACAAAGGGACAAATGGTTAACATCTCTGTAAACCAAGGAACACCAGTCCAAGTATATATAAAGATTTCCACTTACCTCAACACCTCAAGTGTTAGCAACAAGTGCTAGCAGCAACAAGTGTTACCCCAACACTAGAGTTAGCATGTTTCTTATTGAACAAATCCCTTCAAATCCCAACACATAAAACACAAGTCTATGTAAAAATAGGAAGTCATCTAATCCTGCTCCAGCAGATACGTGACAGACCAGGTTCAGAATCAGGGTTCACACTCAGGTCTCCTGCACGCCATAATAATTAATTATCCCCCTGAGCGATACTGTGTCTGGTTGCGCACTGTGACTTGTCTTGATCGCACGTTTGACAAAATGGAGCACATTCCCATTGAAATTCCAGTCAGACCTGCCTTTTCCCAACAACATCCGTTTTCACTAGCCTGGGAAGCCATTCTTATCAAAAGCCAGGTCAAGTAGTGTCACTCATAGAGAGCTTTCAGTACTACACACACTCATTGCTCCAAGCCCTCCCCAATTCTAGACACCAGGCAAAAACACTTCACTTCAGCCATTAACACCCCTGGACACTTTAACCACAGTGATTCCTGGCACCAACATACTGTGTGCGTCCGAAATGTCATCCTATTCCCTATTTAGTGAACTACTTTTGACGAGGCACCAAAGGGTTCTGATCAAAGGTAGTGCACTATATAGGGAATAGGGGTGCCATCTGAGACATAGCCAGCCTAACTCTCACTCTACCTCTGCACATCTCCCTCTCCACTTCTGTACTCCCCCCCCCCTCCCTTTTTCTCTTCAGTCACTGGCACGGAAGTGGGATTATCCCCTGCTAGTTCAGACGGATCTCTCTGTCTGTAGTGAGAGGAGCACGAGAAAGAGACACACTGAAATATAAACTATTCACCCCTCTGCCACACCTCATTCCTCACCACAATGGGGCATGTAGAGAGCCCTCTTTACGAGGAGGGGTAGAGGTTTTATCTGGGAAATAGGGTAAAGGCTTGGCAGGGGGCCAAACTATTAACGAGAGAACATTTTTACTCAAGCATAATAATTATAATTACCACCGTTTTTTTATTTTTTAATCTGTATCATTTTGACCTGACATGAATTACATCAAGCCGTAATTTCGCACTTCCTCTACAAACGTTTGTTTTTCCGCTTGATAGCCTGCTCATGTATAAGTAATTACAGTTCTCTGGAAAGTTTTATCAACTGAAGGCACCAGAGGAAAAGTCGCTCTTTGATTGATGCCTTAGTCGGTGAACATTCAAAACAAGCAATCCAAACATTGAGTCGGGATTCGGAGGGAAGATAGGACACACTGACAAAACACGATTCAAAAGACAGACTCTCCCCTTTGATCCGGCGAAGGAACAACAAAAACAAATTAAAAGCCAAAAAAGGGTTCCTCTGGCTACAAGTTGTCAGGTCGTGAACCCCCTTTCCTGAGCATACCTGGGTTAAAAACACTATTTGAAATCATTTAAAACGCTTCAGCCGGGCTCCATTGAGCTTTCCTGGTTCAAACACTATTTGAAATAATTTAAACGCTTCAGCCGGGCTCCATTGAGCTTGCCTGGTTCAATGGAACCAATAGAACTTGCAGAAATGCAAAACCCCACCCATCTGGCAATCCATTTAGGCAAAAGCAAACTCAAAACGTATTTGAAAGATTTCAAATTAGATAAAAATGACAGAACCATCTTCAATACCAAATGAGACTATTCGTGTTATTCAAAATGCATATAACCAAGGAACATCCAAGACAATCTCCTCACTCTGTCTCAGCCTGATTGCCCTCTAGAAAAGACTCAACCCTGTATATTAAAAAATAGGAAAAGGAACTGAAGATGGACATCTCAGTGGAAGACTGGGACAATATATGCAGAACAACATTCTGTACTTCTACAAACTCAAGAACATGGAGGAAGTTTAGTTGGAAAAACGACACATAAAAAAAATTAAATAATCACTCCTAGAATCAAAAGCCAACAGTTTGGCACACAGCAGCCATGCTGGCAGCTGTGTGGCCATGTAGATGCCAACCACAAATGTTTTAGGGGAATGTCAGAAGATGTTTTGAGATAATGTATGCTCAGTGTTAAAAGATGTCCTGGGATATGAAGTCCCTAGAACTTGCCATGTAATGTATCCTGGCAATATTCCAGAGAATGTGATGGGAAGTGATAGATATCGCCCGAGTGGAATCTCAGTGCCAGAGGTGTCACTACACACCCTGGTTCAATCCCGGGCTGTATCACAACTGGCCGTGATCGGGAGTCCCATAGGGCGGTGCACAATTGGCACAGCGTCGTCCGGGTTAGGGGAGGGTTTGGCCGGGGTAGGCCGTCATTGTAAATAAGAATTTGTTCTTAACTGACTTGCCTAGTTAAATAAAAAAAATAAAGAAGCCTGGAAGCCTCAAAATCTAAAGAATGGCAAAGTATAATCCAATACATGTTTAATTTTGGAAAGCTTGACATACAGTGCCTTCAGAAAGCGTTCAGAACCCTTGACTTTCCACATTTTGTTGTGTTACAGCCTGAATTCAAAATGGATTGAGATTGTGTCACTGGCCTACATACAATACCCCATAATATCAAAGAGGAATTATGTTTTCACTTGTTTTTCTATTAAACATGGAAAAACCTGAAATGCCTTAATAAGTATTCAACCCCTTTGTTATGGCAAGCCTAAATAAGTTAAGGAATACACATTTGCTGAACAAGTAACTTATTAAGTTGCAGGGACTCGGTCTGTGTGCAATAATAGAGTTCAAAGAACAAGGTTCCTCAGTTGAGCTGCGAATTTCAAAAACAGATTCAACCACAAAGACCAGGGAGGTTTTCAAATGACTTGCAAAGAAGGTCACCTATTGGTAGATGAGTAAAAAAAAGCAGACATTTAATATCCCTCTGAGCATGGTGAAGCTATTAATTACACTTTGGATGTCAGTCACTACAAAGTCACTACCCAGTCACTACAAAGTCACTACAAAGTCACTACCCAGTCACTACAAAGACACAGGTGTCCTTCCGGGCTCAGTTGCCGGAGAAGGTGGAAACGCTCACGGGTTTCACCATGAGACCAATGGTGACTTTAAAAACAGGTAGAGTTTAATGGCTGTGATGGGGGAAAAACTAAGGATGGATCAACAACATTTAGTTTAGTATTGTGGAGAAACTACAATGACGGAGCGCAAAGAACGCAAGCCTGTACAAAATAAAAATATTCCAAAACATACATCCTGTTTGCAACAAGGCACTAAAGTATATTGAACAAAAATATAAAACGCAACATGCAACAATTTCAACGACTTTATTGAGTTACAGTTCATAAGGAAATCAGTCAATTGAAATAAATTCATTTGGCTCTAATCTATTGATTTCACATGACTGAGCAGGTACGCAGCCATTGGTGGGCCTGGGAGGGCATAGGCCCACCCACTGGGGAGCCAGGCCCAGCCAATCAGAATGAGTCTTTCCCCCACAAAAGGTCTTTATTACAGACAGAAATACTCCTCAATTTTATCAGCTATCCGGGTGGCTGGCCTCATCCTGCAGGTGAATGAGCGGGATGTGGAGGTCCTGGGCTGGCATGATTACACGTGGTCTGCGGTTGTGAGGCCGGTTGGACGTACTGCCAAATTCTCTAAAACGACATTGGAGGCAGCTTATGGTAGAGAAATTAACATTCATTTATCTGGCAACAGCTCTAGCGGACAATCCTGCAGTCAGCATGCCAATTGTACGCTGCCTCAAAACTTGAGACATCCATGGCATTGTGTTGTGTGACAAAACTAGAGTGGCCTTTGATTGTCCCCAGCACAAGGGGCACCTGTGTAATGATCATGCTGTTTAATCAGCTTTTTGATATGCTGCACCTTTCAGGTAGATGGGTTATCTTGGCAAAGGATAAATGCTCACTAACAGGGATGTTAGTCTGGGATCTGGGATCTTTTATTTCAGCTCATGAAACATGGGACCAACACTTTACAAGTTGCGTTTTTATTTTTGTTCAGTATTAAAACAGCAAAAATGTGGCAAAGAAATGAACTTTGTCCTGCATACCAAGCGTTATGTTTGGGACAAATCCAACAACACATCTCTGAGTAACACTTCATATTATCAAGCATGGTGGTGGCTGCATCATTTATGGGTATGCTTGTCATCAGCAAGGACTACGGAGTTATTTAGGATAAAAATAAACGGAATAGGCCTCCCGGGTGGCGCAGTGGTCTAGGGCACTGCATCGCAGCGCTAGCTGCGCCACCAGAGACTCTGGGTTCGCGCCCAGGCTCTGTCGCAGCCGGCCGCGCCCGGGAGGTCCGTGGGGCGACGCACAATTGGCCTAGCGTCGTCCGGGTTAGGGAGGGTTTGGCCGGTAGGGATATCTGTGTCTCATCGCGCACCAGCGACTCCTGTGGCGGGCCGGGCGCAGTGCGCGCTAACCAAGGGAGCTTGGTTGGGTTGTGTTTCGGAGGACGCATGGCTTTCGACCTTCGTCTCTCCCGAGCCCGTACGGGAGTTGTAGCGATGAGACAAAATAGTAATTACTAGCAATTGGATACTACGAAAATTGGGGAGAAAAGGGGGTAAAATTTATTTAAAATAAATTAAAATAAACGGAATAGAGCTAAGCACAGGTAAAATTCTAGGGGAAAACCTGGTTCAGTCTGCTTTCCAACAGACACAGTGAGACAAATGCACCTTTCAGCAGAACAATAACCTAAAATAAGGCCAGGTATACACTGGAGTTGCTTACCAAGACGACATTGAATGTTCCCGAGTGGCCTAGTTACAGTTTTGACTTAAATTAGCTTGAAAATCTATGGCAACACTTGAAAATGGCTGTCTAGCAATGATCAACAACCAACTTGACAGAGCTTGAAGAATTTTCAAAAGAATAATGTGCAAATATTGGACAATCCAGGTGTGCAAAGCTGTATATTATTATGTATCTACTTTATAGCAACTGCTGTTTGTTTTTTTAGTTTGTTTCTGTTGATACTCTATATTGTTTTTGCTGTATTGTTTTGAAAAAGACGAAGTATAAAAAATAGAAATGATTTCACATCATATTTGAACCCAGGTAGGGGAGAGTGGGGTAAGTCGAGCCACCCTGGTTTCTAGGAAGCCATACACAAAATGTATCATTTGATCAAATATTAATGAAGAGGTCATCATTTCATGGTCTGTGAAGGAAGAAATCACATGGAAAAATTGGTAAGCAAGTAAGGTCCAAAAAACGGATTTTCA